>NC_066579.1:159621155-160247155 GCF_024323335.1 Lathyrus oleraceus | reverse complement strand
AGATAATTAATGTTATGCATGATTTGTAATAAATCAATAAGAATATCAATTCTTTATACATTTAGTTGTACAAAAAAATGATTGTAAATAATTAAAGTGGACTAAGAAAATGGGCCCCACTAAATCCCACTATATATTATATAAAATATAATTAAAAAATTGATTCAAATATATCAAAATACATTAAAAGAGAGTTTTTCATTGGGTAACGTGATGTATGATATGAGTAATTTCCAATGGGTGAATTATTTTATGGATTTGGGATAAAAAGAGAATTTTGAAATCTTGAATTATGGTGTGGATTTGGAATAAGAGGTGGATTTCCAAAATATGGGGTGTTTTGTTGATTTGGGATACAAAGAGGACTTCCATCGTTTTGCATAAAATTGGAGCATGTGTTATGTTGATTGAGGTTCATTTTCAAATGAAATGTGTACACAAAAAAATTAAAATTAAATAAAATAAATTGGTCAAATTTAGACTAGATGTGAGTGAAAAATGTGATAAAATAAATTACCTATTTATACTACTAAAAAATATTACCGTTATTTTATTGTTGTTGCAATCTTATCATTCCAAAATGAAATCAATATCCTGATATCAAATTAGTTATTATTGTAGTTTTTTAAGATTGCGGGCAAGTTTTGAATCATCACTTCCTAAAAGGTTGCGGACAGGTTTTGTATAAACCCAGTTTTTTAAGAACCAAAGAATTGTACGAAGTTAAATCGTTTTTGTTGCTGCACTTATTTCTCACCATTTTAACTAAAATTGTGAACCTTTTGTTTCAATATCTTTTGTTGCATTAAATCTTACTGTATCAATTGCAATTAATTTCAATATTTGGTAGTATTCATTACTATATTTTAAAACAAATGAGGTTCTGGTATTTCTTTTACATGGTTTATGTATTTTGGTTAAATAATCATTTATTATAAAGGTTAATATTTGCGCTTTTATACCTCAAATTAGTAACAGATTGGAAAATTCATCCATTACTAAATAAATATATTTTTATTTCTTATGTCCAAAATCTCAATGATAAATGGAATGTTTATTCATAACATTAACAATGGAATGTTTATTATATATCAATAAATTGTAAAAATATTTTTGTATTATATTTTTTGATTATTTCCTTAATATAGTATAAAAAAAATTAAACAAATTATATTATTATAAATTAATAATGTTTTACTTTATTATGTCCCAAACTGGTGGAAATTTTTTGAATCCATTTATTGATCATTTAACATCCATTACATTAAAAAAAAACTCTTATGCAATAAATTTGTGTACGTTGATCCATATATATATATATATATATATATATATATATATATATATATATATATATATATATATATATATATATATAAACAAAAATATATTATATTTTAATTTTTTAAAAATAAATTATTGCACTTGCGCTACCCGTGCTAACGCAAGGATCCTTTACTAATTTGGCATAAAAACACACTATCCTCTCTGTTACCGCAATGAATTTTCCATGGTATGTTATTGTAATGTGTAAATAGTATGTGATTTTGATGACGATACTCAATGGATGGTATTCACGCCCATTTGCATTGTTGAGATATTTTACATGTGATAGGCAATGTGTATGTATGTTAATGGTTTATGCATTTGTGTGATGCATTTATTCATGTAGGGAGGTGAGAGATAGTGATAACACACATGATGATGATGGATGGCCATGGGATAATGATGGAAAAAGGTTGTGAAAATGATGTTACAGTAAAGGATGCGTGGGTTCAAGTGGGGACCTCCTACTAAACTTAAAGGACTTATCTTATTCTAATTGTATCTTGTTTTTATTTCTGAAACAAACTTGTGTATCATAAACTTTCCTATTCTCAAAACTTTGTATTAAAATGTACTTGGCACTTAAGTGATGTTATAAAGGCAACTAAAAGTAATCTTCTTACTTTGAAACTTCTTTCCTTTTCTCCTAGCCATGATAAATAGTATTAACTAATAAAAGTCAAAATCAACTATAAGGGAGATTAAAAACCAAAATGTAATAAACATATAAGAGACCCAAGTCAAAAAGTCAAACTTTGATATAAATTTTTCCTTAAATTCAAACTAGTGCATTGAAAGGTATTTGACTAAAGTGACAACGATGAATGCACGGTCAAGATAAAAAGGCCAACCTTTGATCTTTGGTTTTATTGGATGTGTGTCGCTGAGTTGTTTTGATTGATGAAATAATAACATGACCAAATAAAATGTGAATGTAATATAACCTAAGATAGGACAAAATTTGGGTATGACATCCAGGTCTTTAGCTTCCTGAATAGATGTCACATTTGGTTTGCATCTGACAAGAAGACTCCTAAGAATCTTATTGACATGATCAGAGGTGGTGTAACATTTTTTTAGAACTTGAAGCCCAAACACTAGCACTTGGAACCTTGTAACATGGTTTCAATGTTCACATCTTCTTTCATTCTGAACAACTCATATTGCTGAACCAAAAATTTCGCTTTGGCTTCTTGAACTTGTTAGTTTCCTTCATAGGTAGCACATAAAGAACTAAAAATAGTTTTGGCAGTGGATTTTTCAATAATCTTTATGTACTCAAATTGAGGAAAAACATCTACAAGAATTCCTCTCACTCTGTGACGTTTTTTTGTAGATCTTCTTCTGAGCAGGTGTGAGAGATATTTTGTTAGAGACCATACCAAAAATATTTACTTGAGTGTCAATTTCATCTTCTAAGATATCACATAGCTCATCATCAAGACCTATGATGTGAGTGTACATCTTGCTCTTCCACCATTCAAATTCAGTAGAGTTTCACTGAATGTTAGAGGTCTAACAACATGATTATTATTTTCAGATGTACATTGATCATGATTATCATCACCACGGGGAGTGCCGCCAATAAATCTAGATTCACCTGACATGAAAGAATATGTATTTTTCTCAGGATATTTTCTTCCTCATTGTTAAGTGTTTAGCACAGACCTTTCTCCGATGCCAACTGAAAATGAGAAAAACACAAGAAGTGGGGGTTGAATTGTGTTGGCTTTTTCTTCTTTAATTTTTTTCAGCTTCTACTTTTGATGGCTCTTTATCAGAGTCTGAACACAAGGTTTAGAGTCTGACTCAGAAAACTAGTTTGACTTCTGAAGGACCTTATCAAATTCTGAACCAGAATCTAATTTGGATGATAAGAGTTGACAATAGCGAAATATTTAAGTACAGAAGCAAATAAAGTAAAGGCAAGAACATAATCAATTTATCATGGTTCCTCTCACAACTTGTGAGTAGTCCAGTCCCCTTGTGCTTCCAATGGATTCCTGTTATAACTAAATCTAATTACAAATACTCAAGCACACAAGAAAGTGATTCCCTTTGCTTATACACATAAGTATAAGATTTCCTTTCTCAAACACACAAGTTTGAGACTTCCTCGCTTAAGAATACAAGCTTAAGACTTCCTTGCTCAAACACATGTATGAGACTTCCTTTCTCTAGCAAACAAGCTAAAGACTACGAATGCTCAAGAACTAAGAAAGAGACTTCTGACTCTATAACAAATTGTTAAGAGATTTGGGTAACAACTACACTTGATAGACAATTAGAGGTGTAGATAGAATATAGTTTTGAAAGACTCTAAGACTTAAGAACTTCTAAAATATACACAAGTATTAAGATGTTTTAAGTAATAATATTGACAAAGTAACTTGTCTTTGATTGTCAAGTTTCGGAGTCTTGCGGTATGGTGTATTGCTTGGTGTTAGTCTTCTTCTTCAGATCTGTAACTCCTTATATAGAGAGGAGAGAAAAGAGATGTTGAAGACTTCCACCAAAAGGTTGGTTAACATTTTTACTTGATTAGACATATCAAGGAAACACCCTTCAAAAAGAGGAATGATTAGTTGAAGCTCAAACAACCAAGAGAGATATTTCCTTAAGTCTTCATGTGATAAAAAATGTTATAAGTCTGTCAGAGTTCCCTTGGTAGAAGAGCTTCTGCTTCAGAGGCTGGCTTTCCTTTAGACTTCACTTTTCAAAGGATGATCACCTTAGAGTCCTCTTCTTGGCTTCTGAAGCTTCGGATTTTGGGTCACCGGAGGCTGACTTTCTTCAGAGTTGACTTCTTCAAAGTCTGGATCTCCATCAGAGGTAGAGTCTTCAGAAGTGATTTTCAGAGCCAGAGTATGATCTTCATATGCATATTCCTCAAGAATTTATTCATCTTTTCTTAATGATATAATTCTGCATACTTGAACAAATGTTAGGATGCACAATTATTCTTTAAATACTTCTTTATCATCAAAACCCAAGGTATATGGTATTAACCAATTTTGTTCCAACATACTTGACAAGAACTCCAATCCTGATACCTCATGTGAAAGGGAAGCCAATGAAACTATAAATCTTTGCATCAGAGTTAACAATGGGCAGCATGTTAGCTCAAGAGGACGAAAATGGCGTCGGAAGGGCTATTTACTATTTTAGTAGGGTCATGAATGATGCAGAAACTAGATATAGTGAAATAGAAAAACGATGTTTATGCTTGTACTTTTATTGCACCAAATTCAAACATTATATAAATCCAGATTATGTCTATTCGCATTTCGACATAATCAAACACAGGCTTTCGAAATCCATTTTGCGTAGTCGAAATGGAAAGTGGGCATTAGCCCTAACTAAATATTCCTTAAGATATGTGTCTCTAAAGATCATGAAATGACAAATTATAGCTGACTTTATAGTCGATCACACAATTTTTGAAACAATACAAAATTACACAGACTTAAAGCTTTGGAACTTATATTTAGACGCTTCAAGTCATAAAGAGAGAATTGGAATTGGAGTCTTCATAGTCTCACCCAAAGGAATACCAACCAAGTTCAAGTTTAGAATTAGGGATAATTGTTCTAACAATGAGGGTGAATGCGAAGCATTGATAACATGCCTTAAAATTTTACTTGACTTGGGGGCAATGAGAGTCGTGATCAGAGGTGACTCGAAACTAGTATTAAAATACCTAACCAAAGAATACATGAGTACCAAAGAAAAAATTGTATTGTATTCTAGTATAGCACGATCATTCTTAGAAAAGTTTGACTCAGTTGAAATTAGATTCGTGCCCAGATTAAAAAATTAGGAAACACTTTTTTGACAAGTTTCCCACAAAAGGCGAGAAACTGGGAAGTTGGGTTTGTGTGTGACCCATGTTTTATCTTAGGAACTCTAAGCCATGATGGTTTTTCTGAACGTGCATGTCTCGAAAAGATGTTTTAGGTAGTAGCCATGATGACGATTTCGTCAGCGCACAACTTTAAATAGTGGCGAGATTTCAAAAATGCCATTTGTCTCTAAAAAATGAATCGAAAATGGCATTTTGGGGGGTCAATTTGTTTGCAAAGAACTGCCAATGTACTAATTCAACAAGAGAATTAGTTGGAGTTTCTGCATAAACACAAGGCAAGATTACATGCTTTTCGACAAGAGACATTGGAGCAAAACATCAATGTTCGACATATGAAAGATTTAGTATGGTACTTAGTGAAATTTCCAAAAGATTGGTTATTCACAAAATTCAACAGATTAGAGGAGGGTCGACCAAAGCAAATTCAGATTCAAACTAAATAACTATTTTTTGATCTTACCCAAAAACACCAAAGACATGTGGAGATTAATCAAAAGCAGGCAAATCATGTAGAGGTGACGTGTCGGATGGAAGATAGATGAACGTTGAAGATAATTAGTTTTGTAGTACTATAAATATGGTTAATAATGCAACTATAACCACTAATGCTTTAGGGTGTGAAATTAAATTTGAATTCTTAGAACCACCTAAGACTAGGGATCTTAACTCTGTCCAGAGTAAGGTTATATCATTTATTAATCAAATTAATAATAAAAGAAAACAAATTAATTTCATTAATAAAGAAATACACTATAAAAAGATAGAAGATCAACTACAATCTCCAAGTATTCAAGAAAAAATTAAAGGTATACAAAATAAATTCATTAAAGATCTTTGCTCAGAACAACCTAATGATTTCTGGAAAAGAAAAGTGCATACTATCTCATTACCCTATGAACCTGACTTTAAGGAAGCAAATATCCCCACTAAAGCCAGACCAATACAAATGAATAAACAAAATTTAGACTATTATAAAAAAGAAATAAAATATTTCTTAGACAAGGCTTGATTAGGCCCAGTAAGTCTCCTTGGAGTTGCTCCGCTTTCTATGTTACCAATGCTTCTGAGCTAGAAAGAGAAAGTCCTCGGTTAGTAATAAATTACAAACCCTTAAATAAAGCATTACAATGGATTAGGTATCCCATACCTAATAAAAAGGATTTGATAAACAGATTACATAATAAAAGTATATTTTCAAAGTTTGATCTTAAATCTGGGTATTATCAAATACAATTAAAGGAAGAAGATAAATATAAAACCGCTTTTGTGGTGCCCTTTGGTCACTATGAATGGAATGTCATGCCTTTAGGATTAAAAAATGCTCCTTCCGAGTTCCAAAATATTATGAATACTATATTTAATGATTACTCGCACTTCACCATAGTCTATTTAGATGACATATTAGTATTTTCAGATTCTATAAATCAGCATATACAACATATGAACCTATTTTATGAGATAATTAAAGAGAATGAGTTAGTCTTGTCTGAAAAGAAACTTAAAATATTTCAATCTAAAGTAAGATTTTTGGGTTTTGATATTTCCCAAGGTATTATACCCCCATTAGTAGATCTTTAGAATTTATTAATAAATTTCCAGATGAACTAAAGGATAAAACCCAGTTGCAAAGATTCTTAGGTTGTATAAATCATGTGGCTGACTTCATACCCAACTTAAGAACCATTTGTATACCATTATTCAAGAGACTTAGGAAGAATCCTCCTCCTTGGGATGATTCAATGACCCAAAGTGTTTTGTAATTAAAGAAAATAGTTAAAAAATTACCCTGTTTAGGAATACCTGATCCTAGTGTCAACCTTATTGTTGAAACCGATGCCTCAGACATAGGCTTTGGGGGAGTTCTAAAACAAATACTTTCGGGCATGGAAAAGGAACAAGTGGTAACACTACGCCAAAAACTGGAATAGACAGCGCACCTTAGAGGGCGCTTTATTACAAAAGCGCTCTCTAAAGTGAAGCGAAAAATAAGGAGCAATAGACAGCGCACTTTAGAGGGTGCTTTTGTAATAAAGCGCCCTCTAAGGTGAAGCGAAAAAATAAGGAGGAGATAGAGGGACAACAATACATGGCGCTTTTTATAAAGCGCCCTCTAAGGTTACCCTTAGAGGGCGCTTTTTGTAAAGCGCCCTCTAAGGTTACTCTTAGAGGGCGCTTTGAATAAAGCGTTGTTATAAGTCCATGTGCATTTCCAACTTATAAAGCGCTTTTGGAAAGCCTTAGAGAGCGCTTCCATAAGCGCCCTCTTAGGCCCCCTTTAGAGGGCGCTTTTTTTCCACAAGCGCCCTCTAATGTCCCCTTTAGTAAACATTAAAATTATAAAATACTGCGCGTTTTGTTATTTCACTATCTGTTATTTTCGTTCTTTTTCACGTTAGGGTTCTAAGGCGTTTTCCTTCCACCTCTGTTAGATCTACATTATTACTGCGCGTTTCCTCCTTCTACCAATCAAAGGTACACGCTTTGCCCAATTTCTGTTTTATGTTATTGCTTTGTTTTAGCTTTGCCCAATTTCTGTTTTATGTTATTGTTGTCTATGCTACGTTTGTTTCGACCTGTAAAGTTTCAATATTCATAGTCATTTAAATAGTTTGGGTTTATTAGGAAATTGACGGTTGGTTTTTAGTGACCGTTGTAGCGCATGCAATGGGACTACATTACCCAGTAGTTAGGGTTATACGACCTATGAACATATGATTTTGTGTCAACACCAGTATCATTAGAAACCTAGGTCCGAATGTGTTTGAACTCTTCTGAAATTGTTTTTTGTTTATTTTAATTATTTTCTTTATTACAGGTAAAATGACTTTTATGATTTTAATTGTTTTTACATTTGTCATCTGATTTTAATTGTTTTCTTTTTTACAGGTAAAATGGCTATTATGAAGTCAATCATTCGTGCAAGGGGCAAGGGATGCTCGAAAGTATCAATTGATATTTGTTTAGATGGAGATGCTCTATTGTCGTCAAGCCTCATTCGCGTAGATGATGATGATGCTGGATATTTGAAAGTATCCCTCTACGACAATGGAACATGTCCATCTAAACATATATCAATTCTATCTTCAAAAGATAAGGGACCAAAAATATAAGGGGATTACGCAGCAAATCGAGTCAGTTGCATAAAAAGAAAAAGGTATAAACACAATTATATGATATTTATGATTTTAATTATTTTTACATTTGTCATCTGATTTTAATTGTTTTCTTTTTTACAGGTAAAATGGCTATTATGAAGTCAATCATTCGTGCAAGGGGCAAGGGATGCTCGAAAGTATCAATTGATATTTGTTTAGATGGAGATGCTCTATTGTCGTCAAGCCTCATTCGCGTAGATGATGATGCTGGATATTTGAAAGTATCCCTCTACGACAATGGAACATGTCCATCTAAACATATATCAATTCTATCTTCAAAAGATAAGGGACCAAAAATATAAGGGGATTACGCAGCAAATCGAGTCAGTTGCATAAAAAGAAAAAGGTATAAACACAATTATATGATATTTATGATTTTAATTGTTTTTACATTTGTCATCTGATTTTAATTGTTTTCTTTTTTACAGGTAAAATGGCTATTATGAAGTCAATCATTCGTGCAAGGGGCAAGGGATGCTCGAAAGTATCAATTGATATTTGTTTAGATGGAGATGCTCTATTGTCGTCAAGCCTCATTCGCGTAGATGATGATGCTGGATATTTGAAAGTATCCCTCTACGACAATGGAACATGTCCATCTAAACATATATCAATTCTATCTTCAAAAGATAAGGGACCAAAAATATAAGGGGATTACGCAGCAAATCGAGTCAGTTGCATAAAAAGAAAAAGGTATAAACACAATTATATGATATTTATGATTTTAATTGTTTTTACATTTGTCATCTGATTTTAATTGTTTTCTTTTTTACAGGTAAAATGGCTATTATGAAGTCAATCATTCGTGCAAGGGGCAAGGGATGCTCGAAAGTATCAATTGATATTTGTTTAGATGGAGATGCTCTATTGTCGTCAAGCCTCATTCGCGTAGATGATGATGCTGGATATTTGAAAGTATCCCTCTACGACAATGGAACATGTCCATCTAAACATATATCAATTCTATCTTCAAAAGATAAGGGACCAAAAATATAAGGGGATTACGCAGCAAATCGAGTCAGTTGAATAAAAAGAAAAAGGTATAAACACAATTATATGATATTTATGCATAGAAAATGTTAATTCTTGATCTTATACATCACCTAACTAATTTTATGATATTTTAGGTTCATGCTATTGATATTGAACAAAAAGAGGTTGTTGCTAAGAAGACTGCTGCTACCAAAAAAAACATACATCTCAGAGATGCTTTTGCTACTTAGTTTTATTTCTTTTTAAGTTATGAATTGGTTGTATATAGAATCTTTAGAAGTTAAACGATTATATATCAGTGGATTGTTGTATATGTATGGATTGTTGTATATAAGGCTTGTTGAATGCAATGTGTGAAAAAGGGCTTCAAATTATATAGTTTTGGGTGTACTGCTTCAATATACAGGTTGTCTAAAATAAATAAAAAAATATAGCGCTTTTTTTTAAAAAAAAATTTAAATAACCACCCACTTTAGAGGGCGCTTTTACTGGAAAGCGCCCTCTAAAGTGGAAACATTTAAGGGTTTAGAGGGCGCTTTTACTGGAAAGCGCCCTCTAAACCCTTAAAAGTTTCCACTTTAGAGGGCGCTTTCCAGTAAAAGCGCCCTCTAAACCCCTTAAATGTTTCCACTTTAGAGGGCGCTTTTTTGAAAAAGCGCCCTCTAAAGTGGCCCTTAAAGGTCTTAAAGAGCCACTTTAGACAGCGCTTTCACTAGGAAAAAAAGCGCTGTCTTTACCTATGCCAGCGCCAGATTAGAGGGCGCTTTAAAACGCTGTTATAGGCCAAAAAAAGCGCCCTCTTTTCCCTTATTTGGCATAGTGTAAGATATTATTCTGGAACTTGGAACCCAGCTCAATTAAACTATAGTACTATTAAAAAAGAAATTTTATCTATTCTTTTGTGTATTACAAAATTTCAAGGTGACTTGTTTTCAAAAACATTTTTATTAAAAACAGATTGCAAAGCTGCACAAAGTGTTTTACAAAAGGATGTTAAAAATTTAGTTTCAAAATATATATTTGCTAGGTGGCAAACATTACTTTCTTGTTTTGATTTTGAAATCGAGCATATTCAAGGAATTAAAAATTCATTACCAGATTTTCTAACCAGAGAATTTTTACAGGGAAAACATGAGTAAAAAATCAGTTGACCCCAGAGATGATTATGGTCCTCCCATTAAAGATAAAAAAGATAAGGAAATAATTTTAGGTTCTCCATCTTTTATTTCCAAAGTTACCTCTCCTATTACTGCTACACTCTTGACAACTATTAAGCCTACATTATTAACTCCATTAGCTTTTACATCTCAAATTACCAGTCCATTATCTATCCAGAAAAATCACCCGTCTAAACTAGCCTACTATACACCTCCTTCTTCTTTACCAAAATCAACCTTTATTACCAACGATTTGTCTATACTAATATTACCTTTAGAAACACTTTACTGTCATCTAAACTCATCTTTATTACAAAATATTTCAAGAATTTTCCCCCCAGGATTTTTCTTCATTCCTAAAGACCAAACCAAGACCAGAAAATTCTACGAATTTATCCTGGTAGATTCTGAGTCCATTACTCTTATCCACCAAACATATCCGAATGATAAATCTAAAATAAAGTTCTCTAAATTCAAAGTTAATAAGGTATTATCTCCTTCTGATTGGAATCAACCTCCATGGATGCCTTTACTCCATAATACTATTCGTACTTTGATTACATGGATGCTTGGTTCAATTTTTTGTCGGTCGAACCTTTCAACCACACTTGGTTTATATGGTTCAACAAGGATATTTCACTTAGCTTTCCTAATTGGTTTATCCAGTGGTTCATGATTGTTGGGCCAATTTTAGAAATATTTCCTGATTATGCCTCAAAGGCCTTTAACAATTTTACAGCAAAAACTATCTATCCTGATTACAAGTCTTTATTATGTTTTTGTGCTATTTTTGGAATTACATGGATTTCATATTGGACCTTTTCAACTGATCCATTATGGGAAGGGTCCTCTTCTACTTAATTAGTCAAGAAATTTTCTGTTAAATGGTGGTCAAAGTTTAATCCAGATTTGCTTTCTCCATCAAGATTAGATTCTTGATTCAAGTCTCATCCGGGTCTTTGCAAAGAAAATGCCATTTCTCCAGAAGATACATCGTTCTTGTTAGATAAATCAAAATTACTTGCCTCTTTATCTGCTACTTCCAGCCATAAAGAATTCTTGAATAGAATTAAAGAAGCTATGACTGCTTTAACTGAAAGTGATAGTGCTTCTAGCACTTCTGAAAATAATAATGAAGATGATTGTTATGGAATCATAGATCTCTAAATTATGTTGAAGATAAGTTCAATTATGATGAAGATAAGATTTTGAAGATTCCTCTTGTCAGAATTATTTTGAAGATAAAATCAATTATGGTGAAGATAAGAAGTTAAAGACAACAACGACCCCCTTTGTTGGCCTCAATTACCTTCCACTCAGAATTACTTTTGAATTATTTACTCTACTTTATTAAAGTTTTTTGTTTTATTTCAATTATTCAGACCATGTGGGTCATTACTTTTTATAAAGTTTATGCTTAGTTTAATTTAGTTTGAAGTCCGTGTGGATCCTTACCTATAAAAGGATCATTTGTGTGTTGTGAAAGGCATTCGAGTTTTCAGTCTTAAAACTTGGAATTCTTGATTGCCATCCTTTGTAAGTATTTTCATAAATAAAAGTAAGTCTTTTAATATTTTCAACATGTCTTCCGCATATTATTTTACTCTTACAATTTATTTTATCAATAAACTCTTTATCTTTACTAATATTTCCACCATTATGATTATCATTATTAGTATTATTATTACTATTATTATTATTTTAGAGGCCCCTACCGCTCTCTGGTATCAGAGCCCGGTTGATGATGATTATTGACTTGCATTAGCTATGGGTCCAATAGTTCCATCTCCTCAAGGGGATTGGACTCTTGCTGGCGTTGTTTGATGTTGTGGACGTCATCATTCATCTGGTTATTGCGCTGTAGCTCATCCATAACAACATGCATCTTTGCCACGACGTCGGCATCACCGGTATTACTGGTATCTTCTATCGTAGGGGATGAAACTCTCCTGTTAACCATGGTTGAAAATATTCGGGTGTAGGAGTGAAGGGTAACAACGGGTAGGGTGATGCTGATGAAGAAGGTGTGACTCAGGTTAATACAGGTGTGTGTCACCACTGCGAGGGCAGTGATGCTTAAAAGCCTTAACAGGGGTATAACAAATAATGGTGTTTAGGACTTGCCCTCGACGGTGAGAAACCATGTATGATGGTGTTTATGGTGGTTTTAGGAGTCTGGCTCATGTGAGGTGGGAGACTTTGTAAATGGACGGTGTGCTTAGGTATAAACGTATGAGGGGTGTGATCGATATGAGTTATGATATATCCTTCCTCCGTTAGGGGAGGAGTATTTATAGAGAACTTTTGGTCTTAGTGTTCTCTTAGAAGCGGTTACTTCCCACTCAGCCTAGTGCGGGTTTGAAGAATATCACTGGATATCTCGTTGTTGTGCATCACATTATAAAGAAAACTAAGAATGCCTCACTTCACAAGAGGTTGAGGATGATGAAAGTATATTATTGAACTCAATATAAAGATTAATTTGTTTTTTTCATAATTTTATTTGTGTTTAATTAATACTAGCGTCTCGTCAGTCCGATTTTTTTAATGCGCAGACGGATAAAAATATGAACGGTGTTTTTTTTTTGTGTCTATTTTAATTTAAATTCAATTGATTTTGAATATCAAACTTAAGAAAAGAAATTTTCCAAAAAAATTGTTTGACATCTCTTAGTCTTCTCCATGACACCGCGTCTATCAAGAAAGCAATGTTATTAGTAATACATTTTGGAAGGTTCTGAACCCGCAATGACGACATCAGATCAAACTGTCTTTAAAAAATTCAACGAAAATATTCAACTAAAAACAACTTTGCAATAACTCATGGTCATGGATATGGATGTATTTATTTTGTGGCGCCCACTTTTGTTGACAATTTAAATCAATTTGGCGTGCTACTATTTTTGGTGATATATTTTATAAATTAAATTATTCAAAAAAACTACTTTTATAGTAAATACTACCATTATTTTATCTAGAGAAAGCGATGGAAATTCGGACAAAAAAAATACACTTTCCGTGTTGAAAGGAATGTTTGATTCATGAGAGCCGCGGTTGACGGTCCACCCAATCTGACTTAGTATCATATTCCATCACGTCTCGTAGACCCAATCAGTATAAAAGGATAGTAAGGATCCATTTTCCATACATACAAAAATGGCAGAATCTTCATCAACCAAAAGCGGTCTTAGGTTAGCAGGCAAAGTAGCCATCGTCACCGGAGGTGCCAGCGGTATCGGCAAAGAGACGACGCATCTCTTTGCCAATCAAGCTGCACGTATGGTGGTGATTGCTGATATTCAAGACAAGCTGGGAATTCAAGTGGCTGAATCCATTGGCACAGATAGATGCACCTTTATTCATTGTGATATTAGAATTGAAGATGATGTCAAAAATCTCATTCAATCAACCGTCGATACTTATGGACAAGTAAGTATAATCTTTTATAAATTTTCTTTTTCACTACAGATAGATATTATTGAAATGTGTTGAATTTTTATTCTTTTCTTTTTCACTACAGATAGATATTATACATTGCAATGCTGGGATTATAAGTCCAAGTGATCAAACCTTGTTGGAACTCGACGTTTCTCAAGCTAACGGCGTCTTTGCAACTAATGCTATAGGAACTGCATTGTGCGTAAAACACGCCGCACGTGCGATGGTGGATGGTAAGGTGAGGGGTAGCATTGTCTGCACCGCGAGCATTTCTGCTAGCTACGGTGTCACGACAGGGACAGATTACTCGATGTCAAAGCATGCGGTATTAGGGTTAATGCGCTCAGCGAGTGTCCAACTTGCAAAATATGGTATAAGAGTGAACTCAGTGTCGCCAAATGGATTAGCAACACCATTAACCGAGAAATTGCTAGATGCGGATGCAAAGACAGTGGAAGAGATATTTTCAAAATTCTCGATGTTGAAAGGAGTGGTTCTAAGGACGAATCATGTGGCAGATGCTGTGTTGTTTTTGGCATCTAGTGATTCTGATTTTGTGACTGGTCTTGATCTTCGTGTGGATGGTAACTATATTACTAGTGACGCTGTAATTTAAGGGATAAAGCATCACACTTCTAGTAGTGCAAAGAGTGATGCACGTGAAAGAAATAAATGGAATAAAGCATCACACTTCTGCAGGCATCTTATTTATGTTCTGTTCTGTGGTGTAATCTTTTTATCTTTAGGCATTGCTTATGCCTTGTATTAATTTAATATTTTCATATCTTAAATTTTGTAATTTCTATTTTTTATGGGATGTGTTATCTATATTTGGTTAATTGTGTCACTTTCTTGTATTTTAATTTTAAGTGTTTAATTGTCACGCCCTCATTAATATGTCTACGATAATAGTGATAATAGTTATAGTGTTAACTACAACAATCCATCTTCATCTAAGCTTTATCTTAAATATTTTTTTATTTGAAAAATAGAAATGGTGTGAAATAAGATAATAATCTTAGTCGGTTTCTTAATTAAGACACAAATTTTCTATCGGATCTTAGTTTCATATGACTTTCTAGTCCATTCTTATTATAAGTAAGTATTCTTTTCATAATTTGTAATCAACTATGAAAAGTAAAGAAATATCTGTTTACACTTTTCTTGTATGCATTTATCAAAAAGAGGTGAAAAGAACTAGAAAACCACAAACCAACACGAATAAAATAAGACAAAGAAAAACTAAAAGAATCAAGGCTCAAAGGGCTACATCTAATGGCGTGCTAGGTGAAATGTAGGGTTAGGTGGTAGCATCTGGTGCGAGTAATTTATGGTGAATGGGTTAGCGTGCTAGTCGAGATGGTGTTGTGCTGGGTGAGCAAAGGTGACCAAGGACACATGGAAGACATGAAATAATTGCTTGTTGAAGAAGATAACAGGCTGGTCAGGGTGTTAGACCATGGTAGGCGCATTAGGCAAGAGGACGATGCGCCCATCTCGAGGATCAAAAATTTTCCTATAAGGAAAGGTTTTTCTTTCATTGGAAAAGAAGTTTCGGTGGATCGGAGGAGTACAAAGTTAGAGTAGGATAAGAAAGGAAGTTTGAAGGCAAAAATGTTGCTTAGGTGAAAGGGCAGTTTCCAAAGTCGACATCTCAAGAAGGACTCGTTGTTACGCTAACCATATGTATACATAGCTAAAATTTCTATTATTGGGGTTAGATGTAGTAATTTTATTCATGTGCTAAATAGGTCATGGTGTTCTATGTAAATCTACTCATGTTGTAATACTTGTGACTCTTTAATCTTAATACTTGTTTTACCTTTGCAACCTAAAATATGTTTTCATGGTGGGACATGACATTGATAGGTATTTGTCGTTATTAGATCCAAGATAATCACCTATTGAGTACTAATCCTAAACATATGTATAGACTCATTATCCACACGCATTGTGGGAGGATTAGTGTGGTGTTTCGCTCCTTTACAATTGTTGGGACATAATGATTTATGTTGGTTAATAGTAATGTATATCGTTTTATTAGGTAATGCATTAATCTAACAGCGTGAAGACTGAAAATAGATACGAATGATAGTAACATGTGGTAGTATTATATGTTAAGTAGAGAAGTATATTACCAACCTATAGATGTGCATGATAGATATAATAATGATTAAATCTACCCCTAGCAAGCCTTCTCACTATTAAAACCGACATCTCCAATTTTACTTTACGTTATTTATTTTCTTCTCGTTTACTTTTCCTGCGTCACAACAAACACAAAACCATTATCATGCTTAAGATACAAATCGCAACAACCATGTATGTAAAGCTTCAAGTCGCTATGGATATGATAATTGTAAAACTTATGTGACATGTGACTTCACACACAAGAGGATGTGAATTGTGTGTTTCAGAAAAACTTAGTTTTGAAAAACTTTTTGATTTATAATCGATTGGCACTAAG
Organism: Lathyrus oleraceus; assembly: GCF_024323335.1. NCBI lineage: Eukaryota > Viridiplantae > Streptophyta > Magnoliopsida > Fabales > Fabaceae > Lathyrus > Lathyrus oleraceus. The sequence goes on along the minus strand of NC_066579.1, from coordinate 160,230,754 downwards.
CTCAAATCAATTTGTAGGCATGGGCTAAGCGATTAGTGAGATCAAAATGGTAATAAAATATATTTAGACCTTACCAGTCATAAGGCGCTGTCCTAATTGATTACGACACATTTTAGAACTTCTCCAATCGATTTCCATGAGGTGTCAATCGATTGACAAGGGCAAATACTTTCCCATATCTTTTATGACAATTCCTAACTTGACTGACACGACTTCGAAAAAAGTTTTGAAATTTTTTCTTGAGAAAAATATGTTTGAAAATTGTTTATGTGTGTGTGATTAACCATGCACTTTTACGAGAATGCCTTTATACTTTTACAAATGTATTCATTTAGACGTGATGAGGTAGATTTCCATATATTTCAAGGCTTACCAAATGATTTAATCCTTGTAGGCACTTGCTTGAGCTTGAGATGAGGATTGACTTATATTCCATTTGGTTTCCATTATCAGGAGAGTCAAGTCCATCAAACCCTAATAATTTGGTTTGCATCTTTAACCGCTTTATACTTGACTTTAGTTGTTGTTATCATTAAATTATTAATTGTCAATTATTATATGAATGTTCATCGTTAATAGTTATCATCATCAAAAGCATGTTCTATGATTTGGAAAACAAGGTTCCATAAAATTTACTTTTTCTGCTAACGCAACAGTCATATCTCCTAACAATTTGTAGGATCTCTTCTAAGTCATCACAAAGACGAGCTTCATAGAAATGTTTAGGGTGATGCGATGAAAAACTATATCTACATCTATTCTGAGTATATCTTAAGGTATTTGGAAGGATATATCCATGATCTTATATTGTATGAGACCTATTTTTTCCTCCTTAGTTTATGTAAAAAAGGTACCAAGTTTCTTGGTTTAGAAGCTTTGGTTCCTAATTTGAACTTCTTTGAGGTTCGCGGTGGGGACTAGTCGGTCTTTTATATACTCTTCCCTTAGGTCTAAATCTATGAATTTGATTCCATGACTGCTTGGTATTAATGAAGGAGTTCTAGTAATAACTACCTTTTTTTATCTTGAGGCTATTTCTAGTAAAAACCTTACAAGAAAAATTATGGTAAGAAACCTTATAGAAAATATAATAATAAATCTAAACCCAAGGATAAAGATGTTAAATGCTGTAAGTGTGGTCGTTTTGGCCATTATGCTAATAAATGTAAGGTTCAAGAAAAAAAATTAATCAACTGAGTAACTTAGACATTTCAGAAGAGTTAAAAGAAAGCTTAATAACTACTTTAAATAACATCTTGTTAAACTCGGAGGAAGAAGGGTCGTCAACATCTGAAGAATCTTCTTACGAAGAAATACATCAAATTGACAATTCTGAAAAAACGGATGATGATTCTGATGAATGTTTAGGCCTAGATTTTTGTAATTGTGACAATTGCAACAAAATAATTAATGTTTTAACAAATAATCAAGCTAATACTTTGATAGGAATATTAGACAAAATGGAAAATTCAGAAAGTAAGAATGCTTTCATGAGACAAATCAAAAATATTATAGATGAAAATGATATTTCCAAAAAGAATATTCACAAAGTAGAATTTAAAAATGTTATGGATTTATTTAAGAAACCGGTTGAAATAACTGTTTCTATTAAAGATTTACAAGAAGAAATTAGTAATTTAAAAAATGAAATTAGAATTCTAAAAACCAGGGATGGTGAGATAGAAATTAAACTTTTAGAGTTACAAGGAAACATGATTATTCAGAATCAATCCAATAAAAATTTAGCCTCATATAGCTTAACCAAAAATAATGAGGAAACTATTATTTTGAATAATGAAGATGAGTATATTAACAAAATAGAAAAATTAATATCTCATAAATGGTATAGTAAAATAAATCTCATTGTTAAAGATAAAACTTATGAATTAATTGCTTTGATTGATTCAGGAGCATATTTAAATTGCATCCAAGAAGGGTTGATCCCAACCCAATATTATGAAAAAACCAAATAATCTTTAAGAGGAGCCAATGGTAATAGATTACAAGTTTCTTACAAATTATCAAATGCTAAAATTTGTAAAGATCAGATTTGTTATAGAACCTCTTTTCTTTTAGTAAGAAATATTCATGAGTCCATTATTCTAGGAACCCCTTTTCTAGCTTTACTCTACCCTTTCACAGTTAATAATGCAGCTATAACCACTAATGCTTTAGGGCGTGAAATTAAATTTGAATTCTTAGAACCACCTAAGACTAGGGATCTTAACTCTGTCCAGAGTAAGGTTATATCATTTATTAATCAAATTAATAATAAAAGAAAACAAATTAATTTCATTAATAAATAAATACACTATAAAAAGATAGAAGATCAATTGCAATCTCCAAGTATTCAAGAAAAAATTAAAGGTATACAAAATAAATTCATTAAAGATCTTTGCTCAGAACAACCTAATTCTTTCTGGAAAAAAAATGCATACTATCTCATTACCCTATGAACCTGACTTTAAGGAAGCAAATATCTCCACTAAAGCCAGACCAATACAAATGAATAAACAAAATTTAGACTATAGTAAAAAAGAAATAAAAGATTTCTTAGACAATGGATTGATTAGGCCCAGTAAGTCTCCTTGGAGTTGCTCTGCTTTCTATGTTACCAATGCTTCTGAGCTAGAAAGAGGAAGTCCTCGGTTAGTAATAAATTACAAACCCTTAATAAAGCATTACAATGGATTAGGTATCCCATACCTAATAAAAAGGATTTGATAAACAAACTACATAATAAAAGTATATTTTCAAAGTTTGATCTTAAATCTGGATATTATCAAATACAATTAAAGGAAGAAGATAAATATAAAACCGCTTTTGTGGTGCCCTTTGATCACTATGAATGGAATGTCATGCCTTTAGGATTAAAAAATGCTCCTTCCGAGTTCCAAAATATTATGAATACTATATTTAATGATTACTCGCACTTCACCATAGTCTATTTAGATGACATATTAGTATTTTCAGATTATATAAATCAGCATATACAACATATGAACCTATTTTATGAGATAATTAAAGAGAATGGGTTAGTCTTGTCTGAAAAGAAACTTAAAATATTTCAATTAAAGTAAGATTTTTGGGTTTTGATATTTCCCAAGGTATGTATACCCCCATTAGTAGATCTTTAGAATTTATTAATAAATTTCCAGATGAACTAAAGGATAAAACCCAGTTGCAAAGATTCTTAGGTTGTATAAATCATGTGGCTGACTTCATACCCAACTTAAGAACCATTTGTATACCATTCTTCAAGAGACTTGGGAAGAATCCTCCTCCTTGGGATGATTCAATGACCCAAAGTGTTTTGCAATTAAAGAAAATAGTTAAAAAATTATCCTGTTTAGGAATACCTGATCCTAGTGCCAACCTTATTGTTGAAACCGATGCCTCAGACATAGGCTTTGGGGGAGTTCTAAAACAAATACTTCCGGGCATGGAAAAGGAACAAGTGGTCAGATATTATTCTGGAACTTGGAACCCGGCTCAATTAAACTATAGTACTATTAAAAAAGAAATTTTTATCTATTGTTTTGTGTATTACAAAATTTTAAGATGACTTGTTTTCAAAAACATTTTTATTAAAAACAGATTGCAAAGCTGCACAAAGTGTTTTACAAAAGGATGTTAAAAATTTAGTTTCAAAACATATACTTGCTAGGTGGCAAGCATTACTTTCTTGTTTTGATTTTGAAATCGAGCATATTCAAGGAATTAAAAATTCATTACCAGATTTTCTAACCAGAGAATTTTTACAGGGAAAACATGAGTAAAAAATCAGTTGACCCCAGAGATGATTATGGTCCTCCCATTAAAGATCAAAAAGATAAGGAAATAATTTTAGGTTCTCCATCTTTTATTTCCAAAGTTACCTCTCCTACTACTGCTACACCCCTGACAACTATTAAGCCTACATTATTAACTCCATTAGCTCTTACATCTCAAATTACCAGTCCATTATCTATCCAGAAAAATCACCCGTCTAAACTAGCCTATTATACACCTCCTTCTTCTTTACCAAAATCGACCTTTATTACCAAAGATTTGTCTATACCAATATTACCTTTAGAAACACTTTACTGTCCTCCAAACTCCTCTTTATTACAAAATATTTCAAGAATTTCCCCCCCAGGATTTTTCTTCATTCCTAAAGACCAAACCAAGACCAGAAAATTCTACGAATTTATCCTGGTAGATTCTGAGTCCATTACTCTTACCCACCAAATAGATCCGAATGATAAATCTAAAATAAAGTTCTCTAAATTCAAAGTTAATAAGGTATTATCTCCTTCTGATTGGAATCAACCTCCATCAGAATTAAAATCTTTTTCCAGAGCCTTTACTCCACAATACTATTCGTACTTTGATTACATGGATGCTTGGTTCAATTTTTTGTCGGTCGAACCTTTCAACCACACTTGGTTTATATGGTTCAACAAGGATATTTGACTTAGCTTTCCTAATTGGTTTATCCAGTGGTTCATAATTGTTGGGCCAATTTTAGAAATATTTCCTGATTATGCCTCAAAGGCCTTTAACAATTTTACAGCAAAAACTACCTGTCATGATTACAAGTCTTTATTATGTTTTTGTGCTGTTTTTCGAATTACATGGATTTCATCTTGGACCTTTTCAACTGATCCATTATGGGAAGGGTCCTCTTCTACTCAATTAGTCAAGAAATTTTCTATTAAATGGTGGTCAAAGTTTAATCCAGATTTGATTTCTCCATCAAGATTAGATTCTTGGTTCAAGTCTCATCCGGGTCTTTGCAAAAAAAAGGCCATTTCTCCAGAAGATACATCGTTCTTGTTAGATAAATCAAAATTACTTGCCTCTTTATCTGCTACTTCCAGCCATAAAGAATTCTTGAATAGAATTAAAGAAGCTATGACTGCTTTATCTGAAAGTGATAGTGCTTCTAGCACTTCTGAAAATAATAATGAAGATGATTGTTATGGAGTCATAGATCTCTAAATTATGTTGAAGATAAGTTCAATTATCATGAAGATAAGATTTTGAAGATTCCTCTTGTCAGAATTATTTTGAAGATAAAATCAATTATGGGGAAGATAAGAAAGTGTCAACAATGGTGGAAATCGTGTAACAGAATAATAGAAAAACTGTTAAGGGATGAAGAAGAAGCATTGTAAAGAAACTTTTCTTGTGTATCATTGATAAAAAAGGAAAAGATTACAAGATAAGAGTTTATATACAAACACTAAGAGGCCCAATAAGAAGTAGCCAACTGTACAATATATTATCCTATAGTAAAAAGAATAAAAGAATAATATAAGCTATTCTAATATGCCCCCTCAAGTTGGACTATGCAAGCTGCAGAGTCCTAACTTGTGCATAAATGATGAAAAAGCTGGATAGTGCAGCGATTTGGTGAAAACATCTGCCAATTGAGCTGCAGAGGAAATAGGAAGCAAGTGAATAAGTCTTGAGTTAATCTTTTCTCTTACAACATGACAGTCCAACTCAATATGTTTGCTTCTTTCATGGAAAGCAGGATTATGAGCTAGATAGATAGCAGATTTGCTATCACAATAAACGGCTGCTGGTTGAGAAAAACTAATGTTGAAGTCATTGAACAAGTAATGTAACCATTGAATCTCACAAGTAAGAGAAGCTAAAGCTCTGTACTCGGCCTCAGTAGAGGATCTGGATACTGTGTTTTTTTTCTTGGACTTCCAGCAAAGAAGAGAAGAGCCAAGAATCACACAAAAACCAGTAACAGATTTCCTTGTGGTGGGACACTTGGCCCAGTCAGAATCAGCAAAAGCACACAATTTAAGAGTGCTGGAAGCTGAGAATAGGATGCCTTTAGCCGGAGAAGACTTAAGGAATTTCAACACCTTAGTAGCAGCCTGATAATGAGAATCATGAGGTTTAGAAACGTATTGACTCAGATGTTGCACAGCAAATGAGATATATGGCCTAGTGTTGGTCAAGTGGATCAATCTTACAATGAGTCTTCTATACAGGGTGGGATCAGCTAGAGAAGCACCATCAGTAGGAGAAAGCTTGAGGTTCGGATCAAAAGGAACAGAGGATGGTTTGGCTGCAAGAAAACCTGTGTCCTCCAACAATTCAAGAGTGTATTTCCTCTGATTCATGAAAATGCCCTGAGAGGATCTAGCAATTTCGAATCCCAAAAAGAACCTGAGCTTACCAAGGTCTTTTATTCGAAATTTCTGATCTAAAACCTGCTTAACTTGTGCAATCTTAGACAAAGAACTTCCAGCAATGACTATGTCATCAACATACACTAAGATAGCAGTAAAACAATTATGGTGAGACTTCACATACAAAGAGTGATCAGCTTGAGATTGAGCATATCCTAAAGAAATCAGAAAAGATGAGAGTTTAGAGTACCATTGTCTGCTTGCCTGCTTGAGACCATATAAGGATTTTTGCAACCTGCACACCTTAGAAGAAGAATCAATAGAAATTCCAGGAGGCATTGTCATATATACCTCTTCATGGAGGTCACCATGGAGAAAATCATTGTTGACATCCAGTTGCTCAAGATGCCAACCTTTGATGGCAGCAATAGACAATAGAACTCTAACTGTGGTAATCTTTGCCACAGGTGAGAATGTATCAAAATAATCAACTCCCTCCATTTGTGTATAGCCTTTAGCTACCAGCCTAGCCTTATATCTTTCAATGGAGCCATCTGATTTATATTTGACCTTATAAACCCATCTACAACCAATGGGAACTTTACCAGGTGGGAGGTCAACCACTCTCCATGTATGGTTTTCTTGAAGAGCCTGCAGTTCAGCATCCATAGCCTTTCTCCAACAATCAAGTTTAATAGCTTGATTGAAGGTTTTTGGTTCAACAATAGAAGAAACAGAGAAACAGAAATGTTTATATGAGGGTGAGCATTTATCATAACTAAGAACAGAAGATAAGGGATAGAGGACTTTGGAAGAATGTTCAGAGGAAGTTACATAGCAATTATAGTCTTTTAGATGTGGAGGAGGATGAGAAGTTCTAGAGGAATGTCTAGTAGGTAAAGGCTGAATGTCTGTTGATATGAGATTATCCTGTGTATTCGTGACAGGTATGGGTGTAAGGATATTATTTTGAGTATTTAAAAGAGGGTCACTAGAAGTAGATGCAGTAGGTTCACTAGAAGTAGATGCAGTAGGGTTGTGATTGGTCAAATCAGTGGGTACAGGGGAGACAGAGCTAGGAGAAGTAGGGCTAGCATGATCTGTACTTGTAGGAGATGAAAAATCAGAAGATAAAGTCATGTCTGTACTATGCTGCTGACCAAAAGATGACTGGGATGTGGGAAGGAGGATATCATCCAGATTTTGGGCAGTGTGTGGAGATATATCAGAGGGAGAAATGTGACTTTTAAAAGGAAAAGTGGTTTCATAGAAAACAACATTTCTTGAGATAAAGATGTCATGGTTTTCAAGGTCATAAAGAATGAATCCTTTGGTTCCTTCTTTATATCCTATTGTCGCATCCGCGAAAAACAACCGGCGGGAAAATACATAGAGCCGCCATCGTGCGTTGTTTATCCCAAAGGAGGGAAAGGAAACACTCGAAGTAAACTTGAAAAAGGGAAAGGAATGGTCTTACGACCAGAGATTGCTAGGATCGGGAGTCGGTTACGCAAGGGGAAGGTATTAGCACCCCTCACGTCCGTCATACTCGATGGGATCCATGCTCAAGAGAATAGAATAAGGTTGCTAAATAACTGCTCAAAGAATGCACACACACTGGACTAATAAATAGGTGAAGGACGGAGGAAAGGGACTCGGCAGGATGTCGCATCCTGGGCCTACGTAGTTTGTCAGAAACAAACATCAGAGTCGACGTAGTTCGGGGAAGTGGGAAACGGGGAACAAGCTCGCTAGGATATCGCATCCTATGCCTACGTATCTCATCTGGAATGAGAATCAGAGCTACCGTAGTTCGGCTAACGCACGCCGAAACAAAACGCAACACAAAGACGCTGAGACGTCAAAAGAAACCCCACCAACACAAATAGGAAACGGAATGCCAACTGCTAGTCTTACATCCAACTCCAAACAAAAGAAACACAAACAGGAAATCGAATGCCAATCGCTGAGCTTATATCAGACTCCACAAACAGACAACAACAGGAAACGAAATGCCAATCGCTGGGCTTACATCCAACTCTAAACAACACAAACAAACAAGGAAACACACTGCCAATAGCTGGTCTTACGTCCAACTCCTAACACACGCAAAAAAGGTTATCAAACATGACAAGCTAACAGGGAGTCTGGCACTCGAGCCTAATAGCTGTCAAGCAAACACCAAGAAGACGCTGAGACGTCAGAAGAAACAAAGAAGTTGAACACACAGACTAAAAGGGAGTCTGGAACTCGGACCTAATAGCTGTCAAGAAAAACACACACACAAAAAGAAAAAAGGGCGCCCGGAGAGATCTCGCACGATCTCCTGCCTACGTACCTCATCTGGTATGAGGATCAGGGCGACGTAGTTCCCCTTAACAGGGGAAAGGATAAGCAAACAAACTACTAGGGAGTCGGGAACTCGAACCTAACAGTTACACAAACCATAAGAGACGCTGAGACGTCAACACACAACAAAAAGAGAAAAGGGCGCCCGGAGAGATCTCGCATGATCTCCTGCCTACGTACCTCATCTGGTATGAGGATCAGGGCGACGTAGTTCCCCTTAACAGGGGAGAAACTTTCTCCTAACCAGAGACTGGGAAATAACAAACTAAAAGGGAGACTGACTCGAGCCTAATAGTCATCATGCAAATTATAACCCTAGGTTGAGGTCTCTAACAAGAGTTTGACTCATACAGGCAGTGAGTCAACTCAAGTCTATTTCTACGTACGTTCAACTTCCTCGAAAGTTGATCATACGAATCCTACAGAAAGGAGATGAGAAGCAAAAGCAGATAAATAAGCATAGGTGAACAGGTATCACACGCTATATGCAAACAAGTGGCTCATACAAGGCTGGGCTTTAGTCAAGGGGTCATATCAACCTCGACAAACAAGCCAACACTGGAAGGGTATGATGAAGCTCTTAACCATTGACATTGACCGTCAGGGTGAGCAGATGAAAGGTAATGAGGATAAGACCTCACAGCTCTTAACCCGGGCCTGGGTGAGCTTGAATCAAAGAAGGTGTGGGAGTCCAGATTGAGGAACTCTATTCCACAATGACTGACTCTATATACAAGATTTTGGGTGTTTATTCAAATGCATCAGCACGTAGTGCGAGCAAGATGAAAGACTCAACTGAATAGCAGGGGATGGATTGCACATCCCTTCTATCTGCCAATGCCTCTTCACTTAGGAGGACTTAACCTGTATGCCTCGACAAGGAGGTCTTTAGCACAAAGATAAACATACACAAACATTGCCTCTTAAGGAGGACTTCAGTCAAATGCCTGCCAAACATAAACGACAGGGCTTCCAGACTACATGGAGTTAGAGAGGTTACCTAAGTGGTATGCCAACCACAAGCAAAGCAACTCAAGCAATGAGTTAAAGCGGCTAAAGTACCTGTAAGAAAATCTAAACCATCAGTATTATATCCAGACAAACAACCAACAGTTAACAGATAACAACAGACAGACAATCCCAATATGTACAACATGTAAGCCATAAGAGGCAAACACTCAAGTGATTCACCAAAGGACCTACAAAATAACCAAATGTTAGCAAACATAGCAAATATCCAAGCTCAAATGATGAGGCAACATCAATTATGGAGATGAATGCTTGAACCTGAAATTCAAAGCTTCAAATGTGAGTACAAACCCCTAGGGCAAAGCCTAGGGTAAAAGGAGGATCAAAAAGTCAAAACCGAACTTGATATTCAACATGAAGAAACTACATTCAATCAAGAACATGTCCTAAAAAGGACCAAGTCAAAATCATCAAGCAAAGTCATCAATTGCACAAGATAAGGCAAAAGGTACACAAGGTGATCACACTTGGACATGAAGAATCAAAATTCCATATTAAATCAGAAATGACTCAAACAATTCCGGAATTTTTCATGAGTATACAACATGTCAAATATAATCATCATGCCAAAAATTAGAAACAGAGGAGCTCAATTGACATGGATATAAAAATGCACAAGTATGTCATCAAATTGTGTGACACAAATTGTCACACCATACAATCATGTATCCCAAACAGGGAAGGAAATAGCAAAAAATGCCAAATAAAATCTCACAAAACAATCATCATGTTAAGAATCAGCATACAAAATTTCATGACAATTGGATCATTATTGAGCATTTCACATTAGAAAGAATGAAGCAATGCATAATTGTGTACATGTTCAAGTAATTCCACACAATCAAAAATCCAGAAGAGATAAAATCATGAAATCACTCCACAAAAATACTAGACATCCATATGATCATGTAGGAAAAAACCTGGAATTATTTGGATCATTATACTATTTTTGGTGATTTTTCAAAGATCATGTATAAAATGAAATAAACATTGCAAGCACATGAAAAGAGATGAAATGAATTGATGAAAATGGCAAATGCTTCCATGCAGGATCGAACCGTGCGCCCCAAAACGCTCCGTTTCATTTATCTATGTGGCGTCCCAATCAGCCAGTCAAACCTACATGGATACAGTCAATGCAAGCTATACCAATGGTTTTGCCAACGGATGAGCCATGTAAGCGCCACGCAGAATGAATTAAAACAAATAACATGTTATAATGAGGAATCGAACACGCGAGCTAATGGTGAAAGTCTCTTGCACAGTGCCATTTCCATGAACGAACCAGCAAAGCCCTAGCCTGTACAGGCGCGGCTGAGAACGGTGGAAACCACCGTCTTCTTCATGAAGACGGTGGAGGAACAGTATGCATCTCAGAATTTTTTTCCAGATTCCACAAATAATTATACCAAATGAAAGCTCTTTCGATGTACATTACAGATCGAATACTATCTCATCCTAACAATGCATGAATCAAGAGAAACGAAGACAAACATTTTGACATTCAAACTTTCAATTCCATATAACTCAACCAATAATCCACCAAATCACATGAAATTTTCACCAGATTGATCAACAACAGAAGATCTACACTATCATGGCAAAATATTTGAGAATTGAAAGCTTCGAAAAACCTACCTCTTGAAGAGCAGTTTCTGGATTCAGCAACTTCAAGGCCTGACACGATTTAAATCCACTCCTCTATCACTGTTATGAAGCTTTATGAAGAAATTGGAGCTTGTAGTGGCTTAGATCTTGCTCAAATAACAGCTTCCATGTTCATTGTTCTTGAGCTTGCTATGCTTAATTTCTGCTCGAATTCACTGATCCAAGGCTTGATCTACACCAAATCAATATCACATAACAAGAATATGGAAGAAAATCAAAGTCTTGTGTGGAAGAAATTTGAATTTGGATTGGGAGAAAATTTGGAGGGAAAAAAGTTTTAGATCTAGAAATTCAGATTATGAGCAATTCTGTTAGGGTTTGCTTTATATACCATGTGTTAATTATATCCAAATCACAATTAGTCATGAATTAATTAGGATTAGGCAAAAATAAGGTGTATGACAAATTTTGGAAAATTGGTGGTGCCATGCAAATGCATACGTGAACAGTACCAAATGGGAGCTCAAATTCACTTAAAATCTTCTAATGAACACAATGGCAATGGTGATTTGTTCCCATGATGCACCAATTTCAAATTTGCAATTTTCCCTCCAAAATAAGCATGAATATGCAAATGATTATATCATGAAATTTCATGCAATGCCATGAATGATTTGGAAAATACATGTCATGAGGAGCAAAGTGCAAAAAGAGGCACTCCAATTGGAGCTATGAGTCAAAAGTTATGGCCTTTTGAAGTTTCAAGCACACTTGGCAATGATTTGATCATATCTCCTCAACCATTCATCATATGCTCATGATCTTTGACTTTTTGGAAATGGGAGAGAGAGATCTACCAATTTCATGTTGGACAAAATTTCATTTGAAGCTTCTTTGATGATGTAAGATCAAGTTGAATTTGGACCAAAATCTTTCCATTTTTGGAAACTTGAAATTACAGGTCACTTTCCAATTTTGGAAACTTTTGATCTGACCTCAAATTCTTCAAGATATGTAATTTACATGATGAATGAACCTCTTTTGAACATGAATGAGATGTTGAAACTCATTTCTCCACCTCCTAGCCCTCAGTTGACTTGCAATTGACTTTTAAGAGCCCCAGATGATTTGAACATGCTCTGATCAGCTTGAGCCTCAACCACTTGAGGAATTGGCTTCAAAATGAACCTTGGCTCATATAAACTCAATAGGATGATCATGTGATCCCACTCTCAATAGAATACCTCTTCTTCTTAAGAATCCCTGGTTGGAATAGCAGTCATTGATTAGGGTTGACCTGAGGTAAAAACCTTAATCCAGAGGAACTGGAGCATGCACAATGAAGCCCTGGCAGATGACATAACCATGATAATGGTGACATACCCTTGCAAACAAGATAATGCTCAACCTCATTGAGGGATCAAGAAACCCTAATGCACTGCAAACCCTCAGATGGTTGATGATCAACTTATGGAGACCCTCAGGCTTGAATCTCTTAACCTCTCTATCTTCTGAGAAAGACTTAGGAGGATGACCTGTTTATTTCACATGATATGCAATATGCAAATGCCTAATGTCCTAAAGAATGAAATGTAATATGCTAAACTAGTCCCAAGAGAGGAGGACAAATTTTGAGGTGTTATAGTTGCGCCTATTCAATCCACTGTGAACCTGTCGATATGAACAGCCTCGGCTTTCAGATGATCAGGGTGAAAAGTGATTGAATACCAAGAACAGACGAACAATTTGCGCTCCGCTGGGGATTATTATTATTATTTTTTTTGCTTTTCTTGAACCCCACAACTTTCTGATGTTCATTTCCATCTCCGCTGGACAGAAATTCTTCCTCCAACATCGCACTACTGGGGAGTACCGTCGACCCAACGTCACGATGCTAAGCTCCTTAGAGTAACATCTTCACACTTCCATCTCCGCTCGATAGAAATTTTCCTCCAATATCGCACTACTGGGGAAGAAAAAGATGTTTACAATTGGAACAAGACCAGACATTTACTAACGACTCTACTGAAGAATTGACATTTATCAAAGAAAGGATACATGACCAGACATTTACCGATGACTGGGAAGGAACTCGACGTTTACTGACATCGAAAGATGATGTTTACAGACACCAAGGAAAACGCTTCACGACCAGACATTTACTGATGACTGGGAGGGAACTCGACGTTTACTGAAATCGAAAGATGATGTTTACAGACACCAAAGAAAGGATACTAACAACCAGACATTTACTGATGACTGGGAAGGAACTCGACGTTTACTGACATCGAACAATGATGTTTATTGACACCAAAGAAAGGATACTAACAACCAGACATTTACTGATGACTGGGAAGGAACTCGACGTTTACTGACATCGAACAATGATGTTTACTGACACCAAAGAAAGGATACTAACAACCAGACATTTACTGATGACTGGGAAGGAACTCGACGTTTACTGACATCGAACAATGATGTTTACTGACACCAAAGAAAGGATACTAACAACCAGACATTTACTGATGACTGGGAAGGAACTCGACGTTTACTGACATCGAACAATGATGTTTACTGACACCAAAGGAAGCGCTTCACGACCAGACATTTATTGATGACTGGGAGGGAACTCGATGTTTACTGACATCGAAAGATGATGTTTACAGACACCAAAGAAAGCGCTTCACGACCAGACATTTATTGATGACTGGGAGGGAACTCGATGTTTACTGACATCGAAAGATGATGTTTACAGACACCAAAGAAAGCGCTTCACGACCAGACATTTACTGATGATTGGGAGGGAACTCGACGTTTACTGACATCAAACAATGATGTTTACTGACACCAAAGAAAAAATACTCGACCAGACATTTACTGATGACTGGGAAGGAACTCGACATTTACTGACATCGAAAGATGATGTTTACAGACACCAAAGAAAGCGCTTCACGATCAGACATTTACTGATGACTGGGAGGGAACTCGACGTTTACTGACATCGAAAGATGATCTTTACAGACACCAAAGAAAGCGCTTCACGACCAGACATTTACTGATGACTGGGAGGGAACTCGACGTTTACTGACATCAAACAATGATGTTTACTGACACCAAAGAAAGCGCTAACGATCAGACATTTACTGATGACTGGGAAGAAACTCGATGTTTACTGACATCGAAAGATGATGTTTACAGACACCAAAGAAAGCGCTTCACGACCAGACATTTACTGATGACTGGGAGGGAACTAGACGTTTACTGACATTGAAAGATGATGTTTACAGACACCAAAGAAAACGCTTCACGACCAGACATTTACTGATGACTGGGAGGGAACTCGACGTTTACTGACATCGAAAGATGATGTTTATAGACACCAAAGAAAGGACATCTCGGGGATCGACGCGACACTTGCCGGTATCGCAGGGATGACATCTACATATGCCAAAATAAGGCAGACGCTTGCCGGGGACTAACTGGGGAATACTGTTGATCCAGAATCACGATGCTAAACTCCTAAGAGTAACATCTTCCAACCTCCCAAACCAATTCTGAAACGGTAACCACGGCTTGAGTTACGCTGATGCAACGTCATGATGCTAAGCTCCTCGGAGTAACATCTTCACACTCCGGCAAAACCAACTCTCAAACGGTAACCACGACATGAGACTAGCTTATATCTGCAATGTTGATGCTGATCTTCCAACCGGCTAAACCAAACCCCAAACGGTAACCACGGCTTGAGACTAGCTTAGGCTTGCAATGCTGATGCATGATGATTTTTTTTCAGCGTAATGCTCCATAACCAAGGAAATGCTACGCGATGAGTTATGCAACATGCTATGCTTATCTAAATGATGAATGCATAAAAAGTATCCCCCTCAAGGGACTCTACTGGGAAGCTCGAGGCACTCTGCTGAGGAACTCGATACCACTCCAATCTCCACCCTGCTGGAGAATAGCACTGCTGCTGGGGAAAAGACAACCCTCACCAGGGATGACCTCCACTGAACCCGATCCGCTTGGGGACTTCGCTAGGAAACCGCTACCGACGCACTCTGCGGGGAAAACAACAATCTTCGACTTGTTGGGGAAGAACAATCCCGACACTGCTTGGGGAAACTGCCACCTTCAGGCCTGGCTGCCGAGGAAACACCGATCTCAAACCCGCTGGGGAGATAACAATCCCGACCCTGCTAGGGGAAATAAGGAAAATCTGGCACGGAACACCCGTCGACTCGTCGAACCCTGATATTCATCATCTAAATCCAGTGTCAACTTTCCACTTTTGAGAACTCCCAGACTCGTCTGGACTTTTCTGATTCATCACCTTGTACCCTCGACTTCTCCGTACTTTACGGAGATCGAACTCCTCGGATTCGTACAAACTTTCCAGTCCTCAGACTTTGAAGAGTCTTCTTGATTAATCCTCCAGGATCGTCGCACGTTCTTCCGTCGTCTTTTCACCGTTCGTCCATTCCTTTGTCCCTGATTGGACTCCACGAGGATCTTTTGTCAAAAAGCTTCACATCACAACCTGCAAGTGAGTGAAAATATCTAACAGCACCTGCAAAAGAGATCGTTAGATAAAAACGTGCCCCAGGAGTGCCAAAATTTCAACACCTAGGCCACTCCACCTTCCGAATAAGATTTCAGGTTTTCAATCTTATAAACATGCATTGGAAAGGACCTCCATGTCTCAAAATGCAAAGATTCTTTATCAAAATAAACGGATGTTTTTGCAATCAAAGCGGTAATGAAAACAAAAACAAAATTATTTGACTGAATATGCATTTATTGATTGAAAAAGGTGGCTCAAAAATCGAGCAACACAGGAAGCAATTCCTGAAAAGAGGTAATTGCGCACAAAAGGAAAATCTATCCTAATAGCAATGTGAACCCGTGATCTCATCGAGTTCCAACTCGGTTACACCCGATATGTCCTCAGACTCTCCGTGCTTTCCGCCTTCTGAACAAGACGCTTCCGATCGATCCTTGCCGGGGATTATCCACGTGTCTTAACCAAAGCATAAACGATCATGCTAGACGCAGTTGTTCGTTTCAATCCCTCTTTTACCTGGACCGCCCTTTCGGGTTTTCAGTCCACCGGGATACCCTTTTTTGCCCAAGCCGCCCTTGTGGGGTTTTCGATTTGCCGGGTGTACAGTTTTCTTCTTTTTTCTCCTTCATCCCTAACTTTTGCCCGAACCTTTTCATTCATTTTTTTTTGGTTCGCCGGGATGCCCTTTTTTGCCTGGACTCTTTTATTCTTTTCATCCAGCGGGTCAATTTTTACGAAGTATCTTTTAACTGCGTCCGCATTTACAGGGGATGGAAAACCCTCACCATCCATGGTCGTCAACAACAAGGCTCTGTCAGAGAAAACCTTCTTGACCACGAACGAGCTTTCATAACTGCGTGTCCACTTGCCCCTACGATCGTTTTGAGGAGGAAGGATCCTTTTCAACACCACGTCTCCCACATGATACACCTGAGGTCGTACCTTTTCAGTCAAAAGCATGCTTCATCCGCTGCTGGTACGACTGCCCATGACGAATGGTTACCAGCCTCTTTTCCTCAATCAGGCTCAACTCTTCGTACCGAGTCCTTACCCATTCCGCCTCTTTCAATTTTACGTCCATCCGGACTCTCAATGACAGAATCTGGACCTCCACGGGTAGCACGACTTCCATTCCATACGAGCGAGAAAGGCGTTGCCCCAGTAGATGTACGCACCGAGGTTCGATACCCGTGCAAGCTTCGTATTCAGCCACGCTGTTGGTGCATTCAAATGTCAGCCGGGCAACAACAGCTCCATCTCCGCTACCATTCATGTTAATGGCCCCATCAAACATCAGAATCCGTTCGGATTCAGGGTCAGACCCCTCCTCCGGGATCGGTTCCTCACAATCTTTCGATTTGAGAACCTCGATGTCCTCATCAGGGAACTCAAACTTCATCGCTTGATAATCCTCAATGGGTTGCTGGCCGAGGTAATCAGACAATACACTCCCCTTGATTGCTTTCTGAGAGGTATACTGAATATCGTATTCGGTAAAAATCATTTGCCATCTCGCAACCCGTCCGGTCAATGCTGGCTTCTCAAACATATACTTGATCGGATCCATTTTGGAAATCCACAAAGTGGTATGAACCAGCATATACTGTCTCAGTCGGCGAGCAGCCTATGCCAAAGTACCGCAAGTTCTCTCGAGCAGTGAATATATTGTTTCACAGTCGGTAAACTTTTTGCTAAGGTAAATTGCATGCTCTTTTCGACCAGACTCGTCATGCTGCCCCAGTACACACCCCATAGACTCCTCGAGGGCTGTCAAGTACAGAATTAACGGTCGTCCCTCCACGGGAGGCAATAGAATCGGAGGTTCCTGCAAATTCTTTTATTTTTCAAATGCCCCTCGGCAATCCTTATTCCACCTGACCGTTTGATATTTTTTTCAACAGCTTGAATATGGGCTCACACGTGGTTGTTAGATGAGATCTGAACCATGAAATGTAGTTCAATCTACCTAAGAAACCACGAACCTCTTTTTCTGTTCTCGATTCAGGCATTTCTTGTATTGTTTTTTTCTTTCCTCTTTTTTTTTAGCAGGATCAACCTCGATTCCTCTTTTGTTCACAATAAGCCCCAACAGTTTACCGGACCGCACTCCGAAAGTGCACTCATTCGGATTCAACCTCAGTTTGAACTATCTCAACTGGTCAAACATCCTGGCCAGATCTGCCAAACGCCCCTCTTCTGTTTGGGACTTTGCTATCATGTCATCAACATAGCATTCGATTTCATGATGAATCATATCATGAAACAAAGTCACCATAGCCCTTTGATACATGGCACCGGCGTTCTTGAGACCGAATGGTATCATCTCCGCTCTTGTCACTCGCCTCCAAGGCGGCCCCAACCTTTACTTCCTTTCAGACCTCTTCGGTGCCCAGATCAACAATTTCAACTCGCTCCTCGTGCGGTTGAATCACCTTCTCCTCTTGTTTCAACAACCTGGCTAATCTTCCAGCAGATCACAATCTTCTTCGCCTTCTTCTTCGGCATGATAGATCGGATTGTCGAAGTCATATGAGGGTGTAACAGGATTGTTATCAATGAGATCCGGAGAATACAAAAGTTGGAATGAAGCCAATCAAAAGGAAGGAAAAACATTGCCATTTTTATTATTTTTAAATTGTAAAAATAAATGAAAAACAGGGAACACCGCTTTTACTACAAAAACATCCATTTATAAATGATGCAAAATGTTGCAAAATGAAACACATGAGGTGGCCCTTACAATGGACCATTACGTTTCGGGCAAAACGTATGGCTTTCATGCAAACAGAATTGAAAAACAAAAATATTACTCTTCACGCAGAGTGACAGTGATGATCTTTGAGGCCTTCCAGTTCTGGATCTCCATCCCTGGTACGCACGGTTTTATCCACGAGTCAGCTCGCAGTCACTGCCAGTCTCTTCACCCACCGCACAGGCGTGACCTGGAATCAGCATCCCAGCACTGATGAACGTGAACGGTGGACGACGTCCTCTGTTTTGCTCAGACGAGTCTTGGCCCGACTGATAGCCAACCCCAGACCTATCAGCTTTTACCACAATGTCTACCATTCTTCCCCAGCCTTGGGCTTCTCCATTTTTCACCACCTGCTTTCCTTTTGCCCTGGCTAAAGCCTCGGCCTTATCCATCTTTTCGGCGATCGCTTGCTGCCCCAGGGCAAACCCTTGCCTGGCGTTGATCAACTCACTCATCTTCTCTTTCAGCTCGAGAATGTCAGAGTTGGACGAATCCCTCAGTTTGAGTTTGTTGCTCCTGGTAGGGTATCTGTGCGGATGTGCAATGGAATGATTCGGCGTGCGCGAGCAGTGGTTCCCAAGTCAATCAAACAGGTCAGATACTGACACCTACAAAACAGAAAACAGGTTAATATGACTCACACATGAATGCAATCTCTATCTGTATGAGGAACATTCTGTCCTTCGATCCTGGCTTCATCGAGACGGATAATAATTTGACAATAACATTCTGATATCAGGATGTCTCTCAACCAGAATCTCAATCGAGAATGTACCCTAAGTAAGGATAGACATGAGTTAGATGCAGATGAATGCAAAATGGGAATGATGCAGATGCATGAATGTAAGTCACAGTGCCATCCTCCAAGTCATCTGAACATCAACTGCACTGGGTTCCGGCCTCTGAACTGATCACAACCATCTGAGGAACTGAATAACCATAAATCCAACTCGGGGGTTCCGAAATAAACGGAACAGAAGAATACACCCCCATCATCTCTGGAAAACCACTGATCTGATAACAACATGATCACCTGTACCAACCCAGGGAATCCTGAAATAAACGGATCCCCACTGATAAATACCGCGGACAGAACTCCGGCGTCTCAGAAATAAATATCCATAAGTCCAACTCATAAATAGGACCCAGATCAATAACTGAACCATTAGTCACCATCAGAAAGTCACCATCAGAACATGCATGTGTAAGAATCAACCCTCCCCTCACAGGTGAATTCTAATAAGGTCATCCTAAGGCGGATAATGGTCTCGACAATCGGGCAAGATACTCAACGGGTTTGCCCTTTCGGGTGTGCCGTTGTAGCTCTCATAAGATCATCTAAACCAAAGATCCGGGAAAGAACGGTCACCGAAGTCACCAGCTCAAAAGAGGTAACCCAACCAAAGTGGAATACTCCACCCTGAAGAGCTCTCTCAAAAGAACCTCGTCCGGCTTGTGGTATGTCACGTCGCAACAACATGCTGATCCAACATGTGAGGAAACGTGAGACCACACTAATCCTAGGTGTATACTCGGGCCTGGGTTTTAGCCCCACTCAGAACACCCACCCCAAATCAAAGGAACCAACCTGTACAAAATCCAGCACAATAATAATATGATGCATGCAAACATATATGCAAATATATACACAGTATAATAATCATAAATGCCATAAAAAAAGCAACAAAAGCAACCAAAACTATCCTAGAGAGCGCTAGGATTGACTCGCTTAGGGAAGATGGACCAGCAAGAGGTCAACTTCTTTAGTCCCCAGCAGAGTCGCCAACTGTCGCATCCGCGAAAAACAACCGGCGGGAAAAGACACAGAGCCGCCACCGTGCGTTATTTATCCCAAAGGAGGGAAAGGAAACGCTCGAAGTAAACCTGAAAAAGGGAAAGGAATGGTCTTATGACCAGAGATTGCTAGGATCAGGAGTCGGTTACGCAAGGGGAAGGTATTAACACCCCTCATGTCCGTCATACTCGACGGGATCCACGCTCAAGAGAATAGAATAAGGTTGCTAAATAACTGCTCAAAGAATGCACACATACTGGACTAATAAATAGGTGAAGGACGGAGGAAATGGACTCGGCAGGATGTCGCATCCTGGGCCTACGTAGTTTGTCAGAAACAAACATCAGAGTCGACGTAGTTCAGGAAAGTGGGAAACGGGGAACAGGCTCGCTAGGATATTGCATCCTATGCCTACGTATCTCATCTGGAATGAGAATCAGAGCTACCGTAGTTCGGCTAACGCACGCCGAAACAAAACGCAACACAAAGACGCTGAGACGTCAAAAGAAACCACACCAACGCAAATAGGAAACGGAATGCCAATTGCTGGTCTTACATCCAACTCCAAATAAAAGAAACACAAACAGGAAACCGAATGCCAATCGCTGGGCTTATATCAGACTCCACAAACAGACAACAACAGGAAACCGAATGCCAATCGTTGGGCTTACATCCAACTCCAAACAACACAAACAAACAAGGAAACGGACTGCCAATAGCTGGTCTTACGTCCAACTCCTAACACACGCAAAAAAGGTTATCAAACATGACAAGCTAACAGGGAGTCTGGTACTCGAGCCTAATAGCTGTCAAGCAAACACCAAGAAGACACTGAGACGTCAGAAGAAACAAAGAAGTTGAACACACAGACTAAAAGGGAGTCTGGAACTCGGACCTAATAGCTGTCAAGCAAAACACACACACAAAAAGAAAAAATAGCGCCCGAAGAGATCTCGCACGATCTCCTACCTACATACCTCATCTGGTATGAGGATCAGGGCGACGTAGTTCCCCTTAACAGGGGAAAGGATAAGCAAACAAACTTCTAGGGAGTCGGGAACTCGAACCTAACAGTTACACAAACCAAAAGAGACGCTGAGACGTCAACACACAACAAAAAGAGAAAAGGGTGCCCGGAGAGATCTCGCACGATCTCCTGCCTACGTACCTCATCTGGTATGAGGATCAGGGCGACGTAGTTCCCCTTAACAGGGGAGAAACTTTCTCCTAACCAGAGACCGGGAAATAACAAACTAAAAGGGAGACTGACTCGAGCCTAATAGTCATCATGCAAATTATAACCCTAGGTTGAGGTCTCTAACAAGAGTTTGACTCACATAGGCAGTGAGTCAACTCAAGTCTATCTCTACGTACGTTCAACTTCCTCGAAAGTTGATCATACGACTCCTACAGAAAGGAGATGAGAAGCAAAAGCAGATAAACAAGCATAGGTGAACAGGTATCACACGCTGTATGCAAACAAGTGGCTCATACAAGGCTGGGCTTTAGTCAAGGGGTCATATCAACCTCGACAAACAAGCCAACACTGGAAGGGTATGATGAAGCTCTTAACCATTGACATTGACCGTCAGGGTGAGCAGATGAAAGGTAATGAGGATAAGACCTCACAGCTCTTAACCCGGGCCTGGGTGAGCTTGAATCAAAGAAGGTGTAGGAGTCCAGAATGAGGAACTCTATTCCACAATGACTGACTCTATATACAAGATTTTGGGTGTTTATTCAAATGCATCAGCACGTAGTGCGAGCAAGATGAAAGACTCAACTGAATAGCACGGGATGGATTGCACATCCCTTCTATCTGCCAATGCCTCTTCACTTAGGAGGACTTAACCTGTATGCCTTGACAAGGAGGTCTTTAGCACAAAGATAAACATACACAGACATTGCCTCTTAAGGAGGACTTCAGCCAAATGCCTGCCAAACATAAACGACAGGGCTTCCAGACTACATGGAGTTAGAGAGGTTACCTAAGTGGTATGCCAACCACAATCAAAGCAACTCAAGCAATGAGTTAAAGCGGCTAAAGTACCTGTAAGAAAATCTAAACCATCAGTATTATATCCAGACAAACAACCAACAGTTAACAGATAACAACAGACAGACAATCCCAATATGTACAACATGTAAGCCATAAGAGGCAAACACTCAAGTGATTCACCAAAGGACCTACAAAATAACCAAATGTTAGCAAACATAGCAAATAGCCAAGCTCAAATGATGAGACAACATCAATCATGGAGATGAATGCTTGACCCTGAAATTCAAAGCTTCAAATGTGAGTACAAACCCCTAGGGCAAAGCCTAGGGTCAAAGGAGGATCAAAAAGTCAAAACAGAACTTGATATTCAACATGAAGCAACTACATTCAATCAAGAACATGTCCTAAAAAGGACCAAGTCAAAATCATCAAGCAAAGTCATCAATTGCACAAGATAAGGCAAAAGGTACACAAGGTGATCACACTTGGACATGAAGAATCAAAATTCCATATTAAATCAGAAATGACTCAAACAATTCTGGAAATTTTCATGAGTATACAACATGTCAAATATAATTATCATGCCAAAAATTAGAAACATAGGAGCTCAATTGACATGGATATAAAAATGCACAAGTATGTCATCAAATTGTGTGACACAAATTGTCACACCATACAATCATGTATCCCAAACAGTGAAGGAAATAGCAAAAAATGCCAAATAAAATCTCATAAATCAATCATCATGTTAAGAATCAGCACACAAAATTTCATGGCAATTGGATCATTATTGAGCATTTCACATTAGAAAGAATGAAGCAATGCATAATTGTGTACATGTTCAAGTAACTCCACACAATCAAAAATCCAGAAGAGATAAAATCATGAAATCACTCCACAAAAATACTAGACATCCATATGATCATGTAGGAAAAAACCTGGAATTATTTGGATCATTATACTATTTTTGGTGATTTTTCAAAGATCATGTATAAAATGAAATAAACATTGCAAGCACATGAAAAGAGATGAAATTAATTGATGAAAATGGAAAATGCTTCCATGCAGGATCGAACCGTGCGCCCCAAAACGCTCCGTTTCATTTATCTATGTGGCGTCCCAATCAGCCAGTCAAACCTACGTGGATACAGTCAATGCAAGCTATACCAATGGTTTTGCCAACGGATGAGCCATGTAAGCGCCACGCAGAATGAATTAAAACAAATAACATGTTATAATGAGGAATCGAACACGCGAGCTAATGGTGAAAGTCTCTTCCACAGTGCCATTTCCATGAACGAACCAGCAAAGCCCTAGCCTGTACAGGCGCGGCTGAGAACGGTGGAAACCACCGTCTTCTTCATGAAGACGGTGGAGGAACAGTATGCATCTCAGAATTTTTTTCCAGATTCCACAAATAATTATACCAAATGAAAGCTCCTTCGATGTACATTACAGATCGAATACTATCTCATCCTAACAATGCATGAATCAAGAGAAACGAAGACAAACATTTTGACATTCAAACTTTCAATTCCATATAACTCAACCAATAATCCACCAAATCACATGAAATTTTCACCAGATTGATCAACAACAGAAGATCTACACTATCATGGCAAAATATTTGAGAATTGAAAGCTTCGAAAAACCTACCTCTTGAAGAGCAGTTTCTGGATTCAGCAACTTCAAGGCCTGACACGATTTAAATCCACTCCTCTATCACTGTTATGAAGCTTTATGAAGAAATTGGAGCTTGTAGTGGCTTAGATCTTGCTCAAATAACAGCTTCCATGTTGATTGTTCTTGAGCTTTCTATGCTTAATTTCTGCTCGAAGTCACTGATCCAAGGCTTGATCTACACCAAATCAATATCACATAACAAGAATATGGAAGAAAATCAAAGTCTTGTGTGGAAGAAATTTGAATTTGGATTGGGAGAAAATTTGGAGGGAAAAAAGTTTTAGATCTAGAAATTCAGATTATGAGCAATTCTGTTAGGGTTTGCTTTATATACCATGTGTTAATTATATCCAAATCACAATTAGTCATGAATTAATTAGGATTAGGCAAAAATAAGGTGTATGACAAATTTTGGAAAATTGGTGGTGCCATGCAAATGCATACGTGAACAGTACCAAATGGGAGCTCAAATTCACTTAAAATCTTCTAATGAACACAATGGCAATGGTGATTTGTTCCCATGATGCACCAATTTCAAATTTGCAATTTTCCCTCCAAAATAAGCATGAATATGCAAATGATTATATCATGAAATTTCATGCAATGCCATGAATGATTTGGAAAATACATGTCATGAGGAGCAAAGTGCAAAAAGAGGCACTCCAATTGGAGCTATGAGTCAAAAGTTATGGCCTTTTGAAGTTTCAAGCACACTTGGCAATGATTTGATCATATCTCCTCAACCATTCATCATATGCTCATGATCTTTGACTTTTTGGAAATGGGAGAGAGAGATCTACCAATTTCATGTTGGACAAAATTTCATTTGAAGCTTCTTTGATGATGTAAGATCAAGTTGAATTTGGACCAAAATCTTTCCATTTTTGGAAACTTGAAATTACAGGTCACTTTCCAATTTTGGAAACTTTTGATCTGACCTCAAATTCTTCAAGATATGTAATTTACATGATGAATGAACCTCTTTTGAACATGAATGAGATGTTGAAACTCATTTCTCCACCTCCTAGCCCTTAGTTGACTTGCAATTGACTTTTAAGAGCCCCAGATGATGTGAACATGCTCTGATCAGCTTGAGCCTCAACCACTTGAGGAATTGGCTTCAAAATGAACCTTGGCTCATATAAACTCAATAGGATGATCATGTGATCCCACTCTCAATAGAATACCTCTTCTTCTTAAGAATCCCTGGTTGGAATAGCAGTCATTGATTAGGGTTGACCTGAGGTAAAAACCTTAATCCAGAGGAACTGGAGCATGCACAATGAAGCCCTGGCAGATGACATAACCATGATAATGGTGACATACCCTTGCAAACAAGATAATGCTCAACCTCATTGAGGGATCAAGAAACCCTAATGCACTGCAAACCCTTAGATGGTTGATGATCAACTTATGGAGACCCTCAGGCTTGAATCTCTTAACCTCTCTATCTTCTGAGAAAGACTTAGGAGGATGACCTGTTTATTTCACATGATATGCAATATGCAAATGCCTAATGTCCTAAAGAATGAAATGTAATATGCTAAACTAGTCCCAAGAGAGGAGGACAAATTTTGAGGTGTTATAGTTGCGCCTATTCAATCCACTGTGAACCTGTCGATATGAACAGCCTCGGCTTTCAGATGATCAGGGTGAAAAGTGATTGAATACCAAGAACAGACGAACAATTTGCGCTCCGCTGGGGATTATTATTATTTTTTTTTTGCTTTTCTTGAACCCCACAACTTTCTGATGTTCATTTCCATCTCCGCCGGACAGAAATTCTTCCTCCAACATCGCACTACTGGGGAGTACCGTCGACCCACTGTCACGATGCTAAGCTCCTTAGAGTAACATCTTCACACTTCCATCTCCGCTCGACAGAAATTTTCCTCCAATATCGCACTACTGGGGAAGAAAAAGATGTTTACAATTGGAACAAGACCAGACATTTACTAACGACTCTACTGAAGAATTGACATTTATCAAAGAAAGGATACATGACCAGACATTTACCGATGACTGAGAAGGAACTCGACGTTTACTGACATCGAAAGATGATGTTTACAGACACCAAAGAAAGGATACTAACAACCAGACATTTACTGATGACTGGGAAGGAACTCGACGTTTACTGACATCGAACAATGATGTTTACTGACACCAAAGAAAGGATACTAACAACCAGACATTTACTGATGACTGGGAAGGAACTCGACGTTTACTGACATCGAACAATGATGTTTACTGACACCAAAGAAAGGATACTAATAACCAGACATTTACTGATGACTGGGAAGGAACTCGACGTTTACTGACATCGAACAATGATGTTTACTGACACCAAAGAAAGGATACTAACAACCAGACATTTACTGATGACTGGGAAGGAACTCGACGTTTACTGACATCGAACAATGATGTTTACTGACACCAAAGGAAGCGCTTCACGACCAGACATTTACTGATGACTGGGAGGGAACTCGACGTTTACTGACATCGAAAGATGATGTTTACAGACACCAAAGAAAGCGCTTCACGACCAGACATTTACTGATGACTGGGAGGGAACTCGACGTTTACTGACATCGAAAGATGATGTTTACAGACACCAAATAAAGCGCTTCACGACCAGACATTTACTGATGACTGGGAGGGAACTCGACGTTTACTGACATCAAACAATGATGTTTACTGACACCAAAGAAAAAATACTCGACCAGACATTTACTGATGACTGGGAAGGAACTCGACATTTACTGACATCGAAAGATGATGTTTACAGACACCAAAGAAAGCGCTTCACGATCAGACATTTACTGATGACTGGGAGGGAACTCGACGTTTACTGACATCGAAAGATGATCTTTACAGACACCAAAGAAAGCGCTTCACGACCAGACATTTACTGATGACTGGGAGGGAACTCGACGTTTAGTGACATCGAAAGATGATGTTTACAGACACCAAAGAAAGCGCTAACGATCAGACATTTACTGATGACTGGGAAGAAACTCGATGTTTACTGACATCGAAAGATGATGTTTACAGACACCAAAGAAAGCGCTTCACGACCAGACTTTTACTGATGACTGGGAGGGAACTCGACGTTTACTGACATCGAAAGATGATGTTTACAGACACCAAAGAAAACGCTTCACGACCAGACATTTACTGATGACTAGGAGGGAACTCGAAGTTTACTGACATCGAAAGATGATGTTTACAAACACCAAAGAAAGGACATCTCGGGGATCGACGCGACACTTACCGGTATCGCAGGGATGACATCTACATATGCCAAAATAAGGCAGACGCTTGCCGGGGACTAACTGGGGAATACTGTTGATCCAGAATCACGATGCTAAACTCCTCAGAGTAACATCTTCCAACCTCCCAAACCAATTCTCAAACGGTAACCACGGCTTGAGTTGCGCTGATCCAACGTCATGATGCTAAGCTCCTCGGAGTAACATCTTCACACTCCGGCGAAACCAACTCTCAAACGGTAACCACGACATGAGACTAGCTTATATCTGCAATGCTGATGCTGATCTTCCAACCGGCTAAACCAAACCCCAAACGGTAACCACGGATTGAGACTAGCTTAGGCTTGCAATGCTGATGCATGATGATTTTTTTTCAGCGTAATGCTCCATAACCAAGGAAATGCTACGCGATGATTTATGCAACATGCTATGCTTATCTAAATGATGAATGCATAAAAAGTATCCCCCTCAAGGGACTCTACTGGGAAGCTCGAGGCACTCTGCTGAGGAACTCGATACCACTCCAATCTCCACCCTGCTGGAGAATAGCACTGCTGCTGGGGAAAAGACAACCCTCACCAGGGATGACCTCCACTGAACCCGATCCGCTTGGGGACTTCGCTAGGAAACCGCTACCGACGCACTCTGCGGGGAAAACAACAATCTTCGACTTGTTGGGGAAGAACAATCCCGACACTGCTTGGGGAAACTGCCACCTTCAGGCCTGGCTGCCGAGGAAACACCGATCTCAAACCCGCTGGGGAGATAACAATCCCGACCCTGCTAGGGGAAATAAGGAAAATCTGGCACGGAACACCCGTCGACTCGTCGAACCCTGATATTCATCATCTAAATCCAGTGTCAACTTTCCACTTTTGAGAACTCCCAGACTCGTCTGGACTTTTCTGATTCATCACCTTGTACCCTCGACTTCTCCGTACTTTACGGAGATCGAACTCCTCGGATTCGTACAAACTTTCCAGTCCTCAGACTTTGAAGAGTCTTCTTGATTAATCCTCCAGGATCGTCGCACGTTCTTCCGTCGTCTTTTCACCGTTCGTCCATTCCTTTGTCCCTGATTGGACTCCACGAGGATCTTTTGTCAAAAAGCTTCACATCACAACCTGCAAGTGAGTGAAAATATCTAACAGCACCTGCAAAAGAGATCGTTAGATAAAAACGTGCCCCAGGAGTGCCAAAATTTCAACACCTAGGCCACTCCACCTTCCGAATAAGATTTCAGGTTTTCAATCTTATAAACATGCATTGGAAAGGACCTCCATGTCTCAAAATGCAAAGATTCTTTATCAAAATAAACGGATGTTTTTGCAATCAAAGCGGTAATGAAAACAAAAACAAAATTATTTGACTGAATATGCATTTATTGATTGAAAAAGGTGGCTCAAAAATCGAGCAACACAGGAAGCAATTCCTGAAAAGAGGTAATTGCGCACAAAAGGAAAATCTATCCTAATAGCAATGTGAACCCGTGATCTCATCGAGTTCCAACTCGGTTACACCCGATATGTCCTCAGACTCTCCGTGCTTTCCGCCTTCTGAACAAGACGCTTCCGATCGATCCTTGCCGGGGATTATCCACGTGTCTTAACCAAAGCATAAACGATCATGCTAGACGCAGTTGTTCGTTTCAATCCCTCTTTTACCTGGACCGCCCTTTCGGGTTTTCAGTCCACCGGGATACCCTTTTTTGCCCAAGCCGCCCTTGTGGGGTTTTCGATTTGCCGGGTGTACAGTTTTCTTCTTTTTTCTCCTTCATCCCTAACTTTTGCCCGAACCTTTTCATTCATTTTTTTTGGTTCGCCGGGATGCCCTTTTTTGCCTGGACTCTTTTATTCTTTTCATCCAGCGGGTCAATTTTTACGAAGTATCTTTTAACTGCGTCCGCATTTACAGGGGATGGAAAACCCTCACCATCCATGGTCGTCAACAACAAGGCTCTGTCAGAGAAAACCTTCTTGACCACGAACGAGCTTTCATAACTGCGTGTCCACTTGCCCCTACGATCGTTTTGAGGAGGAAGGATCCTTTTCAACACCACGTCTCCCACATGATACACCTGAGGTCGTACCTTTTCAGTCAAAAGCATGCTTCATCCGCTGCTGGTACGACTGCCCATGACGAATGGTTACCAGCCTCTTTTCCTCAATCAGGCTCAACTCTTCGTACCGAGTCCTTACCCATTCCGCCTCTTTCAATTTTACGTCCATCCGGACTCTCAATGACAGAATCTGGACCTCCACGGGTAGCACGACTTCCATTCCATACGAGCGAGAAAGGCGTTGCCCCAGTAGATGTACGCACCGAGGTTCGATACCCGTGCAAGCTTCGTATTCAGCCACGCTGTTGGTGCATTCAAATGTCAGCCGGGCAACAACAGCTCCATCTCCGCTACCATTCATGTTAATGGCCCCATCAAACATCAGAATCCGTTCGGATTCAGGGTCAGACCCCTCCTCCGGGATCGATTCCTCACAATCTTTCGATTTGAGAACCTCAATGTCCTCATCAGGGAACTCAAACTTCATCGCTTGATAATCCTCAATGGGTTGCTGGCCGAGGTAATCAGACAATACACTCCCCTTGATTGCTTTCTGAGAGGTATACTGAATATCGTATTCGGTAAAAATCGTTTGCCATCTCGCAACCCGTCCGGTCAATGCTGGCTTCTCAAACATATACTTGATCGGATCCATTTTGGAAATCCATAAAGTGGTATGAACCAGCATATACTGTCTCAGTCGGCGAGCAGCCTATGCCAAAGTACCGCAAGTTCTCTCGAGCAGTGAATATATTGTTTCACAGTCGGTAAACTTTTTGCTAAGGTAAATTGCATGCTCTTTTCGACCAGACTCGTCATGCTGCCCCAGTACACACCCCATAGACTCCTCGAGGGCTGTCAAGTACAGAATTAACGGTCGTCCCTCCACGGGAGGCAATAGAATCGGAGGTTCCTGCAAATTCTTTTATTTTTCAAATGCCCCTCGGCAATCCTTATTCCACCTGACCGTTTGATCTTTTTTTTCAACAGCTTGAATATGGGCTCACACGTGGTTGTTAGATGAGATGTGAACCATGAAATGTAGTTCAATCTACCTAAGAAACCACGAACCTCTTTTTCTGTTCTCGGTTCAGGCATTTCTTGTATTGTTTTTTTCTTTCCTCTTTTTTTTTAGCAGGATCAACCTCGATTCCTCTTTTGTTCACAATAAGCCCCAACAGTTTACCGGACCGCACTCCGAAAGTGCACTCATTCGGATTCAACCTCAGTTTGAACTATCTCAACTGGTCAAACATCCTGGCCAGATCTGCCAAACGCCCCTCTTCTGTTTGGGACTTTGTTATCAGGTCATCAACATAGCATTCGATTTCATGATGAATCATATCATGAAACAAAGTCACCATAGCCCTTTGATACATGGCACCGGCGTTCTTGAGACCGAATGGTATCATCTCCGCTCTTGTCACTCGCCTCCAAGGCGGCTCCAACCTTTACTTCCTTTCAGACCTCTTCGGTGCCCAGATCAACAATTTCAACTCTCTCCTCGTGCGGTTGAATCACCTTCTCCTCTTGTTTCAACAACCTGGCTAATCTTCCAGCAGATCACAATCTTCTTCGCCTTCTTCTTCGGCATGATAGATCGGATTGTCGAATTCATATGAGGGTGTAACAGGATTGTTATCAATGAGATCCGGAGAATACAAAAGTTGGAATGAAGCCAATCAAAAGGAAGGAAAAACATTGCCATTTTTATTATTTTTAAACTGTAAAAATAAATGAAAAACAGGGAACACCGCTTTTACTACAAAAACATCCATTTATTAATGATGCAAAATGTTGCAAAATGAAACACATGAGGTGGCCCTTGCAATGGACCATTACGTTTCGGGCAAAACGTATGGCTTTCATGCAAACAGAATTGAAAAACAAAAATATTACTCTTCACGCAGAGTGACAGTGATGATCTTTGAGGCCTTCCAGTTCTGGATCTCCATCCCTGGTACGCACGGTTTTATCCACGAGTCAGCTCGCAGTCACTGTCAGTCTCTTCACCCACCGCACAGGCGTGACCTGGATCTATCATCCCAGCACTGATGAACGTGAACGGTGGACGACGTCCTCTGTTTTGCTCAGACGAGTCTTGGCCCGACTGATAGCCAACCCCAGACCTATCAGCTTTTACCACAATGTCTACCATTCTTCCCCAGCCTTGGGCTTCTCCATTTTTCACCACCTGCTTTCCTTTTGCCCTGGCTAAAGCCTCGGCCTTATCCATCTTTTCGGCGATCGCTTGCTGCCCCAGGGCAAACCCTTGCCTGGTGTTGATCAACTCACTCATCTTCTCTTTCAGCTCGAGAATGTCAGAGTTGGACGAATCCCTCAGTTTGAGTTTTGTTGCGCCTGGTAGGGTATCTGTGCGGATGTGCAATGGAATGATTCGGCGTGCGCGAGCAGTGGTTCCCAAGTCAATCAAACAGGTCAGATACTGACACCTACAAAACAGAAAACAGGTTAATATGACTCACACATGAATGCAATGTCTATCTGTATGAGGAACATTCTGTCCTTCGATCCTGGCTTCATCGAGACGGATAATAATTTGACAATAACATTCTGACATCAGGATGTCTCTCAACCAGAATCTCAATCGAGAATGTACCCTAAGTAAGGATAGACATGAGTTAGATGCAGATGAATGCAAAATGGGAATGATGCAGATGCATGAATGTAGGTCACATTGCCATCCTCCAAGTCATCTGAACATCAACTGCACTGAGTTCCGGCCTCTGAATTGATCACAACCATCTGAGGGACTGAATAACCATAAATCCAACTCGGGGGTTCCGAAATAAACGAAACAGAAGAATACACCACCATCATCTCTGGAAAACCACTGATCTGATAACAACATGATCACCTGTACCAACCCAGGGAATCCTGAAATAAACGGATCCCCACTGATAAATACCGCGGACAGAACTCCGGCGTCTCAGAAATAAATATCCATAAGTCCAACTCATAAATAGGACCCAGATCAATAACTGAACCATTAGTCACCATCAGAAAGTCACCATCAGAACATGCATGTGTAAGAATCAACCGTCCCCTCACAGGTGAATTCTAATAAGGTCGTCCTAAGGCGGATAATGGTCTCGGCAATCGGGAAAGATACTCAACGGGTTTGCCCTTTCAGGTGTGCCGTTGTAGCTCTCATAAGATCATCTAAACCAAAGATCCGGGAAAGAACGGTCACCGAAGTCACCAGCTCAAAAGAGGTAACCCAACCAAAGTGGAATACTCCACCCTGAAGAGCTCTCTCAAAAGAACCTCGTCCGACTTGTGGTATGTCACGTCGCAACAACATGTTGATCCAACATGTGAGGAAACGTGAGACCACACTAATCCTAGGTGTATACTCGGGCCTGGGTTTTAGCCCCACTCAGAACACCCACCCCAAATCAAAGGAACCAACCTGTACAGAATCCAGCACAATAATAATAGGATGCATGCAAACATATATGCAAATATATACACAGTATAATAATCATAAATGCCATAAAAAAAGCAACAAAAGCAACCAAAAACTATCCTAGAGAGCGCTAGGATTGACTCGCTTAGGGAAGATGGACCAGCAAGAGGTCAACTTCTTTAGTCCCCAACAGAGTCGCCAGCTGTCGCATCCGCGAAAAACAACCGGCGGGAAAAGACACAGAGCCGCCACCGTGCGTTATTTATCCCAAAGGAGGGAAAGGAAACGCTCGAAGTAAACCTGAAAAAGGGAAAGGAATGGTCTTACGACCAGAGATTGCTAGGATCAGGAGTCGGTTACGCAAGGGGAAGGTATTAGCACGCCTCATGTCCGTCATACTCGACGGGATCCACGCTCAAGAGAATAGAATAAGGTTGCTAAATAACTGCTTAAAGAATGCACACACACTGGACTAATAAATAGGTGAAGGACGGAGGAAAGGGACTCGGCAGGATGTCGCATCCTGGGCCTACGTAGTTTGTCAAAAACAAACATCAGAGTCGACGTAGTTCGGGAAAGTGGGAAACGGGGAACAGGCTCGCTAGGATATTGCATCCTATGCCTACGTATCTCATCTGGAATGAGAATCAGAGCTACCGTAGTTTGGCTAACGCACGCCGAAACAAAACGCAACACAAAGACGCTGAGACGTCCAAAGAAACCACACCAACGCAAATAGGAAACGGAATGCCAATTGCTGGTCTTACATCCAACTCCAAATAAAAGAAACACAAACAGGAAACTGAATGCCAATCGCTAGGCTTATATCAGACTCCATAAACAGACAACAACAGGAAACCGAATGCCAATCGCTGGGCTTACATCCAACTCCAAACAACATAAACAAACAAGGAAACGGACTGCCAATAGCTGGTCTTACGTCCAACTCCTAACACACGCAAAAAAGGTTATCAAACATGACAAGCTAATAGGGAGTCTGGCACTCGAGCCTAATAGCTGTCAAGCAAACACCAAGAAGACGCTGAGACGTCAGAAGAAACAAAGAAGTTGAACACACAGACTAAAAGGGAGTCTGGAACTCGGACCTAATAGCTGTCAAGCAAAACACACACACAAAAAGAAAAAATAGCACCCGGAGAGATCTCGCACGATCTCCTACCTACATACCTCATCTGGTATGAGGATCAGGGCGACGTAGTTCCCCTTAACAGGGGAAAGGATAAGCAAACAAATTACTAGGGAGTCGGGAACTCGAACCTAACAGTTACACAAACCAAAAGAGACGCTGGGACGTCAACACACAACAAAAAGAGAAAAGGGTGCCTGGAGAGATCTCGCACGATCTCCTGCCTACGTACCTCATTTGGTATGAGGATCAGGGCGACGTAGTTCCCCTTAACAGGGGAGAAACTTTCTCCTAACCAGAGACCGGGAAATAACAAACTAAAAGGGAGACTGACTCGAGCCTAATAGTCATCATGCAAATTATAACCCTAAGTTGAGGTCTCTAACAAGAGTTTGACTCACATAGGCAGTGAGTCAACTCAAGTCTATCTCTACGTACGTTCAACTTCCTCGAAAGTTGATCATACGACTCCTACAGAAAGGAGATGAGAAGCAAAAGCAGATAAACAAGCATAGGTGAACAGGTATCACACGCTATATGCAAACAAATGGCTCATACAAGGCTGGGCTTTAGTCAAGGGGTCATATCAACCTCGACAAACAAGCCAACACTGGAAGGGTATGATGAAGCTCTTAACCATTGACATTGACCGTCAGGGTGAGCAGATGAAAGGTAATGAGGATAAGACCTCACAGCTCTTAACCCGGGCCTGGGTGAGCTTGAATCAAAGAAGGTGTGAGAGTCCAGAATGAGGAACTCTATTCCAGAATGACTGACTCTATATACAAGATTTTGGGTGTTTATTCAAATGCATCAGCACGTAGTGCGAGCAAGATGAAAGACTCAACTGAATAGCACGGGATGGATTGCACATCCCTTCTATCTGCCAATGCCTCTTCACTTAGGAGGACTTAACCTGTATGCCTCGACAAGGAGGTCTTTAGCACAAAGATAAACATACACAGACATTTCCTCTTAAGGAGGACTTCAGCCAAATGCCTGCCAAACATAAACGACAGGGCTTCCAGACTACATGGAGTTAGAGAGGTTACCTAAGTGGTATGCCAACCACAATCAAAGCAACTCAAGCAATGAGTTAAAGCGGCTAAAGTACCTGTAATAAAATCTAAACCATCAGTATTATATCCAGACAAACAACCAACAGTTAACAGATAACAACAGACAGACAATCCCAATATGTACAACATGTAAGCCATAAGAGGCAAACACTCAAGTGATTCACCAAAGGACCTACAAAATAACCAAATGTTAGCAAACATAGCAAATAGCCAAGCTCAAATGATGAGGCAACATCAATCATGGAGATGAATGCTTGAACCTGAAATTCAAAGCTTCAAATGTGAGTACAAACCCCTAGGGCAAAGCCTAGGGTCAAAGGAGGATCAAAAAGTCAAAACAGAACTTGATATTCAACATGAAGCAACTACATTCAATCAAGAACATGTCCTAAAAAGGACCAAGTCAAAATCATCAAGCAAAGTCATCAATTGCACAAGAAAAGGCAAAAGGTACACAAGGTGATCACACTTGGACATGAAGAATCAAAATTCCATATTAAATCAGAAATGACTCAAACAATTCTGGAAATTTTCATGAGTATACAACATGTCAAATATAATCATCATGCCAAAAATTAGAAACATAGGAGCTCAATTGACATGGATATAAAAATGCACAAGTATGTCATCAAATTGTGTGACACAAATTGTCACACCATACAATCATGTATCCCAAACAGTGAAGGAAATAGCAAAAAATGCCAAATAAAATCTCACAAATCAATCATCATGTTAAGAATCAGCACACAAAATTTCATGGCAATTGCATCATTAATGAGCATTTCACATTAGAAAGAATGAAGCAATGCATAATTGTGTACATGTTCAAGTAATTCCACACAATCAAAAATCCAGAAGAGATAAAATCATGAAATCACTCCACAAAAATACTAGACATCCATATGATCATGTAGGAAAAAACCTGGAATTATTTGGATCATTATACTATTTTTGGTGATTTTTCAAAGATCATGTATAAAATGAAATAAACATTGCAAGCACATGAAAAGAGATGAAATTAATTGATGAAAATGGAAAATGCTTCCATGCAGGATCGAACCGTGCGCCCCAAAACGCTCCGCTTCATTTATCTATGTGGCGTCCCAATCAGCCAGTCAAACCTACGTGGATACAGTCAATGCAAGCTATACCAATGGTTTTGCCAACGGATGAGCCATGTAAGCGCCACGCAGAATGAGTTAAAACAAATAACATGTTATAATGAGGAATCGAACACGCGAGCTAATGGTGAAAGTCTCTTCCACAGTGCCATTTCCATGAACGAACCAGCAAAGCCCTAGCCTGTACAGGCGCGACTGAGAACGGTGGAAACCACCGTCTTCTTCATGAAGACGGTGGAGGAACAGTATGCATCTCAGAAATTTTTTCCAGATTCCACAAATAATTATACCAAATGAAAGCTCCTTCGATGTACATTACAGATCGAATACTATCTCATCCTAACAATGCATGAATCAAGAGAAACGAAGACAAACATTTTGACATTCAAACTTTCAATTCCATATAACTCAACCAATAATCCACCAAATCACATGAAATTTTCACCAGATTGATCAACAACAGAAGATCTACACTATCATGGCAAAATATTTGAGAATTGAAAGCTTCGAAAAACCTACCTCTTGAAGAGCAGTTTCTGGATTCAGCAACTTCAAGGCCTGACACGATTTAAATCCACTCCTCTATCACTGTTATGAAGCTTTATGAAGAAATTGGAGCTTATAGTGGCTTAGATCTTGCTCAAATAACAGCTTCCATGTTCATTGTTCTTGAGCTTGCTATGCTTAATTTCTGCTCGAATTCACTGATCCAAGGCTTGATCTACACCAAATCAATATCACAGAACAAGAATATGGAAGAAAATCAAAGTC
Organism: Lathyrus oleraceus; assembly: GCF_024323335.1. Lineage (NCBI taxonomy): Eukaryota > Viridiplantae > Streptophyta > Magnoliopsida > Fabales > Fabaceae > Lathyrus > Lathyrus oleraceus. The sequence goes on along the minus strand of NC_066579.1, from coordinate 160,193,959 downwards.
TTGTGTGGAAGAAATTTGAATTTGGATTGGGAGAAAATTTGGAGGGAAAAAAGTTTTAGATTTAGAAATTCAAATTATGAGCAATTCTGTTAGGGTTTGCTTTATATACCATGTGTTAATTATATCCAAATCACAATTAGTCATGAATTAATTAGGATTAGGCAAAAATAAGGTGTATGACAAATTTTGGAAAATTGGTGGTGCCATGCAAATGCATACGTGAACAGTACCAAATGGGAGCTCAAATTCACTTAAAATCTTCTAATGAACACAATGGCAATGGTGATTTGTTCCCATGATGCACCAATTTCAAATTTGCAATTTTTCCTCCAAAATAAGCATGAATATGCAAATGATTATATGATGAAATTTCATACAATGCCATGACTGATTTGGAAAATACATGTCATGAGGAGCAAAGTGCAAAAAGAGGCACTCCAATTGGAGCTATGAGTCAAAAGTTATGGCCTTTTGAAGTTTCAAGCACACTTGGCAATGATTTGATCATATCTCCTCAACCATTCATCAGATGCTCATGATCTTGGACTTTTTGGAAATGGGAGAGAGATCTACAAATTTCATGTTGGACAAAATTTAATTTGAAGCTTCTTTGATGATGTAAGATCAAGTTGAATTTGGACCAAAATCTTTCCATTTTTGGAAACTTGAAATTACAGGTCACTTTCCAATTTTGGAAACTTTTTATCTGACCTCAAATTCTTCAAGATATGTATTTTACATGATGAATGAACCTCTTTTGAACATGAATGAGATGTTGAAACTCATTTCTCCACCTCCTAGCCCTCAGTTGACTTGCAATTGACTTTTAAGAGCCCTAGATGATTTGAACATGCTCTGATCAGCTTGAGCCTCAACCACTTGAGGAATTGACTTCAAAATGAACCTTGGCTCATATAAACTCAATAGGATGATCATGTGATCCCACTCTCAATAGAATACCTCTTCTTCTTAAGAATCCTTGGTTGGAATATCAGTCATTGATTAGGGTTGACCTGAGGTAAAAACCTTAATCCAGAGGAACTGGAGCATGCACAATGAAGCTCTGGCAGATGACATAACCATGATAATGGTGACATACCCTTGCAAACAAGATAATGCTCAACCTCATTGAGGGATCAAGAAACCCTAATGCACTGCAAACCCTCAGATGGTTGATGATCAACTTATGGAGACCCTCAGGCTTGAATCTCTTAACCTCTCTATCTTCTGAGAAAGACTTAGGAGGATGACCTGTTTATTTCATATGATATGCAATATGCAAATGCCTAATGTCCTAAAGAATGAAATGTAATATGCTAAACTAGTCCCAAGAGAGGAGGGCAAATTTTGAGGTGTTACACCTATGAAAACAGCTTTTCTTGCCCTAGGTTGAAATTTTGTTCTATGTGCCTGGAGGGAAGTAGCATAGGACAAGCACCCAAAGACTTTGAGATGCAACACGACAGTAGGTTGGTTGAACAAAAGTTCATAAGGGCTTTTATATTTCAGAAGAGGACTAGGGAGTCTATTGATGATATGCACAGCATGCTGAATACAAAAGTTCCACAGATTTAAAGGTACATTAGAGTGAAAAAAAATTGATCTAGCAACATTGAGAATGTGTTGGTGTTTTCTCTCAACCACCCCATTCTGCTGGGGTATCTCAACACATGTTCTTTGATGAGTAATACCTTTGGACAACAGAAAACTAGTCATGGCAATGAATTCTGTGCCATTGTCTATTCTCAAGCATTTAAGGGTGGTATGAAACTGATTTTTAATGTAAGTTATGAAATTGATGAGACTTTGTTTGGTTTGATCTTTAGTTTTTAAGAAAATTACCCAAGTATGTCTACTGTAATCATCCACAAGAGTTAGAAAATATCTATGTCCTAAAGTGGAGATGGTAGAAAAGGGACCCCATAAATCAGCATGTAAAATATTGAAAGGAACAATAGATTGAGATATACTATTAGAAAAAGGCAACTTTCTTTGTTTAGCAAAGTGACAAGAGTCACAAGGTACATTGTCATTATTACATGTAATAAAGGGAAATTTTTTAGAAATAGCTTGTAAACCTATCTTAGAAATGTGGCCAAGTCTAGAATGCCACAGGTTACATGTATTTTGAGAAACAAAATTACATGAATTATTGACAGAAGAATTGCTAACAGAAGAATTGCTGGGCAAGGATTCAAGAACATAGAGCCCCCTGTGCAAGCTAGCTATACCAATCATTGCCTTGGAATGATTCTGCACAATATGGAAAGTATTAACACTGATCTGAACAGAACAATGATTACAATCTACAAGTTTTGCTATGGAAATAAGGTTCACATTAAAGCTAGGAACATAGAGGACATTGTGAAGGGTGAGAGCGGGTGAAATGGCAACTGTGCCAGAAATGGAAGCTGTGACCTGCGATCCATCAGGGAGAGTAACATGTATGGGAATTATGCTCTTATGTGTAATAAACGATGACAGATCAAAAGAAAAATTGTCAGTGGCACCAGTATCAAGGATCCAAAAAGAGGATTCTTACCATTGACATTACTAGAATGAGAAGTCATGACAAAGGGAGAGGTGCTGACAGAATTGACAACAGGGTTGGACTTGGATTGTTGAAGCAAAGCTAAGTGTCGCATCGCGCGAAAAACCGGCGGGAAAAGAAGAACAACAGAGCCGCCACCGTGCGTTATTTATCCCAAAAAGAGGGAAAGGAAACGCTCAGAGTAAACCTGGGAAAAGACGTGGTCTCGCGACCAAAGAGAATGGGTTCGGGAGTCGGTTATGCGAAGGGAAGGTATTAGCACCCCTACGCATCCGTAGTACTCTACGGGATCCACGCACAAAAGGAAGGAATATTGGTTGCTAAACACTGCTCAAATACACACACACACTGGCTGAAAGAGACACAAGAAACTGACTGTAACTGACTCGGCAGGATATCGCATCCTGGGCCTACTTAGTCTATCAGGCATAGACATCAGAGTCGAAGTAGTTCGGACTGGGGAAACGACACATGCTCGCTAGGATATCGCATCCTATGCATACGTATCTTCTCGGACGAGAGAAGAATCAGAGCATTCGTAGCTCGGCTGACACGCACACAAACAAACAAAACACAGGCAAACGTGGAGCCCGACTGCCAATTACTGGACTTATGTCAGCATCCGAACCTAAACGCACACACACTGGAACCCAAATGCCACTTGATGGACTTACATCAGCTTCCAAGCACACAACAACACAACAAGTTAATAGGGAGTCGGGGACTCGAGCCTATAACTGTCAAGCACACACTCAAACAGACAAACAACAAATTGCTAAGGAGTCAGGTACTCGAGCCTAGCAACTGTCAAACAACACACGCAAAAAGAAAAAAGGGCGCCCGGAGAGATCAGCTCAATCTCCTGCCTACATACTTCATCTGGTATGAAGATCAGGGCGATGTAGTTCCCCTACGCAGGGATAAAGGACTAGCCTAACCAGATAACAGAGGGAGACACAACTAGGGAGACTACGACTCGAGCCTAGATGTTATCATGCAAATCAATCCTAAGTTATGGTTTCTAGCTAAATGGCACAAGGGCCAACCTATCCTAAGCATGGCTCACACAGGAAGCAAGCCACACATACTTAACTTGCACGGGAAGCAAGCCAAGCAAAACCTAACTTGCACAGGAAGCAAGTCTAAACTAATCCTAACTTGCACAGGAAGCAAGTCAAACAATCCTACAAGCACAGATAGCACACGCTATACACAAACAAGTGGCTCAAACAAGGGTTAGGTTTTAGTCAAGGGGTCATATCAACCTCGACAAACAAACCTCTGGAACTGGGTGAATGTGCTCTTAACCTTGCCATTGAGGGGCTAAGGTGAAGCAGATGAAAGGATGAAGTGAGGATGAGACCTCACAGCTCTTATCCCTGGCCTGGGAGAGCTTAAGACAAGAATGTGTGGGTTCAGAAAGTGGGAACCCTTCTACACATTTAAAACTGACTCAACTGTACAATTGTACAAGATCTTGGGTTTGTATCTGAAATGCATCAACACAGTGGTGTGAGCAAAGCAGATGACACACTGAATAGTGGGGGATAGATTGCATATCCCTACCTTCCACCAATTGCCTCTTCACTTAGGAGGACTTTGACTCCATGCAAGGACAAAATTAAACATCCACAAACATTGCCTCTTAAGGAGGACTTCAGACAGTTGCCTGGCCAGGTAACAGGCCAGGTCTTCCAGACTACATGAAGTAAAAGAGACATACCTCAATGCAAATTGCTTATACAAGCAAAGCAAAGCAAAAAGTTCACAAAGAACTAAGCAACTAAAGCACCTGAAACAGTCAAGCAGATGTTAGTATGCAACTTCAAACAAAACAAACAAAAACAGACAACCACAGTCCATTAGAGGCACATGGATGTGCAAGGCACAAGGCTTAGGGCATGTGAGCCAAGCCATCTACAAAACAAATAGGTTAGACAATGATACTCGAGTAAGCTCAATCAAAAGAATTGGTCTTAATGGCCATTTGATGGTCAACCTGAAATCACAAACTCAAAGGTGAGTAGCAGGACCACTAGGGCGAGCCTAGGGTCAAAAGTGAATGAGAAAGCCAAAACAGCAAAGGATATCCAATCAAAATCAAGTTTAAACCACTAGGAAACACAACCAATTGAATTCACATTCATATCAAACACTATCATCATTTCCTGAACCATTTAGGTCAAAACATGGCAAACAGAAGCTCATAGAAGTCAACAGCAAGACTTGCATCAAAAGCAATCTAAACATTTTCCAAAAATCATCAAATAAATCATGATCAAACCTAACACATAGCATGGTAAGCATGTCAAATTTCATCCCATTTAGACAAGTGGAAGGCAGTCAATGAAAATCAGAAAGTCAAAGCAATTTTGAACATGCTTAAGGAAGTCAACCAAACATGCATCAACTTAGAAAAATCATAAGTCAAGAATGGTGTATGATAAATGAGTGGGATCAAAACCATGGCAAAGATGAGGATGTCTAGTTATCTCATGCAAAATTTCATGTCCATCTAATAAAGTATGAGAATTTCACAAATGAAATGGGAACATGTGTCACACAAGGGCAACATTTGTCTAGGCAGGGAAGGAAAATCTCAAACAAATGGAAAATAGTTCAATTAAATCCAAGGAAATTCACAAGTCAACTAGACATACAAGAGTAAGCTCATGCAAAAAATCAAGTCATTTGGAGGTCAAGAAGCATGGTAATGAAAATCATGAAGTTGGACATCAATGGTGTGACACAAATTGTCAAACCCTAATTCAAAAAATCCTATCTCACAAACCACAAATGATAAATCCACAAACTTTATACCAAAATCACCATGAATGTGTCTAGTTTAAGCACAAACAATTTGGGAGCCATTGGATACATTCTCATCATTTCACAATTGATTTGGCAAAGTGTACAAAATTTGGTCACATGTCACAAACCCTAAGGCCATTTAAAAACCACTCATCCAAAAATTCTGGAAAAATAATGATAAAAAAGTAGAGATCATAATGAACACAACACAAAAAATCCCATTCAAATTGGATCAAAAATGAGCAAGTTATGAATTTTGGAAATTTGATGAAATAATTGAAGAAATAAGATGAAATGATGAAACAAGAATGGCATAAATGTAATTCCATGGTTCACTAACTTAAACGCTGCGTTTTGGCCAGTAAAATGAAATGATTTGATTGGCTCGTGGGGAATGGCACAGTAACACGTGAGAGAAAAACAGTTCTGGGCAAAGCATTTGAAAAAATAGGGTTTTCTACTGCACTGTTCATCATCAATGATGAACAAAAATCCCAGAGATGGGAATCAAATGTACCATCATGATCAGCACACAACACACAGTCCAAATCCATTCATAGTTTTCACTAAATCGATCCAAACAAACAAGAAATGATCAAGAACATATTCAAACATGAAGCTTAAGAATCAAAGTTCTCACTCAATACAAGACCATTTCACACGATTCAAACTCTAAAGTGTTCATGGAAAGGAGATCTACATAATGCATAGTATCATTTAATAAATAGTCATGTTCAAAAACTCACTTGATTTTAAGCACAGTTGGGATGCAGTGGCGATTAAGTCGTGAGAGGTTGAAACAGATGCTCCATAACCCTCCAGAAGGTGACTGATGCAAAAGGCTTAGCTCACAGAAGCTTGGTTTTACCTGAATCGAGCTCTGCCATAGGAGGGTGACTGTTAATGCAGCAGTGGAAAAGGAGTTCACAGGTTGAAACTGATGATTGCCATGAGCTTGGAAAAGTGTTTGGATGATGAGAAAACAAGAGCCAGGCTTAGTTCTTTAGAATTTCTTGACTGTCTTTGAAAAGTGAAAAAGAGGAAGTTTTTGGATCATGAGAGAATTTGGTCTGTCTAGGCCAACTGATTTTTGTGTGGCTTGTGTGGCTTGTGTGGCTCCTCCTCCTCTCAAAATGATGCTTGGACAATGTTTTTATGACAAGGCAGTGCTTGGTACTTTTGGGAGTTCTTGACAGATTTTAGACAAATGGCCAAGGTGTGGTTTTGAGCATGAGTGAATTTTCCTTGATTCGATGTGTTTGTGGTGTTAATTGTGTTTTTTTAAAAATGACAGCAAAAGGATGAAAAGCCCTGCTGTTTTGTGTTGCTTTTTTGGTCCTGCAGGGTTTGGTTCTCTTGGGAGTTTGATAGATTTTTTTGCAAAGATGCCAAAGTGAGGTTTTTGGAGTGTGATTGAAACAGGTTGGTTCTACTGGTTTGTTGGTTACAACTAGTTTAGTTTTGATGAATGGATGGTAAAATAACAGTGCCAGGCTCAGCTTCTTGGAAGTTTCTTTTACTGGTTTTTGAAATGGCCAAAAGCAAGGTGAGGTTCTTGGAGCAGGAATTCTGGGTGCAGTGTGTTTTTTCTGCTAGGTGGAAGCTTCATTTTGACAGCAAAATGAGAAAAAAAAGAACTGCTATTGAATGTTGTTTTGTGTTTTTGAGTTTTACAGCTTTTGTGTAAAATGCCAAGATGAGCTTGAGAGAATGTCAAGTTATGTTGGTTTGTTGCTGCAGTTTTTTCATAGCAGCAAAATGATGAGGAACCTTGTGCCAGGCAAAGCAGGTTGTGACAGGTAGAAGAAAATGCCAAGGGTCTGTACCAAGGCCTCAGTCAGGTTCTCTTGTATTGGCTTTAGTTTGTTATGTTTTGACAGAAAATGCAAGGCAAGGTTTGGTGCTGCTTGAGTTTAGACAGAGTGAATGAGATGCCAAGGCCAAGGGTCAAATGCAGGGTTTTTGTGCTGCTGTAGGCAATTGATTTTACTGCAGTTGGATGGTGGCTGGCAAGGTAAGGCAGGGTTTATGTCATTTTGAAGTCTTTGGCAGCAAAACAGAAATGCATAGCCAGAGTGAGGTTTGAGAGGAGTGTGGATTTTTTGTGGGAGTGAGTTGGTTTTACTATTGTTATGTTGGCTGCAGCATTTGTGTCCAAAAGGACAGAAAAATCCTGCATAAGCTTTGCTTGGATAGTACAAGGTATTGTTGGAAGCATGGAGTGGAAGTGTCCTTTCCAAAATTTAAGCAAGCAAGGAATGGCTTCTTGTCTTGCTGTTGATTTCAGGCTGCAAGTGAGGCTCACCATGACAGAAAAATGCTGCATAATGCTGCTAGTACAAGGCATGGTTGTGGAAGCATGGACAAGTATGGTGAATTTGTACCTTTCTTACAATTCAAGCAACCAAGCAATGGCCTTATGTACTGCATATTTTGACTTTGCAAACACATTCTAAATGACATTTATGAGCTGTTCCAATTGGCCAAATGTTGAAAAAATGTTTATATCAAAAAGTCAACTCTTGGTCAAACTTGCATTTAAATGAGAAAGGTCAAAATATGCCATTTTGATTGGTGAAGTTTTGGCTCATGAAATTTATATTTTTGGAAAGAGGGGATCAAATGTGACTTGTAGGAAAAAACCCCACCAAAATTGGCCAAACGGTTTGAGAGATATGGCCCTTTGAAGTTCAAGATTTTCTGAAATCGATTCGATCATAACTTGCCAACCACACATGGGAATTGAGAGTTCTAGGACTTTTTGGAAATGGGAGAACAAGATCTTCAACTTTCATGTTGGGCAAAAATTCATTTGAGGCTTGTATCATGATGTAAGTTTGAGGATCAAGACTTTCCATTTATGGCAGGTTTCAGTTACAGGCCCAGTTTCCGTTTTTGGGAATTTTTTGATCTGGCTTCAAATTCTTCCATGATGGTGTTTGGCATGATGTATGATGACTATTTGGACATGAATGAACTCTCACAAACCAATTCCAATCATCAAATCACTGATTAAATGGACAGTTGACCAACAGTTGACTTTTAGGGTTTCTGACTGATTGTGCATTGACTGATGACTTCCAAACCCTAATTCCTTGAGGACTTGACTTCAAATGATGTCCCAAGTTGTATGAACTCTTGATTATTGACCATGGTGCCCAAATTCCACAAGAATGACCACCATCCACTGCTTTGACTGACAGTTGACTTTTTTAGGGTTTTTGACTGTCTGTGTATGAACTGATGATCTCTGAGCCTTCAACCCTTGACCAAAATACTTCAAATAGACCTCCAAGCCATGTGAACTTGTTGGACAAACCCCAAGGCCTTGATTCAATGAGAAATTCCTTTGCTTGTTTGGTTGACTGATCAGGAGATTAGTTTGACCTAATTCTTGATTGCTTGCTCTTGAGGCAACTGAGGGACAATGCAAATGCTATGCAATGGATCATGATATGCTATGACCTAATATGAAAATGTATGTATAATGATAGGTGCAAATTTGAGGTGCTACAGCTGCCCCTATTCAATCAGCTGGGAACCCGAATGGATGAGAGCAACGGCTGTCAGACTTTCAGGGTAAACAGGGATTGAATACCGAAGAACCGTAGAATTTGCACAGTACTGGATATGATACAAAAGGAACCATGTCATTTACCGATGACGCCTGCAATTGACAACTTCAGAAAGGCGAAACCATTTACCGATGGTTAGAAACTGTAACTTGATATTTACCGATATCAACTTCAGCGAGACCATTTACCGATGGCGGCTGGGGAAAACAAATTTCTGAAAAACAAAACCATTTACCGATGGTTAAAACTGGGACCTTGATATTTACCGATATCAACTTCAGCCAAACCATTTACCGATGGCTGCTGGGAAAACATCTTGAGAAAAACAGAACCATTTACCGATGGTTAAAAACTTGATATTTACCGATATCAACTTCAGCCAGACCATTTACCGATGGTTGCTGGGAAAACATCTTGAGAAAAACAGAACCATTTACTGATGGTTAAAAACTTGATATTTACCGATATCAACTTCAGCCAGACCATTTACCGATGGTTGCTGGGAAAACAACTTGGTGTAGAAAAGGAAGCAAGACCATTTACCGATGGTGGCTTCAAAGAAAACCTGATATTTACCGATATCAAGGCCATCTACCGATGGCTGCTGCAACTGGGAATTCGATATTTACCGATATCGAAGAAAACTGGGCCATTTACCGATGGCATCTCCGCTTGGGGAGGAACAAAATCTTTGTGGTGATACCAGACAAACCGTTTACCGACGACTTCTGGGGATTTTGATTTATTGACCAGACATTTACCGATGACTGGGATGAGACTCGATGTTTACCGACATCGAAAGATGATGTTTACCGACATCAAAAAAATGACCAGACATTTACCGATGACTGGGATTGAGAAATTTATTGGGGAGATACAAACAAATATTTGCAACTGGAAACCAGATAGGACATTTACAGATGACTCTACTGGGGATTTCTAGCTGGGAATTATCAGACATTTACCGATGACTGAGGAAAAGACTCGATGTTTACCGACATCGAAAGATGATGTTTACCGACATCAAAAATGACCAGACATTTACCGATGACTGGAGTGAGACTCGATGTTTACAGACACCGAAACAATGGTGTTTACCGACACCAAAAAAATGACCAGACATTTACCGATGACTGGGTGAGACTCGATGTTTACCGACACCGAAACAATGGTGTTTACCGACACCAAACAAAGATGACCAGACATTTACTGATGACTGGGAGGGAATACTCGATGTTTACAGACACCGAAACAATGGTGTTTACTGACACCAAACAAATAAGCACACGCGGGTGCTGGCATGACACTTACTGGTATCACAAGAACGACATCTGAGATATGTCAAGGCAAGGTTGACCACTTGCTGGGGGTCTCACTGAGGAGAAACAAACTTTCTGTCACCATCGGGTGAGGAAATAAACCTCTGTCACCATCGGGTGAGGAAATAAACCTCTGTGGGGATAATCAATTCTGAATGCTGTCGAAGCAACTGTAGCAGACTTGGTGCTGACGTTGAACAAAAATGATCCGCCTCTGTCGGGGATACAGTCTGATGAGGTTAACAAATGAATGCATATGTTTGAATTTTTCCATGGCGTAATGCTCCATTTATGAATGGAAATGCTACGCAATTTGAGGATGTAATGATTACTACATGCGAAATGCAAATGAACCCTGGCTAGGGAGCCGAAATGATCAGATACTCCAACTCTGTGGGGAGACTCCTCTTGGGGAATTACTCTGCGGGGAACTCTGCTTGAGGAATGGTAAAGCGACTTCACCCTCATTTTTGAAGAACAGTACTGCTGCTGGGAGAAGATAAACTCCGCTGGGGATATCCTTCAGTCCACAGGTAGGATAAATGTTGGAGATAAATTTCAATGAACCTGCCCCACTCGGGGAGGAAATCGACAAATACAGGCCTGCTGGGGATAGGCAATCCTTAGATCTGTTGGGGAATAGAAGGCACTATCCACAGACGTCTTCGCAGGGGAACATAGCTCTGATAGCTTCCAAACTTGCTTGGGGAAAAAAATCTGCTGAGGAAACGTCCTCACAGATGCCAACCTGAAAAAACAGCACAACAAAATGCCCCCAGGGGATACATGGACAAAATACGCTCAAGTGTCCTCAACATTCAAAATGATTTTCAAATGTTTTATCATTCTGCACATTGTTGTGTAGCCTTCATGTTTTTTATATGCAATGCTTATCAAAAATTCGGACATTTTGCAAACAAAACAGTAAAAATAAAAACAAGAGCTATTTATCTGAATAACGATTTTTATTGATTGAAAATGTGCCTGAAGAGGCAAAGTACATTGGGAAGCAATTCCTAGAAAGAGGTAATTGCGCACAAAAGGAAAAATCTATCCTGATGGCAATGTGAACACGGCATCCACTATTTCCCAATTCTGTTATAACTCACAGATCATCAGTTTTCCTCCCAACTCCTTGCTTTCTGAGAAGAATGACTGGACGGATCACATCTTTCGAGATGGCAGGCGACAAAGCTCGATGAAGTACAGACAACTCAGACTGTAGTCTTCGCTTTAATCCCTAACTTTTGCCTGGATCGCCCTTTCGGGTTTTCAATCCACCGGGATACCCATTTTTGCCTAAGCCGCCCTTGCGGGTTTTCGACTTACCGGGTGTACAAATTCTTTTCATTTTATCCCTAATTTTTGCCCGAACCTTTTCTTTCTGTTTTTGGTTCGCCGGGATGCCCCTTTTTTTTTTGCCTGGACTCTTTTATTCTTTTTGTCCAGCGGGTCAGTTTATGCGAAGTATTTTTTGACTACATCTGAGTTAACAGGAGACGGAAAATCTTCACCATCCATAGTTGTAAGCATCAAGGCTCCACCGGAGAAGACCTTCTTCACAACATACGGACCTTCATAGTTAGGAGTCCACTTGCCCCTGTTATCTGTACCGGGAGGGAGGATCCTCTTCAAAACTAGATCACCAATCTGATAGCTTCGAGGACGCACTTTCTGATCAAAGGCCCGCTTCATCCTTCGCTGATACAACTGTCCATGACATACAGCTGCTAGCCGTCTCTCCTCGATAAGGCTCAACTCGTTAAACCTTGTTCGAATCCACTCGGCTTCGTCCAACTTGACATCCAATAAAACTCTCAGAGAAGGAATCTCCACTTCAACAGGTAGGACAACTTCCATACCATACACCAGGGAGTAAGGGGTTGCCCCGGTCGAGGTACGCACTGAGGTACGGTACCCATGCAAAGCGAAAGGTAGCATCTCATGCCAATCCTTGTACGTAACGACCATCTTCTGCACAATCTTCTTGATATTCTTGTTCGCCGCTTCTACAGCACCATTCATCTTCGGTCTGTAGGGAGAAGAATTGTGATGTTCAATCTTGAAATCTTTACAAAGCTCTTTCATCATTTTGTTGTTGAGATTAGAACCATTGTCAGTGATGATTCTCTCAGGAACTCCATAACGGCATATGATTTCTTTCTTGATGAACCGGGTAACCACTTGTTTGGTAACGTTAGCATAAGAAGCTGCTTCCACCCATTTGGTGAAATAGTCAATCGCAACCAAGATAAAGCGATGTCCATTCGAAGCAGTAGGCTCAATCTTCCCAATCATATCAATGCCCCACATGGCAAACGGCCAAGGCGAATTCATGACATTCAGAGGGCTTGGTGGTACATGCACCTTATCAGCATAGATTTGACACTTATGGCACTTCCGAGCATACTTGAAACAATCGGATTCCATAGTCATCCAGTAATAACCCGCTCTCAACAACTTCTTAGCCATTGCATGTCCGCCGGCATGAGTACCGAAGGAACCTTCATGAACTTCCTGCATTAACATGTCTGCCTCGGGTCTGTCCACGCATCTGAGCAAGACCATGTCAAAGTTTCTCTTATACAACACATCATCCTGATTCAAATAGAAGCTTCCAGCTAGCCTCCTCAGGGTTTTCTTGTCATTCTTCGACGCACCTTCAGGATACTCCTGAGTCTTGAGGAAGTTCTTGATGTCGTAATACCACGGCTTCTCATCAATCACAACAGACTCGGCTGCAAACACATACGCAGGCCTCTCGAGTCGATTCACCGCAACATGTGGCACATGATTCCACCAATGAACTTTGATCATAGACGACAAAGTTGCCAAAGCATCAGCCATCTGATTCTCATCCCGGGGGACATGATACAACTTCACCTTCCTGAAGAACGTCAGTATTCTTCTGGTGTAATCTCTATACGGAATCAAATGCGGTTGGTTCGTGTTCCAATCTCCATTGACTTGATTGACCACTAGAGCGGAATCTCCAAATATATCAAGAGTTTTGATCCTCAGATCAATGGCTTCTTCTATCCCCATGATACAAGCCTCATACTCAGCTTCATTGTTGGTGACGTCAAACGTCAATCTGGCAGAAAAAGGTATATGAGCACCTTTAGGATTGATCAATACTGCCCCAACACCGTTACCGTTCATATTCACAGCCCCATCAAACATCAGTGTCCATTTGTCATCCGGGTCCGGTCCTTCCTCGACAAGAGGCTCTTCGCAATCTTTCATCTTAAGATACATGATGTCTTCATCAGGGAATTCAAACATCATAGGCTGATAATCTTCAATCGGTTGTTCGGCAAGGTAGTCTGACAGAATACTACCCTTGATGGCCTTCTGAGACGTGTACTGAATGTCATATTCGGTTAGAATCATCTGCCAACGGGCAACACGTCCGGTGAGAGCTGGTTTCTCAAAGATGTACTTTACTGGATCCATCTTAGAAATCAATAAGGTAGTATGGTTCAACATATACTGCCTTAGTCGGCGAGCAGCCCAGGCCAAAGCACAGCAAGTTTTCTCGAGCAGTGAATATCTTGTTTCACAGTCGGTAAACTTTTTGCTAAGGTAGTATATGGCATGCTCTTTTCGACCAGACTCGTCATGCTGTCCCAATACACACCCCATCGAGTTCTCAGTCACTGACAGGTACATTATCAGAGGTCTCCCTGGAACTGGAGGTATCAGGATTTGAGGTTTCTGTAAATACTCCTTTATCTTATCAAAAGCTTTCTGACAATCATCATTCCACTTGATCGCTTGATTCTTTCTGAGCAGTTTGAAAATTGGTTCACATGTAGCAGTTAGATGAGATATGAACCTTGCAATGTAGTTCAATCTCCCTAAAAACCCACGGACTTGCTTCTCCGTTTTCGGTTCAGGCATCTCTTGAATAGCTTTGACTTTTGCTGGATCAACCTCAATCCCTTTCTCACTGACAATGAAGCCTAAGAGCTTCCCGGATCTCACTCCAAACGTGCACTTGTTCGGATTCAACCTCAGTCTGAACTTTCTCAACCGGTCGAACAGCTTCTGCAAATTAACCAGGTGTTCCTCTTCTGTCTGCGACTTCGCAATCATATCATCTACGTACACTTCAATTTCTTTGTGCATCATGTCATGAAAAAGAGTCGTCATTGCCCTCTGATAGGTAGCACCAGCATTCTTTAGCCCAAACGGCATCACCTTATAGCAGAACGTGCCCCAAGGTGTAATGAATGTCGTCTTTTCCATGTCCTCTGGCGCCATCTTGATCTGATTATATCCGGAGAAACCATCCATGAAAGAGAATACCGAGGATTGAGCCGTATTATCAACCAATACATCAATGTGAGGTAATGGGAAATCATCTTTCGGACTCGCTCTGTTCAAATCCCGGTAATCGACACACATTCTGACTTTACCATCCTTCTTCGGTACAGGAACGATGTTGGCCACCCACGGTGGATAACTGGTGACAGCCAGAAAACCCGCATCCCACTGCTTCTGAACCTCTTCCTTGATCTTAGTTGCCATGTCAGGACTCGTTCTACGAAGCTTCTGCTTGACTGAAGGACATCCTTCCCTAAGAGGTAATCGGTGCATCACAATATCTGTATCTAAACCAGGCATATCTTGGTATGACCAGGCGAACACTTCCACATATTCTCTCAGCATCTCAATCAGCCTCCTCTTGACAGAGTCCTCTAAAGCAGCCCCAATCTTGATTTCTCTTTTGTCGTCCTCAGTACCCAGATTAACAGTTTCCAACTCCTCCTGATGAGGTTGGATGACCCTTTCCTCCTGCTTCAGTAACCTGGCCAATTCTGCAGGGAGTTCACAGTCTTCCTCACTCTCCTCTTCAGCTTGGTAAATGGGATTATCGAAATCATACTGAGCCATAACAGAACTGTTCATAGTGAATGCCATAAGATCGCTTCTGCATGTTTGATGCTTTGTTTTAGAAAAAGAGTTCAATAAAGTCACAAAAACAAAAAACATTGCCATTTTTATTGTTTTTGAAAAAGAAAAATGAAAACAAAAAATAGAAAGACAAGGATCACAAAGTTTGTTCAAAAAATGTCCTTCATTAATGATAATCATTAAAACATGATGAGGCCCTACAAAAATGAATCACTACGCCTTGGGCAGAACGTAGGATTTTCATGCAAAATGACAAAACAACAGAAAATTACTCTGTCAGAAGAGTAACTTGAACCACTTCTTCAGTCGTCCAGTTGTTGATAGACCCCCCTGGTGCACACGGGCGAACCCAGTTGTCCAAATCACAATCGCTGTCACAGTCTTCAATACCGGTTGCAGAGACGTCGCCATGATTCATCAGCCCAGCTGTCATACGGTGAACTGACTTGGGGTATTTTGCTTTTTATCGCAATGTCGCGGTTAGCAAGAGTCGCCACCGACTTTTCTTTTATCCCATAAGGAAAGGCGGAAAAGAACAGGAAAGACCTTAATTTAGATTCTTAGGTTCGGGAGGTACTTTATACAAAGGGAAGGTGTTAGGCACCCTTCGTATCCATGGTTATCCATGGGCTCTTAATTGCTCAATCATTTATGTTTTCTTTGTTTGAAAAAAGTGGTTGAGAAATGTATGAAAAATGTTTTGAAAATGAGAATTTAACTTTGTAATGATTCTTGCATGAATGTATACAAAGTGGTTATCTCGTTTAATTTAGAAAATAGTTTAGAAAAATATAACTCGGCAATGATCCTAGTACGGATGTATGCTAAGTGGTGATTTTCCAAAAGAAGACGTTTGAAAGGTGCGAGGTGCGAAAAGTATATTTTTTAGGTTATGACTGAGCAATTAAGGTTATACCTGTCCGAGGTCTTTCCGGGCATTTCCCATCCTCATGAGGGTAAAACTGTCCTTACTATTGAGAAGTAAGTGGTTTTATCCTGGGGATGTTGAAGGGTCATCGTAGGGTCATCGATCGGTCATTGAAGGCAACAGTTGTAAGGATACCTTAGCATTCGAGGGGACGATCATCATTTAACCGTAGGCTACACCAAAGGGTCGTCGAGGGACAAAATCGTATTTTCGAAGGCAACATCCGAGGGACCATAATTTATTTTATGATGATTTAACCGAAGGGTCTTTGCTAAGGGTATCCCCACATTCGCGGGGCATGACCGTTATACCGTAGTACCGTAAGGCAGCAAAAGAAAGAGGTCCAAGATCACTTATTTAAAGGTCATATTTTAAAGTCAATTAAGTAATTAAGTCCATACTAAAATCAATGCATTAAAATTAATACATTAAAATTAATACATTAAAATTAAGACATTAAAATGAACACATTAAAATTAATTAGGCCACTTAGGGTGAATCTCCACAAGGGTATCCCACAAATAAAGTGGAAGACCTAAACAGCAATCTTTTCCTGGGACATATGAACCTTTGCAAAATTCAGCAAACGGGTTAGAATACCAAATCAGGGTGCAATCGAGAGTTGCACCAAAGTAATAGGTAAACAAAGCATGGTTATGATAAAACAGCGGCATCCATTACAACAATTCAAAGTATCCAGGCAGACTTAAGTTACATGCAAAACCTCAAATATATTTATGAATCTCAATTATGATATCACATGTGAATTAGGAACATAAAGCGATAATAGTAACGCAAACCTGTTTGCACTTGAGTCGCAACCTTGAATTGGCCGATCGGATAGAATTGAGCGGAGGTGACCTTGCTGCCGCCGTAAGATTAGATTCGGTAAAAAGGCACGCAATAGTTTCCGTTGTAGAAACTATTGTGCAAAAAGAATCAACTAAATAGCAAAAGGGAATCAGGAATTGCAAAAGAAATAGTGTAGCACTTGTAAAACACAATGCCTAAGCTGCTGGAAAAGAAGAGAAAATGCAAAGGCGAAAACGGCAAAGGAAAAAGAATCTCGGCCAGCTCCCCTTTTAGGTTTTCAAGGTGGCTATTTATATTGTTGTCATTAGGTCATGCCTGCTGCCAAAAAAGGTCTTCAACGCGCGCGTGGATATAGGGCCCAACGGATCTTCAAGTCTCCGAATCATTATCTGCGCCCAAAAAGTAGGGGAATGGTGTGACGTTCGTCACACCATGTGTGACGCCCGTCACAGGGGTGTGCGAGGCGTGACGCTCGTCACAGCCTCTGTGACGCTCGTCACAGATGCCACACCCGTGTTCTTGTACTTTGGGTTGGGCTTTGCTGTTTGGATCGTTTTCTTTCCTTTTTGCACCCCTTTTCCTCCGCTTCCAAATAAACCACTTTCATATTATCACTAGGTGAGCGTGTAGCGAGTAGGCCAATTTGGGTCATTCGCGAGCTGGGCCTTTGTTCCTTTAAGTGTCATAAAGTGAGTCGGAGTGCCCTGAAATGTCTTGAAATACTAATGGGCAAATTTTGGGGTATGACAGCTGCCCCTGTTCAATATTCTTGAACCGAGAGAGTAGAATGGTATGTGCATCATTCGTGGTCTGGAGGTGGAAGATTATTGAACACTAGAATGCCCCGAAAATTTGCGCTTGTCAATTGGTCTTGATGGAGATGGGCTTAAAGATGCCATCCAGGAAGTTTGATGAGGGGAGCTTCAGACTGTGTCGTACGTTAGACGATATCTGAAGACATGGGTGTCATACCGGGTCATACGCTAGATCGTATAGTGAATCATCCATCATGCTGTTGACTTTGCTGGGGAGTCAGAGTATGCTATATACTGCTGGGGATAAGGGATCAGAATGGGTCATACACCAGAGTGAGCTGTTCGTTAGGCAGGTGACTTTGATGGGGATGAAAGATCAGAACGGATCGTACGCCAGATCGGTTCTGAGTTGCAGAATGAGCCGTCCATTAGGCTGAATCTGCTTGAAGAGGGAATAGTCGTATACCAGACTACCATTCAGGAATGTACCTGTCCGAAGGTAGCACCTGAGCAAAGGAGTAGCCATATACCAGACTACCATTCAGGAATGTACCTGTCCGAAGGTAGCACCTGAGCAAAGGAGTAGCCGTATACCAGACTACCATTCAGGAATGTACCTGTCCGAAGGTAGCACCTGAGCAAGGGAGTAGCCGTATACCAGACTACCATTCAGGAATGTACCTGTCCGAAGGTAGCACCTGAGCAAGGGAGTAGCCGTATACCAGACTACCATTCAGGAATGTACCTGTCCGAAGGTAGCACCTGAGTAAGGGAGTAGCCGTATACCAGACTACCATTCAGGAATGTACCTGTCCGAAGGTAGCACCTGAGCAAGGGGAGTAGCCATATACCAGACTACCATTCAGGAATGTACCTGTCCGAAGGTAGCACCTGAGCAAAGGAGTAGCCGTATACCAGACTACCATTCAGGAATGTACCTGTCCGAAGGTAGCACCTGAGCAAGGGAGTAGCCGTATACTAGACTACCATTCAGGAATGTACCTGTCCGAAGGTAGCACCTGAGCAAGGGAGTAGCCGTATACTAGACTACCATTCAGGAATGTACCTGTCTGAAGGTAGCACCTGAGGAGATAAAGGTCTAACTTGGTCGTACATTAAACCTTATCTGAGTTGTCCGAGGACTTGACGGTCTAACTTGGTCGTACATTAGACTGTATTTGAGTTGAAGAAGGTCAGAATGGATCGTACGCTAGATCGTATCTGAGTCGAAGGAGTCATATGTTGAGCTGAATCAGAATGAACCGTATGTTAGGCTGTATCTGTATACGTTGTACTTGCAATAAATGTCTGGGATGGGCTTAAAGATGCCATCGCTAGGAGGATATCGAAGTGTTGTCAGAATGAATGTTCCCATGAATTGCATCTGGAATATGTATCTGAATCTTGTCTGTGATTGGTAAAGGCGTCTGCCTGAATGAGCCTTTTACTTTGACTATATCAGGAGGATAATTAATCTGCAAAGAAAGGTTAGCGCTATGCTATGTCATGATGCATGAGATGTTTTATGCTTTCGAAAATAAATGCGAATGTTGTATGCATGCGTATGTGGTGAAACGATGTAATGAATGAGTTATGCGTATGAGAAGTTCTGCTTGGGGACTCTACTGGGGAAAATAAATCCCCATCTACTGATTGGAGATATTCGTGTTGAGGACCCTCTCTCGGCTGGGGGTTCTGATCGATGGTAGAGATGTTCAACAGAGCCTGGCTGGGGATGGACGAGATGATCAATCTGTCTGATGATGCCGACCTCCGTTGGGGAATAACTGGCGTTGCCGGGGAATCGAATTAGTAACGGCCTCCTTGGAAAGCATGGTTAGACCTTCTCCTCGATCCTGAAGTCGTGTAGTAATTGCTATTGCTATTTTAGGCATGCATTTTTATAAACATTGGTCATATCCGAGTGCATAAGTCAATTCAAGTTAAATCAATGGACGTTTACGCAAACAAAACAGAAAAGGTAAAAACAAAAGCATCTTTTTGGAAATGAAATTGTATTGATTTTGAAAGAGGGCCTATAAATAGGCAATTTGAGTACAAGGAGACGGAAATCCTAGTAAGAGGAAATTGCCGAAAACAAAGAGAAAGCTATGTGGAAGAAGTCCTATTGATTTTAAGCCTACTACTGTCGTTATGTCTTCGAGCATCTCATCCCTTGCTGTCGGATAGAAGTGATTGGCTTGGTCAGTCCCTCGAAACTTGGGTGAAGCTGACAGAGAACGGGGCATAGTCATACGCTTTAATCCCTAATTTTTGCCTGGACCGCCTTTTCAGGTTTTCAGTCCACCAGGATACCCTTTTTTGCCCAAGCCGCCTTTTCAGGTTTTCGACTTGCCGGGTGTACATTTTTTTTATATATCCCTAATTTTTGCCCGAACCCTTTTGGTTTGCCGGGATGCCCTTACTTTTGCCTAGGTACGTCGACCTAGCGGGTCTCTTTTATGCGTAGTATTTTTTTAACTATGTCCGCGTTCACAGGATGCGGGAAATCTTCGCCGTCCATTGTAGCAAGCATCATGGCTCCACCAGAGAATACCTTCTTAACTACAAATGGCCCTTCGTATGTGGGAGTCCATTTGCCCCTGGGATCACCTTGTGGTAGGATGATGCGTTTGATTACCAAGTCGCCAATTTGATACACTTGTCTCTTGACCTTTTTGTTGAATGCCCTGGTCATGCGCTTCTGATATATCTGCCCGTGACATACAGCCGCAAGTCTCTTCTCACCCATCAAATTTATCTGATCGAGTCGAGTTTGAATCCATTTATCCTCATCTAAGCCTGCATCTTTCACAATTCTTAGAGCGGGAATCTGAACTTCCACTGGTAAGACGGCTTCCATTCCATAGACTAAAGAGAACGGAGTTGCCCCTGGTCGGAGTACGCAATGAAGTGCGATAACCATAAAGAGCAAAGGGTAACATCTCATGCCAGTCTTTGTACGTTATGTATGATCTTCTTGATATTCTTATTAGCAGTCTCCACGGCGCCGTTCGTCTTTGGCCGGTACGGAGAAGAGTCATGGTGCTTTATTTTGAACCGCGTGTAGAGTTCAGTTTAGTACCATTATCAGTGATAACTCTCTCAGGAGACAGCAGGTTTCTCAAGTAGATATTTGATAGAATCCATCTTAGAAATCAATAAAGTGGTATGATTCAACATAGACTGTCTTAGTCGGCGAACAGCCTAGGCCAAAGCGTAGCAAGCTTTCTCGAGCCGTGAGTATCCTGTTTCACAGTCGGTACCTTTTGCTAAGGCAGTGTATGACATGCTCTTTTCGACCAGACTCGTCATGTTGCCCCAGCCCACCTTATTGAATTTTCTAACACGGCCAAATACATGATTAGAGGTCTTCCTTCAACTGGTAGCATTAGAATTGGAGGTTCTTGGAGATATTTCTTGATTTTGTCATTCATCATTCCATACCATCTCTTGATTTTTCTTTTTTGGTAATTTGAAGATGGGTTTGCAGGTAGCAGTCAAATGTGGGATGAATCGGACAATGTAATTCGAGTGCCCCCAAGAAATCTATGACTTCTTTCTTGTCTATTTCAGTACTCAGATCTATAGTTTCAATTGATTCCTCATGCGGCTGTATGGTCTTTTCTTCTTGTAGTAACAGTCTGGCAAGTTCTCCAGGGACTTCACAATCTTCCTCACTTCCATCCTCGGCTTGGTAGATCGGATTTTCAAAGTCATAATGAACAGTAGCAGAGTCATTACCAACAGGATCCAGAGTGGATATGGATCGGCAAATTGTTACGTGAGTGTGTGCAAGAAAACATAGCTTGTTTGAAAAATGACAGGAAAGATAAAGAGCGCAATATTTGAATGCAAAAAAGTCCATTGATTTATTGAATATGAATATGCTTATGAAAAATGACAAACCCTTGAAAGATTAGCTATTATGCCCCGGGTATAGACACAATGCTTTGAAACACTAAAATAGCAATAACAATTACTCCTGACTAGAGAAAATCGGGATAGTGTCTTCAATCTTCCAATTATTGAGTCCATCATCAATTATTGGGAGAATCCAGCTATCCAAGTCACAACCGTTATCAGTATCCTCCACAGCATTGACAGTCTTGTCATGATTAGGCAGAGGGGCAGTGATGACATTAGGAGTCTCCGGAGGCTCGAACTCAATTTCCCCAGCGTCGATCATATCCTGAATTTTGTTCTTCAACAACCAACAATCGTTTGTATCGTGTCCGGGGCTATCGGAGTGATATGCACACCTGGCATTGGGATTATAACGAGGCGAAGTAGTGTTGACATTTGCAGGAGGACCTCTGAGAGTGATTAAGTTTCCCTTTAGCATACTTTGCAGTGCTTGTGCTAAAGTCATATTGAGCTTGGTAAACTGCCTTCTTGGTCTGTCTGGTCTTTGCTGGAAGTTTTGAGCTGGCGGGGCGGCAATTGTAACTGCCCCAACAATATGGTCACGATTCTTCTTGTTATGCTTCCTTTCACTGTACACAGCATTTGATTCATTCTTTCCCTGATAGGACTTTTTGGTGCTTGCAGAAGTAGTTGCCTGTATCTTTCCACTTCGAATGCCGCTCTCTACCCGTTCACCTGTCAGTATAAGTTCAGTGAAACCTGATGAAGAACTTCCCAGTAGATGGCTGTAGAATGGGCCAGTCAGTGTACCCATGAACATGTCCACTAACTCTCGATCAGTCATAGGGGGTTTGACTCTGCCAGCCAAATCTCTCCATTTCTGAGCATACTCTTTGAAGCTTTCTTTAGATCCCATGGCCATATTCTGCAACTGTAGCCGGGTAGGTGCTAACTCAGAGTTGTACTGGTACTGCTTGTAGAAGGCTGTCGCTAAATCAGTCCAGGTGCGGATGTCAGAGCTCTCGAGCTGATAATACCATTCCAACTGTGTGCCAGACAGGCTCTCTTGGAAGAAATGGATCCACAGTTTCTTATCAGTAGTGTGCGGCTGAATCTTTCTCACATAAGCCCTTAGATGCATCTGAGGACAGGATGCACCATCGTACTTAGTGAAAATGGGGATTTTGAATTTGCGGGGAATGGTCACATCGGAGACCAGACCCAGACTTTCGAAATCCAGACCAGGTGTCTTCTGACCCTCCATGGCTAGCATGCGTTCCTCCAGCAATTTATACTTATCATCTCTCGGAGAGTACTGTTCATTTTCATACTCTTCATCATCATCCTCAGGGTTAGAGAAATCAGCATTCTCCTCCTCTGAATCATCCTCCGCCCCCTCTTCTGGACCATTCGGGATTCCAAATTTGATTCCCGTAGCCTGTCCTTTACGCCTTCTGCCCGGGTTAATGAAGCTCACAGCTTTCTTGTCCTTCTTCTTTTCGGCCAAAAGAGCCTTCAGTTCCTCCTGCCCCTTGGATAAGCTTAACATCATCTCCTTGAATTGAGCATTCTGAGTCTGGAGATCTTTGACAGTCTGTTCGAGATCCATTTTTCTGTTTAAGAGGCAGACCGTGAGAATATGGTCCTTTAGAACACCTGTTATGCAATGTTATGTTATGCGATGCAATGTACGAAATGTTTTCAAGGACTTTTGGAATTTTACTCTGCATAAATCCCCAACAAGAGGGAAATGTTTTATTGCTACTTTTTTTCAATGTTCATTACAAAAGGAATAATAGTAAAAATACAAAGCTCAAGTCTCCCAGGGGCGACTTCTTTTCGGGCGAAGATATGCATTGAGTCTTCGTTCCTCATTAAGCTGACTGGTGAGCTCTAACACTTTCTTCCTTTCTGCATTGAACTGAGCTTCGAAAGTATCTCTCTCTTCTCTCAACTGGGTCCAGGATCTTTTCAATTCCTCAACATCAGTAGGCATATCTGGATAAGGAATGATCTGGGAAGTAGCTCCTTCGGCCTCTGATTCAACAGTCAATGGTCCGACCGCAAGATATGGCATGACAAGTTCGCGAGCTCTGGCGCGCACCCATCTGAGATAAGGCTCCATAGGAATAGAATTTTTCTTTCCTAAATTGCTTCTTTTCACCATGCCCCAAGCTCGTACAAACCTTTGGCGGAGACCTTGAGAGTCATTGTCATAGTCAAACACTGTACCTTGAATAATCATTTCATGTGGACCATCTCTTCGAGCATGCCCAAACTGACGTAGGGCTAAGGCAGGATTATAAGTAATACCTCCCCTTATCCCCAGGAGTGGTACATTAGGGAACTCGCCACAACGATCAATGATGGTAACATTTTCCTTGAACTGAGGACACCAACAGATGTCTGAATGGGAGAGTGACATTATCTTTTGAGACCATCTCAGATTTTGCTCATTCTTCAAGACTGATTGAGGGAGGTGTGAAATAAACCACCTAGACAATAGAGGTATGCAACACATGAGAGTCCCTTGCCTTTTCATGGTACGAGTGTGGAGGGAATGCAGAATGTCTCCCAGCAAGGTAGGTACAGGGTTATGAGTGAGAAATATCTTAATAGCATTCATGTCTATGAATTGGTCTGGATTAGGGAATAACACCAAGCCATAGATTAGCAATGCCAGGATGTCTTCGAAAGCACGGACGTTCATAACTTTTAAGAATTCTCGGGCCTTATTTGTCAGGAATTTGGCAAGTAAACCCTTAACTCCACTCCTTGTTACCCAATTAGCTTCGATGTCGGACTTCGTCATGTGTAAAGCTGCGGCAACTTCTTCAGATTTTGGCCTCTTTTCTAAACCACTGAAAGGTATTTGATCCAGGATAGGTATCCCAAGCAGCTGGGAGAATTCTTCTAATGTGGGTACCAACTGATAATCTGGGAAAGTGAAGCAATGATGTTTGGGATCGAAGAACTGGAATAGGACTCTCATCATATCTTCTTTGAAACCAGTGGTAACCAAATTGAGGAGATGACCGTGTTTCTTGATGAACTGAGCATGATCGGGAAGTTCTGACACTAAATCCTTGAGTTGAGGAGAGATTGCTACAAAATTGATCTGAATGGTCTTCCTGGAAGCCATAACCTGTTCAACAGAGCAAAGCTAAATTCCTAAGTCCTTGAAATGGTTAGTATGATGATGTTATGATGTTATGATGTTATGATGTTATGCAAGCACAAGCATGTCACACAACAATTATTCCTAGGTTTTAAGGCTTGCATGAGTTCCATAGGTAAGTACCCTCCCCACTGAAGTTTGGTTGGTTCAACCTGTCCTAGAATAGTAACCGGGTTCTAGAAGGATCTCAGATCATCGATCTTTCTTTAGGTCCACTTCAGTGCAACACCAAGTGGTTGACCGAAGCTTCCCTAAAGTCCAATCTCAAAGAGTGTAGTATCGAGTATCAACCAACCTCAGTCGGAACCGAAGCCAGTTATCTCACTACTTTCTAATGGCTAGGATGAGTCAATTAGGGTTCTAAAGGTCTGGTTAATGCTTTGATGACACCACGCGGAAGCCAAATTTTTCCTCAAATAACATGAGGACCATCAGGACAACCAAAGTGTCACATTAACCGTAGCTATCATTTTGACCATTCCAGTATACGCCGGATAGTCGCGATGATCTATTGCTACTTACCTAAGGTACACTAGATCCGGGTGTAGGATCTTTCATTCAAAGCCCCCTTAAAAGAAGGAATAATAAAACATAAATGATTTTTTTTTGTTTTTTAAGATGGACCTCTCTTTGTAGTCCCCAGCAGAGTCGCCAGTTCTGTCATACGGTGAACTGACTTGGGGTATTTTGCTTTTTATCGCAATGTCGCGGTTAGCAAGAGTCGCCACCGACTTTTCTTTTATCCCATAAGGAAAGGCGGAAAAGAACAGGAAAGACCTTAATTTAGATTCTTAGGTTCGGGAGGTACTTTATACAAAGGGAAGGTGTTAGGCACCCTTCGTATCCATGGTTATCCATGGGCTCTTAATTGCTCAATCATTTATGTTTTCTTTGTTTGAAAAAAGTGGTTGAGAAATGTATGAAAAATGTTTTGAAAATGAGAATTTAACTTTGTAATGATTCTTGCATGAATGTATACAAAGTGGTTATCTCGTTTAATTTAGAAAATAGTTTAGAAAAATATAACTCGGCAATGATCCTAGTACGGATGTATGCTAAGTGGTGATTTTCCAAAAGAAGACGTTTGAAAGGTGCGAGGTGCGAAAAGTATATTTTTTAGGTTATGACTGAGCAATTAAGGTTATACCTGTCCGAGGTCTTTCCGGGCATTTCCCATCCTCATGAGGGTAAAACTGTCCTTACTATTGAGAAGTAAGTGGTTTTATCCTGGGGATGTTGAAGGGTCATCGTAGGGTCATCGATCGGTCATTGAAGGCAACAGTTGTAAGGATACCTTAGCATTCGAGGGGACGATCATCATTTAACCGTAGGCTACACCGAAGGGTCGTCGAGGGACAAAATCGTATTTTCGAAGGCAACATCCGAGGGACCATAATTTATTTTATGATGATTTAACCGAAGGGTCTTTGCTAAGGGTATCCCCACATTCGCGGGGCATGACCGTTATACCGTAGTACCATAAGGCAGCAAAAGAAAGAGGTCCAAGATCACTTATTTAAAGGTCATATTTTAAAGTCAATTAAGTAATTAAGTCCATACTAAAATCAATGCATTAAAATTAATACATTAAAATTAATACATTAAAATTAAGACATTAAAATGAACACATTAAAATTAATTAGGCCACTTAGGGTGAATCTCCACAAGGGTATCCCACAAATAAAGTGGAAGACCTAAACAGCAATCTTTTCCTGGGACATATGAACCTTTGCAAAATTCAGCAAACGGGTTAGAATACCAAATCAGGGTGCAATCGAGAGTTGCACCAAAGTAATAGGTAAACAAAGCATGGTTATGATAAAACAGCGGCATCCATTACAACAATTCAAAGTATCCAGGCAGACTTAAGTTACATGCAAAGCCTCAAATATATTTATGAATCTCAATTATGATATCACATGTGAATTAGGAACATAAAGCGATAATAGTAACGCAAACCTGTTTGCACTTGAGTCGCAACCTTGAATTGGCCGATCGGATAGAATTGAGCGGAGGTGACCTTGCTGCCGCCGTAAGATTAGATTCGGTAAAAAGGCACGCAATAGTTTCCGTTGTAGAAACTATTGTGCAAAAAGAATCAACTAAATACCAAAAGGGAATCAGGAATTGCAAAAGAAATAGTGTAGCACTTGTAAAACACAATGCCTAAGCTGCTGGAAAAGAAGAGAAAATGCAAAGGCGAAAACGGCAAAGGAAAAAGAATCTCGGCCAGCTCCCCTTTTAGGTTTTCAAGGTGGCTATTTATATTGTTGTCATTAGGTCATGCCTGCTGCCAAAAAAGGTCTTCAACGCGCGCGTGGATATAGGGCCCAACGGATCTTCAAGTCTCCGAAGCATTATCTGCGCCCAAAAAGTAGGGGAATGGTGTGACGTTCGTCACACCATGTGTGACGCCCGTCACAGGGGTGTGCGAGGCGTGACGCTCGTCACAGCCTCTGTGACGCTCGTCACAGATGCCACACCCGTGTTCTTGTATTTTGGGTTGGGCTTTGCTGTTTGGATCGTTTTCTTTCCTTTTTGCACCCCTTTTCCTCCGCTTCCAAATAAACCACTTTCATATTATCACTAGGTGAGCGTGTAGCGAGTAGGCCAATTTGGGTCATTCGCGAGCTGGGCCTTTGTTCCTTTAAGTGTCATAAAGTGAGTCGGAGTGCCCTGAAATGTCTTGAAATACTAATGGGCAAATTTTGGGGTATGACACCAGCGCTGGTAAAGGTACTCGGACCCGCTCGACCATTCTGCTCTGCTTGGAGAGGCTCATAACCAACACCAAATTTGTCTTCTTTAATCGGCAAATCCACCATCTTGCCCCAGCCTTCAGCTTTGCCAGAATCAACAACCTCCTTAGCCTGCTTGTAAGAAGTGATTGAGACACCCGGCTTCCTCTGCTCAGCGTACGCCACTTTCTCAAGAGCCACAGTCTCAAACGCCTGACATAAGGTTTCGTGGATCTCGCCATCCACCTCAACATATTTGAACGAGGATAGATGACTCACCAGAATCTCTTCTTCACCGCACACAGTCACAATCTGACCGTTCCAGACATACTTGAGCTTTTGATGGAGAGTCGACGAGACTGCCCCTGCTGCATGAATCCATGGACGCCCCAACAAACAACTATAAGCGGGCTGGATGTCCATAACATAGAAGATGATATCAAAAACCTCAGGACCTATCTTCACAGGCAAGGTAACTTCCCCACACACAGAACGTTTGGATCCGTCGAAAGCACGAACGATCAGGTCGCTGGGAGTAAGCACAAACCCTTCCACATCAATCTTCTTCAGAATCTGCTTAGGCAACACATTCAGCGACGACCCGGTGTCTACCAATACGTGAGACAACACTGCCCCCTTGCACTCCATGGTGATGTGCAAGGCTTTGTTATGGTTTCGCCCTTCAGGCGGTAAGTCCAGGTTGGTGAATCCTACACCATGCCTGGTGCTCACATTGGCCATCACGCCCTCCAGTTGATTGACAGAAATCTCTTGAGGCACGTAAGCCAAATTCAACATTTTCAGCAAGGCATTACGGTGTGCCTCAGAGCACAACAACAGTGAAAGTATAGAAATCTTGGACGGAGTTTGATTCAACTGATCTACAATCTTGTAGTCACTCTTCTTGATTATCTTCATAAACTCCTCCACGTCCTTCTCAAATGACCCCTCGGGCGCTTCCTTCTGGACAGGTTCTTCCTCAACCACAGCTTGTTTACCCTTTGCTCTGGCGAGAGCCTCAGCATTATTGTCCCTCAAAGGCTGCGGTGCGAACAGACGACCGCTTCTGGTAAAACCTCCTGGACCCCCTACATTATCCACAGCCGGACCAACAGTTGTAGGAACTCTATTCGGTAAACCAATTGTCACTGGAGTTTGATTCACTGGTCTTGTCTGACTTTCAGCCCTTCTGTAACCGCGATGAGCATTATCATATTTCCACGGCACAGCTCTACTATTCTCAACAGCCCTTCTTCCAGACGCAACGATAGTGGTTGGAACACTGATGGTTACAGGCACGGGGATGGTAACTGGGGTACCATTTGCTGCAGGTGCGCTAACAACCCTTTGTCCGCGTTCTTCAGACGGTTTAAAGTAAATGGTGATAGTTGACACTGTTCCACGATCTTTTACAGCCCTACTGAATTGCAAACAACCTTCATCCATCATACCCTGGATACCGGCCCTTAACTGGTCGCAACCATTCTCAGATTCTGCACAGCCCAAACAATCCTCATCACAGCCCGAGTAGATACCCCCATTCAGCAGACAGCCCTTCACAACTAGCAGAGAAGTCTGAACATCATCAACACTAACAACCAGATCTTCAGCTTCTTTCCCTTCAATATTGTTCACTCTGTGCCCACCATGCTGAGGCATAGGGTTGTTCACAACGTTAGGCACTGGAGCGAAGTTGATTGCCTTGGCATCGATCAAATCTTGAACCTTGTGCTGGAGAGCCCGACACTTCTCAGTATGATGCCCTGGTGCCCCAGAGTGAAAGTCACATCTAACATTAGCATCATAGCCAGGAGGCAGCACTGTTGGAGTGGCCATCGTACGCAACTCTACAAACCCTAACCGGAGTAGTTCGGGTAGTAGCTCTGCGTAAGACATAGGCAGAGGATCAAATCTTCTATCAGCCTGTAATCTCTGCCTAGGCTGGAAAGGACGTTGTTGTTGTTGTTGTTGTTGTTGCGGTTGTTGAACTCTTTGTTGTTGTTGCTGACGAGGTTGAGGTGTCGGAATGGTTACTGCAGCAGCTTGACGATATTCAATTCTGTTCTGATCTCTGCGGTGTTGAACAGCATTAGTTTCACCCTCTCTTCGACGAGGTGCCCCAACAAACGGCTTCCTAGAAGAAGAGGAACCAGCATCTTGGATCTTCCCAGTTTTAATCAAACTCTCAGTCCTCTCTCCACAAATGACAACATCAGAAAAACTACCGAATGGGCAGCTCCCCATCCGGTCCATAAACACACCTTGAAGAGTACCAATAAACATATCTGTCAACTCCCTCTCCAGCATAGGGGGTTGAACTCTAGCAGCCAGTTCACGCCACCTCTGGGCATACTCCTTGAAGCTTTCATTGGACTTCTGACAAAGACTCTGCAGCTGAGTCCGGCTAGGCGCCATGTCCATGTTGTGTTTGTATTGCCTCAAAAAGGCCTCACCCAGATCCCTCCAACAGCGGATAGAATCTCTCTTCAATTCCATGTACCAGTCCAAAGAAGCCCCAGATAGACTATCTTGGAAAAAATACATCCACATCTTTTCATCATCGGTATACGCAGAGATCTTTCGATAATAAGCCTGTACATGGGTGCGAGGGCAAGAAGTACCGTTGTATTTGTCGAAGGACGGTGCTTTGAACTTGTGAGGGATTCTCAAACCTTCAACCAATCCCATATTAGTAACGTCAAAACCGAGAGAATTCTGACTTTCCATAGCACGGATCTTCTCAGCAAGAGCCTCAACTTTGCGGTCTCTCTCATTAACCCTTCCCAGAACGTCTTCGTCTTCACTGAGCAGAGAGAACATATCCTCTTGTCTGTCAACAATCGGAACAGGATTACGGGCCGGAGCACGGACTACTCTGGCATTAGCGGCATCTGGAACAATAGGTTGACCGTTGATTCGAATACCCCCCAACTCATCACCTACAGCATAGTTGTTGTTGGGTACAGCAGCAGCAACATTGTTATCATTGACCGGGCCTCCCTCTGGCGGAGCATGGTTGATCGGTGGATTTGCAGCCTCTTGTCATTGAACCATAGCTCGAAGTTCTTCTTGACCTTGCGCAACCCCTTGCATCATATTCATAAACTGGGCCATGCTAGCCTTCATCTCAGCCAATTCTGCTTGAAATTGATCCATACTTCTCTGTTGATTCAGTCTTGTTGAGTAGCGGTGTGGACGTTGATCAGCTATCCTGCCTAAAACAGGAACCAGAGTGAGAAGCCACGACCAAGAACACCTGTTATGCAAAATGATATGAGTATGATGCTAATGATGCGTATGATGCGCATGATATGCTCATTTCTCAGGCATTCAAAGAGCCTGACCCATCCTGAAAAGATGGCAACCTGCAGCAACAAGAGAACAAACAGATACAAGGAAAATGAGAACAACAGGGAAATACTGACAACCTTATCCATACATAAGGGTAAAAAGGTCAATACCACCGAGTCAACAGAAAATTCGCATAAACAGAGTACAAAGAAATGAATCCCATCCAACAAGCCTGGAGGTGATTCTCAACAATGAAGATCCAAAGACGGAGTACAAACAAATGAATCCCATCCAACAAGCCTGGAGGTGATTCTCAACAAAACACAAACGAAGATACAAACTAAGACAGACGGTCTTCTGGAATGAGGGTCTTCAGGTAATGGCATTGGTCTATCAACAGTGTGCATTCTGAACATTCTGGTAGAGGGGTGATCTTCTCCTTCAACTGTCTTCTGAGCTCCAAGACTTCTCCTCCAAGATAGTCCTCTGATTTCTGTCTCAACTCCATCTCCTTCTTCAACTGAGCGTCTTTGTCTCTGAGTTGCTTCTCTAGGTCTCTGATCTTCTTCTGATAGTTGGCTTCTGCTCTCTGCAGTCTCAAGCGCTCCCGATGTTCTGCGTCTAACATGCTCTCCATCTCCTCGTAGGATCTCTTCTTGTTCCTTGCTCTGCTAGCATCCTCTCCTTGCACTTCCCTGAGTTGATGGGCCAAGTGCAGCTTATCAGCTTTAGCTTTGTACAGCTCCATCTGGGTATCTTGCTCCTTCTCTCTCAAACGGCGATTCTCCATCAAGGCTTGCTTGTAGTGCTCTGCAGGCACACTATCAGCAAGGACCAAAGGTGGTTGCTCTTGCAACGGCTCCATCCTATCATAGGGTAGCAGCAAAGTTTCCACTCTCTTCTTTACCCAATCGGTGTAATCGGGCATTGCAATGGCAAACTTCTTCCCTAAGACGGATCCATCCTTCACTCCCACATCTCTCCAGGCTTTCCCTATCTGCTCCAACTTAGCAGGGTCATCCTTCTTCTCAAAACAAAAACTTTCGGCCATCTCATCTTCGAGCGGTCTTTCACTCATAACAAACCCTAGCTGGCGAAGAGAAAGAACTGGATTGTAGTTGATGCAACCTTTGGTCCCTATGAGTGGCACGCTCCGGAATTCACCACAACTTATGATGACATCCTTCACATCCATCCGGTACGACTGCCACCTGATGTCATAGGAAGTGAGCGACATGACCCTCTGAGTCCACTTCAGAGTGCTCTGGGTATCCACAAATGGTCCACTGGCT
Source organism: Lathyrus oleraceus (assembly GCF_024323335.1). NCBI lineage: Eukaryota > Viridiplantae > Streptophyta > Magnoliopsida > Fabales > Fabaceae > Lathyrus > Lathyrus oleraceus. The sequence continues at coordinate 160,161,921 of NC_066579.1, read as the reverse complement.
GGCAGAAGAGACATGAACCATTTGAACAGAAGAGGCAGGCAGCACCTGATGGCTCCTCCCTTACCATGCCTGCTGTGAATGGCATAGTAAGTATCTGCTAGAAGAGTAGGGATTGGATTCCCTCTGATGAAAATGCTGATAGCAGTGAAGTCAATGAAATTTGGCATACTGGGCAATAGGATGACCCCATAGATCATGGCAGCTAGCTGTGCGTGAAAAACTTCCCAATTCCCCTTTTCTGCTTCAACTCTGGCTACTCTCAACAGGAACTTCAATGGCAGACCTACAACCTCTCCACAGGGCTTCCAATTCTCACCAACTTCCTCAACACTCAACCGGAGAGCTCTGGCAATCAATCTGAAGTCGACCTCCTTTGGGACGTCCAAGAAGGGAGTCTGATGCTGAATAGGGATACTCAATAGGATAGAATACTCTTCGAGAGTGGGTGCAAGCTGATAATCCTGGAAAGTGAAGCACCTGAGCTCTGGGTCATAAAACTGAAGTAGTGTCTGCAGAGGCACCGGGTCAACTACTGTCTTCAATACTGTCAAGATATCTCCGTACCGCCCAACAAAACTCTTCAGTCGGTCATCTATCACGAGGCTACCCAACTCAACTAGCGGAGTCAACAGCTCACGGTGGAAACTGTAGGAACAGGTTTTCCGCTTCGGCTCGGGGACCGTTGTCATCTCTATCAGTAGACAGACTCTGGAATGTACCTGAGAAATGATATGCATGCAGGGATTAGTTTTTTCTTTTTCTCTCTTTTTTTTTGATGATTTTTTTTTGATTTTTTTTTCAATGCGTTTCTTTTGAAAAATAAATATGCTATGATGCACATGATGCAGACTGGACTGGCTGGTTGTGCAAACTCTGATACTAGGTCGAAGCTTCAGTCAAAATCGGAACATAAATCCCACTTAAGGTTAACTGAACACTGTCTGAACACAAAGTCACCATCAGAACCAAGTCACCAACAGAACCGAGTCACCAACGGTACCTGTAATGAAATAACCCTTCCCCACTCACGGGTGTAGTCTAGGCCAGGGTAAAGCTGAGAGAAACGCAGCATAAATAACCTTTCGCAGAAATACTATCATATACACACCCGAAGTATGTAACGACAGTATCCCACCAGGGTCTGAACTGCTCGTGATATCAATGTTCCGCTAAGTGGCGCCATACCACCCGCTTCCCATGAATCACTCTATTCCTAATCATCCTAGATTTTCACTCATGGTCTGGGTATTGGACCTTTTACCTCAACTGACTCCCCCCCCACACAGAGAAAAACAGACAACCAGCCAGGTGAACAGATGAATAAATGCAAACATTAATGCAAACATAAATGCAAACAATAGACAATGAATGCAAACAGTAAATAATGAATGCAATAAATAAACACAGCACAAAGCAACCAAAACCCTAACCTAGAGAGCGCTAGGAGAGACTCGCTCAGGGAAGATGGACCAGCATAGGTCAACTTCTCTATGTCCCCAGTGGAGTCGCCAGCTGTCGCATCGCGCGAAAAACCGGCGGGAAAAGAAGAACAACAGAGCCGCCACCGTGCGTTATTTATCCCAAAAAGAGGGAAAGGAAACGCTCAGAGTAAACCTGGGAAAAGACGTGGTCTCGCGACCAAAGAGAATGGGTTCGGGAGTCGGTTATGCGAAGGGAAGGTATTAGCACCCCTACGCATCCGTAGTACTCTACGGGATCCACGCACAAAAGGAAGGAATATTGGTTGCTAAACACTGCTCAAATACACACACACACTGGCTGAAAGAGACACAAGAAACTGACTGAAACTGACTCGGCAGGATATCGCATCCTGGGCCTACTTAGTCTATCAGGCATAGACATCAGAGTCGAAGTAGTTCGGACTGGGGAAACGACACATGCTCGCTAGGATATCGCATCCTATGCATACGTATCTTCTCGGACGAGAGAAGAATCAGAGCATTCGTAGCTCGGCTGACACGCACACAAACAAACAAAACACAGGCAAACGTGGAGCCCGACTGCCAATTACTGGACTTATGTCAGCATCCGAACCTAAACGCACACACACTGGAACCCAAATGCCACTTGATGGACTTACATCAGCTTCCAAGCACACAACAACACAACAAGTTAATAGGGAGTCGGGGACTCGAGCCTATAACTGTCAAGCACACACTCAAACAGACAAACAACAAATTGCTAAGGAGTCAGGCACTCGAGCCTAGCAACTGTCAAACAACACACGCAAAAAGAAAAAAGGGCGCCCGGAGAGATCAGCTCAATCTCCTGCCTACATACTTCATCTGGTATGAAGATCAGGGCGATGTAGTTCCCCTACGCAGGGATAAAGGACTAGCCTAACCAGATAACAGAGGGAGACACAACTAGGGAGACTACGACTCGAGCCTAGATGTTATCATGCAAATCAACCCTAAGTTATGGTTTCTAGCTAAATGGCACAAGGGCCAACCTATCCTAAGCATGGCTCACACAGGAAGCAAGCCACACATACTTAACTTGCACGGGAAGCAAGCCAAGCAAAACCTAACTTGCACAGGAAGCAAGTCTAAACTAATCCTAACTTGCACAGGAAGCAAGTCAAACAATCCTACAAGCACAGATAGCACACGCTATACACAAACAAGTGGCTCAAACAAGGGTTAGGTTTTAGTCAAGGGGTCATATCAACCTCGACAAACAAACCTCTGGAACTGGGTGAATGTGCTCTTAACCTTGCCATTGAGGGGCTAAGGTGAAGCAGATGAAAGGATGAAGTGAGGATGAGACCTCACAGCTCTTATCCCTGGCCTGGGAGAGCTTAAGACAAGAATGTGTGGGTTCAGAAAGTGGGAACCCTTCTACACATTTAAAACTGACTCAACTGTACAATTGTACAAGATCTTAGGTTTGTATCTGAAATGCATCAACACAGTGGTGTGAGCAAAGCAGATGACACACTGAATAGTGGGGGATAGATTGCATTTCCCTACCTTCCACCAATTGCCTCTTCACTTAGGAGGACTTTGACTCCATGCAAGGACAAAATTAAACATCCACAAACATTGCCTCTTAAGGAGGACTTCAGACAGTTGCCTGGCCAGGTAACAGGCCAGGTCTTCCAGACTACATGAAGTAAAAGAGACATACCTCAATGCAAATTGCTTATACAAGCAAAGCAAAGCAAAAAGTTCACAAAGAACTAAGCAACTAAAGCACCTGAAACAGTCAAGCAGATGTTAGTATGCAACTTCAAACAAAACAAACAAAAACAGACAACCACAGTCCATTAGAGGCACATGGATGTGCAAGGCACAAGGCTTAGGGCATGTGAGCCAAGCCATCTACAAAACAAATAGGTTAGACAATGATACTCGAGTAAGCTCAATCAAAAGAATTGGTCTTAATGGCCATTTGATGGTCAACCTGAAATCACAAACTCAAAGGTGAGTAGCAGGACCACTAGGGCGAGCCTAGGGTCAAAAGTGAATGAGAAAGCCAAAACAGCAAAGGATATCCAATCAAAATCAAGTTTAAACCACTAGGAAACACAACCAATTGAATTCACATTCATATCAAACACTATCATCATTTCCTGAACCATTTAGGTCAAAACATGGCAAACAGAAGCTCATAGAAGTCAACAGCAAGACTTGCATCAAAAGCAATCTAAACATTTTCCAAAAATCATCAAATAAATCATGATCAAACCTAACACATAGCATGGTAAGCATGTCAAATTTCATCCCATTTAGACAAGTGGAAGGCAGTCAATGAAAATCAGAAAGTCAAAGCAATTTTGAACATGCTTAAGGAAGTCAACCAAACATGCATCAACTTAGAAAAATCATAAGTCAAGAATGGTGTATGATAAATGAGTGGGATCAAAACCATGGCAAAGATGAGGATGTCTAGTTATCTCATGCAAAATTTCATGTCCATCTAATAAAGTATGAGAATTTCACAAATGAAATGGGAACATGTGTCACACAAGGGCAACATTTGTCTAGGCAGGGAAGGAAAATCTCAAACAAATGGAAAATAGTTCAATTAAATCCAAGGAAATTCACAAGTCAACTAGACATACAAGAGTAAGCTCATGCAAAAAATCAAGTCATTTGGAGGTCAAGAAGCATGGTAATGAAAATCATGAAGTTGGACATCAATGGTGTGACACAAATTGTCAAACCCTAATTCAAAAAATCCTATCTCACAAACCACAAATGATAAATCCACAAACTTTATACCAAAATCACCATGAATGTGTCTAGTTTAAGCACAAACAATTTGGGAGCCATTGGATACATTCTCATCATTTCACAATTGATTTGGCAAAGTGTACAAAATTTGGTCACATGTCACAAACCCTAAGGCCATTTAAAAACCACTCATCCAAAAATTCTGGAAAAATAATGATAAAAAAGTAGAGATCATAATGAACACAACACAAAAAATCCCATTCAAATTGGATCAAAAATGAGCAAGTTATGAATTTTGGAAATTTGATGAAATAATTGAAGAAATAAGATGAAATGATGAAACAAGAATGGCATAAATGTAATTCCATGGTTCACTAACTTAAACGCTGCGTTTTGGCCAGTAAAATGAAATGATTTGATTGGCTCGTGGGGAATGGCACAGTAACACGTGAGAGAAAAACAGTTCTGGGCAAAGCATTTGAAAAAATAGGGTTTTCTACTGCACTGTTCATCATCAATGATGAACAAAAATCCCAGAGATGGGAATCAAATGTACCATCATGATCAGCACACAACACACAGTCCAAATCCATTCATAGTTTTCACTAAATCGATCCAAACAAACAAGAAATGATCAAGAACATATTCAAACATGAAGCTTAAGAATCAAAGTTCTCACTCAATACAAGACCATTTCACACGATTCAAACTCTAAAGTGTTCATGGAAAGGAGATCTACATAATGCATAGTATCATTTAATAAATAGTCATGTTCAAAAACTCACTTGATTTTAAGCACAGTTGGGATGCAGTGGCGATTAAGTCGTGAGAGGTTGAAACAGATGCTCCATAACCCTCCAGAAGGTGACTGATGCAAAAGGCTTAGCTCACAGAAGCTTGGTTTTACCTGAATCGAGCTCTGCCATAGGAGGGTGACTGTTAATGCAGCAGTGGAAAAGGAGTTCACAGGTTGAAACTGATGATTGCCATGAGCTTGGAAAAGTATTTGGATGATGAGAAAACAAGAGCCAGGCTTAGTTCTTTAGAATTTCTTGACTGTCTTTGAAAAGTGAAAAAGAGGAAGTTTTTGGATCATGAGAGAATTTGGTCTGTCTAGGCCAACTGATTTTTGTGTGGCTTGTGTGGCTTGTGTGGCTGCTCCTCCTCTCAAAATGATGCTTGGACAATGTTTTTATGACAAGGCAGTGCTTGGTACTTTTGGGAGTTCTTGACAGATTTTAGACAAATGGCCAAGGTGTGGTTTTGAGCATGAGTGAATTTTCCTTGATTCGATGTGTTTGTGGTGTTAATTGTGTTTTTTAAAAATGACAGCAAAAGGATGAAAAGCCCTGCTGTTTTGTGTTGCTTTTTTGGTCCTGCAGGGTTTGGTTCTCTTGGGAGTTTGATAGATTTTTTTGCAAAGATGCCAAAGTGAGGTTTTTGGAGTGTGATTGAAACAGGTTGGTTCTACTGGTTTGTTGGTTACAACTAGTTTAGTTTTGATGAATGGATGGTAAAATAACAGTGCCAGGCTCAGCTTCTTGGAAGTTTCTTTTACTGGTTTTTGAAATGGCCAAAAGCAAGGTGAGGTTCTTGGAGCAGGAATTCTGGGTGCAGTGTGTTTTTTCTGCTAGGTGGAAGCTTCATTTTGACAGCAAAATGAGAAAAAAAAGAACTGCTATTGAATGTTGTTTTGTGGTTTTTGAGTTTTACAGCTTTTGTGTAAAATGCCAAGATGAGCTTGAGAGAATGTCAAGTTATGTTGGTTTGTTGCTGCAGTTTTTTCATAGCAGCAAAATGATGAGGAACCTTGTGCCAGGCAAAGCAGGTTGTGACGGGTAGAAGAAAATGCCAAGGGTCTGTACCAAGGCCTCAGTCAGGTTCTCTTGTATTGGCTTTAGTTTGTTATGTTTTGACAGAAAATGCAAGGCAAGGTTTGGTGCTGCTTGAGTTTAGACAGAGTGAATGAGATGCCAAGGCCAAGGGTCAAATGCAGGGTTTTTGTGCTGCTGTAGGCAATTGATTTTACTGCAGTTGGATGGTGGCTGGCAAGGTAAGGCAGGGTTTATGTCATTTTGAAGTCTTTGGCAGCAAAACAGAAATGCATAGCCAGAGTGAGGTTTGAGAGGAGTGTGGATTTTTTGTGGGAGTGAGTTGGTTTTACTATTGTTATGTTGGCTGCAGCATTTGTGTCCAAAAGGACAGAAAAATCCTGCATAAGCTTTGCTTGGATAGTACAAGGTATTGTTGGAAGCATGGAGTGGAAGTGTCCTTTCCAAAATTTAAGCAAGCAAGGAATGGCTTCTTGTCTTGCTGTTGATTTCAGGCTGCAAGTGAGGCTCACCATGACAGAAAAATGCTGCATAATGCTGCTAGTACAAGGCATGGTTGTGGAAGCATGGACAAGTATGGTGAATTTGTACCTTTCTTACAATTCAAGCAACCAAGCAATGGCCTTATGTACTGCATATTTTGACTTTGCAAACACATTCTAAATGACATTTATGAGCTGTTCCAATTGGCCAAATGTTGAAAAAATGTTTATATCAAAAAGTCAACTCTTGGTCAAACTTGCATTTAAATGAGAAAGGTCAAAATATGCCATTTTGATTGGTGAAGTTTTGGCTCATGAAATTTATATTTTTGGAAAGAGGGGATCAAATGTGACTTGTAGGAAAAAACCCCACCAAAATTGGCCAAACGGTTTGAGAGATATGGCCCTTTGAAGTTCAAGATTTTCTGCAATCGATTCGATCATAACTTGCCAACCACACATGGGAATTGAGAGTTCTAGGACTTTTTGGAAATGGGAGAACAAGATCTTCAACTTTAATGTTGGGCAAAAATTCATTTGAGGCTTGTATCATGATGTAAGTTTGAGGATCAAGACTTTCCATTTATGGCAGGTTTCAGTTACAGGCCCAGTTTCCGTTTTTGGGAATTTTTTGATCTGGCTTCAAATTCTTCCATGATGGTGTTTGACATGATGTATGATGACTATTTGGACATGAATGAACTCTCACAAACCAATTCCAATCATCAAATCACTGATTAAATGGACAGTTGACCAACAGTTGACTTTTAGGGTTTCTGACTGATTGTGCATTGACTGATGACTTCCAAACCCTAATTCCTTGAGGACTTGACTTCAAATTATGTCCCAAGTTGTATGAACTCTTGATTATTGACCATGGTGCCCAAATTCCACAAGAATGACCACCATCCACTGCTTTGACTGACAGTTGACTTTTTTAGGGTTTTTGACTGTCTGTGTATGAACTGATGATCTCTGAGCCTTCAACCCTTGACCAAAATACTTCAAATAGACCTCCAAGCCATGTGAACTTGTTGGACAAACCCCAAGGCCTTGATTCAATGAGAAATTCCTTTGCTTGTTTGGTTGACTGATCAGGAGATTAGTTTGACCTAATTCTTGATTGCTTGCTCTTGAGGCAACTGAGGGACAATGCAAATGCTATGCAATGGATCATGATATGCTATGACCTAATATGAAAATGTATGTATAATGATAGGTGCAAATTTGAGGTGCTACACTAAGATGTTGTCATACTGCTCTTTAGTAAAACCAAATGATGGTGTGGTTGAACCTTGAGGAGATGCACTAGACGTACTGTCAGTATTTGCTGCAGCTGCAGAAATCCCTTGAGATTTTGCTTTGTTTCAAAATCCTGGAGGGTATCCATGCTTAATGAAGCATGTCTCAACAGTGTGATTGTTGCACCCACAGTGAGTACAAACACGGTTGTTGCTTCTCTGAGCATTGGAATTCTGATTTCTGGGACGAGAAGAGTTTGTGCCTTGTTTAAAGGCATAATTGCCTTCATGTGCCTGAACCTGCAATGCAGAAGCATCTTCAGCAGAACCTGCAGGAGCAACAACACTAGATGCCACACTATCCATTTCACGTTCTTGTTGAATTACAAGAGAAAAAGCTTTGTTGATGTCAGGTAATGGATTCATCATCATGATCTGAGATTTGGACTGAGCAAATTTTTCAGATAATCCTTTAAGAAAACGTATAACGTAATCTTGTTCCCTATACATCTTAACAGAATCTATAGCACCACACGAGCAAGGGATTGCGCAAGAGCAAAAAGGAATTGGCCGGTAATTCTCAAGTTCATCCCACATTACTTTCAGCTGAGTGAAATAGTTAGAGACGTCGAGAGTACCTTGCCGGAACTTGTATAGATCTTCTTGAATGTCAGAGATGCGGAAGATGTCGCCGTGAGAAAACCGTATCTGCAAGTTGTTCCAAACGCCATCGGCATTGTCAATCCATAGAATCGATTTCGCAATTGACTCCGAGATTGAACGCTGAATCCACGCAAGAACCATGGTATTACAACGAATCCATGGCGCATATAGAGAATCAGATACCGGTGGCTTGGCTAGGGTTCCGTCGATGAACTTCTCCTTGTTCTTGGAGATCAGCGCGATGTGCATAGAACGCGCCCAAGTGTGATAGTTCTTGTCCGTGAGAGGAGGCGTAACGAGAACAAGAGCGGGATTCTCGTTAGGATGAAGATAATACGGATTTGCAGAATTGGTTGTGAACAAGAGCGGAGAAGACGAGGAAAAACGAGAATAGAGAAGACGATCGCAGCAAAAGGAAACAATGGCTACCAGAGCTTCTAAAGCTCTGATACCATGTCAACAATGGTGGAAATCGTGTAACAGAATAACAGAAAAACTGTTAAGGGATGAAGAAGAAGCATTGTAAAGAAACTTTTCTTGTGTATCATTGATAAAAAAGGAAAAGATTACAAGATAAGAGTTTATATACAAACACTAAGAGGCCTAATAAGAAGTAGCCAACTGTACAATATATTATCCTATAGTAAAAAGAATAAAAGAATAATATAAGTTATTCTAATAGAAAGTTAAAGACAACAACGACCCCCTTTGTTGGCCTCAATTACCTTCCACTCAGAATTACTTTTGAATTATTGACTCTACTTTATTAAAGTTTTTTGTTTTATTTCAATTATTCAGACCATATGGGTCATTACTTTTTATAAAGTTTATGCTTAGTTTAATTTAGTTTGAAGTCCGTGTGGATCCTTCCCTATAAAAGGATCATTTGTGTGTTATGAAAGGCATTCGAGTTTTCAGTCTTAAAACTTGGAATTCTTGATTGCCATCCTTTGTAAGTATTTTCATAAATAAAAGCAAGTCTTTTAATATTTTCAACATGTCTTCCATGTCTTCCGCATATTATTTTACTCTTACAATTTATTTTATCAATAAATTCTTTATCTTTACTAATATTTCCACCATTATGATTATCATTATTAGTATTATTATTACTATTATTATTATTTTAGAGGTCCCTACCGCTCTCTGGTATTAGAGCCCGATTGATGGTGATTATTGACTTACATTATCTTTTACTAGATTTCTACTAGTTTTATATATGCATGCTCTTAGCACTATATGATCCGGATATAATCAGCCTGTAATTAAGGCACCGCATAGAAATTATTCCATACAAATGGGAAAAGTAACCAGCCACTAAGGCACCACACAAAAATGCATATGCCATGACATGACGATGATAAAATGCAAGCACGTCACTTAGAAAAATCCTGATAATTAGGCAATATACCATCTAAATAACAACATATCATCATGCACATGACTAAAATCATAAATTTTTAATAATAAATGTTACCTTTTAGGCAAACAGCACTCAGGCAACAAGCAAACACTACTCAGACAACAATCAACCACATACAAACATTTACGATACGTAATCACACCACTTAGGTAAACATACTGTAAAAATATAATTACACATAATGTTAATTATTTCATAATCAAAATAACTTTTACTAACAATTCCAATAGCAAAATCGAACTCACATATATCACCGGAGAGTGGCTATGGGTCCAACAGTTCCATCTCCTCAAGGGGATTGGACTCTTGCTGGCGTTGTTTGATGTTGTGGATGTCATCATTCATCTTTTGGTTATTGCGCCATAGCTCATCCATAACAACATGCATCTTTGCCACGACGTCGACATCATTGGTATTGCTGGTATCTTCTATCGTAGGGGATGAAACTCTCTTGTTAACCATGGTTGAAAATATTCGGGTGTAGGAGTGAAGGGTAACAACGAGTAGGGTGATGCTGATGAAGAAGGTGTGACCCAGGTTAATTTTACCGGGACCTCGCTGTATTGGTCAAAAAGTACAGGTGTGTGTCACCCCTGCGAGGGCAGGGGTGCTTAAAAGCCTTAACAGGGGTATAACAAATAATGGTGTTTAGGACTTGCCCTCGACGGTAAGAAACCATGTATGATGGTGTTTATGGTGGTTTTAGGAGTCCGGCTCATGTGAGGTGGGAGACTTTGTAGATGGACGATGTGCTTAGGTATAAGCGTACGAGGGGTGTGATCGATATGAGTTATGATATATCCTTCCTCCGTTAGGGGAGGAGTATTTATAGAGAACTTTTGGGCCTAGTATTCTCTTAGAAACGGTTACTTCCCACTCAGCCTAGTGCGGGTTTGAAGAATATCACTGGATATCTCGTTGTTGTGCATCAAATTATAAAGAAAACTAAGAATGCCTCACTTCCCAAGAGGTTGAGGATGATGAAAGTATATCATTGAACCCAATATAAAGACTAATTTGTTTTTTTTCATAATTTTATTTGTGTTTAACTAATACTAGCGTTCACGTGCTTGTCTGTCCGTTTTTTTTAATACGAAGACGGATAAAAATATGAACGGTATTTTTTTGTGTCTATTTTAATTTAAATTCAATTGATTTTGAATATCAAATATAAGAAAAGAAATTTTCCAAAAAAATGGTTTGACATCTCTTAGTCTTCTCCATGACACCGCGTCTATCAAGAAAGCAATGTTACTACTTAATACATTTTGGAAGGTTCTGAACCCGCAATGACGACATCAGATCAAACTGTCTTTAAAAATATTCAAACGAAAACAACTTTGCAATAACTGATTCATGGTCATGGATATGGATGTATTTATTTTGTGGCGCCCACTTTTGTTGACAATTTAAATCAATTTGGCGTGCTACTATTTTTGGTGATATATTTTATAAATTAAATAACAAGCCAAATATGAAACATTGATTACACTATGCTAAAATACACTTTCCGTGTTGAAACTAATGTTTGATTCATGAGAGCCGCGGTTGACGGTCCACCCAATCTGAAAAGATCAAGATGAGTTAGTATCATATTCCATCACGTCTCGTTGACCCAATCAGTATAAAAGGATAGTAAGGATCCATTTTCTATACATCAATAAACAAATCATTTTCCATACATACAAAAATGGCAGAATCTTCATCAACCAAAACCGGTCTTAGGTTAGCCGGCAAAGTAGCCATCGTCACCGGAGGTGCCAGTGGTATCGGCAAAGAGACTGCGCATCTCTTTGCCAATCAAGCTGCACGTATGGTGGTGATTGCTGATATTCAAGACAAGCTGGGAATTCAAGTGGCTGAATCCATTGGCACAGATAGATGCACCTTTATTCATTGTGATATTAGAATTGAAGATGATGTCAAAAATCTCGTTCAATCAACCGTCGATACTTATGGACAAGTAAGTATAATCTTTTATAAACACTTTGGATATTATACAAATAGACATTATTGACGTATGTTGAATTTTACTACAGATAGATATTATACACTGCAATGCTGGGATTATAAGTCCAAGTGATCAAACCTTGTTGGAACTCGACGTTTCTCAAGCTAACGGCGTCTTTGCAACTAATGCTATAGGAACGGCATTGTGTGTAAAATATGCCGCACGTGCCATGGTGGATGGTAAGGTGAGGGGTAGCATTGTCTGCACGGCGAGCATTTCTGCTAGCTACGGTGTCACGACAGGGACAGATTACTCGATGTCAAAGCATGCGGTATTAGGGTTAATGCGCTCAGCCAGTGTCCAACTTGCAAAATATGGTATAAGAGTGAACTCTGTGTCGCCAAATGGATTAGCAACACCATTAACTGAGAAATTACTAGATGCGGATGCAAAGACAGTGGAAGAGATTTTTTCAAAATTCTCCATGTTGAAAGGAGTGGTTCTAAGGACTAATCATGTGGCAGATGCTGTGCTGTTTTTGGCTTCTAATGATTCTGATTTTGTGACTGGTCTTGATCTTCGTGTGGATGGTAACTATATTACTAGTGACGCTGTAATTTAAGGGATAAAGCATCACACTTCTAGTAGTGCAAAGAGTGATGCACATGAAAGAAATAAATGGAATAAAGCATCACACTTCTGCAGTTTTCATTTGCTTTAGCAGGCATCTTATTTATGTTCTGTTCTGTGGTGTAATCTTTGTATCTTTAGGCATTGCTTATGCCTTGTATTAATGTAATATTTTCATATCATAAATTTTGTAATTTCTATTTTTTATGGGATGTGTTATCTATATTTGGTTAATTGTGTCACTTTCTTGTATTTTAATTTTAAGTGTTTAATTGTCGCGCCTTAATTAATATGTCTACAGTAATAGTTATAGTGTTAACTACAACAATCCATCTTCATCTAAGCTTTATCTTAAATACTTTTTTATTTGAAAAATAGAAATAGTGTGGAATAAGATAATAATCTTGGTCGGTTTCTTAATTAAGACACAAATTTTCCACCGGGTCTTAGTTTCATGACTTTCTATTCCATTCTTATTATTCCATTCTTATTATAAGTAAGTTTTCTTTTCATAATTTGTAATCAACTATGAAAAAGAAATATCTGTTTACACTTTTCTTGTACGCATTTATCAAAAAGAGGTGAAAAGAACTAGAAAACCACAAACCAACACGAATAAAATAAGAAAAAGAAAAACTTAAAGATTCAAGGCTCAAAGGGCTACATCTAATGGCGTGCTAGGTGAAATGTAGGGTTAGCGTGCTAGTCGAGATGGTGTTGTGCTGGGTGAGCAAAGGCGACCAAGGACACATGGAAGACATGAAATAATATTTGCTTGTTGAAGAAGATAACAGGCTGGTCAAGGTGTTAGACCATGGTAGGCGCATTAGGCAAGAGGACGATGCGCCCATCTCGAGGATCAAAAATTTTCCTATAAGAAAAGGTTTTTCTTTCATTGGAAAAGGAGTTTCGGTGGATCGGAGGAGTACAAAGTTAGAGTAGGATAAGAAAGGAAGTTTGAAGGCAAAAATGTTGCTTAGGTGAAAGGGCAGTTTCCAAAGTTGGCATCTCAAGAAGGACTCGTTGTTACGCAAATCATATGTATACATAGCTAAAATTTATATTATTAGGGTTAGATGTAGTAATTTTATTCATGTGCTAAATAGATTATGGTGTTCTATGTAAATCTACTCATGTTGTAATACTTGTGACTTTTTAATCTTAATACTTGTTTTAGCTTTGTAACCTAAAACATGTTTTCATGGTGTGACATGACATTGATAGGTGTTTGTCGTTATTAGATCCAAGATAATCACCTATTGAGTACTAATCCTAAACATATGTATAGACTCATTATCCACACGCATTGTGGAAGGATTAGTGTGGTGTTTCGCTCCTTTACAATTGTTGGGACTTAATGATTTATGTTGGTTAATAGTAATGTATATCGTTTTATGCATTAATCTAACAACGTGAAGATTGAAAATAGATACGAATGATAGTAACATGTGGCAATATTATATGTTAAGTAGAGAAGTATATTACCAACCTATGGATGTGCATGATAGATACATAATGATTAAATCTATCCCTAGCAAGCATTCTCACTATTAAAACCGACATCTCCAATTTTACTTTACGTTATTTATTTTCTTGTCGTTTACTTTTCCTGCATCACAACAAACACAAAACCCTTATCATGCTTAAGATACAAATCACAACAACCATGTATGTAAAGCTTCAAGTCGCTATGGATATGATAATTGTAAAATTTATTGGACACGTGACTTCGCACACAAGAGGATGTGAGTTGTGTGTTTCAGAAAAACTTAGTTTTGAGAAACTTTTCTATTTAGAATCAATTGGCACCAAGCTCAAATCAATTTGTAGGCATTGGCTAAGCGATTAGTGAGATCAAAATGGTAATAAAATATATTTAGACCTTACCAGTTATAAGGCGATGTCCTAATTGATTATGACACATTTTAGAACTTCTCCAATCAATTTCCATGAGGTGTCAATCAATTGACAAGGGCAAATACTTTTCCATATCTTTTATGACAATTCCTAACTTGACTGACACGATTTCGAAAAAAGTTTTGAAATTTTTTCTTGAGAAAAATATGTTTGAAAATTGTTTATGTGTGTGTGATTAACCATGTACTTTTACGAGAATGCCTTTATACTTTTACAAATGTATTCATTTAGACGTGCTGAGGTAGATTTCCATATATTTCAAGGCTTATCAAATGATTTAATCCTTGTAGACACTTGCTTGAGCTTGAGATGAGGATTGACTTATATTCCATTTGGTTTCCATTATCAGGAGAGTCAAGTCCATCAAACCCTAATAATCTGGTTTGCATCTTTAATCGCTTTATACTTGACTTTAGTTGTTGTTATCATTAAATTATTAATTGTCAATTATTAAATGAATGTTCATCATTAATAGTTATCATCATCAAAAGCATGTTCTATGATTTGGAAAACAAGGTTCCATAAAATTTACTTTTTCTGCTAACGCAACAGTCATATCTCCTAACAATTTGTAGGATCTCTTCTAAGTCATCACAAAGACGAACTTCATGGAAATGTTTAGGGCGATGCGATGAAAAACTATATCTACATCTATTCCGAGTATATCATAAGGTATTTGGGAGGATATATCCATGATCTTATGTTGTATGAGACCTATTTTTTCCTCCTTAGTTTATATAAAAAAGGTACCAAGTTTCTTGGTTTAGAAGCTTTGGTTCCTAATTTGAACTTCTTTGAGGTTCGCGGTGGGGACTAGTCGGTCTTTTATATACTCTTTCCTTAGGTCTAAATCTATGAATTTGATTCCATGACTGCTTGGCATTAATGAAGGATTTCTAGTAATAACTACCTTTTTTTTATCTTGAGGCTATCTCGATAACATTTCCCGACTATCTCTTCATCTTATTTTATAATCTCAACTTGTATATTGTCTAGAGGGTATTTCAAGACGAGGTAAAGTATGGAAAAGTTTTCACTTCAATAAGTAATTCGCGCCTAAAATCTCAATATGTATATTGAAGGCAATGACATGCTCTTAGAGACTGCTCTTTCCATCAAACACTACTAGTGCGAGGGTTTGAAGTTCCTCGGTATTAGAGGTCTTATATTTTGGCCAAGAGGGGTTAAGGGTCCTCGATCTCTATCCCTCGTGTAGTCTATCGTGGTCAAGTAGAAAAGAGATTAAAATAATAAGCACTTCATAAATCTCAAAGTAAACGTGTATTAACAAATCAAATCTAATAATGCAACTCTCTGATGTAACAAGCTACTTCTTTCATCTATCTCAAAGTAAACGTGTATTAACAAATCAAATCTAATAATGCAACTCTCTGATGTAACAAGCTACTTCTTTCATCTTTATAAGATATTCCCATTATAGTAGTTTAGTACAATTAGATACAATAACTATTTCTTCACAAATACAATTAGATACAACAACAATATTTGCATCCAAACATGGCAGAAGCTTCTCTAAGATTATCAGGCAAAATAGCCATTGTTACAGGAGGTGCTAGCGGAATTGGGGAAGCGACCGTGTGTCTTCGCTAACTAAGGCGCGTGTATGGTTGTGATCGCTGACATCCAAGACGAGCTTGGCAATCAACTAGTTGCGTCCATTGGCCTTCAAAGATGCACATACATCCACTGCGACGTTTCAAACAAAGATCAAGTAAAAAATCTCATTCAATCAACTGTCAATACTTATGGACAGATAGATATAATGTTCAGTAACGCCTGAGTCACTAGTCTGGCCGATCACACAGTGCTGGAGCTTGATGCCTCCGTTCTTGACAGTTTATTAGCTGTCAATGTTCGAGGAATGGTGTTATGTGTGAAACATGAAGCAATGGTGGAAGGGACCATTAGGGGGAGCATTGTGTGCAAGGGGAGTGTTACTGGTAGCAACGGAGGCCCGACTGCATCAGGTTACACGATGACAAAGCATGCAGTGTTGGGACTAATGTGTGATGCGAGTGTGCAACTAGAAACATATGGGATAAGAGTGAACTCTGTCTCGCCGAATGCATTGGCAACACCTTTGACTTGTACGTTGTTGGGAAAGAGCGAGGGTGATGCACAAGAGATTTATAAAAAACATGTGAGGCTTGAGGGAGTGGTGTTCACGCCGAAACACGTGGCGGATGCTATATTGCTTTTGGTTTCTAATGAGGCTGAGTTTATTACTGGTCTTGATCTTAGGGTTGATGGTGGATTTGTTTATGGAAAATAGTGATTTGTGCATGATTAATATGGTTTTCGAAACCCCTCTTTCTATTTTTTGGTTATGCATTTCTTCTTCTTCAAAGGATTTCCTCACCTCTCTCTTTCTTAAGGAAATGCTTCACCTCGATTTTTTCCAACTTCTTCTTTGAATATTGTCGCATCCGCGAAAAACAACCGGCGGGTTAAAACAAAACAACACAGAGCCGCCACCGTGCGTTATTTATCCCAAAAGAGGGAAAGGAAACGCTCAGAGTAAACCTGGAAAGGAAATGGTCTCGCGACCAAAGAGAAAGGGTACGGGAGTCGGTTACACGAGGGGAAGGTATTAGCACCCCTCACGTCCGTCGTACTCGACGGGATCCACGTTCTAAAAAAAGAAAAGGTTGCTAAAACATCACACACACACACAAGGAACGCAGGTGGGGTTAAGAGGAAGAGGGCTCGCTAGGACATCGCGTCCTATGCCTACGTATCTCGTCTGGAACGAGAATCAGAGCTGCCGTAGTTCGGCTCACGCACGCCGAAACAAACACACGCATAAAAAGGCAAACTTGGAGCCCGAACGCCAATCACTGGACTTACATCGGCATCCGAACCAAACACACGCACACTGGAACCCGAATGCCACTCGATGGACTTACATCGGCTTCCAAGCACACAACAACCAAACAAGTTAATAGGGAGTCGGGAACTCGAGCCTATAACTGTCAAGCACACACACAAAAAGAAAACAAAGTGCCCGGAGAGACCTCGCACGGTCTCCTGCCTACGTACCTCATCTGGTATGAGGATCAGGGCGACGTAGTTCCCCCCAACGGGGGAGAAAGACTAGCCAGACACAAAGGGAAGACACACTACCAGGGAGCTGTACTCGAGCCTAGTGTTATCATGCATCATTGCCCTATGTTATGGTTTCTACCTACTTGCACAACAGCAAGCTAATCCTATCCAGGAAGAAAGCAAGCATGCAAGCATAAACAAAGCAAAGCAAACATTTCAGATAGCACACACTATATCCAGTCAAGTGAGGCTCAAACAATGGGTCAGACTGCCAAGGCAAGTCATCTGTACAAGGGTAGTGTTAGCTCTTAACCTTGATATTGAGAGTCAGGGTGAAGCCAGATGAAAGGTGAGTGAAGATTAGACTTCACAGCTCTTATCCCTGTCCAGGGAGAGCTTCAGACAAAGGAGTGTGGGTTCAGAAAGGAGGAACCCTTCTACACTCAAGACACTGACACAACTGTACAATGTACAAGATCTTGGGTTTGTGTCCCAATGCATCAACACAGTGGTGTGAGCAGAGGGACGACTCAACAGAATAGTGGGAGATAGACTGCATATCTCTATGATCCACCAATTGCCTTAATCAAGGTCTTTACCTGCTTGGGGACAAAATTAAACAATCACAAACATCGCCTCTTAAGGAGGACTTCAGACAGTTGCCTGGCCAAGTAACAGGCCAGGTCTTCCAGACTACATGGAGAATAGAAATTCTACCTCAATTGGTTTAAAAACCAAGCAACAGCAAGCAAGTTCTCAAGGAACTGTAAGCAACTAAATGTACCTGAAATCAATCAAGTATCATCAGTACTCAGACAAACCAACAGTAAACAGCAAATGTTAATCTGTACAGTCAAACACAAGTTAATGCACACAAGTGCAAGCCATGAGCTCAAACTCAAGCATCAAACCCTACAAC
Source organism: Lathyrus oleraceus (assembly GCF_024323335.1). Classification (NCBI taxonomy): domain Eukaryota; kingdom Viridiplantae; phylum Streptophyta; class Magnoliopsida; order Fabales; family Fabaceae; genus Lathyrus; species Lathyrus oleraceus. The sequence goes on along the minus strand of NC_066579.1, from coordinate 160,143,598 downwards.
ACAAAGTCAATGTTAATCATAAACAATTCACAAGTCAACTTAATTTAATCAGCTTGCAATTTTCTTCTTAAGCCTTTTGCATTTCTTCCTGAAACACAATTCAAAAGTGAGAAACAAGACCACTAGGCCAAGCCTAGGGTCCAAAGGGGATGAAAAATCCAAAACAGCAAGTGAAAATTATCCATAATCTCATTCAAACAAATCAAAAGCAAATGCAATTGGTCCCATGCTCATATCAATCACCATTATCATTTTATGCACAAAATAGCACCCAACATGCAATTTGCAACTCCAAATGACCAAACAGAACTATCTCAATCAAATCCACATCAAAACAATTCAATTAATTCCACAAAAATTCACACCTAAACAGGACACATTCAATGGATAGCATGTCAATTTTCAGCTCAATTGGACAAAAGGAAGTAGGTCAATGAAAATCAAGAAGTTCAGACAATTTCAAACAAGCCAACACAAGGCATCAACACAAGCATCAACTTCCAAAAATCATAAAACAGTGACACAACAAGATAAATGAATGGGATTAAAACCACAATGACCTATAATGTGTCTAGAATCCACATGTCAAATTTCACATCCATCAAATTAATCATGAGAATTTCACAAGCAAAATACAATCATGTGTCACAAAATGTCACAAAATGAGCCAACAGAAGAGAAAATCACAATCAATTAGAAAATGCCATCAAAAATTCCAGGAAAAATCTCATGTGATCTCAACATACATATGTTCATTCATGCAAAATTCCAGCTCAATTCAACATCCCTAGGCATATCAAATAAAATCATGAAGTTCATCAAGCATGGTGTGACACAAATTGTCACACCTCTAATCAAAAATTCCTATCTCCTCAACCAAGTATCCAAAAATTACAAACTCTACATGAAAATCACCATCAAAGTGTCCAGAATATGCACAAAAAATTTCATCCATTTCTTTGAAAGCATCAGCATTTTATGAATGATACGGAAAAGCATGTACATATGTGACACTACCAAGCAAACCCTAGGCATTTTAATTTTTTACACGTGCACAAAAATCACAAAAATCATGATTAAATTCTACACATTACAAGGAGCATTATGGAAAAAATTTCACCAAAATTGGACAAGAAATGAATCAGATATGAATTTTTTAAGTTGAGTGAATCAAATGAAATAAAATTTGGAAAAGCAAAAGAAATAATCAAAATAATTATTGGATAATGGCATTTTTGTAATATTTGAGCCACAGACCAAAACGGTGCCGTTCCAATTAGAAGCCATGGCGCGTTCTCATTGGCTCATACTAGCGGTAAACACGAATTTGAACGCAGGCCAGGAAATTATGGATCAAACATGCAATTCATCACGTTCTTCACTATGAACAACTAGAAAATTCCAGAAAATTGGCAAGAACTTTTTCTCACCAAATGCAACAATCCATATACCGTTAGAACCGTATCAACATGTACATCATGAATATGTAATTTACTTGACCTAATTCTCAACACACAAAGCAAATCGAACGAGAAAAGTTTGCATATCAAAAGTTCAAAGCCAGATTTCTCTCATGATTCTCAACCAAATCAAAAACTATGAGCATCATGTTAATCTATGTTGAAAGCTCTACAAAACGCATATCATGATTCACACAATAGAGGAATTCGAAAAAATCACCTTATGATGAAGCAGTGACGAATCTTTGAGTTTCCACGTGCCAAAGCCAAAAACAGATGATGATTATGGATAAGGAAGTTGATTGGAATGATCAGCTTAGCTCGAAACAGCTCCAAGTGCAAGAATCATCAATTTGCCATTGTTGTGCTTGCTTGTGACAGTCCCTATTCTTGAGGATTTTGGCATGGATTCAATGAAACAGTTCCACTATGATGATGATAGAAGATAGATCCAAGAAGAACGAACCAAATTGATGAAGATTTCTTGAAGAAATGTTGAAAAAAGTTTGTTGAAGTTTTGGAGAATTGTGAGAATTGGAGGGAAATTCAGTTATGATTCTTGAGAAATGTGATTGTCATTAGACTATTCTGTTATGCTTAACAATATATACTCTCTCCTTAATCCATTTCTTAATCTCAATTATCAAAAACCAAGTGATTAGTGTTAATGTGCACTTAAGTGAAAGTCCAAAAATGACCTTGCCAAATAATGCAATGTGACAGCAAAAACCAGTTGGCACAAGTTCTATTTGGCATATGGAGTGTGTTAGAATTGGCCTTGCATTCAAAAACCATGTATTTTGAGATTTCACCTATTTTCCCACCAATTTCCAATTTGAACACTTGAAAAATGACTTTTTGCCTTGAGTATTTTTGATGAATTTTGATTATGCATCATGAAAGTACATGTGAAATGGGGTTTGCTCAAAGAAAGATCACCCAAATTGGACATTCCATGTGAAAGTTATGCCACTTTGATTTTAGGCATTTTTGGAAAATGAATGGATCATAACTTGTCAACCATACATGGGAAATTCAACTTCTTGGACTTTTTGGAAAGGTGAGAGCAAGATCTACAACTTTCATGTTGAACATATTTTCATTTGAAGCTTTTTTGGACATGTAATTTTGTGGTGAAAAACTTTCCATTTTTGGAAACTTCCATTACAAGTCACTTTCCATTTTTGGCAACTTTTCTCCTGATTTTATTTTCTTCACTCTTGATGTTTGAAATGTCAAATGAAGCTTGTTTCAACATGAATGAAGTGTATCCAACTCTCTCCCACCTCCAAATCCATAAAATCAAGCACAGTTGACCACAGTTGACTTTTCAACTGATAGATGAATTTGGCAATGCACTGATCAAGTTGAGCCCCAATCCTCTGATGAAATGGCTCAAGGATGAAACCCTAGCCTCCATAAGCTCAATATAATCATGAAATGATCCCCATATCCATTGTAGACCCCATCTCCTTGCCATGCCCTGATTGGCCCAATGCAACTGATTAGGGTTGACCAGTGGTCAAAACCCTAATCCCAAGGTAGCTGATCAATCTTCTTGAATCTTCTGGATGATAACAAGACCATGATGATGATGATGTATCATCTCAACCAAGATGAAGACCAATCTCCTTGAGAATCATGAAACCCTTATTTAGACCCCACATCCTCAGATGATTAATGATCAATCCATTCAATCAATGAAACCATCAGCTTGCATATATCCACCTCTTTATCTTCTGATCAAGACTTGGAAGATGACTTGCACAATGTAACCACATGATATGCAATATGCAATGCCTAATGACCTAAAAAATGATATGCAATAAGTTAAGCTAGTCCCAAGAGAGGAGGGCAAATTTTGAGGTGTTACAAATATAAATCTCACTCTCATTTCTCTTGCAAACAAAAATCAAATTTATTGGTCAAAATAAAATCAAGGAGGAGAAACTGGGTACCAATCAGAATAGGGGATGATGATGGCGAATCTGACGTTTCCGACCGTTTTACGACGGAGTGCGGTTTCGCGGTGGTAGATCTGTGGTGACGGCAACGCGTTTCCGACGACGAGTTTGGTGGTGTCAGATTCGAAATGGTTGTTGTATGACTTTTTCAATTTTTTGCAAACTTCACTATGATTCTGTTAGTTGAGATTTCGACGCCAAGGTTGGATTGAGTATGATAGGCAAAAGAAATATTTTAAAGATGTTTTGACTTCGACAGGAAGTGTGTTTGGGAGATCCTGTCAAAGAAGTCCTTTGTATAAGAGAGAAATGTTGGTTTTAAGACTTAGAAATATTCCTGAGTTTAGACTGCAACTTCGACGAAAGCAATACTGAGGTTGCCTTTGACGAAAGGTTTTGAATTTTGAATAAGGATGATAATTGTTTTGTACTTATCCGTTTATCTAAAAGGACGCGTGTAAAGCTACGGTGAAATGAAGACATGCAAGTTAAACGTGTCATTTTTTCACTACCCCAAAAAGGTTTTTTAACAGCGCATCTTAGACAGCGCTTTTAAAAGAAAGCGCTGTCTAAGGTTAAAATAAAAATAAAACACGGAAAATGTTCTAAAAAAATAATGAAAGCGCTGTCTAAGGGGGGGTCTTAGACAGCGCTTTTAGAAAGCGCTGTCTAAGACCCCCCCTTAGACAGCGCTTTTAGAAAGCGCTTTTAAATATAGACCTTAGTCAGCGCTTTTGAGAAAGCGCTGTTTAAAGTCTTTCAATTAAAAAAAAAATTAAAACCAAAAGCGCTGTCTAAGGTGGGGGTTTAGAAAGCGCTTTTGGAAAGCGCTGTCTAAGGCTTATCTTAGAAAGCGCTTTCCACAAAAGCGTTGTCTAAGGTCTAATTAAAATTAAATTTCAGACTTCTATTTTTCGTTCTCAGTTCTTTTTGTTTTCCCTCTTAAACCCCTCCAGCGAACCCTAACTGAATGAGAAATAAAAATTCACACTGAAATTTTACCGATTCTCTCTAGTTTGTACGATTTGTCCTTACCGATTGTATATCCTATGTAAGCTTTTTCACACTGGTCACTCGAGAACGAAGGTTAACAAAGAACATGACGGTCACTCATGAACGGGGGTTATCGAAGCTCGCACCGGTAACTTACTCTTGGCTCCTCTGTTGTACCCTTTTCTCATCTCTCTTGACTGCTTTCTTGCTAGGGTTTAATTTTTTATTGTATTTTTCTCACTAATGATTGTTGGAATCACATCATAAATTGAAACTATGTTACTTTGAATTTTTGATTTTTTAGGGTTTAAGATTTCTAGTAATTGGTGTTGTGGGAGTCACAGTTGGGCTTGTTGACTCAACTTTAGGGTTTATTGTTTAACATATAGAGATGCATGAAATCTGAATCACAACTACTTTATTGTTTGTGTAAATCATGAAGGAAATATATTTTTTCTATTACGTTATGTGAACTTGGGATAACAGGGGAGCAATACTTAGGCTTTTGAATAACCAATAAGCTCAACTAATGATTTGGATAATAATCTCTTCAAGTCTGCAATGTTGTATTTTAGTTAATGTTGCTAAGTTGTAGTCAAATGCTTCCCCTATGGTTTCAGCTGTTACGATGATGTCAGGCTGTTGTCTTTTGATTGATTATGTCATTCTGGTTTGTATTTCTGGGTCTGTGTGTTCTGCAGAAAGTTTAGTTTTGGAGGTGTATAACCGACTTGTATTAGGGTCCTGTTGGCTTTTGCTGTCATTAGTGTAGCTCTAACCTGTCAGTGCAGTGAGGCATGATATTCGACCGTTTATGAGTTGACAACTTGTAGAGGGTTTGCAGGGTTGTTATGTTGGCGCTCCGGTTTTGGGACCGTGTTTTTGAGTCTAGCTCTGAGGCACATTTTATTATTGGCTTGGCACTTGGTTCATTGAAAAATTGTTGGTTGGTCTAAGGCGTTTAGAGTGTATCTTTTCTCATCTTTGCTGCGTCGACAGAGGTGAATGAATATTGAATGCTGGCTTATTTTCCTCAAGTTTGTAATAGGAGGTGGTAGATGAGTTATATTTATGGTAGTGTGTTATTTTGTTAATTTGGTTGTATCTGGTATAGAAGCATATTTGTTGGTTCTTGTACTAGTTTCTTTGTGATGTCTGTGGTGTCCTGGTTGCACATCTTGTGCCTTAATTAATAAATTGCTTTTTGGCTTTTTCAATAAATAAAAAGTTAATTTGAAAGATGTAAGAATGATTGATAGATTGCATGTTTCGGTTGGTGTTGGAAGAGACCAGGTGTAAGTTTGTTTGTTAAGTATGTTTATTGTGTTGGCATTTAACGTGCTATGGCACTTTAAGATATTGATTCATAATTTGTATACATTCCCCAAATAATATTATAATGAAATGAATGAGATAACTTCTTATTTGAATGAGATCAACATGACTTTCACCTATTAATATATAATTTATTGAAAAGATTGAGTTGTCTAAATTTCTCCAAGTGCAATGTAACAACTTAATTCTACCAGTTATCTTACTTATCTAGCTTGAAGAGTTAAGTAGAATTAATAGAAAGAGATTTTGCTTTTAGGTGCAGTTTGATATATTAGATACTTTGGGATGTCTATTATACAGTTAGTATGTATTCAATTAAAATATGTGTATGTGTTTTTTAAGGAGTATACAACTTTTTTGCTATATGATTTTAGTATATAATGTTGCAAGATAACTTGTGTGTATAAATGAAGTGGTGACTTGTCTTGGTTAGAGAACTTGTTGAACAAGTTATAGGAGTAGATGAGTTTTTTTATCTAGTAACTGTTGTCACATATCATCTGAATTGGAATAGTTAGCTAGGCTACTTAATTACTACAAATTAACAATTTTAATCTTGTAACTGTTTTGCGTGTGCATTTGACACCTATCATTTCTTTAACACTAGTTTTCATTTTCAGCGCATACTCTCTCACCTCCGTTCATCTTTCTCTCCGGCTCCTGTCTTGCCGCCATTAGACATTCATATTGTAAGTTTAATCTTTTCGTTCCTTCCTCATTCTATAAATGTTTCACACTTATCATTTCTTTAACACTAGTTTTCATTTTCAGTCCATACTCTCTCATTGTCGTTCATCTTTGTCTCGTGCTCCTATCTCGCCATCATTATACATTCATATTGTAAGTTTAATCTATGTTATTTCCTCATATATGAGTAGATGCGTTTTGCAGTCCTCTCTAAATTGTCTAATTTATTCATATTTGTTATGTTTTGCCTTGTAAGTGAGTCACATTAGATTGAATAAATTGATATGAAATGAGTTCCTTGGAACTAAGTCCTTTCTCTTGACAAAAAATTGTAATTGTTATTACTGATGTATAATGTGAGGATTACTTTATGATAGCAGTATATTTTCCATGAATGAATTAGCTGGGAGAAACACAAAAGTTTTTGTTGTGCATATAGTCTTAAATAGTATATAGGCACAAAGTTTAGACCACTAATTTCACAGGATATGTTATTATGATTGAGTGCGTTTTTGTCTAACAGTTCTGAAAATGTGTGCTATAATCAAACATGATATATAGCTAGTAGGTAGTCTGTTATATGAAAATTGTGAATTTGGTAATCAAGTCAGAGAGCTTTCTAGGAATTATTTTAGAAGTGAAATAGATGAGCTTTTGTTTTGGTTCTAACTTTTAATATATGGATTCTTGGTGAATGCTGATGAATACATATTTGTGCCTTTTATGTTTTTAGGGATTATGACATAAATGAAACTTTGTTCAATATTTTCAATAGCTGGCACAATATTGAGCTAATTATATCCATATCTATGATAGACTCTATACACTTTATCTAATTTAATAATCTATTTTTCTATTCAACAACTGTCTACAATTATTTCCTATCATGTGTTACATTTTCTATTTTTTTAAAGCCGCATAATACTCTCTAACTATGTACAAAAACAAATTTCTCCATGGAATACAGACAAGCTATATGGAGCATTACCTTCTGCTAAGGTTCCTATTCTGTTGTGAATGATGCACATATTTTTTAGAAAGCGCTTTTTAGAAAAGCTTACATAGGATAAATTTTAATCTAAGGGGGGGGCTTAGACAACGCTTTTTGAAAAGCGCTGTCTAAGGTATACCTAAAAAAATTAAAATAGGAGGGTCTTAGAAAGCGCTTTTGGCCAAAGCGCTGTCTAAGGGGGTGGGGCTTAGACAGCGCTTTTCAAAAGCGCTGTCTAAGGTATACCTAAAAAATTTAAAATAAGAGGGTCTTATAAAGCGCTTTTGGTCAAAGCGCTGTCTAAGGGGGGGGGCTTAGACAGCGCTTTTAAGATTTAAAAAAGCGCTGTCTAAACCTTTAGCAGCGGAGGTTTAGACAGCGCTTTAAAGCGCTGTCTAAGGCTAAAAAAAGCGCTGTCTAAGGTCTTGTTTGTTGTAGTGTTTGGAGAAAAAATCGTTGATAGCGGTTCTTTTCGACTTAGTATAAATATGGGTGTTAGTGTATAGGATTTCCGTGTGTTCAATCATTGTACAAATACTCACAAATTACTTTAAGTATCTAAGTGCGTTTGAGAAACGAGATTGTTGAGAATGTACGTATGAATCACCCTACTTTATTTCAATTAAAGTCATTTGCAATAGTTCTGAGTGAAAAACACCTTATCACTTGGATCCTACTGTATGGAAAATATTGGTAAAGTTTGTTATTTTTCATGATTTATGTTTCATCTTTTCTTGTGTGAAGAATAAAAAATTGGACTATTTATATTATTGAATTCTAAGATTTGTTGAATGACTACATTTTGTTTTTTTTCTTCTTTTATTTTTTATGATGAGTTTGTTCTCATTTTGTATTTATATTAATTTGTATTTTTTTTTCTTCAGATTTTAGGGTTTCTTCTCCAAACGTACCATATTTTTCTCTTCTCTTTCAATTTATATCCACCAGGTATTTGATAATATTCTGAATTGAATCCTCATCGATTTTTTTCTATTATCTACTTTGTTTTTTTCATGGAAGTTTAGTTTTTGTTAATAACGTATTTGTTGATATGTGTGTTTCATTTCAAAGGAATAATTAACTATGTTTTTGTTTTTGGATATTTTCAGTTATTTTAATTTATACAATGCTGACTTTAAAGAAATACTCAGATTTATTGGAGTTTGGATTTGAATTGTTGATTATTCTATTAGCTTTTTTATTTTTATAAAAGATGAGATTTACATAGTAATTATTGAAGGTTGAATATTGTAGTGTTTTTAACTGTATCATATGCTTTCTTTTCACTTACATCTTGAGAGTATTCGTCATTGGAGGAAGACAAAAGAAAAGGAAATAACTCTTATATTACAACTCATTCAATTCACTGCGTAGCACTATAATTATAGCAGCGGCAACAACCTAAAAAATTAATTAACTTGTAACAATCTCACGCTTCTCCATGTACTATCCTACTTAACAAGCATTCTTCTTCATGTATTATCCTATTATAACATTATTTTGATTTATTCATATTTAGTTACAGATCTCCCATTTTGACAATAAGTATCACGCAGTTATCCTAATTCTAAAGTTTTGACATGCATTCTTGAACGTGTGGAGAACGATCTTCATTTCTCTGCAAAAGTTCTCTGCTGCTCGGGTTTCGGCAGAGGTTTGTTTCTGTAAGGGATTTCAGGTAGAAAATTTCTGAGCACAAAAGATCTGGATCTTTCTAAAAATGCTCTCATTTATGCATCCATTATAATTTTAGATAGTTACAATTGTTTTCATATATTACTATTTCAACTCAAATAAATTTTTTCTTTTTTCAACTTTTTATTTTTATTACAGTAGTTGACATACAAATGTGAATTTTTTTTTAAATATCCAGAAATTTAAAAAAAATTTCAAAAATACACAATTTTTCAAAAAAATTACACAAATGGCCATTTTTGGCCCTAATTTAAACCTAGGCGCCACCCTAGTTGGCGCCTACCCTTAATGGGTAGGGCAAGTCGCCACTAGGAGTGGCGCCTACACCCATTCCCTTTTTTTTTATTTTTAATATGTTTTATTTTTTATTTTTTTTTAAATTTTTTTTTAATTTATAAATTTATATTTTTTATAAATTATATTAATCTATATTAACACATATATATAAATAAAATTATTTACAAGATAAATATATATATATATATATATTAATTTATATATATATTAATTTATATATATATATATATATATATATATATATATATATATATATATATTAATTTAATTTATAAGTAATTAATATTATTTGTAAATTTTTGGAAAAAAAATTAATTTATATACGTGTAAATAAATATTTATACACATGTAAATTAATATATATATATATATATATATATATATATATATATATATATATATATATATATATATATATATATATATATATATATATATATAAATTAGATATGATAGACAATATCTTTAAAGATAAAGATAAAGATATAAAGATAATAAACAGAAAATATTTTTATTTAAATAATAGACAAGACAAATATTACAAAGATATGATTAAAATGCATTATTAATTTGGGATTTATCACATATGATGCGGTCCCTGGTACGATCCGCACGGGGGAGGTCTAATTACTCGCCTAGACGGTTCACGTGGTGGTGGTGCTTCCCTATTACCACCCCTAGTTCTAATGCGTCCCCTTGCCGTTTGCCGTTGTGGTTGGGTCGAAGTCCCTTCAGTGCTGTAGGAAAGACGAGTCCCCTCTGCGCCCTCAAAGCTTTGTCTCGGTGGGACAAACTGACTACTGCTGGGTGCGCCCTCGAAATGTGGTCTTTGGTAGTTTAGGGTTGAATCGGGTTGGCCAAAGAACAATGTTTGTTGTGGTGTGTAGTAGTCTTGTTGGTAGTCCTCTTGTATACCCGTGTCGGGGCTAGGTGGAGGACTGGAAGAGCTCGGGACATTGTCGTGATGGAAGTGTTGGGATTGGTGGAAGTGGGGGGATTGATATTGTGGTAGGTGTTGGGACTGTTGATGGTGATGGGAATGTTGAGTTTGGTGTTGGTAGTCTTCATGGTATTGGGGTTGAGTTTGTGGTATGTATTGTTGATTTGGTTGGGGGGTGGACATGTGTTGTGGTGGTTGTTGTTGGTAATATGGTGGTGGTGGTTGTTGTTGGTAATAAGGTGGTGGTGGTTGTTGTTGGTAAAATGGTGGTGGTGGTTGTTGTTGGTAATAAGGTGGTGGTTGTTGTTGTTGGGAATATTGTGGTGGTTGTTGTTGTTGGAAATATGGCTGTTGCATCCGGGGATCGTCCAAATAGAACGGGTCAGACACAATCATTTCTGGATTTGTATTTGCTCTATACCAATCCACATATTCCCTTGTCGGCTTCATTTCGTTGGGCGCCACCGGAAATTGTAGAACATAGTGGGCACGGTCTTTCCACATTTTACGAAACTCCTTAGCAAATTCCTTCCAATTTTGGGCATACCACTGGTGGCTGACTTTTTTTAGATGCCAAGGTTCCATAGACATTGGGGGCCTAGGATTTCTTGATGCATTCCGAATTGCAGCTTGACACGGTCACTTTGGTGTATCTCCACAGTGGTGAACCGCATTATGGTCGTTTTTGCTGTCCAAACAGCTGCATCTTCGGGGTTGGGTTGATGTTCCAATCCCAAATATGGCCTCCAAATAAACTGCAAAGAAAAAAGCAAACATGTTATTTATCGAGAATGCATGATATTAATAAATCAGTTAGAAGCTGAGTGATTTAGTGGTAATACATCTTGTGCTCGGAGACGATCCAAGAGTTGACGATAAAATATAATTTTATTTTTGGGGGTAAGACTGTAATCCAGTCCGGTTGTAATGAACCTAAACAAAAAAAGATAAATAATATTATTTACAAATATTTATAGAATAAATATACAAAATGAAATAACATCATAAATTTACCTAGTTGCGTATGGGAAGGAGTAGTCGTTAGGATTTTCTGGGGCTAGCCTCGGCAATCTCCACCACCCCCATGCTTGGAGCAAAAAAGCACATCCAGAAAATGTACAGTGCTCATTTTGTGCATTTTTACACAAAGAGCTATATAGGAATGCTAATACAGCAGAACCCCAACTATATGTGCTTATTCTATCAATGTCCCCGAGCAAACTCAAGTACATAAAGTTTATGCTATTTCCCGTCCCTTCGGGAAATAGCAAGTTCCCAAACAATAGCATAATGTAAACCCGGGTTTTTATGACTTTTTCTTGTTCGGAGGATTCCTCAGTCAAAGTTATGGAGTCGTGGTACAATTGTAGGCTAGATAATTTAATACCCTGACCCCTTGCTTTTGCAGATCCCTCACCCTCGACCAGATCTACGCCCAACATTTGAACACATATTTGGTTAGGCTGTTGAACATTTCCAGTCACAGGCTTACCATCTATTCTAAGACCCAAAAGCATGTACACGTCCTCTAATGTGACGGTACATTCACCAGTTGGTAGGTGAAAAGTGTGTGTCTCAGGTCTCCAACGTTCACACAGAGCCAAAATGAATTTGACATCAATTGTGGCATTTACGACATGCATAACATGACCGAAACCCGCACGCTCTATGTAAGGTACGCACCATGGGTCTGGATAAGGCATAGGGTGTGAACGTTGACGAAATTTCTTGGGATCCTTTGAAAACAAACAATATAAACAATCATTAGATTGGACTTTTAAAAAACAAATTACAAACATACGAAAGAGGCAATGTTCAAGAAAAACTTACGAATGAGGCAATGTTTGCCCTAGTGCCTCTGTGTTCTTGGCCCATGGTAAGAAGAGACATGACTGCAATGTAGAACGAAGCTTGGTGGATGAGAAGGTTCGCCGGAGTTCTCTGAATAAAAGTGTTAGTGGTTGATGAAAACTTGCAAGAATGACCCTCTATTTATACTCGTTTTCAAGTAGACTGATGATGCAAAGGTGTGACACGTGGAAGGCATGCGTGGGAATCTTGCAGAATAGGTGCAGGCTAGGTGGTAGTGTTGGCATGCATTGGTGCAGACTAGGTTGCACTTGTCTTGTCTTGGAGAAGACTTGGTGGAATCTGATGATGCAAAGGTGTGACACGTGGAAGGCATGCGTGGGAATCTTGCAGAATAGGTGCAGGCTAGGTGGTAGTGTTGGCATGCATTGGTGCAGACTAGGTTGCACTTGTCTTGTCTTGGGGAAGACTTGGTGGAATCTGATGATGCAAAGGTGTGACACGTGGAAGGCATGCGTGGGAATCTTGCAGAATAGGTGCAGGCTAGGTGGTAGTGTTGGCATGCATTGGTGCAGACTAGGTTGCACTTGTCTTGTCTTGGAGAAGACTTGGTGGAATCTGATGATGCAAAGGTGTGACACGTGGAAGGCATGCGTGGGAATCTTGCAGAATAGGTGCAGGCTAGGTGGTAGTGTTGGCATGCATTGGTGCAGACTAGGTTGCACTTGTCTTGTCTTGGGGAAGACTTTGTGGAATCTGATGATGCAAAGGTGTGACACGTGGAAGGCATGCGTGGGAATCTTGCAGAATAGGTGCAGGCTAGGTGGTAGTGTTGGCATGCATTGGTGCAGACTAGGTTGCACTTGTCTTGTCTTGGGGAAGACTTGGTGGAATCTGATGATGCAAAGGTGTGACACGTGGAAGGCATGCGTGGGAATCTTGCAGAATAGGTGCAGGCTAGGTGGTAGTGTTGGCATGCATTGGTGCAGACTAGGTTGCACTTGTCTTGTCTTGGGGAAGACTTGGTGGAATCTGATGATGCAAAGGTGTGACACGTGGAAGGCATGCGTGGGAATATTATTTAAAATAAATAATCAGGTTGTTTAAAATAAATAATTAAGCTTAAATAAGATTGAATAAAAGAGGTTGTTTAAAATAATCAGGCATGAGACTAAGTTCAGACTATGTGGAGAATACATTTGATGGATAGGCAGTAGACGTGTCAAAATTATTACATGCATGCAGCTCCACCTAGCCTGCAAGATTCTTGCATGCTTTACACGTGTCCAAGTTTTGCATGCGTTGCTCTTGGGGAAGGCTTGGTTGAAGACATGCATGCAAAGATGTGTCGGAATCTTGCAGTATAAATATTCACACACATTTTCACAAAGGTATTCACAATATCTTCACAGTAATCTTCACAAAACCTTCACAATATCATCACAAAACCTTCACAAAACCTTCACAATATCTTCACAAAACCATCACAATATCTTCACAAAACCTTCACAAAACATGGCATCTTCATCACAATACAAAATCAAAGCTCACGTCAATGGTGAGACTTATGAATGTGATATGTCTGACTTCCTATTTAGAAACACCGAATGCACTCGTTTTTGTCTAAATAGAGGAGCTGACTTCTCTTATCTGAAGAAAAAGATTGAGTCCAAACTAAGACAACCCGTGTCCCAAATTTTTTATCAACAACCTTTTTTTTCAGAAAACAACTCTGTCAAGTTTTATAAGTCATTGATTCAAAATGACATGGAGACAAAATACATGTTTCGTAACCATGAGTATTCTGGTTACGAATACATAGTGTTGTACATTGTGTTGGAACAATTTCAACCAACTCAGAATATTCAGTCACAGGTTATTGATCCTGTGATTGATGACGAACAAGATGTTGAGCACCACGTTGAAGACGATGTGGTTGATGATGCTGAAGACGTGGTTGATGACTTGGTGAACCATGATTCTGAAGACGAAGACCAAGTTCAAATACCTATAGCGCAACGCTACTCACCGCCTGCGCACTTCACAACACTTAACTTGGGCGAGGATGAGCCCTCATCAGATATGTTCTACAACCCATATATGAGGTCTGATGAGGACTTAAAGAAGGGTGACCAATTTCGGACCAAGGAAGAGTGTCTGTTAGCAATAAAGAACTGGCACTTGAAAAACTGTGTTGACTACGATGTTATCAAATCAAATCCGGAAAAATACGTTATTGTATGCAAAAATCCGGAGTATGGGTATAGGTTGATGGCATCGTACAAGAAGAAACATAATGCGTGGGTGATAGGGTCCATTTCTCAAGCTCACATTTGCATCAACACCAACATGGCACAGGATCATCGCAAACTTAGCCATGATATGATCTGCCATTCCATATTACCTCTAGTTGAGGCTGACCCGTCACTGAAGGTCAAAACAATTATCTCCCATTGTGTGGCTGTTTTCAAATATACACCGTCATACAGAAAGGCTTGGTTAGCGAAAACCAAGGCAATTGAACTGGTATACGGTAACTGGGAGGAATCATACAAACAACTACCACGCTACCTGGCTGCACTACGATTGTATTCACCTGGGACGGTTTCTATAATGGAGACCTTGCCGGCACAATCCCCTGACGGAACTCGTCTAGAAGGTAATGGAATATTCCATAGACTTTTCTGGGCATTTCGTCCCTGCATCATCGGTTTTACATTCTGCAAACCACTTGTTCAAGTCGATGGAACTTGGCTGTATGGGAAATACAAAGGATCGTTACTGATGGCAGTCGCACAAGATGGAAATTCTAATATTTTCCCAATAGCCTTTGCATTGGTAGAAGGAGAAACGGCTGCTGCTTGGAGTTTCTTCCTTAAGAATCTCCGAACGCACGTGACTCCACAAGCTGGCATCTGTGTGATTTCTGACAGGCACGCTTCAATAGACAGTGCATACAATAATCCAGCAAATGGTTGGCATGACCCCCCGTCTACCCATGTCTACTGCATCAGGCATATTGCTCAAAATTTTATGCGGGAGTTCAAGGATAACTTCTTGAAGCAACATTTAATAAACGCGGGGTATGCATTAAACCAACCTGGATTCCAATACTACCGCCGGGAAATAGTGTTGGCAAATTCTGATGCAGGGAGGTGGATCGATAATATCGACAGAGCGAAGTGGACTAGATCATACGACGATGGGGTGAGGTGGGGCCACATGACAACAAATCTTGTGGAATCAATGAATGGCGTCTTTAAGGGCATACGTAACCTCCCGGTAACCGCATTGGTGAGTGCGACCTATTTTCGGATGGCAACGTTGTTCGTAACAAGAGGCAGGCGCTGGCATGAAGTGTTGCAGACGAGTCAAGTATATAGTGATGCCTGCATGAAGTTTATGAGGCAGGAATCTGCCAAAGCCAGCAGCCATCGGGTTACGGAATTCGACCGCCATGGCCACACTTTTAGTGTCAAGGAAACAATTGACCACAACCAAGGGCTGCCTAGACAAGAGTATAGGGTCCTAATACCAGATCGTTGGTGCGAATGTGGTCAATTTCAGGCCTATCGTATGCCTTGTTCCCATGTCATTGCAGCGTGTTCACACAGCCACTTCGATGCATTATCGCTAGTGTCTCCCATCTACAAAGTTGCAACATTGCTCAATGTATACGACAATCCCTTTCCGGTGGTAGCATTGGAGGCGTATTGGCCAGAGTATGACGGGGAAATTGTTTGGCACAACGAATCAATGCGGCGGAATAAAAGTGGTCGCCCAAATAGCAGGCGCATTAGAACTGAAATGGACGTCGCAGAGAAAATTCAGAGGAAGTGTAACATATGTAGACAACTAGGGCATAATAAGAACAAATGTCCATATCGTGGATCTAGTTCCACAACTTAGTTTTCATATTCATAAATCGTTTCTCCAGTTTCAAATGAGAACCTTGTTCTAAGCCTCTGAATCCTTCTGATGACTTCACCAGGTTGGTAATCTCCCTCTAACCAAGACATCAAGGACCTTTTTAGTTGGTCCAACGAACGGATGTTCCAAAATTTCATCTCCATTGGGGGTTTCAAAGGCGAGAAAATAACATGCCCATCCCTTTTTAAGATTACTTGTTCGGGATCCGGGCGCCTTGATGATGTTCGCTGCCATGACGACGGTCTTGGGGATGCCATGAACTCAACTTGATAGAGAAAGTTATAGGAAATAGTGGTGAAGAAAATGCAAGGAAATAACACTTTATTTATAGGAAAAGATCTGGGTTGTACACCAATCTACTTAACCCTAATTAGTGTCGCACTTGATAAATTAACCTTAACATGATTAACCCTAATTTTTCCAAAAATTTATAAATTACTTATAAATTAAATTAATATATATATAAATTTATATATATATATATATATATATATATATATATATATATATATATATATATATATATATATATTAATCTTGTAAATAATTTTATTTATATATATATGTATTAATATAAATTTATATAATTTATAATAAATCTAAATTCATAAATTAAAAAAAAATTATATAAAAAAAAACATATTAAAAAAAAAAAAGGAAAAAGAGTGTAGGCGCCACTCCTAGTGGCGACTTGCCCTACCCTTTAAGGGTAGGCGCCAACTAGGGTGGCGCCCATGTACAAAATTAGGGCAAAAATTGCCCATTTTTGGAATTTTTTTGAAAAAATATTTATTTTTGAATTTTTTTTAAAAAAACTGAATATTAAAAAAAAAATTCTACAAATGTTTGTCGAAAATCATATTTCACTAAAATATTTAGATATAGGAAAAGTTATTGCATAATAAGTAGTGGTTACATTAAAGTTAAAATTTTAGTAACAAATTTTTATTAATTTAGTAACAATAACGTAGACTAAGTTGTCGCATATTGTTTATATTGTTTAATTAATACTTACATTATATTGTCAATTAAATGGCTTAATCATCATCAACGATCAAGAATGAATGATTTAAAAATTAAAATGCAAGTTAACTCTAAAGCTCTCCAATATTCAAGTTGAATATGAGACGATGATTATGAAACTAAACTTATTGATAGACTTGATTTATAAATACAACCATATTGGATGACTCACCTTTAGTAATCAAACAAATCATCTGGTGAATATAAATGTCAAAGTCTAAATCATCAAAGAATATGCGCGACAACTAGTCATTTACTTTGTATGTTTGCCGACACAATGGTCGTATATGTGCCCCAAGGGAATATGGTGAGGCAAATGTTCATTTATCCACGCATACACAAAAATTTATAATATAAAAAAAGAATATGACATAGAAAGTTTAAATTTATCTCGATCTCTAATTCTAACATGTCATTAATTTGAGGATATTCTGTGTTCGGAATTTATTTTTTACAATCAAGTTACTATTCCATCCGTCTCAAAAAAATGTCCTAGTTGAAGAATTCACGGTTCTTAAGGAAATGATTTGATATATTGATTTTGATGATAAATTAATAGCATTTACTAGAATACCCCTATTAATTGTAGTTAAAAGAATGGTTGGATAAAGTGAAAGTTAATAAATAGGAGTATGATAGTGGAAAAATAATAATAATTATTGCATTGATATTGTAAAAGGACAATTATTTTGAGACAAAGAAAAAGTGGAAATGAGACACTTTTTATGAGACGGAGGGAGTATCATTTGTATTGTTTGATTACTACTTCTTTTATTTACTTCCAACTTATCTTATGTTGTAACTTGGTTTGCTTTTGTTGGTTAAAAAAAATTATGTGATTCAACTTTATCACATAAATCAAAGTTCAACTTTGCCATACATCCTTCCAAAATACTCTCTCCGGCCTTAAATATAAGCAAATGTCAACAAATCTAGGTGCATTTAATGCCTTTATTCCAAAAGTATCCTTGCATTAATTATTTTATTGTTACTAGAAGACAATTTAATTGAGGGTATACTAGTAATTGTGTTGTCTCTCTCACATAAAATCAAGAAACTTAAATGCACTTAAGTATATTTTTTAATAAACGTAAAACTTGTCTTTTTTGCTTATAAATCAGGCCGGAGTAGTACAATTTTGTACTTTCTTTCACAAAAACGGAACTACTTTCTCTCTCTTGCAACATCCGCTCAATCTGAAGGTGATTTCTTGATAGTTTCACATGAACTAGAATCCGATCTTAGTTGTTCTTGCCCTTTATCGTTACTTTGCACATTTTTTCTGCCATTTTGATATTAAGAAACTCAACATCCCGGTTGAACAAAATGAACTTTGCATTTGTTCATTTTCTGAGTTCTTGATTTTGAGCCTATGAAGCAATGCTTATTGGTATAACCGAAAAAAGTTTAAAACTTTGGGTTTCAGTATGTGTTCATTTTTGTGTTTTTGTTCATTTTTTTCTTCATATTTTGATGTTTGTGAACTACTCTGATTCTTTTTTCTGATTCTCTTCTGGTTGTTGTTATATTGATTTTTTGTAAGCAACCATGTTTCATTTTCCCGAATCTGTTATGTGGAGTTATTGTTTTGATGTTTGTAAGCAACTCTGTTTATGTGGCAAAGTTCTGTTTGCATTCATATTTGTCTATGTATTTACATATTACTGATTTTGATTTACACATTATCATAGGAATTGTGAAATGACAAGGCCTTTTAAAGATATTGCTGACATAAGTGACTGGAAAGAGCTCTGGAAAGTTGTCGTTAGAGCTCATCACAAATGGACTATGATAACAAACAACAAGGAACATTTGAAGCTCATTTTTGTTGATGTTGATGTAAGTCTTTATTTTTTTGATTTTAATGCCTTTGAAATAGTTGTAATGTTTTTGAATATGCTCATTGTTTACCTAAAGGTGCCTTAACTGATGTATGTAATGTATTTTTAGGGGATAAATATTCATGTTGTAGTAGCTCCAGCATTCAAGACAACTTTTGATTTAGTTTTAGCAATTAACAAAACATACATTGTTATAAATTTTCTCCCTCAACCAAAAGATCTCATGTTCAAAAATTCTGAACATAAGTTTATCATAAAGTTTACTGCTGGAACATCTGTAACTGATTTAAACAAACATCAAATGCAAGAGTAAGAGTTAGAGAGATAAAACCGAGATTTATAGTTCTTTGGTGTTCATCCTCGCTTAGCCTACATGCACTCTTTGATGGTTTTCCATTGGAACCTGCATAGTTCCTTGTTATTTGACAAACATTTTCCAAGAATTCATACAATCACCAATGTACAATACAATTGAGAAAATAAATCTCTTAATTTGGATCTTGACTCATATACAACAAACTTGTCAAACTCTTATATGTAATCTTTACTCGAATATGTTTCTTGAACCTTCTGATAACACCAATTCTGCTCTAAGCCTTTGTGTGTAGCTATCAACCCTCTTGATCCTACCGATTCCTTGAGCAGTGAAATTGTCTGATGATTCGAGAAGAACTTCGTCTTATATGTAGCCTTCCTACAGTTACTACTAAGAAATGATGGGGAGAAGAATCTACTTATTTTCAACGGAATTTGTCATTGTACCAATTATGTTGTCCACTCGCAAGCCAATGGGCGAGCTAAATCGATGAACAAGGTGATTTATAAGGGGCTCAAAAAGAAGCTCGACGATGCCAGATGTCTATGGGCCGAATTGATCCATGAAATATCGTGTTCATATCATACCACCCCCACTCTACTAGCAAAGAAACTTTGTTCACCAGGGTCTATGGAGAAGACAATATGATACCCGTAGATATTGACACATCTTCACGGTGATGCTCCTGATTTAATCAGGAGGCAAATAAAGCAAGATTGAAATATGTTGCGGATTTCGTCAATGTACTGAGAGAAGTCTCCCACATTCGAGAATTTGCCACCAAGGATAGTTCCTCCAGAAGATATAACTCTAAGGTCATGCCAAGAGACATGCAAAAAGGTGACATGGCCCTTAGGCAAGTCGTTTTACCCACACAATAGGGAAAGTTGCAGCCTAACTGGAAGGGGCCATATTACATATTTTAGAAGCTCCCTCATGGGGAATACAAGCTATAGGAATTGGATGGGAAACTTATAGCAAGGACTTGGAACTCTACTCATCTTAAATATTATTAAAGTTAGACTATTTGTAATTTTTAGAGGGGCAGATTTCCCTCCTGTGTATGAAATTTTGAGTACTTATGTTCCAATGGGGATGTTTTGGTTTTAACTATTTGAACATGTTGGACTCCAATATGAAGATCTTTGTCGCCTTACAAGGCTACTGAATATGTTGAACTTCACTATGAAGATTGTTTCCACCTTACAAGGCTACTTGAATATGTTGGACTTCAATACAAAGATCATTGTCGCGTTACAAGGCTACTCGAAATATTATGTACTTCAACATGAAGATATATCTCGCCTTACAAGACTATTTGAAATATGTTATACTTCAATACGAAAATCCTTGCAGCCTTACAATGCTACTTTAATATGTTGGATCCAACAGGTTTATCTAAATTCCCCGCCTGAGGGACTTAGAGTTTCCTCAACACACACACACACACACACACACACACACACACATATATATATATATATATATATATATATATATATATATAATATAATATATATATATATAATATTATATAATATATATATATATATA
This sequence comes from Lathyrus oleraceus, assembly GCF_024323335.1. NCBI lineage: Eukaryota > Viridiplantae > Streptophyta > Magnoliopsida > Fabales > Fabaceae > Lathyrus > Lathyrus oleraceus. Next base: position 160,122,763 of record NC_066579.1, on the reverse strand, counting down.
TATATATATATATATATATATAATATATATATATATATATATATTATATATATATATATATATATATATATATATATATATATATATATATATATATATATATATATATATATATATATATATATATATATATATATATATATATATATATAGGACTCATGATGCCCCATGGTTCAGTAGTTTAAAGCATTTTTCCCTTTGTCAAAGCCCTTGTACTTAAGGAACATTGTAGTGATATATTTGTAAAGGGCCTAAGTAAGGGAATGAGAGTGGTACCCTCAAGAGGGGTACCGCCTATACTTCTCCCTCCATTAGTAATTGTCTTGCCTTAAGTTTCCCCTACATGCATTGCAATGGGAAATATTGGAAAAGATTTTCCACGGTTAAAGGGAGGTTAGGGTCAACTGTTTGACCCACACTCCCTAGGGAATAGGGATTCAACAGTATTTTATTGAGTGAGGGGGGAGTTATCACCCCCTAGAAAAGCATAGGCCAAAAAGCCTATGTAAATACCTATTCCATACCAAGAGAAATGATAGATCATTAAACCCACCATATAACACATAAAACATATAACATTTCACCTCACGTGAGTTGGACCAACACACACATTAAAAACCACCATTAAACAAGGTTTCTTACTATTGTGAGCAAGCCCTAACCACCCTTAACTATGAATACCTATGAGTATCCCCTACTTGCATAGGGATATAACACACTTCAGTACTTTTTGACAAGTACAAGGTTGTCGAGTTTCCCTCTATTTCCATTTTTATTCCTCGAGCGAGTAATTTCTTTGCATAGGTGGGAGTGGAAAAGACTGGTGAGTGGGAGTAGATTACCTTGGGAACATGCACATTAAATTCCAGTCTCGTCATGAAAACATTTTGTAATGGAATTCCTATGTGTGGCTTCAGCCCCCAAGGTAGGTTGTTGCACTGTTGTTTAGGTTATTCAAGTGCACTCAAGTGTCATTGCGATCTCGAGGTTGATTCTCCACCTTTAATTTCATCTTCTGGTATTTTCTTCATTTTAGCATGTAGATTCACCCCCTTAATATTCTTATATAAGTATGACCTCTCACTATGAATGATTATTTCATCTTCTTGCATAAACTCTATGCTTCTTGCAACTTTTCTTCTTCTCTTCCTTGAATTCGGGTGACACTTTGATCTGTCCATTTGTCTCTTCTTCTCTGATTTTGCATTCCTTTATCATTTTGAAGTTTCTAAATGGTTTCCTCAGATTCTCGTCTTCTTCTTTATTTACACTTTATGTGAAGTAATATTTCTCTCTCTTTATCCCATTATTCTTGTTCTTATTCTTTCTCCAAGCATGTCCAACCTAGGGAACCCAAACATGAATTTTATGGGCTTAACCAGTGCAGATGAGATAATCGTTGCTTCATTGTGCACTGAAGTGATTAACCCTAAGGTATTGGATGTGGTTCCTATAGAGGTTATGCATCCCCTTATGAATGTTATAGAGATTAGTGATGGTTCTGATTCTCTGAGTAGTTTTGACGATGGTGGTACGAATTCCAGGGTCCTTAAGATGGCGAAGATATGGAAGAGCCCATGGAAGATAATGGAAGGGCTAACCTATTTAGTTTTGGCATTAGGAATCTTTTTATGGTTTTTCCTTCCCTAAAGTGCTCGTGGTGATTTCATAAAGGGTTGAAAATCAACAGGGAAACTTAAGTGCTCATGTATATATTAAGGCTCTTAAGGCTTTGAAAGATCGGGAACCTGGTGATGACGAGGTTATGAAGTATCTTGAATCTTGGGCATACTCTAGAAATCACATACATGATTTTTTTTTGTTGATAGTGAATAAAAGATGGTATGGAGGTGGAAACCAAATCCTGAACTTCTTGTTGTTGCTGATTAGTATCCATGGGTAGAAAAGGATGTATTGGGTACAACATTTGGTATTAACGAGGCAAGTAAGTTGGAAAACTCTTATATGGATGTAGGCCCATCTTATGACTGGTTGTTCTCTCCCATAAATCCTAATAAGAGTTTATACATATCCTTTGATGGATGTTCGCTGCCTCTTCACGAGTGTACATTCTCCTGGATAGGGTTCAAACTTACCTTCAACAACTTTGAAATGTGTATTTTTATTCATCTCAAGATTGCACCATCTCAGATGCATCTAGAGAGTTAGGCATATGTGAATTATTTCAATACTGGTTTGAATACAGTGATAATGCACCGACTCTGAAGTTGTTCTTCCACTTGTTCAACACACAACACACTTTTTCCAAGGAAGAATGGGGGGAAGGGTTTCTCTCATTTCTTTAAGCGAAGAAAATGTATGATGTTTTTATTGACAATTCCAAGAGCTTCAAAGATCAATATTTTTAGTTGTTTCTAAAAGTTGTGATGCACACTCAAGATGGGTCAGAGGTACCAAGATGTATAGACAGATTTTTCAAGTATTAGAAGCGTAATCATTTCTTGGAGACTCCTAGCAAGTATGTATCTTCTCTAGAGGAATTGTCATCGGAAGAGGAGGGCTTGAAAGTCGGCCTTAATGGTTTTTAGGAGAGCATGGATTCTGTAGTCTGGGATAGTACTTCGAATGTATCAGTGTTCCATAAAAAGGCTTTACATTGAAACATGGTTGCTGGTAGAGGCGATCGATAGTTAAGAAAGAATATATATCTTTGGTGAGAATAGGGAATTAATTTTATCCATGTCTTCGTTGTTTCTTTAGTATATACCTCAACTGTTGTATTAATTTTGTTTTAGATATATTATGTGTGTAATATAATCAAGAGGAAGAAGGAACTGAAAAAGAATAAACCCTCATTCCTCCTTCAGGTCCAGACACATATGCAATTGTATTAGAAAAAGATGTGGATGTGGAGGAAATTAATATTCCAAAACTGGAACAAACACATCGACATCATTAGCAAGATGGCAAAACAGGTCATAACACCTTATTTTTTGGGATCCGTAGAAAAAATCCAATGATACGCCATGATATCATGTTGTTGGCCAATCGAAGGCAGTTGGTGACGAACCCTTGAAGATGGATAATGACAAGGCTCCAAACCATGAATCATCCTCAAACATACCTAAGTTGATAATGCTCGAGGTCGATTAAGTGGTCATATGGGGTAACTAAAGTTTGTCTCCCACTTACTCCATGCAACAATTTCTCCTAACAAAGGGTCCCCGAATCGCAAAAGATGTCCAAACCTATTTCCATGAGGGAAATTATATACTTACAACATATGACCAAGATGCCTAGATAGGAGACGATGGTTGATATGTCCTACCAGCTTCACTAGCATGTTACCATTCTTTCTATAAATGCTTCTGGATTATGGGAATTTTGGCTTCGTACATCCCGAGGAAGGAGAAGAAAAATCGTAAGAAGCAACATGATGTCATCCTTCTCGAACGGGAAAGTCTTTAGAAAGAGTTAGATGAAGTGAAAGAGAAACTAGTTTCTTCAAAAAAGGAAGTGGACAAGAATGGAACCCTTTCTTCCTTTTCCGCCAAGGTCAAGCTTCAGGATTTGGGACATTAAAGGAGATTGAGGATTCACTGGCTAAGGTTGAAAATAATCTTGTCGATTTTGGGGATTCTCTTAATACTTAAACAACGACGGTGAGGAAGTTAGACGAATCCTTGTAAAAGGAGAATAAAGCATATTTCAAGGAGGTGATGGCCTATGAGGAACGTCTAAAAGACCTATAGAGGGAGCTCGAAGACTGTGTCAACCTATTAGCTCAAGTTATATGTCTCCTTTGATAATATAATGAGTCATGTCAAGTAGTTTTATCCAAAATTGAAGATTCCCCAGTTCCCCAAGAGATGCTCGCCATGGAAAAACAAGTTGTAAATGAGAAATAAGTCATCGTGAGACCGAGAATGAAGGATTCATATTCCACTAGGTTGTTAGTCGTGATACACTTTAAATATATAGATACTTTGACCGGTCAGTGCCACTTAATTTTCCATTGGACGACCCGTTTGTGACCATGGTCCATGTTGTACTTGTCCTATGAGAGATGGATTCCATTTTTCTAGGAATTCTGCAAACACTTAAGCCTTTAGTGCATTCCTGGTCTCGAGTGAGATGTCAAATTTAGACTTCTTAATGAACTAGTTTGTCGCTCATCCTACGATATATGACATATGAAGAAAATTTTTAAGGGGTAAGTTGATCAAGACGGTGATGATGTGTGGAAAGAAGTAATGTCGTAATTTTCTTGAGGTTGTTACTAGCACTATAAATACGAAGTATAATAGGTTTTAAATGTGGCCCGATTCTCGGGTGAGGACAACATTAATTGCTTCAACCAATACTAATGGGTAGAGGAATAAGGTCTCCCGAATCGTTGGTCTATAGAAGACCATTGAGGTAGAGTGGTCTATTTTCAGTGACGCAAACTCTTGTTGTCACTGTATTATTACGTCAAATTCTTCTTTAAAAATCTTATTCACCATCCTCTGATATGTTATGCTTGGGTTATTCAACCTGAAGGGCGCGAAATTGTATCGGTAGTTGGCACATTTAGTCATGAAGGAAATTTGTCTCTATATGTTTTATGCATAGGGATGTGGTTGTATCTTAAGAACCCATCCATGAACGACAAAATTTCTAGCTGAAAGAATTATTTATCAGCTTGTCGATGTTCTAAGGTGGATACAAATCTTTAGGATAAGCTCAATTAAGGTGAGTGTAATCTACACACATCCTCCATTTTTTCGGACTCCTTTTTAACTTGAACAACATTGGATAATCATTCAGTGTATGTCACTTCAAAAATAAATTTGGTATAAGGCAAACCTAAGGCCGTGTTCAAAGTGGCTTTATATTTCTCAGGAGATTATCGGGTTCTTCTTTGGGCTATGTATCAGACGAAATGGTCGACATTCAGCTGGTGATAGGGGTGGCGAAACGGGTAAGGACCGTTGGGCATGTCTGTGTTTCTCGTACTTTTTTGCAAGGAAGGTCGGGGGGCTAGGCTCACACCCTCAAATATGCTGCCCTCCATGTTTATTTGAAGGTTTTTGCAGGCGCGGGAGTTAACATAATTTTTTTTCAAATTTTTAGGCTAAAAGTGTGCAATGCATGTGTGCCCGCCCTACCATGCCCTCATTTTTTGGCGGGGCAGGCTTAGATTTTAAGCTCGCGTCCTAAACAATGTCCATCCTGCCCCACCCTATTTTTCTGTGAGAATTTCTGGAGGCGGTTCTAAATAGGGCTTGCATGCGTGTTTACAACACTTAGCTAATGACATGCTATGTTGGGGTCGGTGTCAGAAAATTTGTTGGGGGAGATTTTTAATTTATAGGTGTTAGCTCTTAGGAACTTGAGTATGCCTCTCATTATTTAAGTCAGCAAGTCAGTCCCTATCCATATTAGCCTGGTAGGATTTTCATCGAGTTGCACGATCTCGAAGTTTCCTTATAGAACATGCCTCAGGGTCTTCACTTTGGTCCCTGTCGGGGATTTATGATCGTCACTCGATATAGTTTCATCTTCTCGTATATTGATATCAATTGTGTTAATGGTATATGTATTATTTACCTTCTTTCTAAGAGTGAGGGAAATTACATAAGGGTCTTTCGAAATTATTTCATGAATTAGGTGGTTATGCGCAAGTTAGTCAGAATGAGAATTGGTTCACCCAAGAATTTATGGTATTTCATCTTTAGTTGGACAATGGAAGCTAATGTGTCTAATGTTGCGAGGAAATACCTTCATAGGGTGCAACTATAAACACTTTCACAAGGGACCACAAAGAAACACACATTCATTGTCCAATTGTTCCCTCATTCTCCAATGGATATTGAAAACTCTTTAGTGTCGCAAGAGTGAGTGACTAGGTCATTGAATACTTGAAGACTCATTTCTTCATATAGCGTGAGGTTCTTTTCTCCCAATTTGTAGTTCTATAAATACGTTGACATACATGATGTCACACAAGCTTCTGTTATCAATAAGGATTCTTGGGACTATGCTTATCGACGACAACGATCATTATAAATGGAAGTGTTGCGTTAGAGATCCCTTCGAACTTATTGTGGTTTCAGAACCCTATAATAAGTCTTTCTTTCTTCGGTTTTCCTTTTGCTCTTAGTGACTTCGAGGAATTCTCTTCCAAATGTCCAAATCCTTCTTGATAGATGATTCTCCGTTAATGAGAAACAATGAGGTTTATTTGTGATCTCAAGGTAGGTGCTTGAGAGGTGACTTTGATAGCTAGATCGGAGATTGCTATTGTTAATCGTGCAAGCTAGTCGTTAGTGAGATGTGGTTTTTAGAACTAGATGAATTTGATGTGAAAAATCGTGTGAATCAGAAGTTAATTCCCATATACGACGTTAATGTTCTGAGGTGGTACAATAAATATGTGGTATTGAAGTAATAAGCTTTTTCAGTGTAGCGGCAAGAACTCTCGATGTAGCAGAGCGAGGAGGATCTGCAAGATTAGCACTCTAAAATTCAAGTTAGTGAAGTCCAAAAAAATTATTTTATGAGTAAGAATAAGATCACCCTTTAATCGGCGTGTGGTTAGGTTTATATATGTCATACACTTGAAATCAACCATCTAACTTGGAGTGTGATACGTGGAGTTGTATGATCATATCTAATAACAAAGATGTTTGGATAATTAGGATTAAATGCATGTATCTCGAAAAAGCTCCACTAAATTTTGAATCGAGCCTTAGTAATTAGGCCCGCTGTTTTCAGCCTTTAGCAAACCAAATAAAAATTAAAAGTGATATTAATTTTAACAAAAATGCTATTTTGACACTAAAATATTATACATATACCGTATATCACTATTCACATATATAGTGAATAATGACATATATAATTTTGATTTTTCAAATCTTTATATTCTTTTCTGCAAAACAACTTTACTTTGGTTAGTGGTATATAAAATTTTGGTTTATACTATTTGTAATTTGGTTAATATACTTTTTTACAATAAAAAGTAATTTGAACTGAGAAAATAAAGTCTGAGTGTAATAAATTAGTTAATATAATTCATAATTTAGTTAATGATTGTTGTTTGATGCAATTCATAATTAATAACTTTTTAAAAAAATTGTGATAAAATGAAGTTGTATTATAGAGTATAAATATTGATTATTATATTTTACAATTTAATATTTTTCATTTATTTATAATTTTTGAAAATAAAAACATACGTATTAATTCGGTAAGTGTTGGTTTTAATTTTAATTTTAAAATGAATATTTTTTTTTTGTAAATATGATATTTATTATTGAAATGTGGGAATAACGTTACAAATGGATAACTTTTAAAATACTTCCTAGATTGAATTTCTTGAATCAAGATCCTAACCTAACTACAGAGACTTACATATTTCACGTGTAGCACATGAAGAGATCCAAAGCAGCACGATATGCTATGTCCAAACACAAAACTACAAAGTTTTCATATTTTAATATGATCCACTTTCCCCTTTCATCATTCATCACCATTCACTAATAGTACAATAGGCACAACTAGATTAAACAATATTTGCATCCAAAATGGCAGAATCTCCATCCACAAACACTACTCTCAGATTATCTGGAAAAATTGCCATAGTGACCGGAGGTGCCAGTGGCATCGGCGAAGCCACGGCTCGTGTCTTTGCGAACCAAGGCGTTCGTAAAGTTGTGATCGCCGATATCCAAGACGAGCTCGGCAATCAAGTAGCTATGTCCATCGGTAATGAAAGGTGCGCCTTTATACATTGTGATGTTGCGAATGAGGATGAAGTTCAAAACCTCATTCAATCAACTGTCAATACTTATGGACAGGTTTGTCGATATTTTTTATATTCTCACAAACTCTCTCCTATGGTTGAGTTTAATTTTCTATGAAAACATGTTCTATAAAAAGATTCACTTATGTTTTTTTTTATTCTTACAAAAGGTAGATATAATGTTCAGCAATGCTGGAATATTTAGCCCCACTAGTCAAACAGTAATGGAACTTGATATGTCTCAACTTGACCATTTATTTGCAATAAATGTTCGAGGAATGGCATTGTGTGTGAAACATGCGGCACGTGCAATGGTTGAGGGTCACGTGAGGGGAAGTATCGTGTGTACAGGGAGTATTCACGGTAGAGAGGGAGGCTCAAGATCAACTGATTACACAATGTCAAAGCATGCGGTGTTGGGGCTAATGCGCGCGGCCAGTGTGCAACTGGCAACACACGGGATAAGAGTGAACTGTGTCTCACCAAATGGATTGGCAACACCTTTGACTTGTAAGTTGTTGGGAAAGAGTCACGAAGATGCACAAGAGATTTATAAAAGCTTAGCGAGGCTCGAGGGAGTGGTGCTCACGCCAAAACACGTGGCGAATGCTGTATTGTTTTTGGTTTCTAACGAGGCTGAGTTTATTACAGGTCTTGATCTTAGGGTTGATGGTGGATTTGTTCCGAATGATTTATGCAGAGTGGTAGACAATGCAATGCCACAACCTTAGGCTTTATTTCTTTTAGTTTTTAGTAAGTTAATGTTTTGGTTCTGTTATTTTAAATCATTCATGAAATGAGTCTCTTAAATTTTGGTTTTTAGAATGGAACAACTTTTTTTTCTATATTTATCGCATTTTGGCTGTTGTCCATTTACAAAAATATAAATATAAAAAGCAGACTGGGACCATGACTGGGACCATGACTGGGACCATGACTGGAACATGTGTATATTCTATTAATTAAAAATAAAATAATAAAAATAAATTTAAACTCTTGAAAATTACGGTCTTACTAAACAATTTTTTTCAAAATATATTTTTCATTATGGTAAGTAACAATTTACGGATTTTTTTTTTAAAATAACTATTTTTTAAAAAAAATTCAAAAATAATAAATAATTCAAAAAAAATATCAAAATAATCACTTTTAAAAGAGAATGTGCCAGATGAATTGGCGCATCTCCTAAACAAACAAAGGAGGCACCAATAGCACTGGCGCATGCATTGGACTCCTCATGAAAATGCGTCAATGCTATTGGCGCATGCATTGACCCTCATGAGAAGGCGCCAATGTCCCTGGCGCCTTAGTGTTGCATGTGGTATATGCGTCAATTCATCTAGCGCATACACCCCTTGTATTATTTATTTTTTTAATTTTTAATTTTGTTTATTTATTAAATAAAAAAGAATAATGTAAAAAAAATAAATTTATTGATGTGGTAATAATTGGTTACATTGGACTGACAATAAACTAATGATCGACCCGATTATAACGTCCCCCTGTTCCACATCCAGGTGCGTTAGTTTGTCTCTGAGGTCTCCCATGATTTTCTTGAGGTGTTTGAGGTCTTTGTGTGCTGACCTGATCGAGCGATGGCTGGTGGGAAGGTCCGACGGAAGTTCTAGTGGTATTTGAGAGATGTGTCACCATTTGTTCCCAATACCTAGAGGGGCTCTGATCAAAGACACTTTCGTAATGGAGTTCGGTGCTCATGTCATCGTAGTTAAGTCGTTGGGGTTGGGTGGATTGAGGACAGTATAGTTGCCCAAATTGGGCCATTTGAAAACGAAGCAATGGTTCTTGGGATGTACTATAGTTAAACAATGGTTGAGTGCTATGGTGATGGGATGTTAGGATGGTCATTGGTGGGGGGCTACGATGCAGTGACCCATATGAATCATCTGGCCTATAGACGGTTGTGTGTCGCATTACACGAAAAAACCGGCGGGAAAACGAAACAACAGAGCCGCCACCGTGCGTTATTTATCCCAAAAGAGGGAAAGGAAACGCTCGAAGTAAACCTGGAAAAGACATGGTCTCGCGACCAGAGAAAGATGGGATCGGGAGTCGGTTATGCGAAGGGAAGGTATTAGCACCCCTACGCATCCGTCGTACTCGACGGGATCCACGCACAAAAGAAAGGATAAGGTTGCTAAAACTGCTCACAAACTGCACAAGGCTGGAAGGAAAACACAGAAAGACAAGAGAAACTAACTCGGCAGGATATCGCATCCTAGGCCTACGTAGCCTGTCAGACACAGACATCAGAGTCGACGTAGTTCGGGACCGGGGAAACGTGCTCGCTAGGATGTCGCATCCTATGCATACGTATCTTCTCTGACCAGAGAAAGAATCAGAGCACTCGTAGCTCGGCTAACGCACGCCAAACAAAACACAAACACAAACAGGAAACTGACTGCCAATCGCTGGACTTACGTCAGACTCCACACAAACAGGCAAACATGGAAACCGAATGCCAATCGCTGGACTTACATCAGACTCCGAACCAACAAACACACACTGGAAACCAACTGCCAATCGCTGGACTTATGTCAGACTCCAAACAAACAAACACACAGGAAACCAACTGCCAATCGCTGGACTTACGTCAGACTCCAACACACACAAAGGGGTTGAAGAAGAAAAAGGGCGCCCAGAGAGATCAGCTCATCTCCTGCCTACGTACCTCATCTGGTATGAGGATCAGGGCGACGTAGTTCCCCTAAACAGGGAAAGAACTTCTAGCCTAACCAGATACAAAGGGAGACACAAACTACTAGGGAGACTACGACTCGAGCCTAGAAATTGTCATGCATATGATCCCTATGTTAAGGTTTCTATCTAACTTGCACAGGAAGGAAGCTATCCTAAACAGCACAGTCAATCACAAGCAAGCACACACTATATGCAAACAAATGGGCTCATACAAGGCTAGGCTGTAAAAACAAGCCAACTGGAATGGGGTGTAGTTAGCTCTTAACCCTAACATTGAGAGTTAGGGTGAAGCAGATAAAGTGGGAAGTGAGGGTAAGACCTCACAGCTCTTATCCCTGGCCTGGGAGAGCTGCAGACAAATGAAAGTGTGGGAGTTCAGAATGTAGGAACTCTTCTCCACAAATGACTGACACAACATGATCTTGGGTTATTATCCACAATGCATCAACACATGGTATGTGAGCAAGGTGAATGACACAACTGAATAGTAGGGGATGATTGCACATCCCTTGTATCTTCCAATTGCCTCTTAAGAGGTCTTTACCCGCTTGGCACAAATTTAAACATTCACAAGTATTGCCTCTTAAGGAGGGCTTCAGATAGGTGTCTGCCCACATAACAGGACAGGTCTTCCAGACTACATGAAGTCAGAGAGTTATACCTAAGTGGTAAGCAAACCACAAGCCAAGCTAGGCAACTCAATTAATGAGTTATAGCTACTAAGGTACCTGAAAAAAAATCTAAACCAATCAGTTCACAATTCAAACAATCAGACAAACAACAGTCATCAGCAGTCAGACAGGTAGGCAAAGCATCAAAGCAACAATGAGCAAGGCACAATCATAAGTGAATTTGTTCTCAAGGCCTACAAAACAACACAATGTTAGCCAACATCAACCAATTAATCAAACTTAAAAGAATGAGCCACTCCAATCATGGCAATGTGCATCTGGACCTGAAATCCACAATTCAAACAGTGAGTCCAAACTACTAGGTCAAAGCCTAGGGTCAAAAGAGGGTCACACATTCAAAACAGAACTTGAAATTTAACATGAATCATCCTCATTCAATCAAGAACAAAACTCAAAAAGTCTCACATCAAGATCATTAATCAAATTCATTTCATGAGCAAAACATGGCAAGGTATGCAAATGGTGAGCACATTGAGGCATCAGAAGAAACAAATGCACATCAAATCAAAAATGACTCAAATAATCTTGGCAAAATTCATGAGTAAACAAGACATATAACATGATCATCACACAAAAAATTAGAGGCATTGGACATCATTAGGCATGGAAATCACATAGCATAATTCAAACAATCACATGTGTGACACAAATTGTCACACCAAGTTAGCATAAGCATAAAACAGATATGGATCATGGGAAAAATCTCAAACCAAAGCCAAAATATCACTCAACATGTCTAGAATCCACACACAAAATTTCAGAAGCATTGGATAAGAAACAAGCATTTTATGATGAATGGAACAAGGCAAGGTCAAACATACACATGCATTCAAACACCCTAGGACAAATCAAATTTTCAACCAAGCACAACTTGCAATCCAATGATCATAAAAAAGTAGATAAGATGAGGAACACAATGCAAAAAATTGGAGATCAATTGGAGCATTTTTCAATTTTAAATGATTTTTGGAAGTTGAGGAAAATTTGAAAATGAAAATGGAGCCAAGGTATGGAATAATGTGGAGGGAAAAGAAAAATGCATTGCAATTTGAAAAAGAGTCTTCGCTCAGACATGAACCTGTGCCACATTTGAACCTGGCGCGCGCTTCAATCAAAACGACTGCGTTTTGATATTTAAACCCTAGCCTGGCGCGCTTTCAAAATTTCGTAGCTAATTCAAAATACACATGCAAATTTCGTAGCTAAACTCAAGCAGAACCCTAGCCATTCTGGAAACGCATGGTGTTCATGCATGGAAGATGAAGATCATGAAGATCTTCATACGAATTTTCCAGATTTTTTAAAACATGTCCAGAAATCAAAAATAAGCATAGCAATCAGTTCATCTTTCCACATACATCAAGGATCCATGATTAATTTGCATTAAAACACCATAACATGCTTGGATCGAAGGAAATCAACATCAACATCAAAACTTCAATCAACCATAACTTTGCGTATAGTGCACCAATTCACTCGAATTTTACATCAGCATCATCACCAAACCATGATCTACACAAATATCACAAAGATTTTGAGAATTATTGAGATCAAAAAACTGACCTCTTGATGAACAGAATTGGAAATCGCGTCCCACAAGCTCAAACAAGCCTCAGATCTCTTCCAATATGCTTATTGAAGTGTTTGATGCTGAATGTGAAGCTCAAGTATGCACGAATCCAACAGATTTTTGTAAGTTCCATGGATGCTTCAAGCTTTGCATATGGACAAAAATGGCACGGTTTGCTTTGAATTCAAGTCCAGTTCTACTCAGAAACCTCTCATGAACATGAATCAATCAAGAGAATGTGCTTTTGTGTGAAGAAATTTGGAAAAAGTTTGAGAGAAAATTTTGGATAATTTTGAAGTTCAGATCTGAAATGTTGCTAATGATGGAAAACAGTTATGATTAAGTATATATACCACCTACTAAACATGTTTAAAACCAGCTTAAGCCAAATGCAAATGTGATTAATCACTTATGTGGTGCATGTGCAAAAATGAGTTTTCACCCCCCATGCAAGCTAGCCACGTGAACAGTACTTATTCAAGGCCCAAAATCCCTTAAAATGAGTTCATGCAAGCTTTGGAAGTGATATTGTATGCCCATGACCATTCAATATGATGTTATGCATTTTTCTTCCAAAAACTTCATGAATAAGCCAATGATCATGCAATGAGATTTCATGCCATGTAATGATATGCTTGGAAAGTACATGTTATAAGGATCAAAATGCAAAAAGAACCACTCATTTTGGAGTTTTGGTTTGAAAGTTATGTCCATTTGAACTTTTGAACACACTTTGCCATGATTGGACCATATCTCCTCAACCACACATGAGAAATCCATGATCTTGGACTTTTTGGAAATGGGAGAGAAAGATATTCAACTTTTATGTTGGACAAAATTTCATTTGAAGCTTTCTTGATGATGTAATCTTGAGTTGAAGTTGGTCTAAAATCTTTCCACTTTTGGAAAGTTCAAATTACAGGTCACCTGCTATTTTTGGAAAGTCTTGATCTGACTTCAAATTCTTCAATATTGATGTTTGAAATGTCAAATGAGACTTGTTTGAGCATGAATGAGTCCTCTCTAACCACTTCCCACCTTCAAATCCACTGTTGACTTTGCAGTTGACTTCTGTTGACTTTTATGGGCCTCAGATGATTTGCACATGGACTGATGAGTTTTGAGCCTTCAACCCTTGACCAAATTACCTCAAAAGGATCTTTGAGTCATGCAAGTTCAATGGAACCACCCTAGGGCTTTGATCACATGGAAAATGCTCTTGTTGCCTTGCACAATTGAATCTCCTGACCAGTCTTGCCTGATGAGATACAATGGACTAAGCAATGACAATGCAATGTTAATGACCTAAAAATGAAATGTATACACAAAGGGGAGGTGCAAATTTGAGGTGCTACAGCTGCCCCTATTCAATCAACTGAGGACCTGAATGGATGAAGGCAACGGCTATCATACTTTCAAGGTAATCAGGGATTGAATACCAAAAGAACCTGGAATTTGCACTCTGCTGGGGATGAACAAGATATTTACAACAAGAACCAGACAAGACGTTTACCGACGACTCTACTGGGGATTTTGATTTTTATCAACGAAAAGATACAGCCCGACGTCAACCGATGACTGGACAAACACAACCAGACATTTACCAATGACTGGGATGAGACTCGATGTTTACCGACATCGAAAGATGATGTTTACCGACATCCACAAAGATGACCAGACATTTACCGATGACTGGGAAATAGGATATACAACCAGACGTCAACGGATGATATGGGAAAAACTCGACGTTTATCGACACCAACGGGGAGGTGACCAGACATCAACGGATGACCTGGGAAAGGATACAACTATACGTCAACGGACGAATAGGAAAAACTCGACGTTTATCGACACCAACGGGGAGGTGACCAAACATCACTGGGGAATAGGAAGAGATACAACTAAACGTCAACGGACGAATAGGAAAAACTCAACGTTTATCGACACCAACGGAGAGGTGGCCAGACACCAACGGATGAATGGGAAAGGGGATGTTAAGCACATCGAAAGATGATGTTTACCGACATCAAAAAGGGACGACCAGACATTTACCGATGACTGGAGTGGGACTCGATGTTTACCGACACCGAAACAATGGTGTTTACCGACACCAAAAAAGACGACCAGACATTTACCGATGACTGGAGTGGGACTCGATGTTTACCGACACCGAAAAAAGACGACCAGACATTTACCGATGACTGGAGTGGGACTCGATGTTTACCGACACCGAAACAATGGTGTTTACCGACACCAAAAAGAACACACACGGGTGCAAACATGACACTTACCGGTATCACAAGAATGACATCTTCATACGTCAAAGCAAGGCTAAACACTTGCTGGGGATCTCACTGGGGAGAATCAAGCTTTCCTTTCACGGACGAGGAAATAAACCTCTCTGGGGAATTATCAATCCTGAATACTGTCAGGAGTAACTGTAGCAAATGTGTCGTACAGATGTTGAACAACGATCCGCCTCTGCCGGGGATATGGTCTGATTAGGTTTCAACATATGAATGCATATGTTTGAATTTTTCTATGGCGTAATGCTCCATATCGAATGGAAATGCTACGTGATTTGAGGATGCAATGATTACTACATGCAAGATGCAGAATGATGAAAACTCCTGCTGAGGAGCAAATGGATTGCTCTGCTGAGCACACAAACTGATGAATTCTCCAACTCTGTGGGGAGACTCTGTATGAGGAATTCTCTGCGGGGAAAAAGCACCAACTTATCAAACGTGTTGGGGAATAGTGTAGCACCTCAAATTTGCACCCTACCTTTTGTACATTCATTTCATATTAGGTCATTAACATAACATGGTCCACTGCATAACATTGCATTGTCCATTTGCCCAAGTGCAAGCCACTCAGAAGAATTAGGTCAAACTGGTCAGGAGATCCAGTCAATCAAGCAAGCATGTGCTATTTTCATTGGGACAAGGCCCTAGGGTTGATTTATCAAGCTTATATGGTCTAAGGATCATTGTGAGGTGATTTGGACAAAGATTGGATGCTCAGAAGTCATCAGTCAAGCTGAATTTCAGCTGGAACCATAGAAAGTCAACTGTGGTCAACTGTGGTCAACTGTGCCTGATTTTATGGATTGGAAGGTGTGAGATGGTTTGAAAGGCCTCATTCATGTCCATATAAGTCTCATTTGACATATCAAAGACCAAGGTTGAAGATTTGGAGGTCAGATCAGAAGTTTCCCAAAAATAGCAGGTGACCTGTACTTTCAGCTGCCCAAAATGGAAACTTTTTCTCCTCAAAATTACTTCATCATACAAGCTTCAAATGGAATTTTGTCCAACATGAAAGTTGAAGATCTTGATCTCACCATTCCAAAAAGTCCAAGAACTTGAAATTCCCATGTGTGGTTGGCAAGATATGGTCCATTCATTTTCAGAAAATGCCAGAAATCAAAGTGCCATAACTTTCACATGGAGTGGCCAAATTGGATGGTTTTTCTTGGAGCAAACCATATTTGATGTGTACTTTCATAATCCATCATCACATTTTGCCAAAAGCCTTCACATAAAAAGGTCATTTTTCAAGTGCACTAATTAAAATCCAAGGGCAAAATGGTCCAAGTTGAGAAATACTTGGAATTTTGAAATGAGTCTTTTTGCAACACTTCCTAAATGTCATTTGTGACCTGTTTGAACCAAGTTTGGACAGAAAAATCAGCTGGTTTAAGAGAGGGCATTTTGGCCAAAGCTTGAAAAATGCATATTATGCTAATCATCTTAATTTGTTAATCTTGGATTAATTTTGGATTAAGGGATTAGTATATAATGTTAATTGTAACTGTAATCACTGATCACTAATCATTCTTCAAGATCCAAAACAGAAAATCAAAAACTCTCTCAATTTTTCACACTTTGCACTTCCATTTTTTTCATTGTTCATCAAGATTCCTTCCATCTTTTTTGCTGTTTCTCTTGTTGATCATCATTGGCAGGTGGAGTGTAACTTCTGTTGAAGCTCACAGTGGAAAGATCTTGAAGAACCATGGCCATGGCTTTTGCATTTTCTGTATGACAGTTGAAGATTCCTACTGGTACAAGCGGCTTCGAGCTAAAATCTGGATCCCATGCTCTTAGTCACACCTTGCTGCACAACTGTTTCACGATTTCAAGGCCGAACGCGATCAAATCCGTAACTGCACTTCGAACTAAGGTCGGAAATCAAACTTCATAATTGCTTAAATTAGGATATGGATTCAATAGAATGTTCATTGCTGAGTAACCTAAAGCTTGAATCGTGCAATTTCGTTGGATATTCTTTGAGAAATCTTGAGTTGAAGTTTGGATGTGCATACTCCTTTCGATCGATCCGTCCATTACATTAGGAGTCAGGAAATTTCATTGTGATATTGTTAATCCTCATTGAATGACGAGTCCATCCATGTATGATTTGTTAGTTTTGGTGAAAATTGGTCATGTTGATTTTTCTGGTTTTGTCGCGACGAACACGATGAGCAACACACTCCAGCCAGCGTTTTGATCCGATTTCCTTGGCTTCTTTTCAAATTTTGTGTTTACCGCCACATCCTAACCAATGAGAGAGCGCCATGTATTTAAGTAATACGACTGTGTTTTGGTCTTGCGCTCAGGAATTACAGAAATGCCACTCAGGTCCATTTAATTCATTAGAAACTTAAATAAATATTTAATAAATTTCATAAAACTTCAAAAAATCATATAAAATCCATTTTTAGTCCAAATTTAGTGGGACTTTTTTTGTTAGATTCATGATTTCGTCTAGAATTTTATAGGTATGATAACTCAAGTTGTGCATGGAGATTTTTTGCTTGGCCTATGGATCTTTGTCATGTGTGCATTTTTTGTATGTTTCACCATTTCTAACATGAAATACTCATACCTTGTCCAAATTGAATGAAATTTCACATGGTGATTCTTGACTCCTTGCTGGTTATTTTGATGTATAGTTTGTGAATTTTGGATCTCTGGTTTGGTAGATATGATGTGTGCAAGTTGAGTGTGACAATTTGTGTCACACTAGGTTAGGTCAATTTCATGATTTTATTTGACATGCCTAGGCTTTTCCAATTGATCTCAAATTTTGCATGTGATCTCCCCTGCATGTCTAGTTTCACCATGAATTTTTTGTATGAATTGTTGATTCATTTTCCATTTAATTGAGATTTTTGATTGCTGTTTAGCATTTTTTGGTCTTTGCTTGAGTACTTGTCTTCCATGTCTCATGAAATGCTCATACTGTATCATATGAATGTGAAATTTGATGGAGTGATTCATAACATGTTTAGGTGTATTTTGGCTTTGGTCCCATTAATTTCTTAATTGTTTTCATTGTTTGGCATGTGATTGAAGTTGATGCTCATTTTGCTACCATGTGTTGACTTGTTTGGATTGCTGCTGACTTTATGATTTTCATTGACCTACTTCCTGTTGTCCAAATGGCATGAAAATTGCTATGTAGCTCATTGAATGTGTCCTGTTTAGGCTGGAATTTTTAGGGAATTTATTGAGCTGTTTAGGTATTTGATTGAGTGTGATCTTTCTGTTTGCTCCTATATGACTCATAATTGCCTAGCTTGATCTAATTTGTGCATGAAATTAATTTGGTGCATGGTTTAGATGTGAGACCAATTGGATTCTCTTTGTATGTGATTAATGTTGATGTTGATCATGTTTCACTTGCTGTTTTGACCTTTTCACTTCTTTTTGACCCTAGGCTTGTCCTAGTGGTCTTGTATCTCATGTTTGAATGTGATTTTCAGGTTAAGAAGCAAAATACCTTAAGGAGGTGGATTCACATTTGATTGAGATATCATTGGACATTGTACACTAACTTGTTTGGTTTTGTAGGATGTTTGGCTTTTGAGTTGCTTGCACTTTGGTGCATTGGCTTGTGTTTGTCTGTTTATAGCTAGTTGTTGAATCATTTGCTGTTTAGTTATGTGATTGGTATACTGATGATATTTGATTGATTTCAGGTACATTAGTTGCTAATATTGCTTTGCTTTGCTTGATAAGCAATTTGCACTGAGGTAGAACATTCTTGTCTCCATGTAGTCTGGAAGACCTGGCCTGTTACTTGGCCAGGCACCTGTCTGAAGTCCTCCTTAAGAGGCGATGTTTGTGATTGTTTACTTTTGTCCCCAAGCAGGTAAAGACCTCTATGAGGCAATTGGCGGAACCCAAGGGATATGCAATCTATCCCCCGCTATTCTGTTGAGTCGTCCCTCTGCTCACACCACTGTGTTGATGCATTGGGACACAAACCCAAGATCTTGTACAATGTACAGTTGTGTCAGAGTCTTGAGTGTAGAAGGGTTCCTCCTTTCTGAACCCACACTCATTTGTCTGAAGCTCTCCCTGACCAGGGATAAGAGCTGTGAAGTCTTATCTTCACTCTCCTTTCATTAGCTTCACCTTAGCCCCTCAATGGCAAGGTTAAGAGCTAACCATACCCCTGTACAAATGACTTGCTCTTGCAGTCTTACCCTTTGATTGAGCCCCTTTTGTGTGCATATAGTGTGTGCTACTTGTGAAGGCTTGATTTGTTGTTTACTTGTGTTATAGGATAGGCTTGCTCCCTGTGCAAGTTAGCTAGAAACCTTGACTTAGGGATGATTTTGCATGATAACATCTAGGCTCGAGTTAGTCTCCCTAGTTATGTCTCCCTCTGTTGTCTGGTTAGGCTAGTCCTGTGTCCCTTCGTAGGGGAACTACGTCGCCCTGATCCTCATACCAGGTGAGGTACGTAGGCAGGAGATGAGCAGATCTCTCCGAGCGCCTGTGTCTTTGTTTTGTGTTGTTGTGTGCTTGGAAGCTGATGTAAGTCCATCGAGTGGCATTCGGGTTCCAGTGTGGGTTTGTTTGGTTCGGATGCTGATGTAAGCCCAGTGATTGGCATTCAGGCTCCCTGTTTGCCTTCTTGTGTGTGTTTTGGTTCGGATGCTGATGTAAGCCCAGTGATTGGCATTCAGGCTCCCTGTTTGCCTTCTTGTGTGTGTTTTGGTTCGGATGCTGATGTAAGTCCAGTGATTGGCATTCAGGCTCCCCGTTTGCCTTTGCTTGCGTGTGTTTGTGTGCGTGTTAGCCGAGCTACGAATGCTCTGATTCTCCTTCGTCCAAAGGAGATACGTATGCATAGGATGCGACATCCTAGCGAGCATGTGTCGTTTCCCCAGTCCGAACTACTTTGACTCTGATGTCTATGCTTGATAGACTAAGTAGGCCCAGGATACGATGTCCTTCCGAGTCAGTCTTGTTTGTTTTCTTGTGTCTCTTTCAGCCAGTATGTGTGTGTTTGAACAGTGATTTCAGCAACCATTTTCCTTCCTTTTGTGCGTGGATCCCGTCGAGTACGACGGATGCGTAGGGGTGCTAATACCTTCCCTTCGCATAACCGACTCCCGATCCCATTCTCTTTGGTCGCGAGACCATGCTTTTTCCAGGTTTACTCTGAGCGTTTCCTTTCCCTCTTTTGGGATAAATAACGCACGGTGGCGGCTCTGTTGTTCTTGTTTTCCCGCCGGTTTTTCGCGTAATGCGACAGCTGGCGACTCTGCTGGGGATGTTAGAGAAGTTGACCTCTTGCTGGTCCATCTTCCCTGAGCGAGTCTCTCCTAGCGCTCTCTAGGTTAGGGCTTTGGTTGCTTTGTGCTGTTATTTATTGCATTCATTTGTATATATGTGCATTTATTGTTTGCATTTATTATTTGCATTAATGTTTGCATTCATTCATATTCATCTGCTGGTTGTGCTGTGTTTCTCTGTTTGGGGTGGGAGTTACTCGAGGTAAAAGGCCCAATACCCAGGCTATGAGTGAAATCTAGGGAACCTAGGAATAGAGTGATTCATGGGAAGCGGGTGGTATGCGCCACTTAGCGGAACATTGATATCACGAGCAGTTCAGACTCTGATGGGGTATTATCGGTGCATACATCGGGTGTGCACAGGATGATATTCTTGAAAGGGTTGTTTATCCTGCGTTTCTCTCGACCTTACCCTGGCATAGATGACACCCGTGAGTGGGGAGGGAATGACCATCTTTACAGGTACTGTAGCTGACTTGTTGGTGACTTGTTGGTGACTCTGGGTACTGATGATGACTGTGAATTATGGACATTTATTTCCAGGACGCCGGAGTGTTGTCCGTGGTTTATCAGCGGGTTCCGTTTATTTCGGATCCCCGAGTTGAATTTGAGAGTACCTGTTCAGAGGATCTGGCTGTCATCCGTTCGGTGGATGTTCCTGTGATGATAGTGATGTAATCTCCAGTTCCGTTTATTTCGGAACTCCACAAGTCGGATTTATGGTGACTCGGTTCTCCAGATTTGGGTTCAGATGACAGTTTATCAGTTGAATTTGGGTTTCAGATGAATTATGGTTCAGAGTTCGAGCCGAAGCTTCGATCCTGTGTTTTGAGATGCACAGCCGGACTAGTCATGTTCGCATCATTTGCATCATAGCATGTTTATTTTTCAGAAAAAATAATAATGCATGAAAAAACCGAAAAAAAGTTAACTCGCATACGTATATCCTTTATCAGGATCATTCATGACAAGATAGTACCCATATCATGCATATCATGCACATATCATCCTGTCATTGCAGACATGTTTGGAGAGACTTCTCACTTGGTTCCTGACTGAGACAGGATTGCTGACCGTCGTCCGCATCGTTACTCAACCAGACTCAATCATCAGAGGAATATGGATCAGGTTCAGACTGAGTTGGCTGAGATGAGGGCGAACATGGCCCAGTTTATGTCAATGATGCAGGGGGTTGCTCAAGGTCAGGAAGAGCTCAGAGCCCTAGTTCAGAGACAGGAGACTGTGATCCAGACGTCCAATCGTGCTTCGCCTGTTGTTGCACCTGCTTATGAGAATGTCAATGTTGCTGCTCCCACTAACGACTATGCCGTCGGGGATGAGTTGAGAGGAATAAGGATCAATGGACAGCCTCTTGCTACAGAGATCAATGCTAGAGCTACCCGAGCTCCTGTTCGTCATCCTGCTCTGATTGTTGATAGGCAAGAGGACATGTTCACACTGCTGAGTGAAGATGATGGAGTAGTCAGAGTTGAGGATAGGGATCGTAAAGTTGATGCCCTTGCTGAGAAAATCAGGGCTATGGAATGTCAGAACTCCCTTGGGTTCGATGTAACCAATATGGGGCTGGTAGAGGGGTTGAGAATCCCGTACAAGTTCAAAGCACCCTCATTCGAAAAGTACAATGGTACTTCCTGTCCTCGCACCCATGTGCAGGCTTACTTCAGGAAAATCTCTGCTTACACTGACGACGAAAAGATGTGGATGTACTTTTTCCAAGACAGTTTGTCGGGAGCGTCTTTGGACTGGTACATGGATCTGAAAAGAGAATCAGTTAGAAGCTGGAAAGATCTGGGTGAAGCCTTTCTGAGGCAATACAAGCACAACATGGACATGGCGCCGAGCCGAACTCAATTGCAGAGTTTGTGTCAGAAATCCAAGGAAAGCTTCAAAGAGTACGCCCAGAGATGGCGTGAGCTAGCCGCAAGAGTGCAACCTCCTATGTTGGAGAGAGAGCTGACTGACATGTTCATTGGAACCTTGCAAGGTGTGTTCATGGACCGCATGGGAAGTTGCCCGTTCAGTAGCTTTTCTGATGTTGTTGTCTGTGGGGAAAGGACCGAGAGCCTTATCAAAGCAGGAAAGATACAAGATCCTGACTCTTCAAGTTCTTCGAATCCTAAGAAGCCATATTCTGGGGCACCCAAAAGGGGAGAAAGTGAAACAAATGCTGTGCACCGTCGGAGGAGTGCAAACAGAGGACAATATAGTCAGGTCGCTGTCGTGACTATCCCAGCAACTCAAACTCCACAGCAACAGAGAGGACCAACTCAGCAGTATCAACATCAGCAACATCGTCCTCAGCAGCAGGCTTACCAGCCTCCCAATGATAATCAAGCCAATACGGGTAATGAGAGGAAGAGGATCATTTTTGACCCGATCCCTATGTCATACTCAGAGTTGTATCCCTCTTTGGTAGAGCGGAACTTGATTACTCCCAGAGACCCGCCGGCTATACCCGTCAACCCCCGGTGGTGGTATAGGCCTGAGCAGCAGTGCGTGTATCATTCGGGTGCTCCTGGTCATGATGTGGATAGTTGCTTTCAGTTGAAGATGAAAGTTCAAGATCTTGTGAGGTCAGGTATTCTGAACTTTGAAGACTTGGGTCCCCGTGATAATCAAGCTTGAAGATAACAAGTCCTGGGCTGGCGCCGACTTTTCTTCAAAAGGGTTGTTCAAAAGCAGAAGCTGCTGATGCAAGAGATTCTGACAATTGTCATCCCTGACGGGGTCTATCACAATTGGGTCACTGTGGGCTTTCCTACAGTTGTTCTTAAGTCAGAGTAATAATCACTTTGTTTAAAAACCCTTCTCCCAGGCCAAAAGGAGAAGTGATGACATTGTTGGCAACATTTTGTGCAATGATATTTTCATTCAAATAAAAGCATGTTAAAACATTTGTTTTTCCATTTGTTTTCCCTTTTCGCTTTTCGCATGAAATTGGTGATCACAAAAAACCCTAAAAACAAGAATAAAAGCAATCTTTTCATCTGCATAACGATTGTCTTGTTTGATTTTTCAGAAAGCTTTTCATATCAAAATCATTATGCAGGTTGTTTCGTAAACCCATTGAACATAATGATCGGACGTCATCTCCCAATTTTGAATTCCCTGTATTCGAAGCGGAAGAAGATGAGGTTGAAAGGATTCCTGACGAGATGCCCCGACTTCTTGAGCAAGAAAAGAAGATCACTCAGCTGCATCTCGAGAATCAGCAGAACAGCCAACTGGGGCATATACATAAAAAAAAAAAAGAGGAGGGTGCAAAATCCAAAAAAAAATCAATCAAAAGAAATCCAAATCAAAAGAAAGAGAAAGAAAGAAACAAAAGAAAAATAGCACCCTCAAAGTCCCAAGTTGACTGATGCTGAAGGGATTCAGAGTCGTTACGACCAAGTGAATCTGACCAAAAAGAAGAGATTAACTGCCATGTGTCACGGGCAGTTACATCAGCAGAGAGTGAAGAAATCATTCGATAAGAAGGTCAAGCCTCGTGTGTTCCGAGAAGGTGACCTTGCGCTCAAGAAAGTCTTGTCTTTCGTGCCCGATTCCAGGGGCAAGTGAATTCTAAGCTATGAATGTCCGTATGCTGTCAAGAGAGCCTTTTCAGGCAATGCTTTGACACTTACAACAATGGATGGAGAAGTTCACTCGTCCTGTGAATTCCAGATGCAGTCAAGAAATACTTAGCCTAAAAATGAAAAAAGCAAAACAGCTCGCTAAGTCGAACACCCCAAAGGGCGACTTAGGCAAAAAGGAGCGTCTCGGTGGATTGAAAACCCGAAGGGGCAATCCAGGCAAAAGTTAGAGACATTGGAAAAAAAAGAATTTGCATCCCGCTAGATTGATCACCTCACACTGGGGCAATCTAGGCAGAAACTAGGGATTTGGCAAGTAACTGCGTCTTGACAAGACCGTGCTCTATATCCGTCATCCGTCAGGGATTCTCGATTCGTCATCGACCGAAGCTTTGAATACATCGAAAATTCGGAATGGTAGAGGAAATGTCATTATGTTCAATGTAGCCCTCTCCAATATACATCACCGATTTCAAACTTGTACAGATCTATGGAGTCTCGCCCTTTGCAGACTACCATTCCATCACATCGATTTGAGCTTTTATCCAATTGTTTGCACTCTTATTTGTTTCAACTCAACAAATGTTTTGCATGTTTTAATTGATAAAGTATCATTGTTTTCAAAATAAACAAATTTTTCACAAAATTGTTCTTAAACAAAGTGAACATTCACAATGATGGAAGGATACTTAGGAGACCTGCAGTGCTCTCCCAAGGGTGGTACGATTACCAACAGGTAAGACATTTGTTTGTATCTCGAGCATAACTGTATCTCTTTCCTGTAGAACCTCTTATGGTTTCTCCTCAGCAAGGTTGCTCAATGCAGTGTTGGTTGAAGTTGTTCATCTTTATGTCCCTGGCAGTGCAATATTCTTCCTCCAAGTCCCTGTTAGCCCTATTGTGGGGCATCTCCAGTAGAGTGCTTTTTGAGCCCTATTGTGGGGTATCCCCAACAAGTTTGTTGTTGAAATACTGTTGCGGGGCAGTTCCCCAAGCAGAGTGTTTACTGAAGACTTTAACTTTCGTCTCTCCAGCAGAGCAGTCTTCTCTTCTCCCCGACATGGGTATTTGTCTGTGAAGATTCGGCACTTGGTGGATTGACATCCCAGCACTCCGTCATTTCCCTCGGATAGATTCCTCAACAGAGTTGTTGACATGAGGAACTTCATCAATGCCTATCTATTTTCACCAGAGATCTAGTTGATCCTGGATATTTTGTTCTCCAGCATGAGTGAGAAGTCGGTGCTCTCCCTGCAGAGTTTTCCTCAAGCAGATTTCTTCAAGCAGAGTCTCCCCACAAAGTTGAAGTATCTGATCTTTGGGCTCCCCAGCGGAGTTTTCATCATTTGCATTTGGCATATAGTAATCATTGCATCCTCAAATTGCGTAGCATTTCCATTCAATATGGAGCATTACGCCATAGAAAAATTCAAACATATCCATTCATGTGTTCGAAACCCATCAGATCGTATCCCCGACAGAAGCAGATTCTTGTTCGACATCTGTACGGCACGATTGCTACAGTTGCTCCTGACGGCTTTCAGGATTGGTACCCCCAGAGAGGTTTATTTCCTCATCCGTTGGTGAAAGGAAAACCTGTTTCTCCCCAGTGGATCCTCTCCTAGCAGATGTGGGTGTGTCTAATCTCTCCATGTAGAGTCTACCCCTTAGGCAGAAAGTGTCTGTCGTTTCCTTCTGCGCTCCCCACTGAGTTATATCCTCGTGGATGACGGTTGTTTCCGTTCCCTCCCTGCACACCTAACGGGATGGGTTTTCCCTATTGAGTTCCTTCCTCATTAGGATGAGTCCTGATTCAGTATGCCTTTTTGGATCGATCCTAAATTGGCTTTCCATTGACTGTCTCTTGTGCTTCCCTGGGGCATAAATGAATAGTTGCTCACTAACCGGCACTCATTCATCTTTTCCTCAGTGGAATTTGTGGCTTCTACCTACAAACCGGTAGCTGTAAGTCCTATCGTCGTGGTTTTCTACCTACAAGCCGGTAGTTGTAAAATCCCACTTTCATCCCCTAGCAGAGGTAGCCTTTGTGGTTCATTCTGTTTGGTGGCCTCTACCTACAAACCGGTAGTTGTAAGTCCTATCGTTGTGGTTTTCTACCTACAAGCTGGTAGTTGTAAAATCCCACGTCCTCCCCTTGGTGGAGTTAACCCTTTGTGCTCATCCTAGTGGATGACTGGTTACCTTCTCCGTGGTTTTCTGCCTACTAACCGGTAGATGTAATCCCCTCTTTGCAGTTATCAGTACCCAGTTTGCGGTATTGATAGTCTTGTCCCCTCTGGATACTTGCCTTGATCAAGCAGTATGGTTCCCAGTGGGTCTTCCCCTTCCTTTTGGATATTTGCTCCGAGTTAGCAACTTTATCCTCTTTTGATTGGTCATCTTTGCATACCTAGTCCCGGTACCCCGATGCCTTTCTTGTCGGTTGATTTATCCATTTAACAACCAACCCGATTATGGATAATCTGCCATGCGAGGTTATTATCTATGTTTTGACGGCTATAGATAATATATCTCATGCGCTCTTTGGTCAGTCTTTTGATTGTCCTCCCCAGCAGAGTAAGATTCATATTCCTCGTGGAATCGGATGTCCATCCTTTAACAAGTTTGCTTTCGCTCTCTTCAGGATGATGTCGGTCGCTTATCCATTTAACAACCTACAACCCGGTTATGGATAATCTTCCATGCGAGTGTATTATCTACGTTTTGACGGCTCTAGATAATATGTCTCATGCGCTCTTGGGTCGAAGTCGTCCTCCCCAGTCGAGTAAGATTCGTGTTCCTCGTGGAATCGAATGTCCATCCTTTAACAAGACTGCTTTTCTAGCCCTCTTCAGGATGTTGAGTGTTTTGGAACACAAACCAATTCACGCTTTGGTCGGTCACCCGTTTCATACCTACAACCTGGTATCCTTGGTGTTCCTTCCTGTTTGCTCGCTGTAGTGACCTTGTTCCCCAGTGAGATCCCCTGCAAGTGTTTAGCCTTGCCCAGACATGTAGATGTCAGTATCCTGTCAGCACCCGCGTGTGTTATTTTCGTTGGTGTCGGTAAACACCATCTTTCGGTGCTTTCCCAGTCATGCGTAGTGTCTGGTCTTCTTTGGTGACGGTAAACATCATCTTTCGATGTTCGTAACGTCGTCCTTCCTTCCCTAGTGAAGAGCTTTCCTCCTCTCCGTTGGTGTCGATAAACATCGAGTTTTTCCCGATCATCCATTGATGATTTGGTTGTGTTCACGCTCCCCAGAAGATTCCTCCTCTCCGTTGGTGTCGATAAACGTCGAGTTTTTCCTATGCGTCCGTTGACGTATAGTTGATATCTTTCCCCACAGGGTCGTCCCCAGTTGAATCTCCTCTCCGTTGGTGTCGATAAACGTCGAGTTTTTCCTGGTCGTCCCAGCTGATTCACCTCTCCGTTGGTTTTGGTAAACGTCGAGTTTTTCCCGGTCGTCCCAGCTGATTCACCTCTCCGTTGGTCTTGGTAAACGTTGAGTTTTTCCTGGTCGTCCCAGCTGATTCACCTCCCCGTTGGTTTTGGTAAACGTCGAGTTTTTCCTGGTCGTCTCAGCTGATTCACCTCCCCGTTGGTTTTGGTAAACGTTGAGTTTTTCCCATTACCTCCGCTGACGTATGGTTGTATCCTTTCCTGGTTATCCCCAGTAGAGTTGATTTACCTCTCCGTTGGTCTTGGTAAACGTTGAGTTTTTCCTGGTTGTCCGCTGGCATCTAGTTGAGATTTCTGCTCCCATTCATCGTGTGTTGAGATGTCTGGATGTGGTTGTACCTCTAACAATAACAAAAAAAAAAAAATTCCCAGCAGTGTGCAAATTTCTACGGTTCTTTGGTATTCAATCCCTGTTTACCCTGAAAGTCTGACAGTCGTTGCTCTCATCCATTCGGGTTCCCAGTTGATTGAATAGGGGCAGCTGTAGCACCTCAAATTTGCACCCTACCTTTTGTACATTCATTTCATATTAGGTCATTAACATAACATGGTCCACTGCATAACATTGCATTGTCCATTTGCCCAAGTGCAAGCCACTCAGAAGAATTAGGTCAAACTGGTCAAGAGATCCAGTCAATCAAGCAAGCATGTGCTATTTTAATTGGGACAAGGCCCTAGGGTTGATTTATCAAGCTTATATGGTCTAAGGATCATTGTGAGGTGATTTGGACAAAGATTGGATGCTCAGAAGTCATCAGTGAAGCTGAATTTCAGCTGGAACCATAGAAAGTCAATTGTGGTCAACTGTGCCTGATTTTATGGATTGGAAGGTGTGAGATGGTTTGAAAGGCCTCATTCATGTCCATATAAGTCTCATTTGACATATCAAATACCAAGGTTGAAGATTTGGAGGTCAGATCAGAAGTTTCCCAAAAATAGCAGGTGACCTGTACTTTCAGCTGCCCAAAATGGAAACTTTTTCTCCTCAAAATTACTTCATCATACAAGCTTCAAATGGAATTTTGTCCAACATGAAAGTTGAAGATCTTGATCTCACCATTCCAAAAAGTCCAAGAACATGAAATTCCCATGTGTGGTTGGCAAGATATGGTCCATTCATTTTCAGAAAATGCCCAAAATCAAAGTGCCATAACTTTCACATGGAGTGGCCAAATTGGATGGTTTTTCTTGGAGCAAACCACATTTGATGTGTACTTTCATAATCCATCATCACATTTTGCCAAAAGCCTTCACATAAAAAGGTCATTTTTCAAGTGCACTAATTAAAATCCAAGGGCAAAATGGTCCAAGTTGAGAAATACTTGGAATTTTGAAATGAGTCTTTTTGCAACACTTCCTAAATGTCATTTGTGACCTGTTTGAACCAAGTTTGGACAGAAAAATCAGCTGGTTTAAGAGAGGGCATTTTGGCCAAAGCTTGAAAAATGCATATTATGCTAATCATCTTAATTTGTTAATCTTGGATTAATTTTGCATTAAGGGATTAGTATATAATGTTAATTGTAACTGTAATCACTGATCACTAATCATTCTTCAAGACCCAAAACAGAAAATCAAAAACTCTCTCAATTTTTCACACTTTGCACTTCCATTTTTTTCATTGTTCATCAAGATTCCTTCCATCTTTTTTGCTGTTTCTCTTGTTGATCATCATTGGCAGGTGGAGTGTAACTTCTGTTGAAGCTCACAGTGGAAAGATCTTGAAGAACCATGGCCATGGCTTTTGCATTTTCTGTATGACAGTTGAAGATTCCTACTGGTACAAGCGGCTTCGAGCTAAAATCTGGATCCCATGCTCTTAGTCACACCTTGCTGCACAACTGTTTCACGATTTCAAGGCCGAACGCGATCAAATCCGTAACTGCACTTCGAACTAAGGTCGGAAATCAAACTTCATAATTGCTTAAATTAGGATATGGATTCAATAGAATGTTCATTGCTGAGTAACCTAAAGCTTGAATCGTGCAATTTCGTTGGATATTCTTTGAGAAATCTTGAGTTGAAGTTTGGATGTGCATACTCCTTTCGATCGATCCGTCCATTACATTAGGAGTCAGGAAATTTCATTGTGATATTGTTAATCCTCATTGAATGACGAGTCCATCCATGTATGATTTGTTAGTTTTGGTGAAAAATTGGTCATGTTGATTTTTCTGGTTTTGTCGCGACGAACACGATGAGCAACACACTCCAGCCAGCGTTTTGATCCGATTTCCTTGGCTTCTTTTCAAATTTTGTGTTTACCGCCACATCCTAACCAATGAGAGAGCGCCATGCATTTAAGTAATACGACTGTGTTTTGGTCTTGCGCTCAGGAATTACAGAAATGCCACTCAGGTCCATTTAATTCATTAGAAACTTAAATAAATATTTAATAAATTTCATAAAACTTCAAAAAATCATATAAAATCCATTTTTAGTCCAAATTTAGTGGGACTTTTTTTGTTAGATTCATGATTTCGTCTAGAATTTTATAGGTATGATAACTCAAGTTGTGCATGGAGATTTTTTGCTTGGCCTATGGATCTTTGTCATGTGTGCATTTTTTGTATGTTTCACCATTTCTAACATGAAATACTCATACCTTGTCCAAATTGAATGAAATTTCACATGGTGATTCTTGACTCCTTTCTGGTTATTTTGATGTATAGTTTGTGAATTTTGGATCTCTGGTTTGGTAGATATGATGTGTGCAAGTTGAGTGTGACAATTTGTGTCACACTAGGTTAGGTCAATTTCATGATTTTATTTGACATGCCTAGGCTTTTCCAATTGATCTCAAATTTTGCATGTGATCTCCCCTGCATGTCTAGTTTCACCATGAATTTTTTGTATGAATTGTTGATTCATTTTCCATTTAATTGAGATTTTTGATTGCTGTTTAGCATTTTTTGGTCTTTGCTTGAGTACTTGTCTTCCATGTCTCATGAAATGCTCATACTGTATCATATGAATGTGAAATTTGATGGAGTGATTCATAACATGTTTAGGTGTATTTTGGCTTTGGTCCCATTAATTTCTTAATTGTTTTCACTGTTTGGCATGTGATTGAAGTTGATGCTCATTTTGCTACCATGTGTTGACTTGTTTGGATTGCTGCTGACTTTATGATTTTCATTGACCTACTTCCTGTTGTCCAAATGGCATGAAAATTGATATGTAGCTCATTGAATGTGTCCTGTTTAGGCTGGAATTTTTGTGGAATTTATTGAGCTGTTTAGGTATTTGATTGAGTGTGATCTTTCTGTTTGCTCCTATATGACTCATAATTGCCTAGCTTGATCTAATTTGTGCATGAAATTAATTTGGTGCATGGTTTAGATGTGAGACCAATTGGATTCTCTTTGTATGTGATTAATGTTGATGTTGATCATGTTTCACTTGCTGTTTTGACCTTTTCACTTCTTTTTGACCCTAGGCTTGTCCTAGTGGTCTTGTATCTCATGTTTGAATGTGATTTTCAGGTTAAGAAGCAAAATACCTTAAGGAGGTGGATTCACATTTGATTGAGATATCATTGGACATTGTACACTAACTTGTTTGGTTTTGTAGGATGTTTGGCTTTTGAGTTGCTTGCACTTTGGTGCATTGGCTTGTGTTTGTCTGTTTATAGCTAGTTGTTGAATCATTTGCTGTTTAGTTATGTGATTGGTATACTGATGATATTTGATTGATTTCAGGTACATTAGTTGCTAATATTGCTTTGCTTTGCTTGATAAGCAATTTGCACTGAGGTATAACATTCTTGTCTCCATGTAGTCTGGAAGACCTGGCCTGTTACTTGGCCAGGCACCTGTCTGAAGTCCTCCTTAAGAGGCGATGTTTGTGATTGTTTACTTTTGTCCCCAAGCAGGTAAAGACCTCTATGAGGCAATTGGCGGAACCCAAGGGATATGCAATCTATCCCCCGCTATTCTGTTGAGTCGTCCCTCTGCTCAAATCACTGTGTTGATGCATTGGGACACAAACCCAAGATCTTGTACAATGTACAGTTGTGTCAGAGTCTTGAGTGTAGAAGGGTTCCTCCTTTCTGAACCCACACTCATTTGTCTGAAGCTCTCCCTGACCAGGGATAAGAGCTGTGAAGTCTTATCTTCACTCTCCTTTCATTAGCTTCACCTTAGCCCCTCAATGGCAAGGTTAAGAGCTAACCATACCCCTGTACAGATGACTTTCTCTTGCAGTCTTACCCTTTGATTGAGCCCCTTTTGTATGCATATAGTGTGTGCTACTTGTGAAGGCTTGATTTGCTGTTTACTTGTGTTATAGGATAGGCTTGCTCCCTGTGCAAGTTAGCTAGAAACCTTGACTTAGGGATGATTTTGCATGATAACATCTAGGCTCGAGTTAGTCTCCCTAGTTGTGTCTCCCTCTGTTGTCTGGTTAGGCTAGTCCTGTGTCCCTTCGTAGGGGAACTACGTCGCCCTGATCCTCATACCAGGTGAGGTACGTAGGCAGGAGATGAGCAGATCTCTCCGGGCGCCCGTGTCTTTGTTTTGTGTTGTTGTGTGCTTGGAAGCTGATGTAAGTCCATCGAGTGGCATTCGGGTTCCAGTGTGGGTTTGTTTGGTTCGGATGCTGATGTAAGCCCAGTGATTGGCATTCAGGCTCCCTGTTTGCCTTCTTGTGTGTGTTTTGGTTCGGATGCTGATGTAAGCCCAGTGATTGGCATTCAGGCTCCCTGTTTGCCTTCTTGTGTGTGTTTTGGTTCGGATGCTGATGTAAGTCCAGTGATTGGCATTCAGGCTCCCCGTTTGCCTTTGCTTGCGTGTGTTTGTGTGCATGTTAGCCGAGCTACGAATGCTCTGATTCTCCTTCGTCCAAAGGAGATACGTATGCATAGGATGCGACATCCTAGCGAGCATGTGTCGTTTCCCCAGTCCTAACTACTTTGACTCTGATGTCTATGCTTGATAGACTAAGTAGGCCCAGGATACGATGTCCTACCGAGTCAGTCTTGTTTGTTTTCTTGTGTCTCTTTCAGCCAGTATGTGTGTGTTTGAACAGTGATTTCAGCAACCATTTTCCTTCCTTTTGTGCGTGGATCCCGTCGAGTACGACAGATGCGTAGGGGTGCTAATACCTTCCCTTCGCATAACCGACTCCCGATCCCATTCTCTTTGGTCGCGAGACCATGCTTTTTCCAGGTTTACTCTGAGCGTTTCCTTTCCCTCTTTTGGGATAAATAACGCACGGTGGCGGCTCTGTTCTTCTTGTTTCCCGCCGGTTTTTCGCGTAATGCGACAAATAGCACTGCTGCTGGAGAAAGAATAGATCCCACCGGGGACAACCTTCACCAAATCCAATTCACTCGGGAACTCTGCTAGGGAAACAACCAATACTCACTTCTGCTGAGGATAGCTGCCAACCCACAGGTAAGATAGACTCTACTGGGGATAATTTCCACCGAACCTGATCCACTCGGGGACTTGCTGGAGAAAACCATCAACACGACCCTCTGCTAGGGAGATCCGCTAGGGGAAAACATTCACAACCCTGATGGGGAAACACATCCACAACCCTGTTGGGGAAAGGCATAACTCTGTCGGGGAAATAATAGACCAGACCATGCTGGGGATACAGTACTTCATACCCGACTGCTGGGGAATCAAAATCCTTAGACCTGCTTGAAATAGAATAGCCTTGGATCTTGCTACTGAGGGACACACTGTCCACAGACGCCTCTGCAGGGGAAAATAGTTCTAATAGCTTTCAGACTTGCTTGGGGAAGCTAGCACTTCCAAGCCTGCTGAGGAATTCCTGATCTTGAATATGCTGGGGAGACAAGTCCCGAACTTGCTTCAACTGCTGCGGAAAACCCCTCTCACACTACTGGACGGTGTTGACACATCCCTGAACAAACCATGGCTTATCTGCTTCAGCCAGGAACCAAAGGTGATAACCTGCAAACAACAAGGCAAACATGCCCCAGGGGATTGCATGGACAAGATACACTCAAGTGTCCTCAACATTCAAAATGATTTTCAAATGTTTTATCTTTCTGCACATTATTGTCTAGCCTTCATGTTTTTATATGCAATGTTTATCAAAAAATCGGACGTTTTTTGCAGCGATCCTATCCTTCGAGATGGTAAACGTTGAAGCGCGATGAAATACAGATAACTCAGACTGTAGTCTTCGCTTTAATCCCTCTTTTGCCTGGATCGTCCTTTCGGGTTTTCAATCCACCGGGATACCCATTTTTGCCTAAGCCGCCCTTGCGGGTTTTCGACTTACTGGGTGTACATATTCTTTTCATTTTTTATCCCTAACTTTTGCCCGAACCTTTTTTCTTTTTTTTTTTGGTTCGTCGGGATGCCCTTTTTTGCCTGGACTCTTTTATTCTTTTTGTCCAGCGGGTCAATTTATGCGAAGTATTTTTTGACTACATCGGAGTTAACAGGGGACGGAAAATCTTCACCATCCATAGTTGTAAGCATCAAGGCTCCACCAGAGAAAACCTTCTTAACAACATATGGACCTTCATAATTCGGAGTCCACTTGCCCCTGTTATCTGTACCGGGAGGAAGGATCCTCTTCACAACTAAATCACCAGTCTGATTGCTTCGAGGATGCACTTTCTGATCAAAGGCTCTCTTCATCCTTCTCTGATACAACTGCCCATGGCACACAGCTGCTAACCGTCTCTCTTCGATAAGGCTCAACTCATTAAACCTTGTTCGAATCCACTCGGTTTCGTCAAGCTTGACATCCAGCAAGACTCTCAGAGAAGGAATCTCCATTTCAACAGGTAGAACTGCTTCCATACCATACACAAGGGAGTAAGGGGTTGCCCCGGTCGACGTACGTACTGAAGTACGGTACCCATGCAAAGCGAAAGGCAGCATCTCATGCCAATTCTTGTACGTCACAACCATCTTCTGCACAATCTTCTTAATATTCTTGTTTGCCGCCTCTACAACACCATTCATCTTCGGTCTGTAAGGAAAAGAATTGTGATGTTCAATCTTGAAATCTTTACAAAGCTCTTTCATCATCTTGTTATTGAGATTCGAACCATTATCAGTGATGATTCTCTCAGGAACCCCGTAACGACAGATGATTTCCTTCTTAATGAACCAGGCAACCACTTGTTTGGTAACATTAGCATAGGAAGCTGCTTCCACCCACTAGGTGAAGTAATCAATCGCAACCAGAATGAAGCGATGTCCATTAGAAGCAGTAGGCTCAATCTTCCCAATCATATCAATGCCCCACATCGCGAATGGCCAAGGTGAATTCATGACATTCAGAGGGCTTGGTGGTACATGCACTTTATCAGCATAGATCTGGCATTTATGGTATTTCCGAGCGTATTTGAAACAATCGGATTCCATAGTCATCCAGTAATAACCGGCTCTCAACAATTTCTTGGACATTGCATGACCACCAGCATGGGTACCAAAAGATCCTTCATGCACTTCCTGCATCAACATGTCTGCTTCGTGTCTATCCACGCATCTAAGCAGAACCATGTCAAAATTCCTCTTGTACAATACGTCATCCTGATTCAAGTAAAAGCTTCCAGCTAGCCTTCTCAGGGTTTTCTTATCATTCTTCGACGCACCTTCAGGATACTCCTGACTCTTGAGGAAGTTCTTGATATCATAGTACCACGGTTTCTCATCCACAACAGACTCGGTTGCAAACACATACGCAGGCCTCTCGAGTCGATTCACCGCAACGTGTGGCACATGATTCCACCAATGAACTTTGATCATAGAAGATAAAGTAGCCAAGGCATCAGCCATCTGATTTTCATCCCAGGGGACATGATACAACTTCACCTTCTTGAAGAACGTCAGTATCCTTCTGGTGTAATCTCTGTAAGGAATCAAATGCGGCTGGTTAGTATTCCAAACTCCATTGACCTGGTTAATCACTAGAGCGGAATCTCCATATATGTCCAGAGTCTTGATCCTCAGATCAATGGCTTCTTCTATCCCCATGATGCAAGCCTCATACTCAGCTTCGTTATTGGTTACATCAAAAGTCAGCCTGGCAGAAAAAGGTATATGGGCACCTTTAGGATTGATAAGCACTGCCCCAACACCGTTGCCATTCTTATTCACAGCCCCATCAAACATCAGTGTCCACTTGTCATCAGGATCCGGTCCTTCCTCGACAAGAGGCTCTTCACAATCTTTCATCTTAAGATACATGATGTCTTCATCAGGGAATTCAAACATCATCGGCTGATAATCATCGATTGGTTGCTCGGCAAGGTAGTCTGACAGAATACTACCTTTGATGGCCTTCTGCGTCGTGTACTGGATATCATACTCTGTTAAAATCATCTGCCAACGGGCAACACGTCCGGTGAGAGCCGGCTTCTCAAAGATGTATTTCACTGGATCCATCTTAGAAATCAACAAGGTAGTATGGTTCAACATATACTGCCTCAGTCGGCGAGCAGCGCAGGCCAAAGCACAACAAGTTTTCTCGAGCTGTGAATATTTTATTTCACAGTCGGTAAACTTTTTGCTAAGGTAGTATATGGCATGCTCTTTTTGACCAGACTCGTCATGTTGTCCCAATACACACCCCATCGAGTTCTCAGTCACTGACAGGTACATTATCAGAGGTCTCCCAGGAACTAGAGGTATAAGGATTGGAGGTTTCTGTAAATACTCTTTTATCTTGTCAAAAGCTTTCTGACAGTCATCATTCCACCTGATTGCTTGATTCTTTCTTAGCAATTTAAATATTGGTTCACACGTGGCAGTTAGGTGAGATACAAACCGTGCAATGTAGTTCAATCTCCCTAAAAACCCACGAACCTGCTTTTCTGTTTTCGGTTCAGGCATCTCTTGTATAGCTTTCACTTTTGCTGGATCAACCTCAATCCCTTTCTCACTGACAATAAAGCCTAACAGCTTACCGGATCTCACACCAAACGTACACTTGTTTGGATTCAGCCTCAGTTTGAACTTTCTCAGTCTGTCAAACAACTTCTGCAAGTTGACCAGGTGCTCCTCTTCTGTCTGCGACTTCGCAATCATATCATCCACGTACACTTCAATCTCTTTGTGCATCATGTCATGAAAGAGAGTCGTCATAGCCCTCTGATAGGTAGCACCGGCATTCTTCAGCCCAAATGGCATCACCTTATAGCAGAACGTGCCCCAAGGTGTAATGAATGTCATCTTTTCCATGTCCTCTGGCGCCATCTTGATCTGATTATATCCAGAGAAACCATCCATGAAAGAGAAAACTGAGGATTGAGCCGTATTATCAACCAATACATCAATGTGAGGTAATGGGAAGTCGTCTTTCGGACTCGCTCTGTTTAAATCCCGGTAGTCGACACACATCCTGACTTTGCCATCCTTCTTCGGCACGGGAACGATGTTGGCCACCCACGGGGGATAAGTAGTAACTGACAGGAAACCCGCATCCAACTGCTTCTGAACTTCTTCCTTGATCTTAACAGCCATATCAGGACTAGTTCTCCGAAGCTTCTGCTTGACTGAAGGACAATCTTCTCTGAGAGGTAGCCTATGCACCACAATATCTGTATCCAACCCAGGCATATCTTGATACGACCAGGCGAATATCTCCACATATTCTCTCAGCATCTCAATCAACCTTCTCTTGACATCTTCCTTCAAAGCAGCCCCGATCTTAATCTCTTTTCTGGCATCCTCAGTACCCAGGTTGATAATCTCCAACTCCTCCTGATGAGGTTGGATAACCCTTTCCTCCTGCTTCAACAATCTGACCAATTCTTTAGGGAGTTCACAGTCTTCCTCACTCTCCTCTTCAGCTTGGTAGATGGGATTACTGAAATCATACTGAGCCATAACAGAACTGTTCATAGTGGAGTCCGTAAGATCACTTCTGCATGTTTAATGCTTTATTTTAGAAAAAAGAGTTCAAGAAAGTCACAAAAACAAAAACATTGCCATTTTTATTTTTTTTGAAAATGAAAAGCAAAAACAGAAAGACAGGGATCATAAAATTGTTTGCAAAACGTCCTTTATTAATGATATCATTGAAAAACATGATGAGGCCCTACAATGAACCACTACGCCTTGGGCAGAACGTAGGGTTTTGTGCAAAATGAAAAACAAAAGAAAATTACTCTGTTTGAAGAGTAACTTGGACCACTTCTTCAGCCGTCCAGTTGTTGATCGACTCCCCTGGTGCACACGAGCGAACCCAGTTGTTCAGATCACAATCACTGTCCCCATCTTCACTACCGGCTGCAAAGACGTCACCATGATTCATCAGCCCAGTGCTGGTGAAGGTACTCGGCCCTTTCTGCTCAATCTGCTCCGCCTGCAGAGGTTGATAACCAATACCGAACTTGTCTTCTTTGACGGGCAGGTCAACCATCTTGCCCCAACCATCTGAATTGCCAGAGTTGACAACCTCCATTGCCTGCTTATATGACGCAATTGAGGCACTTGGCTTCTTCTGCTCAGCGAAAGCCATCCTCTCAAGAGCAACAGTCTCGAATGCCTGGCATAAAGTTTCATGGATCTCGCCATCCACCTCCACATACTTGAAAGAGGATAGGTGACTCACCAGAATGTCTTCTTCACCACATACAGTCACAATCTGACCATTCTAGACATACTTCAGCTTCTGATGGAGAGTTGACGAAACTGCCCCAGCCCCATGAATCCAGGGACGCCCCAATAAGCAACTATATGCTGGCTGAATATCCATCACATAGAAAACAATATCAAACACCTCCGGGCCAATCTTCACTGGCAACGTGACTTTTCCAAAAACAGACCTTTTGGATCCATCAAATGCATGAACAATCAGATCGCTCGAAGTGAGGACAACCCCTTCCACATCTATCTTGCTCAGAATCTTTTTGGGCAACACATTCAACGAAGATCCTGTATCCACCAGCACATGAGACAACACTGCACCCTTACACTCCATGGTGATATGCAGGGCCTTGTTATGATTGCGACCTTCAGGCGTCAAATCCAAATCCGTAAACCCCAAACCATGCCTGGTGCTCACATTGGCAATAACCCCCTCCAACTGGTTGACAGAGATCTCTTGAGGCACGTAAGCCAGATTCAGCATCTTCAGCAAGGCATTACGGTGTGCCTCAGAGCATAGCAGCAATGAGAGGATAGAGATTTTGGACGGAGTTTGATTCAGCTGATCTACAATCTTGTAGTCACTCTTCTTTATAATCTTCATAAACTCCTCCATGTCTTTCTCAAACGAACCCTCAGGCGCCTCCTTCTGAACAGGTTCTTCATCAACCGCAGCTTGTTTACCCTTAGCTTTGGCGAGAGCCTCAGCATTGTTATCTCTCAAAGGTTGCAGTGCAAACAAACGACCGCTCCTTGTAAAACCTCCTGGTCCTCCGACATTGTCCACCACTGGACCAACAGCCACAAGAGTTCTACTAGGCAAACCAATAGTCACAGGAGCTTGGTTAACTGGCCTGACCTGACTTTCAGCCCTTCTGTTGTTGCGGTAAGCATTGTCATACTTCCACGGCACAGCCTTACTGTTCTCAACAACCCTTCTACCAGAAGCAACAATAGTAGTTGGAGCACTGACAGTTACTGGAGCAGAAATGGTAACAGGAGTACCAACTGTTGCAGGTGCATTAACAATTCTCTGGCCACGTCCCTCAGACGGTTTGAAACGAATGGTGACAGTTGACACCACCCCATTATCTTTCACGACCCGACTAAACTGCAGACAACCCTCGTCAATCAGATTCTGAATACCAGCCCTCAACTGTACACAACCATTCTCCGAATGAACACAATCTGAACAGTCTTCATAACAGCCCGGGAATACTCCCCTATTCAACAGACGATCCTTCACAACCAGCAAGGAAGTCTGAATCTCACCAACATCAACTATCAAGTCTTCAGCTTCACCGTCTTCCACATTGTTCACCCTATGCACACTGTGCTGAGGCATAGGATTGTTCACAACATTCGGAACAGGAGCAAAATTGATAGTTTTGGCGTCAATCAAGTCCTGGACCTTATGATGGAAAGCCCGACAATTTTCAATATGGTGCCCCGGTGCACCAGAGTGGAAATCACAACGAACATTGGCATCGTACCCAGGTGGTATCTTTGTCAACGGAGCCATCGTACGCAACTCAACGAACCCCAATCTGAGCAATTCGGGCAGCAATTCAGCGTAGGTCATTGGCAACGGGTCGAAACGACGATCAGGCATCCTCTGTCTAGGCTGATACGGACGTTGTTGTTGTTGTTGTTGTGGCGGTTGTTGAACTCTCTGTTGTTGTTGTTGTCGCGGTTGAGGTGCTGGAATGGTTACAGCAGCAACCTGGCGATATTGCCCTCTGTTCACATTCCTCCGGTGTTGCACAACATTAGTCTCACCCTCCCTTCTTCTGGGTGCCCCAGCAAATGGCTTCTTTGAAGATGAGGAACCAGCATCCTGGATCTTCCCAGCTTTAATCAAGCTCTCTGTCCTTTCTCCACAGATTACCACATCGGAAAAACTACCAAACGGGCAGCTCCCCATCCGGTCCATAAACACGCCTTGTAATGTCCCGATAAACATGTCAGTCAATTCCCTTTCCAGCATAGGGGGTTGTACTCTTGCAGCCAACTCACGCCATCTCTGAGCGTACTCCTTGAAACTTTCACCAGATTTCTGACATAGACTCTGCAACTGAGTCCGGCTCGACGCCATGTCCATATTATGTTTGTATTGCCTCAAGAAGGCCTCACCCAAATCCCTCCAACTACGAATGGATTCTCTTTTTAGCTCCATGTACCAATCCAAGGAAGCTCCAGACAAGCTATCCTGGAAGAAATACATCCACATCTTTTCGTCATCGGTGTAAGCAGAGATCTTTCGGTAATAAGCTTGCACGTGGGTACGAGGACAAGAAGTACCATTGTATTTGTCAAATGAGGACGCTTTGAACTTATATCGAATTCTCAATCCCTCCACCAGACCAATATTGGTAACATCAAACCCCAGGGAGTTTTGACATTCCATAGCTCGGATCTTCTCATCTAGGGCATCAACTTTCCGATCCCTCTCTTCAACTCTTACAACCTCATCATCTTCACTGAGCAATGTGAACATGTCTTCCTGCCTGTCAACCAACGGAGCAGGATGGCGAACGGGAGCACGGGTTGCTCTGGCATTAACAGTCTCTGCAGCAAGAGGCTGTCCGTTGATTCGAATACCCCTCAACTCATCACCCACGGCGTAGTCATTGACGGGAGCAGCAGCAGCAACACCATCATTCATAGGTACACTGTAACACCCCGATAAAATATGATAATTATTTAATTTAAGTTAATAGTATATTATTAATTTAATTAAATAATTGGATTATTATTATTGGATTATTATTATTATTATTATTGGAATAATAGAGTTGGAAATAAAAAGGTCCCATTTGGTAAAAGAGAGTTTTCACGTGAATACAGAAAAGCGACTCTAAAGTGG
This sequence comes from Lathyrus oleraceus, assembly GCF_024323335.1. Taxonomy (NCBI): domain Eukaryota; kingdom Viridiplantae; phylum Streptophyta; class Magnoliopsida; order Fabales; family Fabaceae; genus Lathyrus; species Lathyrus oleraceus. Next base: position 160,081,925 of record NC_066579.1, on the reverse strand, counting down.
AAAAAGGGCAAAAGAGCCAGAGAACAAGGGTTGAAGAGAGGAAGAGCTCGAAGCTAAAGGATTGCCGGATTAACTCAGGTAAAGGGGGTTTATCGTCGTTTAATGGGTATTATGGGTTAACATGTAATGGGTAGTGATAAGCCATTGATTTGTCCCTAATTGGAATGATGAATGCTGTAAATTGGGAACTGATGGATGAACGAGATATGGGTTATAATGGGAGAAGATTCGTAAGAATTAGATGGAATAATGTTAGGATTGTGTAAAAATTGGACTGTGGGAGGTTGGATTTGGGAAACCTCGTAGCAGAGAAAACCCATAGCAGATCTGGAAATTCTGGTTCTGGTCATACGCGTATGGCACTAGGCAATACGCGTATGAGATGGCTTGGAAGGGAGAGGATTGGCGCTGATACGCGCCATACACATGTTATTACGCGTATTCTGTGAGTGGTACGCGTATGGGGTGAGGCCATACGCGTATGGATGAGGAAGATGATGTTTTGAACATGGTTTTGTCTCTGTTGGTACGCGTATGAGGAAGTGGTACGCGTAGCATACGCGTATGAGGCAGGCAATACGCGTATGGGATTGGCTGAGAAATGGGCCATACGCGTATGGGACTAGGCAATACGCGTATGGGCAGAATTGTGATTTTTCTGAGCTGCGGTTGTGCGGATTTTGGTCGTTTCAGCTGAGTGATGTAATTTAGCTGATGTATGATAGAGTAGGGATCATTTCCCGTTATTTTGAGCAGTATAGGTAATAGTAGAGTGTGCTAATACTGTGATTTATTATTTGGCATGATATGATATGATTCTGTGATGAATATGCTGATAATGTATGATGGTATGCATGATGCTGTGAATGTATCTGCTATGTATGCAATTGTGAATAGACTGTTTATGGCTTAGAGTGCGAGCATATGTCTATCTTGGATTGTTGTTGATGTTTGCATGCTAGGTGATTTAGCGTGTATAGCATGGCCTTTATGGTGGTAGCTAATTCCCATGGTGAGGAATTAGTGAGTGAGTATTGTGGATTGTTGTTGATGTTGCATGCTAGGTGATTTAGCGTGCATAGCATAGCCCTTGGGGTGGTAGCTAATTCCCATGGTGAGGAATTAGTGAGTGAGTCACTAGGTCTCAAATGAGTGGGACTAGTGAGCTTGGTAGCCGTATCTGGATTTGATCGGTGAGGTTGAACTATATGTTCACGAATAGTCGGTACCGCATGCATGGAGTCTTATTGCATAATGTATGTATGGCGTATAATATGAATGGATGTATTCCAATATTATACGTGTTGTTTTGTTTGGTGTTGAGTATGATTATGATTATGAGTTGATGTTGCCGTTGCTGAATGTGTGATCTGATTAGGGTGATGATATGTGTTAGATTACTCAGCATTACATGATATTTTATAATGCTTATTATATCGATTGAGGAACTCACCCTTACAACTATGTTTCAGGTAACGAGCAGTGATTGAGTAGAAGCTAGTCCTTGGAGTCTAGTGTAGTTCCTTAGTGGGTCATGCTCTGGTAGATGTAACATCGGGACGGGATGTTTTACCTTGTTTTCATCTTTGGTTGTTGCACAACTTTACATGTGATGTGTTACATGTTTGAATGTTATTAGATTTTATCCGCTGCGAGTTATGCAATGGTTTGTTTTGATTAAATAAATGAGCATGACAGGATATTTTGATGATTGGTGTGAAGTGTCAAGTGTGACACCCTTAAATTGCATATCTACTCTGATTTATATTTGTTGTTTTAAATTAAATATTGGGGTATGTTAGAAGGGTGTTACATACACCCCCTGGCGAAGCACGACTAAGAGGTGGGAGTACAGCTTCTTGTCTCTGGGCTAAGGCACGCAGCTCCTCTTGCCCTTGAACGACCCCTTCATTCATTGTCATGAACTGGGCCATGTTAGCCCTCATCTCAGCCAACTCAGCTTGCACTTGGTCCATGTTCCTCTGTTGATTCAGTCGGGTTGCGTAGCGGTGCGGATGTTGATCAGCAATCCTGCCTAAACACAGGAACCACAGTGAGAAGTCTCGATCAAGAACACCTGTAATGCAAAATGATATGTGTATGATGCTAATGATGCGTATGATGCACATGATATGTTCATTTCTCAGGCATTCAAAATCCTAATTCATCTTTCAAGAAATGGCAACCTGCAACAAGAACAACACAACAACCTACACAGGATAATGAGCACAGGGCGAAACATCAACAATCTCATCTATAAACATGAGCAACAAGGATCATACAACAAAGGTTCAAGCAAAGACCCAAATGATCGGAGTACAACAATGAATCCCATCCAACAAGCCTGGAGGTGATTCTTAACATAAACAACAGATACAAGCTAAGACAGATGTCCTCCCGGAATGAGCGTCTTCAGATAATGGCACTGGTCTATCAACAGGTCACATTCTGAACACTCTGGCAGAGGGGTGAGCTTCTCCTTCAGTTGTCTTCTGAGCTCCACAACTTCTCCTCTAAGCTGGATCTCTGATGCATGTCTCAAGTCTACCTCCTTCTTTAGTTGGATGTCTTTGTCTCTAAGTTGCTTCTCCAAGTCCCTTATCTTCTTCTGGTAACTGGCTTCAGTTCTCTGCAACCTCAAGCACTCCCGGTGTTCTGTATTCAACAAGGTCTCCATCTCCTCATAAGACCTCTTTTTGCTCTTCAATCTGCTAGCAACATCTTCACCCTGCATGTCTTTGAGTTGATGAGCCAAGTTCAACTTATCAGCTTTGGCTTTGTAAAGCTCCATCTGAGTATCTTGCTCCTTTTCTTTCAAACGACGATTCTCCATCAAGGCTTGCTTGTACTGCTCAGCAGGCACATTCTCAGCAAGGATCAAAGGTGGTTGCTCTTGCAAAGACTCCATCCTATCATAGGGCAACAACAAAGTCTCAACTCTCTTCTTGACCCAATCAATGTAATCAGGCATAGCAACAACAAACTTCTTCCCCATAACAGCTCCATCCTTGACACCAATGGTCTTCTAAGCTCTTCCTACTTGCTCCAATCTAGCAGGGTAACTCCGCTTCTCAAAATACACACTTTCAGCTATCTCAACATCAAGTGGTCTTCCATTCATCACAAACCCCAACTGGCGAAGAGAAAGAACCGGGTTGTAATTGATGCAACCCTTAGTCCCTACAAGTGGCACGTTACGAAACTCTCCATAACTCATGATGACATTACGCACATCCATCCGGTAAGATTGCCATCTGATATCATAAGAGGTAAGAGACATAACCCTCTGAGTCCACTTATGAGTGCTCTGAGCATCCACAAAAGGTCCACTAACTGGCAGAAGAGACAAGAACCATCTGAGCAATAAAGGGAGACAACATCTGATAGCTCCACCCTTACCATGCCTGCTATGGATAGCATAGTAAGTGTCAGCTAACAAAGTGGGAACTGGAATTCCTCCAAGGAAGATAATGATTGCAGCAAAGTCCACAAAGTTAGGCATACTCGGGAACAAGATAATACCATAAATCATGATAGCCAACTGAGCATGAAGAGCTTCCCAATTTCCTTTCTTTACTTCTTCTTTAGCCATCCTCAAAAAGAACTTCAAAGGTAACCCCACCACATCACCACTCGACTTCCAATTGTCACTCACTTCTTTAATACTCAGATGAAGAGCTCTGGCAATAACTCTGAAATCAACCTCCTTCGGAACATCCAAGAAAGGAACCTGATACTGGATCGGGACATTCATCAGAATGGAGTACTCCTCAAGAGTGGGCGCTAACTGATAGTCCTGAAAAGTGAAACAACGAAGCTCTGGGTCATAGAACTGTAGAAGAGTCTGCAACGGCACTAGATCTACCACCATCTTCAATAGTGTCAACAAATCCCCATACTGATCAACAAACACCTTCTGATTACCGCCGGTCACAAAGTTGCTCAACTCTATCAGAGACGTCAATGGCTCACGGTGAAAACTGTAGGAGCAAGTCTTCCTATTCAACTCGGGAACAGTTGCCATCTCTCACAGTGAATAGACTCCTGAATGAACCTGAGAAATGATATGCATGAGGGGATTAACTTTTTCTTTTTTTTTTGATTTTTTTTATTGCATTATTTTTTTTTTGAAAATAAACATGTTATGATGCAAATGATGCAAACATGAATGGCTGGCTGTGTATCGCGGAGCACAAGATCAAAGCTTCGGCTTGAATTAGGAACCACAAAGTCATCTGAGACCCAATCTGTAGAACCAAGTCACCAACAGGACCACAAGTCACCAACAAGTCACCAACAAGTCACCAACTGTACCTGTAAAAAATGATCATTCCCTCCCCACTCACGGGTGTAATCTAGGCCAGAGTAAGGTCGAGAGAAACGCAGGATAAACAACCCTTTCATAGAATATCATCATGTACACACCAAATGTATATACCGATAATACCCCATCAGGATCTGAACTGCTCGTGATATCAAGTTCCGCTAAGTGGCGCAATACCACCCGCTTCCCAAGAATCACTCTATTCCTAAGTGTCCTAGAGTTCACTCATAGCCTGGGTATTGGGCCTTTTACCTCATGTAACTCCCACCCCAACAGAGAGATAAACAACCAGCCATCACAGATGGATATATGATGAATGCAGACATAAATGCAAACATAAATGTAAACATAAATAAATGAATGCAATAAATAAAACAGCAAAAACAACCAAACCCTATCCTAGAGAGCGCTAGGAGAGACTCGCTTAGGGAAGATGGACCAGCAAGAGGTCAACTTCTCACTTGTCCCCAGCAGAGTCGCCAGCTGTCGCATTACGCGAAAAAATCGGCGGGAAAACGAAACAACAGAGCCGCCACTGTGCGTTATTTATCCCAAAAGAGGGAAAGGAAACGCTCGAAGTAAACCTGGAAAAGACATGGTCTCGCGACCAGAGAAAGATGGGATCGGGAGTCGGTTATGCGAAGGGAAGGTATTAGCACCCCTATGCATCCGTCGTACTCGACGGGATCCACGCACAAAAGAAAGGATAAGGTTGCTAAAACTGCTCACAAACTACACAAGGCTGGAAGGAAAACACAGAAAGACAAGAGAAACTAACTCGGCAGGATATCACATCCTAGGCCTACGTAGCCTGTCAGACACAGACATCAGAGTCGACGTAGTTCGGGACCGGGGAAACGTGCTCGCTAGGATGTCGCATCCTATGCATACGTATCTTCTCTGACCAGAGAAAGAATCAGAGCACTCGTAGCTCGGCTAACGCACGCCAAACAAAACACAAACACAAACAGGAAACCGACTGCCAATCGCTGGACTTACGTTAGACTCCACACAAACAGGCAAACATGGAAACCGAATGCCAATCGCTGGACTTACATCAGACTCCGAACCAACAAACACACACTGGAAACCAACTGCCAATCGCTGGACTTATGTCAGACTCCAAACAAACAAACACACACAGGAAACCAACTGCCAAGCGTTGGACTTACGTCAGACTCCAACACACACAAAGGGGTTGAAGAAGAAAAAGGGCACCCGGAGAGATCAGCTCATCTCCTGCCTACGTACCTCATCTGGTATGAGGATCAGGGCGACGTAGTTCCCCTAAACAGGGAAAGAACTTCTAGCCTAACCAGATGCAAAGGGAGACACAAACTACTAGGGAGACTACGACTCGAGCCTAGAGATTGTCATGCATACGATCCCTATGTTAAGGTTTTTATCTAACTTGCACAGGAAGCAAGCTATCCTAAACAGCACAGTCAATCACAAGCAAGCACACACACTATATGCAAACAAATGGGCTCATACAAGGCTAGGCTGTAAAAATAAGCCAACTGGAATGGGGTGTAGTTAGCTCTTAACCTTAACATTGAGAGTTAGGGTGAAGCAGATAAAATGGGAAGTGAGGGTAAGACCTCACAGCTCTTATCCCTGGCCTGGGAGAGCTGCAGACAAATGAAAGTGTGGGAGTTCAGAATGTAGGAAGTCTTCTCCACAAATGACTGACACAACATGATCTTGGGTTATTATCCACAATGCATCAACACATGGTATATGAGCAAGGTGAATGACACAACTGAATAGCAGGGGATGGATTGCACATCCCTTGTATCGTCCAATTGCCTCTTAAGAGGTCTCTACCTGCTTGGCACAAATTTAAACATTCACAAGCATTGCCTCTTAAGAAGGGCTTCAGACAGGTGCCTGCCCACATAACAGGACAGGTCTTCCAGACTACATGAAGTCAGAGAGTTAAACCTAAGTCGTAAGCAAACCACAAGCCAAGCTAGGCAACTCAATCAATGAGTTATAACTACTAAGGTACCTGAAAAAAATCTAAACCAATCAATTCACAATTCAAACAATCAGACAAACAATAGTCATCAGCAGTCAGACAGGTAGGCAAAGCATCAAAGCAACAATGAGCAAGGCAGAATCATAAGTGAATTTGTTCTCAAGGCCTACAAAACAACACAATGTTAGCCAACATCAACCAATTAATCAAACTCAAAAGAATGAGCCACTCCAATCATGGCAATGTGCATCTGGACCTGAAATCCACAATTCAAACAGTGAGTCCAAACCACTAGGTCAAAGCCTAGGGTCAAAAGAGGGTCACACATTCAAAACAGAACTTGAAATTTAACATGAATCATCCTCATTCAATCAAGAACAAAACTCAAAAAGTCTCACATCAAGATCATTAATCAAATTCATTTCATGAGCAAAACATGGCAAGGTATGCAAATGGTGAGCACATTGAGACATCAGAAGAAACAAATGCACATCAAATCAAAAATGACTCAAATAATCTTGGCAAAATTCATGAGTAAACAGGACATATAACATGATCATCACACAAAAAATTAGAGGCATTGGACATCATTAGGCATGGCAATCACATAGCATAATTCAAACAATCACATGTGTGACACAAATTGTCACACCAAGTTAGCATAAGCATAAAACAGAGATGGATCATGGGAAAAATCTCAAACCAAAGCCAAAATGTCACACAACATGTCTAGAATCCACACACAAAATTTCAGAAGCATTGGATAAGAAACAAGCATTTTATGATGAATGGAACAAGGCAAGGTCAAACATACACATGCATTCAAACACCCTAGGACAAATCAAATTTTCAACCAAGCACAACTTGCAATCCAATGATCATAAAAAAGTAGATAAGATGAGGAACACAATGCAAAAAATTGGAGATCAATTGGAGCATTTTTCAATTTTAAATGATTTTTGGAAGTTGAGGAAAATTTGAAAATGAAAATGGAGCCAAGGTATGGAATAATGTGGAGGGAAAAGGAAAATGCATTGCAATTTGAAAAAGAGTCTTCGCTCAGACTCGAACCTGTGCCACATTTGAACCTGGCGCGCGCTTCAATCAAAATGACTGCGTTTTGATATTTAAACCCTAGCCTGGCGTGCTTTCAAAATTTCGTAGCTAATTCAAAATACACATGCAAATTTCGTAGCTAAACTCAAGCAGAACCCTAGCCATTCTGGAAACGCATGGTGTTCATGCATGGAAGATGAAGATCATGAAGATCTTCATACGAATTTTCCAGATTTTTTAAAACATGTCCAGAAATAAAAAATAAGCATAACAATCAGTTCATCTTTCCACATACATCAAGGATCCATGATTAATTTGCATTAAAACACCATAACATGCTTGGATTGAAGGAAATCAACATCAACATCAAAACTTCAATCAACCATAACTTTGCGTATAGTGCACCAATTCACTCGAATTTTACATCAGCATCATCACCAAACCATGATCTACACAAATATCACAAAGATTTTGAGAATTATTGAGATCAAAAAACTGACCTCTTGATGAACAGAATTGGAAATCGCGTGCCACAAGCTCAAACAAGCCTCAGATCTCTTCCAATATGCTTATTGAAGTGTTTGATGCTGAATGTGAAGCTCAAGTATGCACGAATCCAACAGATTTTTGTAAGTTCCATGGATGCTTCAAGCTTTGCATATGGACAAAAATGGCACGGTTTGCTTTGAATTCAAGTCCAGTTCTACTCAGAAACCTCTCATGAACATGAATCAATCAAGAGAATGTGCTTTTGTGTGAAGAAATTTGGAAAAAGTTTGAGAGAAAATTTTGGATAATTTTGAAGTTCCGATCTGAAATGTTGCTAATGATGGAAAATAGTTATGATTAAGTATATATACCACCTACTAAACATGTTTAAAACCAGCTTAAGCCAAATGCAAATGTGATTAATCACTTATGTGGTGCATGTGCAAAAATGAGTTTTCACCCCCCATGCAAGCTAGCCACGTGAACAGTACTTATTCAAGGCCCAAAATCCCTTAAAATGAGTTCATGCAAGCTTTGGAAGTGATATTGTATGCCCATGACCATTCAATATGATGTTATGCAATTTTCTTCCAAAAACTTCATGAATAAGCCAATGATCATGCAATGAGATTTCATGCCATGTAATGATATGCTTGGAAAGTACATGTTATAAGGATCAAAATGCAAAAAGAACCACTCATTTTGGAGTTTTGGTTTGAAAGTTATGTTTATTTGAACTTTTGAACACACTTTGCCATGATTGGACCATATCTCCTCAACCACACATGAGAAATCCATGATCTTGGACTTTTTGGAAATGGGAGAGAAAGATATTCAACTTTTATGTTGGACAAAATTTCATTTGAAGCTTTCTTGATGATGTAATCTTGAGTTGAAGTTGGTCTAAAATCTTTCCACTTTTGGAAAGTTCAAATTACAGGTCACCTGCTATTTTTGGAAAGTCTTGATTTGACTTCAAATTCTTCAATGTTGATGTTTGAAATGTCAAATGAGACTTGTTTGAGCATGAATGAGTCCTCTCTAACCACTTCCCACCTTCAAATCCACTGTTGACTTTGCAGTTGACTTCTGTTGACTTTTATGGGCCTCAGATGATTTGCACATGGACTGATGAGTTCTGAGCCTTCAACCCTTGACCAAATTACCTCAAAAGGATCTTTGAGTCCTGCAAGTTCAATGGAACCACCCTAGGGCTTTGATCACATGGAAAATGCTCTTGTTGCCTTGCACAGTTGAATCTCCTGACCAGTCTTGCCTGATGAGATACAATGGACTAAGCAATGACAATGCAATGTTAATGACCTAAAAATGAAATGTATACACAAAGGGGAGGTGCAAATTTGAGGTGCTACATTGTGGTTGCGAGGTTTGTTTCTTGGTTTTGTGTTTGGGTGGGTGGTAAGAATGGATTGCGACGTTGGATGGTTGGTAGTTGGGAGGATGGCATGAACGAGTTGCGAGGTTGGGTGTTTGGTTGTTGTGTGTATGTGGTAGGTTGATGTTGTGAGGTTGGTTGTTGGGTTTAGGTGGTTGACATTGGTGTTGGGTGAGGAATTGTTGTGGGGCGTACGATGACGAAGCAAGTTGGCGTGGATCCATCAAATACCGCGGCTCAAATACAAATTGTTGAGTTGTTACCAACCTAAACCATGCCATATATTGTTGAGTCGGTCTTGCACCATGGATGACTGGTTTGTTTAAGATGTGTTGTCGTTGATTCCTCTATTGACGACACATCTCTTTTGCAAAGTCTCTCCCGTCAGAATAATCTCATTGTGCATCAACCCTTTTTTTATGTCAATTCCCCAAACACGTGGGAGGTTCTGGAATCTGTTGTAGCATGCCGAACTGCAGTTTGACCCGATCACTCTGGTGCATTTCCACCGTAGTGAATCGAATAATCGGTGTCTTCTTTGTCCAAACTGTAGCATCGTCATGGTTCTCATCATGATCAAGACCTAAATATTGCCTCTAGATAAACTGTAAAACAATACGAAACAATTAGATGAAAAATAATTTGATAAGTATTTTAAAATTAAAATATAGTTATGTAGGAGTGTTATATCGTCATGTCCAATGTGGTTCAATAGATTGCAATAGACTACAATAGCGTGTTTCAGACACTTATTATAGTTCATCCCCCTTACTGACCATCTTAGATAAAAAAAGTGTAAATTATTATTTACTGTTAATTATAATATAAAATATAATTAACTAAATGGTAAAGTGTTAGACTTACTTAGTTCCAAACGGGAACACGGATGGGTTCTCGTTTATCGGGGCGAGCGACGACATTCTTGACCAACCCCAAGCTTGTAGCAAATACGCACATGAAAAAAAGGTACATATATTCCTTTTTGCAGTTTTACACATTGCACTATATAGATGGACCAACACAGCTGAACCTCAACTATATGTGCTTACCTTATTAATGTTGCGTAACAAAGGTAAATGCATAATATTTACTGAATTACCTGTACTTTCTAGAAACAAAAAATTACCAAATAAAATCATAATATAACACCGAGTCTTAATTATTTTATCATACTCGGTTGAATCTTCGGACAGTACTATACTGACATAATATTGTTTAAGGTATTTTAAATTTATACCTTGCCCCCTTGCTTGACCGGATGTCTCTCCCTCAACTTCGTCGTCTAACAAAGGGGCACCCAATAATTCATTGCAGATAGAGTTGTCTTGCTTAACTCTACCATTCACGGCCTTTCCATCTAGACGGAGACCCAACAATATGTACACTTCCTCAAGTGTGACAGTACACTCGCCAATCGGAAGGTGAAATGTGTGGGTCTTGGGTCTCAACCGCTCCAACAAAGCAAGAATGAACTTGTAGTCCACCGAGTACGAAACAATGTTGAGGAGATTTCCAAATCTACATCCTCTAATATATGGTTCTATTAAAGGGTCGTGAGATACATATTCATGTACACGACATCTAAAATGCTTCGGATCCTAATAACAAATAAGTAAGAAATGCAATAAGAAGAAGAAATACATAATACAAATATAGTTAATAAAGGTATACGACTTAAAATGGAATAAGTAAAAAGAGAGTGATAACATACAAATGTCGAGATATTCTCGAGTGTTCCTCTGTGTTCATCACCCATAGTTAGCAGAGACATAATTTGATGTTGCAGAGCTTGAGTGTGGCAGAGAAATAGTGTGGCAAAGAAAGATTATAAATGAGTAGTGTTGGAGATGATTTGATATTGTAATATGAAAAGATATTTATAGATGAATGAGTTAGTAGGTTTGCAACCTACGAAGGATGTGATTGGTTGCATGCAATGATAAAAGTAGACTATGCAATGACATAAGTAGATTAGCCTTTGTCTTAGGCGCATGCATATGAAGAATCACATGCAAGGAAGAGGCGCCCTTCCTCTTGGCGCCTGCATATGATTAGTCACATGCAAGGAAGAGGCGCCCTTCCTCTTGGCGCCTAAGTGTAAGTGAATGGAAGGGGTGCCCTTCCTCTTGGCGCCTTAGTTTAATTGGATTGAAGGGGCGCCCTTCCTCTTGGCGCCCATGTTACTTTATAGCGCCTAGGGAATGGGCACCTGTAAGGAATATTAGGGCACATAGATTCCTTGCTTCAGAGATTCCCTGGGCGCATGTGTGTTCTTGTCATTCTTGTCACTACATGTGGATTCTTTTCACTGCATGAATGGTCAAGTCTGTACAGATGAACAACTTAGCAATGCATTCAATTTCAGTAAAGAAAAGAAAGTTAGATTTATAAAAAATGTCTTCCACACAACATTACATGATCAGTGCACATATCGAAGGTGAAATATTTGATCATAAGTTGTTCGGTTTTGTTTTCGAAACACGGAGGTAACTCGGTTTACAATAAGTCGACGATCAAATTTTTCACATCTGAAACAAAGAATAGAAAAGAAATTACAGTGCAGTAATGTGGGCCAAATCATCTATAAAAATCTGGTTTGGTTTGTAGAAAACCAGGTGAAGTTTTATCAGAAGAAGATTCGAGATGATGACGATGTTCATCATATGTTTGTCAGTCACGAACAATCCGGTTACAATGATATAGAGTTGTATATATTACCACATCAATAACAAGTGTCTCAGTTCATTGATCAGTCACAAGTGTTTTGTGAGACTGATGACAAATAAGCTAAGGTGAATGTTCCAGATGACGAAGAAGAAGAAGCCAAGATCATGGTTGATTCAATGGTGAATGCTGATCAGGAAGATGAGCCAATACCAGCAAGTAATGTATACTATCCACCCCAACACATGACAAGGTTGAATTTGGGTTCCGATGAACCTTCATCAGATATATGGTACAATCCTTATGTGCAAATGCAAGGATCTTTTAAATAAGGAGACATGTTTCGCATAAAAGAGGAATATGTAAAAGCCATTAAGAAATTCCACATGCAACTATCAGCTAATTTCAGAGTTGACATAACTAATGCATTGAGGTATAAAATTTATTGTCCGAATGAGCACTGCCTTTTTAGGTTGTCAGCTTCGTATCGGAAGAGGAGCGAGTCTTGGGAGATTGGATCAATGGGTCCAGAGCACACATGCATGCTGACAAACCCAATGCAGGATCATCATAAATTAAGCTCTCAGCTAATATGCGATGAAATATTATCTGTCATTGGCGACAATCCGTCGTTAAAGGTGAGTACAATAATCTCGCATATTAGAGCAGAGTACGAGTACACTCCATCATATAGGAAGGCGTAGATAGCTAGAACAAAGGTTATTGAAAAAGTGTTTGGTTATTGAGAGGAGTCTTACAAACAACTTCCAAAATACATGTTGGCTCTAAAACAATATGCTCCCGGGACTATTGTCAAGTTGAAAACATTGTTCGCCTATACACCAGACGGGACGTGTGCTGTTGGAAATGGAATATTCCACCGTCTCTTCTGGGCGTATCAACCATGTGTCATAGGTTTTTCTTTCTGTAAACCAATTATAAAAATTGATGGTACATGGTTGTACGAGAAATACAAAGGAACGTTACTGATGGCAGTGGCACAAGATGGGAACAACAATATTTTTCCAATCGCCTTTGCCCTAGTTGAAGGGGAGACTGCTGAGGGATGGAGTTTTTTCCTAAGAAATCTACGATTGCACGTTGCACCTCAGCCTAACTTATGTTTGATCTCCGACAGACACCCTTCAATCATCAATGCATATAATAACATTGATAATGGCTGGAAAAATCCTCCTTCGACGCATGTGTTCTGTATTAGACATATTGCTCAGAATTTCATGCAGAAAATCAAAGATAAGATGTTGAGGAAGAAGGTTGTCAATGCAGGTTACGCATTATCAGAACCTTCTTTCAAGCACTACCACGAAGAAATAAGATTGTCAAACGAAGATGCAGTACGGTGGATCGATAGTATTCCATTGGAGAAGTGGACTAGGGCATACGATAACGGTCAATGTTGGGGCCACATGACAACAAATCTTGTGGAATCAATGAACTCTATCTTCAAAGGCATCTGTAACCTACCTATAACCGCTTTGGTGCAGGCAACATATTTCAGGCTAGGGGCGCTGTTTGAAACCAGACGCTCAAAATAGAGTTCAGTGTTGCAATCTGGTTAGTTGTTCAGTGATGCTTTAATGAAATTCATTAGACATGAAGTTACCAAAGCAAATGATAACACGAAATTATATCATATTTTAGGACTTAATTCCATTAAATTCTATGACTATTTATTTCGGTTTACTGCATTTTATGAGATATTACGTGGTATTTTCTTCCTATTTGTCGCAGGTAGTCTATTTTGAAGAACAAGTGAAAATGGAAGAAAAGGAGGTGCAAAAAGGAGAGAAAAGGAACCAAATGCCAAAGCCCAGCCCAAAGCGCACAAGTCACCAATGCTGTGCCTGTGACGGACGTCACAGGGTGCGTGACGAGCGTCACGCAAAACAGCCTTGTGACGGACGTCACACATGGTGTGACGAGCGTCACACCATTCCACTACCTTTTTGGCGCAAGTAACGCCCTCAGAAGACTTGAAGAGACGTTGAGGAGTTTGTGTCCTATATCCACGCCGTGCATTTAGCCACGTTGAAGACCTTGGGAAACGAAAAGCAGTTACCAGCACCAATATAAATAGCTATCTCTAAAACCTAAAAGGGTTCCTCGGTTTTTCCACGCTCACATTGCCGAAGCTTTGCCAATTTTCTTTCTTTTCACGCTTTTGCTTATTTTCTTTTCCAGCAACTTAACCTTGTTTATTTATTTCTTTTGCAAGTTCTACATTCTTTTTTTCCTTTGCAATTTACCTTTCCCTTTTTAGCATTTAGATATTTTTCGTATAATAGTTTCTACACCGGAAACTATTGTGCAACTTTTTATCGGATCTAACCTTACGTTAGATTCTAGTTTTATTTCCTTAGTTTAATTTATTGATTAATTGAAGAATCCAAGAACAAATCCTACCGGCTTGTGGTGGAGTGTTCAAGACTATTGTATTACGCATTCAGGTTCTTTAATCATTATTTAATGTTTTGTTTTATTATTTATTTATATTGTCTGCCTGGAATGAGTCTGTTTATGCATGATATGTATTCTTGTTTATTTAGCATGTCTGGCTAATTCGCCTAGATATCGGTATGTAAAGTAAGCAGAATAAGGGATCAAGACTGAGTCGGTCTATTTAAACTTAAAATTAAAATCAATCTTTTTACGGTCTCAACTTACAGGTTTAATAACAAGATTTTTTACAAAAGTAAAGGACATAAAGAAGTTAAAATCAATAGAGCGAGAGTTTGAGGTTTTAACTGGACAGTGTAAGTTAGGCATTAATTCTAGATCAGGGCGAAAGCAAGTTTTAGAGTTAATTAAATTCTGACCTTTTCCAAAAAGTATTTTTAAAGATTGAATGTGAGGACGAGAGTTAAGCATTTGGATTTAATTATATAACCTAAGTCAACAGAGCGAGAGTTTGAGATAAGGGTGTTTAAAACGGTCAGTGTTTTCTTAAAAAGAGTTTCTGCAACTTTATTGCTTTCAAAATATGGTTTTTGACTTAATTATAAGTGACAGCTACATTAATATAAAATCATGGTTTATTCAACAGAGCGAGAGTTTGAGATAAAACCTTTAACCAATAAAGTTAACTGAAACGATTTATTTTAAAACCAAGTGTCGCATTACGCGAAAAACCGGCGGGAAAAGAAGAAACAACAGAGCCGCCACCGTGCGTTATTTATCCCAAAAGAGGGAAAGGAAACGCTCAGAGTAAACCTAGGAAAGAACATGGTCTCGCGACCAAAGAGAATGGGTTCGGGAGTCGGTTATGCGAAGGGAAGGTATTAGCACCCCTACGCATCCGTAGTACTCTACGGGATTCACGCACAAAAGGAAAGGATATTGGTTGCTAAAAACTGCTCAAACTCACACACACTGGCTGAAGGAGACAAAAGAAACTGACTGAAACTGACTCGGCAGGATGTCGCATCCTGGGCCTACTTAGTCTATCAGACATAGACATCAGAGTCGAAGTAGTTCGGACTGGGGAAACGACACATGCTCGCTAGGATATCGCATCCTATGCATACGTATCTCCTTGGACGAAGGAGAATCAGAGCATTCGTAGCTCGGCTGACACGCACACAAACAAACAAGACACAGGCAAACGTGGAGCCTGAATGCCAATCACTGGACTTACATCAGCATCCGAACCTAAACACACACAGGAAACCAACTGCCAATCGCTGGACTTATGTCAGACTCCAACCAGAACACACACAAGGGTGGTTAAGACACAAAGGGTGAAAAAGAAAAAAGGGCGCCCGGAGAGATCAGCTCAATCTCCTGCCTACATACTTCATCTGGTATGAAGATCAGGGCGATGTAGTTCCCCTACGCAGGGAAAAAAGAAGGACTAGCCTAACCAGATAACAGAGGGAGACACAACACTAGGGAGACTACGACTCGAGCCTAGATGTTGTCATGCAAAGTCAACCCTAAGTTAAGGTTTCTAGCTAACTGGCACAGGGAGCCAGCCTATCCTAACCACGGCTTGCACAGGAAGCAAGCCACACCTAAACCAACTTGCACAGGAAGAAGAAGGGTCTCGATTGCAACTAGGGCAAGAGAAAGGGGAGGTCTCAATCGCAACGAGGGCGAGAGAAGAGAATTAGTGTTAGTGGTTAGTCAAACTCGACAAGACATCGCATCTCGTGCCTACGTATCTCATCTAAACATGAGAATCAGAGTTGCCGTAGTTCGGCTACGGAGGGACAAAGGTCTCGATTGCAACTAGGGCAAGAGAAAGGGAAAGGCTCGATCGCAACGAGGGCGAGAGAAAGGAAAAGGCTCGATCGCAACGAGGGCGAGAGAAAGGATCGCAACGAGGGCGAAAGCAAACAAGGATTAGTCTAAACTAAACCTAACTTGCACAGGAAGCAAGTCAAACAAACATACAAGCACAGGTAGCACACACTATATACACACAAGGGGCTCACACAAGGGTTAGGTTTTAGTCGAGGGGTCATATCAACCTCGACAAACAAACCTCTGGAATGGGGTGAATGGTGCTCTTAACCTTGCCATTGAGGGGCTAAGGTGAAGCAGATGAAAGGTGAGTGAAGATGAGACTTCACAGCTTCTATCCCTGGCCTGGGAGAGCTTAAGACAAGAATGTGTGGGTTCAGAAGGTGGGAACCCTTCTACACATTTGATACTGACTCAACTGTGCAATTGCACAAGATCTTGGGTTTTCATCTGAAATGCATCAACACAGTGGTGTGAGCAAAACAGAAGACACACTGAATAGCAGGGGATAGGTTGCTTATCCCTTGGTTCTGCCAATTGCCTCTTCACTTAGGAGGTCTTTGACTCTTGTACAAGGACAAATTAAACATACACAAACATTGCCTCTTAAGGAGGACTTCAGACAGTTGCCTGGCCAAGTAACAGGCCAGGTCTTCCAGACTACATGAAGAAAAAGGAATTATACCTCAAGCAAGTTGCTAAATAGCAAAGAAAAGCAAGTTCAAATAACTTAAGCAACTAATGGTACCTGAAATAGTCAAACCAATCAGTTCACAGTTCACAAACAAAACAAAAAGAAACAGACATCAATAGGTAATCAGAAGCAAAGGAATGTGCAAGGCACAAGACTTAGGCATGTGAGCCAAGTCACCTACAAAACAAACAAAGTTAAACAATGCTATTCAAGTAAGCTCAATCAAAAGAAATTGATCTCATTGGTCATTTGGTGTTCATCCTGAAAACATAAGCTCAACAGTGAGTAACAGGACCACTAGGACAAGCCTAGGGTCAAAAGAGAATGAAAAAGTCAAAACAGCAAATGAAAGTCAACCAAAATCAAGTTCAAACATTTAAGAAGCAAGCTCAATTGGTCTCAAGTTTATATCATGCATCATCATCAATTCACAAGCAAAAGAAGTCAAAGCATGGCAAGGGAGGGCTCAAAGAAGTCAACAGAATGACTTGCATCAAAAGTCAACTCAAACATTTTCAAAAATCACCAGATAAATCATGATCAATCCTAACACCTAGCATGGTAAGCATGTAAAATTTCATCACATTTGGACAAGTGGAAGGCAGTCAATGAAAACCATAAAGTCAAAGCAAATTTGAACATGCTCAATGAAGTCAACAGCAAGACTTAGCTCAAAACCAAACATAAGCATTTCCAAAAATCATCAAATAATTCATGCTCAATCAAAATCCATAACATGACATGCATATGAAATTTCAGCTCAATTGGATCATGGGAAGATGGTCAATTAAAATCAGAAAGTCAAAACCAATTCAAGCATGCACAAAGAAGTCAAACAAACATGTATCAACTTCAAAAAATCATAACTAAATGAAAACAGATGAGAAATGAATGGGATCAACACCAAGGCAAAGCTTAAGATGTCTAGTATGCACATGTAAAATTTCATGATCATCCAACAAAGTATGAGAATTTCCCAAATGAAATGGCAAGATGTATCACACAAAGTCAACAATTGACTAGGCAGGGAAGAAAAATCTCAAACAATTAAGAAATGGCATAATTAATTCCAGGAAAATTCACAAGTCAACTAGACATATAAGAGAAGGATCATGCAAAATTTCACATCAATTGAAGGTCAGGAAGCATGTCAACAAAAATCATGAAATTGCATATCATTGGTGTGACACAAATTGTCACACCCTAGTTCAAAAATTCATAACTCAGCAACCAAATAAGATAAATTCAAGAACTCTACATCAAAATCACCATGGATGAGTGTAGATTATGCACAAAAAATTTCAGATCAAATGGATGCATCATCACAATTTCACAATAGATTTGGCAAGGTGTACAAAATTTGGTCACATGTTACAAACCCTAGTACTATTTAAAATCCAGCCATCCAAAAAATCATCAAAAATAATGATAAAAAACTAGACATCAAACAGGTCATGATGCAAAAAACCCCATGAAAATTGGATTTGAAATGAACAAGTTATGAATTTTCAAAGATTGATGATCAAATGAAATATTTATTGAAATAAAAATGAATTAAATTGGAATAAATAAATGACCGGGTGGCAAAGCTGTAAATATTGAGTTCATTTAGCAAAACGCAGCGTTTAGGCACGGCCAGGGAAATGTTCTAATTGGTCCGCTCCAATGGAACAGTAAATTGCAACGTGATAATTGGATGTTCTGGGCATGGCTTTGTAAACTTAGGGTTTCTGGGCAGCAGCATGAACACTCATCATCACCAATTCGTGTTTTCAGAAAAAATTCCAGAAACCAAAACTAAATACACACAAATGTTCAGCATGGCATGGCAAACAAGATTCCAACAATAATTTCCATTAACACACAACATACATCCTGAATCGAGCAGAAGAAAATCCAACATCAAGCTTTGCTCATGAACAAAAATTCTCAAAAATGAATAATGGGCACACATACATGTTCATCCAAGCATGGTAAAGACAAATCCAACATCAGTTTTCATGGAAACAGGCTATTGAGAGAGAATCGAGCAAAAAAGCATATGAACATCAACTTTCATTTTCAGATTTCTTGCAAAATACTTAACCAAATTACATGATACAAAGCTCCTAATGATCAGGGTACTAAGGCCTACACTAAGCATGGCAAAGTTTGGAAAAACAAATGAACCGAAAACTGACCAATTTGGAAGAGCAGATGAAGATTCAGGTGTTATTTGGCCAGGATAAGCTCAAACAGATGCGGCCTTGTGCTCCCAATGATGGATAGTGAAGATGCCTTGGCTCAGTGTAACTTGTCTTTGCTCGAAACTCCATCTGCCATGGCTGAGTTTTGGAATAACAGTTGGATAAAAGCTCCTTCCAGCTGGAGAAGGATGGTTGCAAAGTGTTCACAAGGTTGCTTAGATGGTGAATAAACAATGTCCAGATCGTGGCCTTTGGAGGATTTGGTAGATTTTGGAAAATGCAAGCAAAATGGAATTTGAGAGAATGAAGAAATTTCTGTATGTGATGGCTGCTAGGGTTCCTCAAATGACAGAAAAATGTGATTTATATTATCTGTTTAAGGTTCCTAATCAATGTGCTAAGCTTGTTTATGTTAAATGAAGCCAAATGCACAATTTTGCTAAGCTTGCCACTTTGGACCAAAAGGAGGTATAATGGTAGCATGCTGCTCGAATTTGGGCTTTGGCAAGTCAGAAATCATGTTTTGAATCAATTCCAAATGGCTAATGTAATGGAAATCACTTAAATCAAAACTTCAAAAATGCACCTCACTTGAAAATTAAGCATGCTAAGTCCAAAAATGCCATTTTTATTGGCAATGTTTTAGCACATGAAATTTACATTTTTGGAAAGAGGAGATGAAATGTGGTTTGTAGAAAAAAACCCCACCAAAATTGGCCAAATGGTTTGAGAGATATGGCCTTTTGAAGTTCAAGATTTTGTGAAAATGATTTGATCATATCTTGACAACCATGCATGGGAATTGAGAGTTCTTGGACTTTTTGGAAATGGGAGAACAAGATCTTCAACTTTCATGTTGGGAAAATATTCATTTGAAGCTTGTATCATGATGCAAGTTGAGGATCAAGAAGTTTCCATTTTTGGCAGTTAAAATTACAGGTCCAGTTTCTATTTTTGGAAATTTTCTGTTTGGCTTCAAATTCTTCAATGATGTTGATTTCCATGATATATGAGGCCTATTGGGACATGAATAAGCCCTCTCAAACCAAATCCATCCATCAAAACCACAAAATCAACCACAGTTGACCAACTTTGACTTTCTAGGGTTTCTGACTGACTGTGCATGAACTGATGGCTTCTGAACATCCAACCCTTGACTTAAACACTTCAAATGGACCCCCAAGTCATGTGAACTTGTTGGACAAACCCTAGGGCCTTGGCTCCTTGAGAAACACCCTTGCTTGCTTGGTTGACTGACCTCCTGATCAGTTTGACCTGATTTCTTGATTTGCTTGCACTTGAGGCAACTGGGACAATGCAATGCTATGCAATGGACCATGATATGCTATGACCTAATATGAGAATGTATGTACAATGATAGGTGCAAATTTGAGGTGCTACAGCTGCCCCTATTCAATCAGCTGGGAACCCGAACGGATGATAGCAATGGCTGTCAGACTTTCAGGGTAAACAGGGATTGAATACAAAAGAACCGTAGAAATTTGCACCGACTGGATATGATACAAGAAGAACCACGTCATTTACCGATGACAAATGCATGACAGCTTCAGAAAAGCAAAACCATTTACCGATGGTTAACAACTGGAAACTTGATATTTACTGATATCAACTTCAGCAAGACCATTTACCGATGGTTGCTGGGAAAACAAACTTCTGAAAAGAGAAACCATTTACCGATGGTTAAAACTTGATATTTACCGATATCAACTTCAGCAAGACCATTTACCGATGGCTGCTGGGAAACAGATTGATGAAAAACAAAACCATTTACCGATGGTGGCTTCAAAGCAAACCTGATATTTACCGATATCAAGGCCATTTACCGATGGCTGCTGCAACTGGGAATTCGATATTTACCGATATCGAAGAAAACTGGGCCATTTACCGATGGCATCTCCGCTTGGGGAGGAACAAAATCTTTGTGGTGATACCAGACAAACCGTTTACCGACGACTTCTGGGGATTTTGATTTTATTAACAAGAGAACAAAGAATGACCAGACATTTACCGATGACTGGGATGAGACTCGATGTTTACCGACATCGAAAGATGATGTTTACCGACATCAAAAAGAATGACCAGACATTTACCGATGACTGGGAATGAGGAATTTATTGGGGAGAAACAAACAAATATTTGCCACTGAAAACCAGGTAGGACATTTACCGATGACTCTACTGGGGATTTTTGTTGGGGAATTATCAGACATTTACCGATGACTGAAGGAAAGACTCGATGTTTACCGACACCGAAGCAATGGCGTTTACCGACACCAAAAAAAAAAAAAAGACCAGACATTTACCGATGACTGGGTGAGACTCGATGTTTACCGACACCGAAACAATGGTGTTTACCGACACCAAAAAGAAAGAAAACACACGCGGGTGCTGACATGACACTTACCGGTATCACCAGGAACGACATCTTAGATATGTCAAGGCAAGACTGATCACTTGCTGAGGGGGTCTCACTGGGGAGAAATAAACTTCTGTCACCATCGGGTGAGGAAATAAACCTCTGTGGGGATAGCAGTTCTGAATGCTGTTTGAGCAACTGTAGCTGATTTGCTGTGCTGATGTTGAACAAAACGATCCGCCTCTGTCGGGGATACAGTCTGATGGAGTTTCGAACACATGAATGCACATGTTTGAATTTTTTTATGGCGTAATGCTCCATATGGAATGGAAATGCTACGCAGTTTTGAAGATGCAATGATTACTATATGCAATGCGGTATGATGAGAACTCCGCTGGGGGAGTATACAGGACGACTGTGATGAGAAATCTTCAAGGCAATTCCGCTGGGGGAAAACGAAGCAAATGTTAGGGAACCAACAAAACCCAATCCACTAGGGGAAGCCAAGGCAACTGCTGGGGAACCAACAATACAACTCCGCTAGGGGAAGAACAAAGCAACTCGCTGGGGAGTAAATAAAGCAACTTGTTATAGCCAAAAATAAACTGCTGGAGCTATCCCAATCAATTCACAAAGATTCCGCTTGGGGAAATAACTGCTCCACTGGGGAAGACAAAACCAGGCAACTCTCTTGGGGATAAGTCTCATACAGACCTCAGATGTGATAAGCTCTGCTTTGGGATACAACTGTTACTCTGCTGAGGACGACCCGCATAATTCACAAGTAGAAACAACTCAGCTGGGGAAATAATTAACAACGCCTACCAGGATCGGCAAAGAAACAGTCTTGAAAAAAGAATCCGTCTGGAACGAAAAAAAGAAATCGGCCTGAATACCGAAACAGAAACGTCGACCTGGATACCAAAATAAATGGTAACACAGGGATAACCACGGCCCGAGCGCCGCTCGTCAGTCTGAATACTGAGCATCGGAGTATGAGAGATTTGATGTCGATCTGAAACATCGGAAATTGGCCTGGATGCCACTTCGGTCTGAACACCGGAAAATTGGCCTGAGTGCCATGAGTACATCGACCTGATCGTCGGAAACTCCTTCGGTCTGAATACCGGAAAATTGGCCTGAGTGCCATGAGTGCATCGACCTGATCGTCGGAAACTCCTTCGGTCTGAAAACCGGAAAAACATAAGTACATCGACCTGATCGTCGGAAACTTCTTGGGTCTGAATACCGGAAAAAACATAAGTACATCGACCTGATCGTCGGAAACTTCTTCGGTCTGAATACCGGAAAGACATAAGTACATCGACCTGATCGTCGGAAACTTCTTCGGTTTGAATACCGGAAAGACATAAGTACATCGACCTGATCGTCGGAAACTTCTTCGGTTTGAATACCGGAAAAATTGGCCTGAGTGCCAAAGCGTGAATTGGTTTGTGTTCCAAAACACTCAACATCCTGAAGAGGGCTAGAAAAGCAGTCTTGTTAAAAGATGGACATTCGATTCCACAAGGAATACGAATCTTACTCTGCTGGTGATAACAATCGAAAGATTGACCAAAGAGTGCATGAGATATATTATCTATAGCCGTCAAAACGTAGATAATAACCTCGCATGGAAGATTTATCCATAACCGGGTTGTAGGTTGTTAAATGAATAATCGACCGACATCATCCTGAAGAGAGCGAAGGCAAACTTGTTAAAGGATGGACATTCGATTCCACAAGGAATACGAATCTTACTCTGCTGGTGATAACAATCGAAAGATTGACCAAAGAGTGCATGAGATATATTATCTATAGCCGTCAAAACGTAGATAATAACCTCGCATGGAAGATTATCCATAACCGGGTTGTAGGTTGTTAAATGAATAATCGACCGAAAAGAAAGGCATCAGGGTACCAGGACTAGGTATGCAAAAGATGACCAATCAAAAGAGGATAAAGTTGCTAACTCGGAGCAAATATCCAAAAAAGAAGGGGAAGACCCAATGGGGGACAATACTGCTTGATCAAGGCAAGTATCCAAAGGGGAAAAGAATACCAATACCGCAAACCGGATACTGATAACTGCAAAGAGGGGATTACATCTACCGGTTTGTAGGCAGAAAACCACGGAAAAGTAACCAGTCATCATCGGGATGAGCACAAAGGGTTAATTCCAACAAGGGGATGAAAGTGGGATTTTACAACTACCAGCTCGTGGGTAGGAAACCACAAAGATAGGACTTACAACTACCGGTTAGTAGGTAGAGGCCAACAAACGGTCTGCTGAGAGACAGAGTGAGAAAAAAGGATTTACAACTACCGGGTAGTGGGTAGAAGACCTTAAAGAAAGGACTTACAGCTACCGGTTCGTAGGTAGAAGCCAACAGAAAGGTGACCAGTCATCGGTAGGATGAGCACAAAGGGTTAACTCCAACAAGGGTAGGAATGTGGGATTTTACAACTACCAGCTAGTGGGTAGAAAACCACAAAGATAGGACTTACAACTACCGGTTCGTAGGTAGAAGCCAACAAATTCCGCTGAGGATAAGATGAATGAGTGCCGGTTAGTAAGCGACTATTCATTTATGCCCTAGGGAAGCACAAGAGACAGTCAACGGGTAGCCAATTTAGGATCGATCCAAAAAGGCAGACTGAAACAGGACTCATCCTAATGAGGAAAGAACTCAATAGGGAAAACCCATCCCGATGTGTGTTGGGAGGGAACGGAAACAACCGTCATCCACGAGGATGTATCTCAGTGGGGAAATGGCAGGAAAGGATAGACACTTTCTGCTTAAGGGATTGGCTCTACATGGAGAGATCAGACACACCCAACTCTGCTAGGAGGATCTACTGGAGAGATCTGTATCAACAAATAGCAGGAGACAACCATCAACAGATACACGGCAACAGCTGCAACATGAGTATCTGAATGCTATGATTATGCATGTATGCATTATGCATGATGAATGCATGATGAATGCTGACAAACAGACATGCTCAACACGCAGGTCCGGGAATCAACCGTCCGGAGAGAAAACCAAAGCCACCAGAGAGCAAAGAAATTCCACTGGAGGCTGGGACAATAGGGAACAATCATCATCCCGCAGGGGAGAAAGACCACCAGAGGTTTCCGGAGGGATCGTCGGTCACAACCGGAGAAAAGAGTTCAACATACAGGCGGATGCGCCACAACAACTCGTGATGAAAATCTGAGATACCGAGAAGCAACCAGATCTCTGATGAGAAATACAAAAGCATTGATAAAGCTCCTTACGCGAACAACTCCACTGGGGGATCTATCTGAGGGAATGCCGGATTACGGGGATGTCGATCCTCCAAATACTGAATCTTCCAAGAAAAGCACCCATGCTGGGGGGAGATGAAGACTGCTCTGCTGGAGAGGCGAAAGTTGAAGTCTTCAGTAAACACTCTGCTAGGGGAGCTACCCCACAATAATGTCCGAAACAGCAAACTTGCTGGGGATGCCCCACGATAGGGCTCAAACAGCACTCTACTGGGGATGCCCCATAATAGAGCTAACAGGGATTTGGAGGAAGAATCTGTACTGCCGGGAACATGAAGATGAATAACTTCAAACGACACTGCATCGGGCAACTTCACTGAGGAGAGACCATACGAGGTTCTGCAGGACAAAGATACAGTCATGCTCGAGATACGAACAATTGTCTTACCTGTTGGTAATCATACCACCCCCGGGAGAGCACTGTGGGTCTCCTAAGTATTCTTCCATCATTGTGAATGTTCACTTTGTTTAAGAACAATTTTTTTTTTTGAAAAATTTGTTTATTTTGAAAACAATGATACTTTATCAATTAAAACATGCAAAACGTTTGTTGAGTTGAAACAAATAAGAGTGCAAATAATTTGGATAAAAGCTCAAATTAATGTGATGGAATGGTAGTCTGCAAAGGGCGAGACTCCATGGATCTGTACAAGTTTGAAATCGGTGATATATATTGGAGAGGGCTACATTGAACATAATGACCTTTCCTCTACCATTCTGAATTTTCGATGTATTCAAAGCTTCAGTCGACGACGAATCGAGAATCCCTGACGGATGACAGATATAGAGCACAGTCTTGTCAAGATGCAGTTACTTGCCAAATCCCTAATTTTTGCCTAGATTGCCCCAGTGTGAGGTGCTCAATCTAGCGGGATGCAAATTCTTCTTTTTTTTTTCCAATGTCTCTAACTTTTGCCTGGATCGTCCTTTCGGGTTTTCAATCCACCGAGACGCTCCTTTTTGCCTAAGTCGCCCTTTGGGGTGTTCGACTTAGCGAGCTATTCTTTTTTTTTTGTTTAGGCGAAGTATTTCTTGACTGCGTCAGAGTTCACAGGACGAGTGAACTTCTCCACCCATTGTTGTAAGTGTCAAAACATTGCCTGAAAAGGCTCTCTTGACAACAAATGGACGTTCATAGCTTGGAGTCCACTTGCCCCTGGACTCGGGCACGAAAGACAAGACTTTCTTGAGCACAAGGTCCCTCGGAACACACGAGGCTTGATCTTCTTATCGAATGCTTTCTTCACTCTCTGCTGATATAACTTGACCATGACACATGGCAGTTGATCTTTTCGTTCTTTCCGTCGAATTCAGCATTAGTCAACTTGGGACTTTGAGGGTGCTATCTTTCTTTTGTTTTTTTTTTTCTCTTTTGATTTTGCTTTTGATTTTGCTTTCTTTTGATTTCTTTTGATTTTGCACCCTCCTCTTTTTTTTTCTTTTTCTCTTTTTTTGATAAATGCCCCAGTTGGCTGTTCTGCTGATTCTCGAGATGCAGCTGAGTGATCTTCTTTTCTTGCTCAAGAAGTCGGGAAATACCGTCAGGAATCCCTTCAAAATCATCTTCGTCCGCTTCAAATACAGGGAATTCAAAATTGGGAGATGACGTCCGATCACTATGTTCAATGGGTTTGAGAAACAACCTGCATAATGATTTTGATATGAAAAGCTTTTTGAAAATCAAACAAGACAATCGTTATGCAGATGAAAAGATTGCTTTTATTCTTGTTTTTTAAGGTTTTTTGTGATCACCAATTTCATGCAAAAAGCGAAAAGGGAAAACAATTGGAAAAACAAATGTTTAACATGCATTTACTTGAATGAAAATATCATTGCACAAAATGTTGCCAACAATGTCATCACTTCTCCTTTTGGCATGGGAGAAGGGTTTTTAAACAAAGTGATTGTTACTCTGACTTATGAACAACTGTAGGAACGCCCACAGTGACCCAATTGTGACAGACACCACCAGGAATGATGAAATTGTTCAAGTCCTCTGCGTCCTCTTCCAAGATAGCAGCATCCTCTTCTTCAGGTTGATCGACATGGATGAATCCTCCACTTGAAAACAAACCTTGCTCCTTAAGTGCCCCAGAACAGTAGCCAATGCCAGCCCGGGATTGGTTAACCAGGAATAAATCCATCAACAGCACTAAGTCTGGCAAAATCTCTCTCGAGTTCACAATTCTCTTGCTCAGGATGATCCATCAATCTGGCAGAGTCGGCTCTGGTATAATACCGGCAAAGTACGTCTTCAAAATAAATGAAGATCGCAGGGTCAGACCACAGGACGGGAGACCGTAACAAAACACCCGCTGATGCAAATGATGCATGAAGTGTTTATGCATATGCTTGTTTTTATTTCAAAGGAACTCGAGGGTTTTATTTGCAAACTTTGAAATATTTAGCATCTTGATCATATATGAGAATATCTCATCAGATATATCAGGTGAAAAAATTTTCCCGGTTTTTTCATGTTTTGAAAATTTTTGCAGATAAACTCCTTTGAGTTCCTTGAAAATTTTCTTTTTTCTGATGATATGGATGCAGATGAATGCATGAATGCATGAATGCAACAAACACACTCAAGGATCAAGCAAAGCACGCCAAACAAAGGTCGTGGGAAAGCTCATTGTATCCCTAATATCAATCATCCATTTTGGTGGATTTAGGTTTTCACCTTATCGACACCCAAGTTCCATTGATATTAACGGTACATGAACCAGCTCAAACATCCTTAATATCAATCAGCCGCTTTGGTGGATTTTAGGTTTTACCCCTGATCCGGGATCCATTGATATTAACAATGTTTGAAGGACTCAACCACGAATCATGGGTTTGTTGAGAGTCACGAGCATGGAGTCTCGGTTAAGAACCACCCAAAGGGAGTGTACTAGGGTTTAAACCTGCCAAACATGTTCTATCAGAGGTTCCCATAATCATCGTTCCATCTCTCGAATATTATCGGAGGAACGAATACTCGTATTCCAAGAATATTCTCAAGAGAAACTCTTATGAGTGTAGTATCGCGTAACAATCGTATCAGAACTGACATCTGAACGACCTCCGCACTACGGTCCTAAAAAATAGGCCAAGATGGGTTTGGTAAACTAAGGTCCTTGGCTTCTGCGGCACATGATTGAAAGAATAATGCCTAACCACAAATAACTTGTGTGACATTATTAGTTCAACATGACCTCCACCAAGTGAATGGTCTCGCAAGTCAACTGGCTAAGGAATACTCCACACCAGTCAACAAGACTATGCCATTCTCCTATCCTAGAGAGCACTCGAGTTCGGGTATTGGACCTCTTACCTCAACTGACTCCCACCCCACAAAGAAAAACAGACAACCAGCCAGGCAGAATGAATAATGAATATGAATGCAAACATAATTACAAACATAAATGCAAACAATAGACAATGAATGCAAACAGTAAATAAGGGATGCAATAAAAACAGCACAAAGCAACCAAAACCCTAATCCTAGAGAGCGCCGGGAGAGACTCGCTCAGGGAAGATGGACCAGCATAGGTCAACTTCTCTATATCCCCAGCAGAGTCGCCAGCTGTCGCATTACGCGAAAAACCGGCGGGAAAAGAAGAAACAACAGAGCCGCCACCGTGCGTTATTTATCCCAAAAGAGGGAAAGGAAACGCTCAGAGTAAACCTAGGAAAGAACATGGTCTCGCGACCAAAGAGAATGGGTTCGGGAGTCGGTTATGCGAAGGGAAGGTATTAGCACCCCTACGCATCCGTAGTACTCTACGGGATCCACGCACAAAAGGAAAGGATATTGGTTGCTAAAAACTGCTCAAACTCACACACACTGGCTGAAGGAGACAAAAGAAACTGACTGAAACTGACTCGGCAGGATGTCGCATCCTGGGCCTACTTAGTCTATCAGACATAGACATCAGAGTCGAAGTAGTTCGGACTGGGGAAACGACACATGCTCGCTAGGATATCGCATCCTATGCATACGTATCTCCTTGGACGAAGGAGAATCAGAGCATTCGTAGCTCGGCTGACACGCACACAAACAAACAAGACACAGGCAAACGTGGAGCCTGAATGCCAATCACTGGACTTACATCAGCATCCGAACCTAAACACACACAGGAAACCAACTGCCAATCGCTGGACTTATGTCGGACTCCAACCAGAACACACACAAGGGTGGTTAAGACACAAAGGGTGAAAAAGAAAAAAGGGCGCCCGGAGAGATCAGCTCAATCTCCTGCCTACATACTTCATCTGGTATGAAGATCAGGGCGATGTAGTTCCCCTACGCAGGGAAAAAAGAAGGACTAGCCTAACCAGATAACAGAGGGAGACACAACACTAGGGAGACTACGACTCGAGCCTAGATGTTGTCATGCAAAGTCAACCCTAAGTTAAGGTTTCTAGCTAACTGGCACAGGGAGCCAGCCTATCCTAACCACGGCTTGCACAGGAAGCAAGCCACACCTAAACCAACTTGCACAGGAAGAAGAAGGGTCTCGATTGCAACTAGGGCAAGAGAAAGGGGAGGTCTCAATCGCAACGAGGGCGAGAGAAGAGAATTAGTGTTAGTGGTTAGTTAAACTCGACAAGACATCGCATCTCGTGCCTACGTATCTCATCTGAACATGAGAATCAGAGTTGCCGTAGTTCGGCTACGGAGGGACAAAGGTCTCGATTGCAACTAGGGCAAGAGAAAGGGAAAGGCTCGATCGCAACGAGGGCGAGAGAAAGGAAAAGGCTCGATCGCAACGAGGGCGAGAGAAAGGATCGCAACGAGGGCGAAAGCAAACAAGGATTAGTCTAAACTAAACCTAACTTGCACAGGAAGCAAGTCAAACAAACATACAAGCACAGGTAGCACACACTATATACACACAAGGGGCTCACACAAGGGTTAGGTTTTAGTCGAGGGGTCATATCAACCTCGACAAACAAACCTCTGGAATGGGGTGAATGGTGCTCTTAACCTTGCCATTGAGGGGCTAAGGTGAAGCAGATGAAAGGTGAGTGAAGATGAGACTTCACAGCTTCTATCCCTGGCCTGGGAGAGCTTAAGACAAGAATGTGTGGGTTCAGAAGGTGGGAACCCTTCTACACATTTGATACTGACTCAACTGTGCAATTGCACAAGATCTTGGGTTTTTATCTGAAATGCATCAACACAGTGGTGTGAGCAAAACAGAAGACACACTGAATAGCAGGGGATAGGTTGCTTATCCCTTGGTTCTGCCAATTGCCTCTTCACTTAGGAGGTCTTTGACTCTTGTACAAGGACAAATTAAACATACACAAACATTGCCTCTTAAGGAGGACTTCAGACAGTTGCCTGGCCAAGTAACAGGCCAGGTCTTCCAGACTACATGAAGAAAAAGGAATTATACCTCAAGCAAGTTGCTAAATAGCAAAGCAAAGCAAGTTCAAAGAACTTAAGCAACTAATGGTACCTGAAATAGTCAAACCAATCAGTTCACAGTTCACAAACAAAACAAAAAGAAACAGACATCAATAGGTAATCAGAAGCAAAGGAATGTGCAAGGCACAAGACTTAGGCATGTGAGCCAAGTCACCTACAAAACAAACAAAGTTAAACAATGCTATTCAAGTAAGCTCAATCAAAAGAAATTGATCTCATTGGTCATTTGGTGTTCATCCTGAAAACATAAGCTCAACAGTGAGTAACAGGACCACTAGGACAAGCCTAGGGTCAAAAGAGAATGAAAAAGTCAAAACAGCAAATGAAAGTCAACCAAAATCAAGTTCAAACATTTAAGAAGCAAGCTCAATTAGTCTCAAGTTTATATCATGCATCATCATCAATTCACAAGCAAAAGAAGTCAAAGCATGGCAAGGGAGGGCTCAAAGAAGTCAACAGAATGACTTGCATCAAAAGTCAACTCAAACATTTTCAAAAATCACCAGATAAATCATGATCAATCCTAACACCTAGCATGGTAAGCATGTAAAATTTCATCACATTTGGACAAGTGGAAGGCAGTCAATGAAAATCATAAAGTCAAAGCAAATTTGAACATGCTCAATGAAGTCAACAGCAAGACTTAGCTCAAAACCAAACATAAGCATTTCCAAAAATCATCAAATAATTCATGCTCAATCAAAATCCATAACATGACATGCATATGAAATTTCAGCTCAATTGGATCATGGGAAGATGGTCAATTAAAATCAGAAAGTCAAAACCAATTTAAGCATGCACAAAGAAGTCAAACAAACATGTATCAACTTCAAAAAATCATAACTAAATGAAAACAGATGAGAAATGAATGGGATCAACACCAAGGCAAAGCTTAAGATGTCTAGTATGCACATGTAAAATTTCATGATCATCCAACAAAGTATGAGAATTTCCCAAATGAAATAGCAAGATGTATCACACAAAGTCAACAATTGACTAGGCAGGGAAGAAAAATCTCAAACAATTAAGAAATGGCATAATTAATTCCAGGAAAATTCACAAGTCAACTAGACATATAAGAGAAGGATCATGCAAAATTTCACATCAATTGAAGGTCAGGAAGCATGTCAACAAAAATCATGAAATTGCATATCATTGGTGTGACACAAATTGTCACACCCTAGTTCAAAAATTCATAACTCAGCAACCAAATAAGATAAATTCAAGAACTCTACATCAAAATCACCATGGATGAGTGTAGATTATGCACAAAAAATTTCAGATCAAATGGATGCATCATCATAATTTCACAATAGATTTGGCAAGGTGTACAAAATTTGGTCACATGTTACAAACCCTAGTACTATTTAAAATCCAGCCATCCAAAAAATCATCAAAAATAATGATAAAAAACTAGACATCAAACAGGTCATGATGCAAAAAACCCCATGAAAATTGGATTTGAAATGAACAAGTTATGAATTTTCAAAGATTGATGATCAAATGAAATATTTATTGAAATAAAAATGAATTAAATTGGAATAAATAAATGACCGGGTGGCAAAGCTGTAAATATTGAGTTCATTTAGCAAAACGCAGCGTTTAGGCACGGCCAGGGAAATGTTCTAATTGGTCCGCTCCAATGGAACAGTAAATTGCAACGTGATAATTGGATGTTCTGGGCATGGCTTTGTAAACTTAGGGTTTCTGGGCAGCAGCATGAACACTCATCATCACCAATTCGTGTTTTCAGAAAAAATTCCAGAAACCAAAACTAAATACACACAAATGTTCAGCATGGCATGGCAAACAAGATTCCAACAATAATTTCCATTAACACACAACATACATCCTGAATCGAGCAGAAGAAAATCCAACATCAAGCTTTGCTTTTTATGAACAAAAATTCTCAGAAATGAATAATGGGCACACATACATGTTCATCCAAGCATGGTAAAGACAAATCCAACATCAGTTTTCATGGAAACAGGCTATTGAGAGAGAATCGAGCAAAAAAGCATATGAACATCAACTTTCATTTTCAGATTTCTTGCAAAATACTTAACCAAATTACATGATACAAAGCTCCTAATGATCAGGGTACTAAGGCCTACACTAAGCATGGCAAAGTTTGGAAAAACAAATGAACCGAAAACTGACCAATTTGGAAGAGCAGATGAAGATTCAGGTGTTATTTGGCCAGGATAAGCTCAAACAGATGCGGCCTTGTGCTCCCAATGATGGATAGTGAAGATGCCTTGGCTCAGTGTAACTTGTCTTTGCTCGAAACTCCATCTGCCATGGCTGAGTTTTGGAATAACAGTTGGATAAAAGCTCCTTCCAGCTGGAGAAGGATGGTTGCAAAGTGTTCACAAGGTTGCTTAGATGGTGAATAAACAATGTCCAGATCGTGGCCTTTGGAGGATTTGGCAGATTTTGGAAAATGCAAGCAAAATGGAATTTGAGAGAATGAAGAAATTTCTGTATGTGATGGCTGCTAGGGTTCCTCAAATGACAGAAAAATGTGATTTATATTATCTGTTTAAGGTTCCTAATCAATGTGCTAAGCTTGTTTATGTTAAATGAAGCCAAATGCACAATTTTGCTAAGCTTGCCACTTTGGACCAAAAGGAGGTATAATGGTAGCATGCTGCTAGAATTTGGGCTTTGGCAAGTCAGAAATCATGTTTTGAATCAATTCCAAATGGCTAATGTAATGGAAATCACTTAAATCAAAACTTCAA
This sequence comes from Lathyrus oleraceus, assembly GCF_024323335.1. Classification (NCBI taxonomy): domain Eukaryota; kingdom Viridiplantae; phylum Streptophyta; class Magnoliopsida; order Fabales; family Fabaceae; genus Lathyrus; species Lathyrus oleraceus. The sequence continues at coordinate 160,049,020 of NC_066579.1, read as the reverse complement.
AAATGCACCTCACTTGAAAATTAAGCATGCTAAGTCCAAAAATGCCATTTTGATTGGCAATGTTTTAGCACATGAAATTTACATTTTTGGAAAGAGGAGATGAAATGTGGTTTGTAGAAAAAAAACCCCACCAAAATTGGCCAAATGGTTTGAGAGATATGGCCTTTTGAAGTTCAAGATTTTGTGAAAATGATTTGATCATATCTTGACAACCATGCATGGGAATTGAGAGTTCTTGGACTTTTTGGAAATGGGAGAACAAGATCCTTCAACTTTCATGTTGGGCAAAAATTCATTTGAAGCTTGTATCATGATGCAAGTTGAGGATCAAGAAGTTTCCATTTTTGGCAGTTAAAATTACAGGTCCAGTTTCTATTTTTGGAAATTTTCTGTTTGGCTTCAAATTCTTCAATGATGTTGATTTCCATGATATATGAGGCCTATTGGGACATGAATAAGCCCTCTCAAACCAAATCCATCCATCAAAACCACAAAATCAACCACAGTTGACCAACTTTGACTTTCTAGGGTTTCTGACTGACTGTGCATGAACTGATGGCTTCTGAACATCCAACCCTTGACTTAAACACTTCAAATGGACCCCCAAGTCATGTGAACTTGTTGGACAAACCCTAGGGCCTTGGCTCCTTGAGAAACACCCTTGCTTGCTTGGTTGACTGACCTCCTGATCAGTTTGACCTGATTTCTTGATTTGCTTGCACTTGAGGCAACTGGGACAATGCAATGCTATGCAATGGACCATGATATGCTATGACCTAATATGAGAATGTATGTACAATGATAGGTGCAAATTTGAGGTGCTACACCAAGAAACCGACAAAGACTTGATTCCCTAGTTTTGACGAACTACATACCGATATCCGTTTTATTAATATTTAATCTACCCCTATACTTAGATCTTTGCTTGTCCTCAAGCAAAATTCAGCATAGAAATCGTTTTCAAAAATTTAGCCAGGCGAAGTTTCAAAACACACATCAATTCGTAATAGGTTGCAAGTGGATTTTGTTTAGAAGCAACTTGAGTTTAACCTTGACATCAACAACTACCGTTACAACCTCAGATAACCCGACCTTATGCAAACCAGTTCGAGCAATGCCATTATAGCTGTCCTAGTTCCTTTACTCTTATTTCACCCGTTTTCATTCTAGCGAAATCACATTAAGCCCTTTATCTTTTCGCGCACATAGTGGAGTAACCGGTTAGTGATTATGATCCGCTTTTAGCTAGAAGTTCTGGTACATAAGTCGGATAACTTCGTTATTCAGTCCATTGCAAATTGTGGGGGATCGAACCGTAGTCCGCCCTACCGAGTTCAGTACCAGATACCTACTGAACCAACTCATAATGGATCTTTCATATTGTGTTTTTGCATGATCTGCAACCTTTAGATTAAATGATCTGGTAAGGATCACCTAATTTAATCAGTGCATTTCCTGATATATTCATATATTTTATGTTACTTTGGGGGATCATTCACTTATATTCATCGGCTCTCCACGTAGTTTGCTATTAAGATGGTGCTGACTTCTCGTATAAACTACTCGGGGTTACTATAAAACTAAAAGTTCGAGGAATCGGTATAATAGGTACTTATCCTGATCTAACATGTTGAGGTTCTCATAGCGTTGTTATGGTAATGATTTTTGTCTTGATTTCACTCAAGTTGTATAAAATAAGCGACCTTTATACTTATTGGGTGTGTTAAATTTTTGTTATGGCTCATGAAAATTTTTGAGGGAATAGATAATAGAAATTTTCACACTCGGGACTTAACTTAAAAATTTTTATTTTTTTTTATTTTTATTTTTATTTTTTTTTTATTTTTTTATTTAGGAAATAACATTAAAAGGAAAAGTACATACTTGAACAATGGAAATAGGAAGAACAAGTTTTTCCCCCATACTTAAATTAAACATTGTCCCCAATGTTTTAAGGAAATGAAATACAATATGGAAAGGAAAAAGAAACTACAACTAAGGTTGTCTTCCGCCTCTGGTTCTTGGACCTGGTGATCTCTGACGTAAGTCTAAGTTGTCGAACCTGCTGAACAACTCAGTAAACCGCTGGTCGGTTATGGCATTCCTAGCATCCTGTTGCTGTTGCATTTGACGCATCATCTGCAGCATTTCGACATTCTGTGCCTGCATACCGTCGATAGCATCCATAATGTCGTCGTTGGTTGCAGGCCTTCTTCGTCGACGACGTTGGGAGGATGGGCCAGTTGCATTACTGGAAGGGTTGAGCGGGACTGACTGTTGTGTAGGCGGATGATCACCTTGTTCCATTTCTTCAAACTCATCTGTTTGCGGGTTTGTTTGTGAAGGCTCGATGGTTTCGGGAGCGTTTAGATCGTAGAGGTGGCAGTCGGGGTTTGTGACATCAGTGCGGGCAGTATTTGGTAGAACAACGCTTGGGACTGCCTGGTTGTTCACCATAAGATAATATCCTCCGCCTACTCTGTTCTTAATCAAGCGGCTGGATCGACAGTAGCTGATATCCATAGATAGGGGAGGTAGGGATTCTAAAGTTTGAAGTTTATCCCCTAGGTGTAGGCCAAGTGCTATGGTGGTGATTAATCCACCGATTATAAAAGGTTGCCTGCCTCTAGCACATAAGGTGCGGATATGATGAAAGAGAAAGGAGGCGGCGTTTACCTGAGTATCTGGTTCGAAGACGCACTGGAGGAAAAATAGTTCCTTTGAGTTGACCTTGCTGTTGTTTGGCCTTCCAAAAACTGTGTTTTGCAAGATGCGGATAAAGTACCGGATAGTGGGGTTATGTATATGGGAGAGAAGGAGCTCTTCCCAGTTGTAGGTATCTATACCGGAAATTTTCTTAAAAAGGCCGAAAACACCAACTGTGTTCCAGTTTGAGGTTGGAGGGATTCTGGCGTGCAGCAGACCTTCTGTGGGAAATTGTAGCATGGTACTCAATTGGTTTTGGGTTAGGGAGTACTCGGTGTTAAACATACGGAAGGTTGCGGTACCGGTTAGAAATTCGTCTTCACCGGCGGGAGTGGTGTAGTCGTATGAACTTAAGAATTCTAAGGTTAGGGATGGGTAGGTGGGTTGATTATGAGTGCAAAGGAAGGTTAAGTTGGCTTGACGGAGCATCCATTCGATACCTTGGAGTAATCCTAATTGTTGTAAACAGGTTAAATCGGGGTACCTGGTGGAAGCGACGCCTCGCTGTTGGAAACGCTCGAATTGCTCCCTTTGATAATTGTCATCTTCGGATCAGAAGATGATATTTCCGAAATTCTGATTTCCCGCCATTGTGATGAATGAATTTTGAGGGGGTGATTTGGAAAGAAGAAAAAAAATGTATTTGATAGGAGAGAATGGTTTGTGGTGAATGAAGGAAGGTTTGGTGGGTATTTATAGGAGAAGAATTTGGAAGGTGGAAAGAAAAAGTGGTTGAAAAGTAATTAAGTGTGGTTAAATGAAAAATGAATGGGGAAGGTAAAAAGTTAAAGATGTAACGTTCGTCTCCAACGGCTCCTTAACGTTCACTAGTCTGAGTAGTGTTACGCTCGTCACAGGGGTGTGACGCTCGTAACAGGCACTTGGTGTGCCGCTCGTTATGGATAGTGTGACGCTCGTCACACATTCCTTTTTGGAAAGGCTTCAGTAGCATTCCACAAAATCACTTCGGTAAAGGATTTAATTTTTGTTATTTATTTTGTTTTGTTTTGCTTATGATCAGTTTAGTCTGCAGTTTAATTTATGGTGCACGCTTAATCTGCTTTGTATAATAATAATTCATAGGTAGCAACAGTAGAGCATAATAGCTATTGCATAATAAAATTAAATAAACAGCTTCAATAAAAATGATCATAATGTAATACAGGAAAGGAAAACAATGAAATGAAAGAAAAAAATAAATGCGAACACGAATTCAAATAACATTAATGAAAAATCTAATTTAAAACTAAATAACTTAGAAAAATAACTAAACTCTATCCCTCTGTACGATCTCTGGCCGGAGGAGCAAAAGAGTTAACATGATGTAGCAACTCGTGAAACTGATTCGTCATACTGCTCATGTATCCTAGAACTTCGTGTCTCATGTTAGTAAATTCTCCTCTGAGGGCGTCTTGTTCTGACATCAAAGCTTCAATGGCGGTGTTATAATCAGTTCCGGGCATATGATGTCGGAGGTCAGGTATGGCTGATTCTTCGGTCTGAACAGGCTGAGGAGGAGGGTCAATATCATAATAGTCGGATGGTGTCTGAGGGTCAGATTCAGCATGAGGGATCTGGTCAACATAATTCTCATAGTCATTACAAATCTCATAATCCTGGATGGATTCAGTGGATCTAGCAGGAGTTGGGGTTTCATTCAGGTTATAGAGCCAGTTCCTTTGGTTATGAACACTAGTCCTAGGATCGGGCATGGTGAATAGGCAGAGAACCTGGTTATCAATAATAAGCTCAAACTCATCAGTCCCTAGGTTTGCTATAAACATAGTGTTGAAGAGGAAAGGTATACTCATAGTAGTAATGCCACAAAAAGGGTTTAGGTCAAGCATAGGCTGACGTAACCCAATAGCATTACCTATCATAGTTATCAAACCGCCTATTCTAATGGGTGCTCGCTCATCCTGGATAAGGTGGTCCAAATTAGCTAACATAAAAGTGGCACCGTTCACTGGACGGTTCTGGGAAGCACAAAATATGATGAAGAGTTCATCACGTGAAACTGAAGTACTATTAGGCTTCTTCCCAAATAAAGTGTGGGTCAGGATCTTATGGAAATAGCGAAAGGCCGGGTTGTGTATGTTTCCAGAGAGAAACTCATGTTCTTCGGGCTCATCATTTCCAGTCAGCCTACCCCAAAAGTGTTCAAGCTCTCTATATTCAAAAAGTTCTTCCTGGCTTACAGTGAATGTATCAAAGGAGATAGGAAAACCCAAAAGGTTGGTGAAGTCTCTAATATTAAATTGGTACTCCATATTGAACATTCTGAACTGGATAAAACCTCTGCTAATTCCTTTTCCATGGCTGGGTAGATAGATTAATGAGCTAAGGAATTCTAGTGTGAGTCTCCGGTAGGTGGTGAAATGTCTCAGGATAGGGGATGTCTCCCATCCAATCTGATTCTGCAAATACAGGACACTCTGTCTCAGTCCAAGGGCAGTCATAGCCCAATCATCAGCATATAAACTAGGTAGCATCTCTCTAGCGGCTAGTTCTTCAAACTTTTGTTTCTGAGCCATTCCTCTGAATTTGATACTCATACGATCAATATGTCCCATCTGGTTAGTGTTAGCTAGAGAAAAGAAAACATGAGTTTAAGTCAGGATTTGGCCAAATGCCGAAAGAAGAAAAAATTATTATTATTATATTTTTTTCTTTTTGAATAAATCAAGAATGAATGCTAAACAGAAATTAAAAGAATAATTAAGAAAGAAATAGGGAAATGATAATAATAGAATAATAAAATAACAAACTAATTTGTGGGTTGTCTCCCACTAAGCGCTTTGTTTAAATGTCGCAAGCTCGACAAAGAAACTGTTAAATATAATCTATAGGTCCTGGGGGCGTTTCGTCTAAGTGTAGGATTTGCGAATCCTCGTTGGTTTCCGCATAGTGATAGTGTTTCAGACGTTGCCCGTTTACGGTGAACAGTTCTGTAGATTTTCCTTTTATTTCTACCGCTCCACTGGGAAAGATTTTAGTGATATGAAAAGGCCCTGACCATCTGGATCGTAGTTTTCCCGGGAATAACTTTAGTCTAGAGTTAAATAAAAGTACTGCGTCGCCTTGCTTGAAGATTTTCCTTGATATACGCTTGTCATGCCATTGTTTTGTTCTTTCTTTATAGATTCTGGCATTTTCATAGGCGTCTCTTCTGAGTTCCTCTAATTCGTTTATGTCAAGGATTCTCTTTTCACCGGCGGCTTTATAATTCAAATTTAGATTTCTAATAGCCCAATAGGCTTTATGTTCTAATTCTACCGGGAGGTGACAGGATTTTCCATAAATGAGCTTAAATGGGGTCGTCCCTATGGGGGTTTTATAAGCAGTTCGGTATGCCCACAAAGCTTCTGGTAATTTCAATGACCAATCTTTCCTTGAAGTGGCGACCGTTTTTTCTAGTATTTGCTTGATTTCTCTGTTAGATACTTCCACTTGTCCACTGGTTTGAGGGTGGTAAGGTGTTGCTATCCTATGTCTTACTCCATATTTAAATAATAATTTTTCGAGTACCTTGGATATAAAGTGCGATCCACCATCACTGACTACTATTCTTGGGATGCCAAATCTCGGAAATATTATATTCTTAAAGAGTCTAGTTACTACTCGGGTGTCGTTTGTTGGGGATGCTACAGCTTCGATCCATTTTGATACGTAGTCAACTGCCACGAGTATGTATTTGTTACCGAAAGAGGATGGAAAGGGTCCCATGAAGTCTATCCCCCACACGTCGAAAATCTCTACTTCCAAAATACCTTTTTGTGGCATCTCGTCACGTCTAGATATGTTTCCCGTGCGTTGACATCTGTCACACTTCTTAATAGCCGCATGTACGTCCTTCCATATAGTTGGCCAATAAAAGCCGGCTTGTAGGATTTTAGAGCAGGTCTTGGATGTACTTGTGTGTCCACCATAAGGAGCGGAGTGACAGTGTTGGATTATATTTTCTACCTCTTCTTCGGGTATACATCGACGGAAAATACCATCGGGGCCTCTTTTGAAAAGTAAGGGATCATCCCAGTAATAGTGTTTTATGTCGTAGAAGAATCGTTTCTTCTGTTGGTAAGATAAAGTAGGTGGAACTATTCCGGCAGCTAAATAATTGACGAGATCAGCGTACCATGGTGTGACGGATATAACTAAGGTGGTTTCTACTTGCATGTCGGAGTTGCTCTCTTCCAAAGTAGCTATAAGTTTGTCATACGAGAAATCATCATTAATTGATGTTCTTTCCGGTTCAAGGTTCTCAAGTCTAGAGAGGTGGTCTGCTACTACGTTTTTAGTTCCTTTCTTGTCCTTGATTTCTAAGTCGAATTCTTGTAGCAACAAGATCCATCTTAGTAGTCTAGGTTTAGCATCTTTTTTTGTTAAAAGGTACCTGATAGCAGCGTGATCAGTGTAGACTATTATTTTAGCTCCTACCAAGTAAGAACGAAATTTATCTAGCGCAAATACCACTGCTAGGAGTTCTTTCTCGGTAGTGGCGTAATTCATTTGCGCTTCATCCAGGGTTCTGCTAGCGTAATATATAACGTGAAGCTTTTTATCCTTTCTTTGTCCTAACACAGCACCTACAGCATAATCGCTGGCATCGCACATTATTTCGAATGGTTCATTCCAGTCTGGTGTCTGCATTATGGGTGCGGAGATCAATGCTTGTTTAAGAGTTTGAAATGCTTTTAAACAGTTGTCGTCGAATATGAATTCAACATCTTTCATCAATAGTCCGGTTAAAGGTTTAGTTATCTTAGAGAAGTCTTTGATGAATCGTCGGTAAAAACCGGCGTGTCCTAAAAAGCTTCGTACTTCTCTCACGGTTCTTGGGGGTTGAAGATTTTCGATTACCTCTATTTTGGCTTTGTCTACTTCAATTCCTCTGTTCGAGATGATGTGTCCTAAAACGATTCCTTCTTGTACCATAAAGTGGCACTTCTCCCAGTTAAGTACTAAGTTTACTTTTACACATCGCTCAAGGACTCTTTCTAGGTTTTCAAGGCATTCCTCGAAACTTTGTCCGTATACAGAAAAGTCATCCATAAATACTTCCATGATGTTTTCGAGAAAGTCGGCGAATATTGCCATCATGCATCTTTGAAAGGTTGCAGGGGCATTACACAGACCAAACGGCATTCGTCTATAAGCGAAGGTACCAAAAGGGCACGTGAACGTTGTCTTTTCTTGGTCATCAGGGTGAATTGGTATTTGAAAGAAGCCTGAATAACCGTCTAGATAACAGAAATGTGAATGTTTTGCTAATCGTTCTAACATTTGGTCAATGAATGGTAAAGGGAAATGATCTTTTCGGGTTGCTTTGTTTAGTTTCCTATAATCAATGCACATTCTCCATCCCGATTCGATTCGTTTAGTTATAGTTTCTCCTTTTTCGTTTTCAATAACGGTTATGCCTCCTTTCTTTGGTACAACGTGTACAGGGCTAACCCATTTGCTATCAGATATAGGATATATAATACCTGCTTCCAATAACTTGGTTATTTCTTTCTTTACTACCTCACTCAGGATCGGATTTAGTCTTCTCTGGTGTTCCCTAGAGGTTTTACAGTCTTCTTCTAACATGATGCGGTACATACAAATAGAAGGGCTTATTCCTTTAAGATCGGTGATGTGGTATCCTAGTGCGGTGGGGTACTTCCTTAAGATATGTAGGAGTTTTTCTGTTTCGAGTCTTCCTAGATCTGCATTAACTATCACAGGTCGTTCAAGTTCTAAGTCTAGGAATTCATATCTCAGATTTTTGGGAAGTGTCTTCAGCTCAGGGGTTGGTTTGTTAAGATATTGCGTAGGGTCCGATGTTATTGCTAAACATTGGTTAGGTTTGTCTTCTAAAAGATAGTCTGATGATTTGTCTTCTCCTAACTCTGCTTCTTTTATGCATTCATCGATGATATCCATGAAGTAACATGTATCTTCTATTGCAGGTGCTTTCAAGAATTGGGAAAGAATGAATTCAATTTTCTCTTCACCTACTTCGAAGGTGAGTCGTCCTCGTTTTACGTCTATGATTGCACCGGCAGTTGCTAAGAATGGTCTTCCCAGTATAATGGGTGTAATATCATCTTCTCTAATGTCCATAATTGTAAAATCAGTGGGAATGTAAAACTGACCTATGCGTACGGGAACGTTTTCAAGGATTCCTACAGGATATTTGATGGAACGATCTGCTAGTTGCACAGACATTTTGGTCGGTCTTAATTCTCCCATTTCCAGTTTCTTACATATGGATAAAGGCATAACGCTAATTCCGGCTCCTAAATCGCATAAAGCTTTGTCGATGACAAATTTTCCTATGTGACAGGGTATAGAGAAACTACCCGGATCCTTGAGTTTAGGAGGCATGTTTTGGATTATTGCGCTACATTCGGCAGGGAGTGTAACGGTTTCGCTATCCTCAAGTTTCCTCTTATTAGAAAGGATTTCTTTTAAGAATTTAGCATATGAGGGCATCTGCGTAATAGCTTCGGTGAACGGAATTGTAACGTTTAATTTTTTAAGGAGATCAACAAATTTTCTAAATTGGCCCGCATCTTTGGTTTTAACAAGCCTTTGAGGGTAAGGTATAGGTGGTTTGTAAGGTGGTGGAGGTACATAAGGTTCCTTCTTTTCTAGGGTTTCCTTATTACTCTCTTCCTTTTCCTTAGGTTCACTTTCCTCAGTTGATTTCTTAGGGTTTTGGTTTTCTATCCTTGGATCAGACGGTCCTTCCACTTCCGTTCCACTTCTTAATATAATTGCATGAGCTTGGCTTCTCGGATTAGGTTGGGGCTGTCCAGGGAATGTACCAGTTGGGGCAGCAGTAGGTGCTTGTTGTTGGGCTACTTGTGATATTTGTGTTTCCAGCATTTTGTTATGGGTAGCCAAGGCATCTACTTTGCTTGCTAGTTGTTTAAGTTGTTCGCCAGTGTGTATGTTCTGGTTTAAGAAATCTTTATTGGTTTGTTGTTGGGAAGCTATAAAGTTTTCCATCATGATTTCCAAGTTGGATTTTCTAGGGGTATTATTGTTAGGCATGGATGGGTTCGGTTTCTGATATCCCGGAGGTATAGATGGGGCTTGATTTGGAGACTGTCCAGGTGCGTACAAAGCATTATTACTCTTATATGAAAAGTTTGGATGGTTCTTCCAATTTGAGTTATAGGTGTTCGAATAGGGGCTTCCTTGAGCATAGTTCACTTGCTCTGCTTGGATTCCAGTCAAGAGTTGACATTCCGCAGGAGTGTGACCTTGGATTCCACAGACCTCGCAATTCTGAGTTATAGCAACCACGGCGGCTGGGGGTGATACGTTTAAACTTTCAATTTTCTGGACCAAAGCATCCACTTTTGCGTTAACGTGATCAAGGTTACTTATCTCGTACATGCCAGTTTTCGTTTGAGGTTTTTCCACCGTTGTTCGTTCGGTTCCCCACTGATAGTGGTTTTGGGCCATGCTCTCGATAAGCTGGTAAGCATCAGCATAAGGTTTGTTCATTAATGCACCACCTGCAGCGGCGTCTATTGTTAACCTTGTGTTGTATAAGAGACCATTATAAAATGTGTGAATTACTAACCAGTCTTCCAAACCATGGTGTGGGCAAAGTCTCATCATGTCTTTGTATCTTTCCCATGCTTCGAAAAGAGACTCGTTGTCTTTCTGTTTAAATCCGTTTATCTGGGCTCTTAACATAGCTGTTTTGCTTGGCGGAAAGTATCGGGCAAGAAAAACTTTCTTCAACTCGTTCCATGTGGTGACTGAGTTCGAAGGGAGAGATTGAAGCCATCTTCTAGCGCTATCTCTTAATGAGAAAGGAAAAAGACGAAGTCGAATTGCCTCTGAAGTGACACCATTAGCTTTAACAGTATCAGCGTATTGGACAAATACAGATAAATGAAGGTTTGGATCCTCGGTAGGATTTCCAGAGAATTGGTTCTGTTGCACAGCCTGCAACAGCGAAGGTTTGAGTTCGAAGTTGTTTGCTTCGATTGCGGGCGGAGCAATACTTGAATGCGGCTCATCTTGCGATGGAGCGGCGTAATCTCTAAGAGCACGAGCTGGTTCTGCCATCTCGGGTGAAAGAAGAAGATCTTTGAGATCAGGAAATTCGATAGGAGGGAGATTGTTTTCAGCACGATATTCCCGAATTCGTCGTAAGACTCGGAGATATAGCTCGATATCGTTGATTCGTAAATAGAGCGGTTCGCCTTGTGAGCGAGTGCGTGGCATACAAATCAACGAAAGAAAGAATAGAAGAAAAAGAAACCTTAGTCTCTACAGCGTAACGGAAGAGTTACGATATCGATTAAATAAAAGTCCCCGGCAACGGCGCCAAAAACTTGATCGCTCGACTGTGTGAGTCGAGAATGGGATACAAACTGCAAGTGCACAGTTCTATCGCGTAGTTTTAAAAGATATCGATCCCACAGGGACTTATGAATCGATATACCGTTATCTAAGGTTACTACGTAAAGCTAAGGTGAAAAATGTTTGATTGTTTGGGGAAAAACTAAAAGCTAAACTAAGATCTAGATTAAATATTAATAAAACGGATATCGGTATGTAGTTCGTCAAAACTAGGGAATCAAGTCTTTGTCGGTTTCTTGGTTTTAAAATAAATCGTTTCAGTTAACTTTATTGGTTAAAGGTTTTATCTCAAACTCTCGCTCTGTTGAATAAACCATGATTTTATATTAATGTAGCTGTCACTTATAATTAAGTCAAAAACCATATTTTGAAAGCAATAAAGTTGCAGAAACTCTTTTTAAGAAAACACTGACCGTTTTAAACACCCTTATCTCAAACTCTCGCTCTGTTGACTTAGGTTATATAATTAAATCCAAATGCTTAACTCTCGTCCTCACATTCAATCTTTAAAAATACTTTTTGGAAAAGGTCAGAATTTAATTAACTCTAAAACTTGCTCTCGCCCTGATCTAGAATTAATGCCTAACTTACACTGTCCAGTTAAAACCTCAAACTCTCGCTCTATTGATTTTAACTTCTTTATGTCCTTTACTTTTGTAAAAAATCTTGTTATTAAACCTGTAAGTTGAGACCGTAAAAAGATTGATTTTAATTTTAAGTTTAAATAGACCGACTCAGTCTTGATCCCTTATTCTGCTTACTTTACATACCGATATCTAGGCGAATTAGTCAGACATGCTAAATAAACAAGAATACATATCATGCATAAACAGACTCATTCCAGGCAGACAATATAAATAAATAATAAAACAAAACATTAAATAATGATTAAAGAACCTGAATGCGTAATACAATAGTCTTGAACACTCCACCACAAGCCGGTAGGATTTGTTCTTGGATTCTTCAATTAATCAATAAATTAAACTAAGGAAATAAAACTAGAATCTAACGTAAGGTTAGATCCGATAAAAAGTTGCACAATAGTTTCCGGTGTAGAAACTATTATGCGAAAAATATCTAAATGCTAAAAAGGGAAAGATAAATTGCAAAGGAAAAAAAGAATGTAGAACTTGCAAAAGAAATAAATAAACAAGGTTAAGTTGCTGGAAAAGAAAATAAGCAAAAGCGTGAAAAGAAAGAAAATTGGCAAAGCTTCGGCAATGTGAGCGTGGAAAAACCGAGGAACCCTTTTAGGTTTTAGAGATAGCTATTTATATTGGTGCTGGTAACTGCTTTTCGTTTCCCAAGGTCTTCAACGTGGCTAAATGCACGGCGTGGATATAGGACACAAACTCCTCAACGTCTCTTCAAGTCTTCTGAGGGCGTTACTTGCGCCAAAAAGGTAGTGGAATGGTGTGACGCTCGTCACACCATGTGTGACGTCCGTCACAAGGCTGTTTTGCGTGACGCTCGTCACGCACCCTGTGACGTCCGTCACAGGCACAGCATTGGTGACTTGTGCGCTTTGGGCTGGGCTTTGGCATTTGGTTCCTTTTCTCTCCTTTTTGCACCTCCTTTTCTTCCATTTTCACTTGTTCTTCAAAATAGACTACCTGCGACAAATAGGAAGAAAATACCACGTAATATCTCATAAAATGCAGTAAACCGAAATGAATAGTCATAGAATTTAATGGAATTAAGTCCTAAAATATGATATAATTTCGTGTTATCAGCAAACACACACGTGGTTACGGTCTTTGACCGCACTAAAGGTTGGTATAGTGTTGCTGAGTCCATGGATCACAATGAGGGCATTGCCGATGAGCCAGTACAGAGTCGAACTAGATAGAGGTTGGTGCGACTGCGGAAAGTTCCAAGCCTTTCGTACACCTTGCTTCCATTTCATTGTGGCATGCTCAAAGGTTCGAAGGGATCCATCCTACTTGCTATCTGAAGTTTACAAAGTCGTCAGCCTTTCAAATATTTATAAAATTAGTTTTTCCGTAGTGGCAAAAGAGGATTATTGGTCAGAATATCAAGGGGACATCGTCTGGCACAACGAAGTTATGCGAAGGAAGAAAAAGGGTCATGCAAATAGCACCCGAATTCGAACCAAAATGAATATGGCGAATAAAATGGTTAGACTATGTAGTTCATGCCGTCATCCAGGTCACAATCATAATAATTGTCCTAGTGTTGGAACGAGTACAACCAGATAAATTCACATGTACCTCTATTGCAATATATGAAAAACTAATTTTATTTCATATTAGACGTCTGTGACGAAAGTACCATTACATAAACAGTAACATACAAAATTAAAACAACTAGAATATAAGAACTATGCGATTACAACCATCAAAACAATTTTGAACATGTAATGCATCATCCTACGAGCGTCTTGGCCGGTTTTAATATCCACCCATTCACGCACTTTTCCGTTTTGGTTGAACGTGGACACAAGCCATTGTATTCTTCTAATCCTTTCACCCTTTCCAATTTCTCCCTCTAACCAACTATACAACATCCGATTAAGACGTTCAAACGTATTTGTGTTCCAAAGCCGAATCTGTACCAGAGCCGCAACGGCAGAAAATATTACATCAGCATTTCGTTTCTGAATGTATGCAGACATTGTTAAAACACAAAAACTTGAAGGTGAGTGGGGTTGAATTAGAGAAAATATGGTAGTAGGAGATGCTTTTGTGTGAAAAATAGTGCATCCAAGGCGTGACATTTATACAGAGTGGACATAAAATGCATGCGCCAAGAGGGCTGACGCCCAACATGACATGACATACAGGCGCCAGAGGCATTGGCGTCTAAACTTAAGCCAGCAGCAGTAAGATGCCAGGGGCATTGACACCTCCTCATGAGGGTGAATGCATGTGTCAATAGCATTGGCGTCTCCTCATGAGGAGCCCAATGCATGCGCCAGTGCTATTGGTGTCTCCTTTGTTTGCTTAGGGGCTGCGCCAATTCATCTGGTGCATCCTCTTCTAAAAGTGGTTATTTTGATTATTTTTTTAATTATTTGTTATTTTCGATTTTTTTTTTTAAAATTGTTATTTAAAAAAATAATTCACAATTTACGAGTGTTCAAATTAATGAATTATTTAAATTATTTATATTTAAATTCGATTATTAAAAATCGATTAATTATTTTTATACTTTTAATCAAATCTATATTTTGGACATTCATATTTAAAATAAAAATTAAATTAGTCTTTTTTTTATAAAAATTGAAAAAAAAAACTTTTTTTCCTTCTGTAAATAAAAATACTTTTTTAAAAATATTTTTTTATTTTGTAAAAATTAAAATATATGTATTTTTTTGTAAATAAAAAAACTGAAAAAAAAAGTTTATTTTTTTTCAAAAAGTGAAAAAAAGATTTTTTTTGAGTAAAATAATACGATTTTTTATTTTTGAAAAAATTATTATTTTCTAAATAAAATATATATTTTGTTTTTAAATTAAAAAACTCTTGAAAAAATAATTTTAAAAGAAACTAATCAAAACTAATTATAAAATTAATTATAAATATAATCGATTAATAACTGACTTATGATCATTTTAAAAAAACTACATTTGATTATAAAAATTAGTTTTAATAATAGGTTATAATATATAAATTATTTATAGACAACAAACCTGTCATATTCCACACCTTTCATGTGGAGAGAAACAAAGCAACTTTAAATATAAATCCAAACACAAATTGCCAAAGTTCTCCTATTTAATATATGGTCCACTTCCACTACCATCACCATTCACCGACTACTCCTTTGGTCAACTACGTACACGACAAACAAACAATTGGTACTACATCAACCTCAAAAACGTGTAAAATAATACTAAATTACATATGAGACAAAATTTGTCTGTAACTAATTATTTATGGCATCTTTTAAAAAAAATCATAATCCATATTAATAGGTTGTACATTTTAGATTCAACTGCATTTGCATCCAAACATGGAAGAAACTCCTTCCACAAACACCAGTCTCAGATTATCTGGAAAAATAGCCATAGTAACCGGAGGTGCTAGTGGTATCGGTGAAACCACAGCGCGTGTATTTGCTAACGAAGGAACGCGTGTGGTTGTGATCGCCGATATCCAAGATGCGCTTGGTGAACAAGTAGCCGCGTCGATCGGGTATCAAAGGTGCATATATGTTCATTGTGACGTGACAGATGAAGATCAAGTTCGAAGTCTCATTCAATCAACGGTTAATACTTATGGACAGGTTCATCCTATTTTTCTAATTTTAATTATATTTTTTCTATAGTTATAAATGATTAATCTACAAAAATTTGTTACTTTCATAACAGATTGATATAATGTTCAGCAATGCTGGAATCATTAATTCAACTAATCAAACACTGATGGAACTTGACATGTCCGAACTTGATCGTTTATTAGCTGTCAACGTTCGAGGAATGGCGTTGTGTGTAAAGCACGCAGCGCGTGCAATGGTGGAACAGCGTGTGAGGGGGAGCATCGTGTGTACCGGGAGCATTGCCGGTAGCCATGGAGGCTCACGCTCAACAGATTATATAATGTCAAAGCATGCAGTGTTAGGACTAATGCGCGCGGCTAGTGTGCAACTAGCAACGCATGGGATAAGAGTGAACTCTGTCTCGCCGAATGGATTGGCAACACCTTTGACTTGTAAGTTGTTGGAGATGAGTGAAGAGAATGCACAAGAGGTTTATAAAAACTTAGCGAGGCTTGAGGGTGTGGTGCTCACGCCGAAACACGTGGCGGATGCTGTATTGTTTTTGGTTTCTAATGAGGCTGAGTTTATTACTGGTCTTGATCTTAGGGTTGATGGTGGATTTGTTTATGGAAAATAGTGATTTGTGCGTAATAAAATGTTGAGAATATTAAGATTGTTTTTCATATTTAACATTCTCAATTGAGGATTAAAACGTTGTGAGTTTGAGAAGTATAAATAAGAAGAGATTTGTATAAAAGTAGAGGTGTACAAGTACGAAGATAAAAAAGAGCATGAAAATATTGAAATTTTGTTTTGTAATTAATATTACTATGGTTTATAACTTTATATGAACATTCTAATGTGGAGACTTCTCTTTAAATTCATGAGTTTACTACCCGTAAGTGCTTTAATATTACTAAGCACTCTCATAAGACTCCATAGATTAAAAGGTCCTTTTTCATTCTTATATTTAGTTTAATACATTATCAGTGCATTGTTAGACTGTGAAAACTAAAGGCCAGACATAATCTGCCACTTGAGAAGTAGAAGATACGAGGAAAAGTTTGATCAAGCCCGTCATTTATTTTCTTTCTAATGATCATGTGGGAATTTAGGTATATATGTTTAGTTCTCAAATATTGGATTATGTGCTAAGTTGATTGCTGAGTTATAGTCACGCGAAAATGAAATCGGGCTTATTGAACTAAATGTAAAGATCTTTGAATAGGTAATGAAGCTATTAAATTTAGAGAATTGTTCTTTCCACCCATATCACACATTTGAAAATTCAAAAATGTCCTCCATACATTTAAAAATGCATTTCTAGACACACCTAAAAATCACACCATTTTTCATTTTTCTCATATCCACCCCAAATTGGAAAAAAATAATGTCCGAATATGCATCTTCGTATATTATTTTGATTTATTCGGAAATGCATCTCTGAAATATCTCATGTACTTAATTGTGGTATTTTTATTCAAAGAGCGAGTTAAATTAATGACTCGATAATATTCTCGGAGATGCACATCCGAAAATGTCAAGCGAGAAATTGTATAAAACACCACATTGCATGATCTTCTTCTTCATGCTAAAAATATCCTCCATTTTCAAAATCCTTAAAAATTTCTCTCATTCTCAATCAACTTTTCATCACTAAAATATCATTCTTGTATTTCATCACATCAAATGGAGTAAAAGAAGCTGAAATACTAGGTCAAATTCATTTATATCATCCCTCATTCCTTGCATTAATCTGATGTTTGAGATGAAAAAAATAATGTTGAGTTCGAATATGCATCTCCGGACAAAGTTTGGTGTGATCCGGAGATGCATATTCAGATTTGTCTAATACTTTGACTTTTAAAGTTGTTTTTTCTATTTTTGGTGTCATTAGATATGATGCATATCCGTAAAGCCCTCTTATGATATGATAGATTTGTAAGGTCCTTATTGATCTATAAGCTCTATAAATAAGATCTCTCATTCCATTTTCTTTACACAAACCATAATGACTATATATCCTCATCTTGCATTTGTGTATTTCAATGGTGCAAAACATTCACTTCAATTTCGAGTTTGTGAGGACCTACTTCTCGTCGATCTGAAAACCAAACTGAATACTCTCCTGCAATATCCAGACAATCGTAAAGTTGTCAAGTTCGAGTATCGTTTACCCTCAATTGACAATAAAGGGAATATATGTTTCACCATGCTTGAACTGAAGGCGGGGTGATGATTTAAAGGTTATGTGGAGTACCTTTTACCGTTACTAAATAAAAAGTCTGATTGAAGTGGACGTAACGATTGTAAGATCGACCAAAGATATCCTAAGGATGTTGAAATGTCCTGAACCATCAATTTTTAATTAAATGTAATGTTAAACTTATGTTAACATTAACTTTTATCTATGTAATGTTTATTTTGATGTTAATTTTTGATGTATTTCCATTATGTTGCTTTTGTTCTTTGTTGTTTCTGATTTGAAGTAACAAAGCATATTTCTGAGATGAATCTTTAGACCAAATTTTAACAGAATAAGGGTTTCTCAGCTAATTCATCTGAGGTGTGTGGAAAAGATGCGTCCAAAGATGCATCTCTGGATGGTAGGGGTATTTCTGACTTTTCATGATGGCGTGGAAGCACTCATAATGGTGGAAAGAGCATTTCCCTAAATTTTCAGCAAAAATCACTACTACAAATACGACATTTTATGACGAAACTTTCACCTCGAACATTCAAAAACCAAGGGAATATGTCATGAGAGCGTCATATTTTATTTTACTAAAATCTTTTTCTCTCGGTTTCTTTTAAGCACCGAGAATCTCAGGTACTGCATTTTATGTTATTTTTGTTTTCTATGATTTATTTAATATTTCTTATTTGGCGCCTTTTTCAGCTTCCTTTTTTTTCTTTGTTAATCTTTTATTTTATTTTTTACTTTTTATTTGTATTAATTTCGGTTAAATGTACCAACTGAGAGGTAATATATTGTGTCAATATTTATTAATTATTTTTTCAAAAGATTCTTTTTTTATGAACTCATATACCTCAGTTTTCCTTAAAAATCGATGTGAAAGATCTTTTAAGTGAATTCCCAAAATATTGCGCTATAGCATTTTTTTTAATTAATGGACATGTTAGACGGTGTGGCTAGTGATCGAGAGGGGGGGGTGAATAGATCACCTCTTTGAAAATAAAGGGATTTAAAATTTTATCAGAGTTTTTAAACTTGGCGGAAAATTTCAGTCCCGAATCGACTTCCGTCTATTCTGAACCGCTACTAGAAAACCGGACACGCGAATTTATTGCTGGATTTGAATTAGAATGACAGAAGTTATTAACACTGGAATCTTATCAAATTGAATGCACTTATCACTAAATCCTAATTCCAATGAATAAAATTCAGCTAACAGTTTTGTCAAACAGTTGGTGTGTATGTGATCAATAATGAACAACAGTGGACTTTAGTTAAAGAAGTTTTCTTGCCACTATTGTATCGCAAAAAGTGCAGCCACAACACACTATCTGAAATTGCGAAACTATTGAAAACATAAAGAGAGATAAGGAAAGAATACGATACGCATAGATTTGGTAAGGAAGTTCCCCACGTCGTCCTCGCGCGTGGGTACGTCTCCCTCTCAATTTCAAATGAAATTGAGAACTGTAATTATCAATAATGCCGAATTCGTTGATACAAGGTTTCAATACACAGACAGAATTCTAAATCCCAAGATCTTCTTCTTGTATAAAACCTTCACTTGATCTGAGCTCGATCAAGAATTTCCTGCAAGAAATTGCAAACAATTCACCGGTTCCACGACCTGTTTGCGAAATCCCCCGATTTCCAAACGCAGCGCTGCGGCTGAATCTGTTCTGCAAACGTGACTAACAAACCCGCAAGAACACTCCAGTTCTTGAAGGACAAACCAGTTGGTTTTTCCTCGAAACCCCCTTCAATCTTCAACTCAGCTAGATCCTTGATCGTTACCACTGAACGTTATCTCTTTGATCCTTTAATCCGAAGAACAAGAATGATTATGTGTTGATGTTCTTGAAGAAAAGAGATTGAGAAGATGGAGAAGATGAAGTCTCTTTCAGGTTTCTAACTGCTCAAAACAATTGCTGCTACACACTCCTTTGATTGGTGTTTCAACTGTTTTTCCCTCTCCGAATTATTTTTGTTTCACTGTTGTCACAACATTTCTTATATATGCAAAACAGAAGTTGTTAGAACATAAAACAGACTTATGTATTGATGCATGAGGTTATGCATCGATACATACTGTAAGATTAATGAGTTTTTGGGGAAATTAAGTAAGCATGGATCGATGCATAATTCGTATGTATTGATACACAGGACATTTCAACTAACATGGATCGATGCATAATTCGTATGTATTGATACATAGGACATTTCAACTAACATGGATCGATGCAAGGCTCGTATGGATCGATCCATAGAGCATTTTGCATGTCCATGTATCGATACATGACTCGTATGGATCGATACATACTGAACAAAAGAATTTTGTGGTTTACAACATACTGTATGGATCGATGCATAGGATTATGTGTTGATACATACTGACACAAAATAGATTTTATGAGTTCTTTTAAGAGATGTATCAATGTGGGTCTTTATGTACAGTCATGCAACAATAGAATGGGATAAAAACACAAATGAATCATGTAAGATAATGCACAACCAACATTTGGATGATGATCACACAATTTGCTATCATTCAAAATTTATTGAAAGTAAAGAATTTGCTCACAGGACACACGTCAATTTTTCCTAAACCGAATGCGGATGTTTTGCATGAAATACTTCAAAGAACTAGTCTCTAACTTTTCGTTTACCTATCAACGCTTTAACTTCATCGTCATTCTCTGTGCAAAACCCCTAGGTGATTTTAACCGTCACTCTCTCGTTAAAATTCTTACAATTGTTGGTGATTTTCATCATCACTCTCATCAAAACACAAACAACATCTCTACTTCCAACCTTAACTTAATATTCGGCATCACGTTTGAGGTACTTATTTATGACGTTTTTGTTTATATTACTGAAATGGTTTTAGTTCATATCACTAAAATAGTTTTAGTTTATATCAACACGAACATCATCTATGTTCCCATACAACATCATTGAAAGGGTTTACTGAAATGGTTTCTCTTGATCATTATTTTTTCATTTTGATTATATCTAATCAGTCATGGCTGAAATGCATTTGTTTTTCACTAAAATAGTGTCTCTCTATTTATTACCCTTGCATTAGTTTTTCACTCACATTAGTGTTAATATCACTGAAATGGTGTCTTTGCTATTATTATTTATTTAGATAGTCATGGCCGATACGACAAACAACTCCCATCAACATCAACGACTCACCCGTAAGATGTTATTGTCTCGATGAATTCAACCTCCACGACTCATACAACTACCTCTACAAATACATAACGTAAAAGAAAATCTAGAGGTCCACGATGTATACCAAGGTGAAAAAAGCCCACAAAAACGGTATTCGCTTCCCGGTTAGAGTTGATGTTGCAACCGGTAAGGCTTATGATGAACATGCTAAGGATTTTACGGGTTACGTTGCGTTACAAGGTAGAAATAAAGTAGTATTTTGTTGAATAGTTGGCATGACATTGATAATGATTTGAAAAATAGCTTGTGGAGCGATATTATGGTATTTATATTGAATTTTATAATTTGTTTTACAATTATGTATGATCAATTAATTTTTTGTTTAATACTGATAACAATTATTTTGTGTAAACATAGAAAGTGTTTAATGTTAGTTTGGATGATAGTATGGTGAAAAAGAAAGTGCTTTATGCTGGTAAGCGTTGGAGGGGCTTTAAGACATAACTCACCCATGATTATATTACTCATCCAACAGCTAAAAGTAAAGAAAAGACTCCATACGTGATGTATTCATATATTTATCAAGATTGTTGGGAAGAATTTGTAAAGTTTGGTACCACTCTCGGCTTCTTGGCTAAGAGCAAAAAAGAAAAGCTTAATATATCTAGAAATGTCTATCCACATAGATTGTCTCGTGGAGGATATGAAAAACTTGAAAAGAAGATGATTGAAGAAAAAAGAAAATAAAGGGAACAAGAGTTGGGTGATTCTATAAGTCTTGATTGCACTCCCTCTCCACCATCACGCCATGAGAAATGGAATAGGGCACGTCAAGGAAAAGACGATGAGTTCACATCAGAGGCTACATGCGAAGTGGTTGAAAAGATTGCAGGTAGGTTCTTTTTTCAACAATATTATTTATTTTGGTTAAATCAACTTGGTAAATATGAAATTTTATATGTGTTGTAGGATGTATTAGTTAAACCATCCAAAGTCGGCCTCTTCATTTCAGAAGATCGTCATGATATCTTGGTTGAAGAGATTGGAACTGAGGAGCATCATGGGCGTGTTCATGGTCTTGGAAAAGGCATTGGCTTCAAGACATATTTTAGACAATCTCAATCAACTAGATAAGTACATAGTAAGGAAGAGATTGAAGAGATAGTTGTTGTTAAGTTGGTGGAGGAAAGGGAGAAGTGAATTCAGGAGGAATGTTAGAGGGTGCAGATGGAGGAGCGGGAGAAGGTATTGCAGGAGGAGAGTGAGAGGTTATCGCAGCAGGTGTGGGAGCGGGTCCAAAAGGAGCAAGAGGAGCGAGAGAGGTTGGCTGAGGTGGAGTGGAAGAAAGTGAATGATGAGGAGTATGAGAGGATATCCGTGAAATGTACCCGCGATGTGCTTGAGCTATAAGTATAAGTTAAAAAATTTGTGATGTATGTTGTTGTTATTATTGTTTGTTTTTTAATTTTTGTATTGTATCTCTATTGTTTTTATGATGCAGAGATTGAGTTCATTGGGTTTACTCAATCAAACAAATTCAAATTAGTTGGACATTCAAGAGTGGGTAGTTGAGAAACTAATGGGTGGTACAAGCACAAAAGGAAGTTGTTTTATCCACCAGGACAATATTACAACTACACCATAACAAATAGATAACATTAAGATACTATCAATGGTAGTAAAGAATCTTCCAGATCTCTGTGAAAATATTAAATTAAGTCATGTTTCAAATCAGTATTACATATTTTCTAAGTCTACCATTAAGGAACTTTTGAAGGCGGGTGAATGTCTAGACGTTACCATATTACAATTGTGGTGCTCATAAGTATAATTTCTATGTTGATCATTTCTATTTATATCCATACATTCTCGTACTTTAACCATAAACATTTGACTCTTACAAGTACTTGTGTGAGATGTGTGTTGAAAAGGATTTAAGAAAGTATTCTTTCGTAGATCCAAATACCATTAGTCTTCATGGTGGTACGGTAGAAAACAATATCAAGGTTTACTTAAAAGACAGGTTATTAGAAGAGAACAAATAATGTTATTTGGCCCTGTTTTACCACGTGTAAGTATATATTAATTTATGTTTTCATTTATAAATCAATTGTATACATATTAATTATTCTAAATGTTTATGCAGTAATCATTGACAACATTTGACGTTTTGTATGGGTAAGTGGTGTCATACACCAAATTTTCCCTACCCCTCATTCATTTATCTGGCTTATAGCTTCTTGGATCTATCTGCATACATTTGCCTTAATCATTCATTTTAGAAAAGAGCATTCATTCTTCTGCGTTTAAATATGACATTACTAAATTTAAAGGTTCACTTGATGATGGATTTAACTATTTAACTTGATGTCTCAATAATCGAGTTATTGATGGACTGATCTGAGGATTCTTTTGGATTAAGGTCATGAAATCATAGATTGGGGTTTGTTGCTTACGTGTGGAACAAGTTATTTTGGATTATTGGTCATTTCCATCAAATCATTACTTAGAAAAGGAGAAAGAATATGACTTTTGGTCAAAGTCAACTATGGAGGTTGACTTTTTGACCTAATAATATGAATTCCTTTATTCAAAATTTGAATCATGGTTAATATTTCGATGTGCATTATAAGAGAAGAAGTTGGTAATCATTCATTACAAAAGTTGACTTTTTGTCAACATAGTCAACCATGGAAGGTTGACTTTTGATGGCCAAGTCATATGGATTCCCTTGTTTCATACATGTACATCACTACACTTCATAGTGATTATTTCATGAATCATATGAATTATTGGAAATTCAAATTCAAAGTTTAAAGGGAGAGAATACACAATATCCATTACTTGAAAGACAAGTCAACATACAAGGTCAAAGTATTCAAATCCAGGTTCCATTACAAGATAAGTGTGTTACACAAACTAAAATAGAAAGTACATTGAAAAATATACACAGTTGACTTTTTGGTCAACTATTGACTTTAGGTTAACAATTTACCTTTGACCCTAAACATTGAACTATGACTTCTAGTGACTTTCATCTCACTCCTATCTTCAATCCAATTCCATTTGTTGCTTGCAATGCCATCATCCGACTTCATGATCAAGCAATAACCTACAAAATCATGACTCCATCATCAAGCTACAACCTGTAAAACCAGTTAACCTCAAAACAACTTCAGTATATCTAAGACAATTCATACCACAATACAATCCAAGCTATGCATTACATGAACTATTTCAAAAATTCAGTACATACCAATGAAATGCAACTCAACCAATTCAGCTCAAATCCTCAATGAACCTCACTTCATTCATTTTTTAACGTAACCAAAGTGAAACCATATGCAAACCCATACAATAGTCACCCAAGTTCAGGCTAGGCTTCATTCATATGAGATGATATTTATAAATAAATAGTGTTGAGAATATTTGTATATAGAATAGTCCCACATCGACTATATCATGTAATTAGTTGTAATCTATCTCTATATAATAAAGTCTCTGTAGTGATTTTTAAAACACACGGTTTAACCTAAATGTCTCTTAGTCTCTCCTAATTCAATATGGTATCTAGAGCCTACTAAGAGACAACTCTTCTCCGTGCTTTACCCGGTTGACCCACTGTCTTCCAGTGAGATTTTTCTTTACAAACCGTGTCATCACTCTGGTTTGCCTCTCACTTCTAAAAATTCTCAGGTAAAACCACCTTGCCTCTCACTTCATCAAACAAACCCGATTTTGTTTCTTTAAGCCATTGGAGATATTGATTCTGTCTTGTTTACTAAAGTTCCGCTTATCCCATGTGAAAACTAACTGGATCAGCCAACTACAACATATGGGCTCGTGCTGTCGATATGTGGTTTCATGGTCAGAGATATGAATATCACCTAACCACAAAATTGGTTGATGTTGCCGCCGCAAAACTCGCTAAATGTAAGAAAACTAATGCCTCTCTGTATATTGTGTTATGGTTTTCCATTGCACCTAACCTCCAAGCGCAATATCAAGCCTTCTCTACTTGCAATGAGGTTTGGGAAAAGGCTAAGAAAGTCTTATCCAATGATGTTCATTGTCTATACAATGTCATCCTCAAACTTGACTCACTGAAGTTGCAAAATATGGATATGCAAGCCTATCTAAGTAAGTTTGATGCCTTGAAAGCGAGTTACGCAACCCTCATGCCTTATGCAAAAGATGCAACAACTCATTCCAAACAACAGAGTAAAATTTTCATGGTCATGGAACTTAAGGGACTACCACTAGAACTCGAGCCATTTCGTAACCAGATTTTATCACGTACTATTGTTCCTAACTATGATGTAGTTAGTGAACAATTGTTGCGTTTGGCTACACCTCATGCATTAGGTATGGTTTCCCTTCCATCTATTGTTGCTCTGACGCCAAGTGACCCTGCTTCCCTTGCATCTCCTGGCTACAATTAGAATCGCCTTCGAGGAGGGCCATCCAACTCCAAACCTCGTCCCAAGTGTGACCATTGCAACCGACTTGGACATATTATCGACCGTTGTTGGAAGTTACATGGCAGACCTCCACGCCAGGTAAATACATCTCAAATTGATAATCCAAACACTATGCAAACTTTACCTTATCTTCAGAGCCCTACGCCAAGCTACGAGGATTTTCTCAAGTGGTGTCAGACTAATCAGACCTCTGGTTCCAAGGCTTCGGTTGCACACACTAGTAATTCATCTATTTCCTTCTCTCAATCATCTCATATTGGTCCTTGGGTCCTCGATTCTGGTGCGTCTGATCATGTTACCGGTAATAAATGCATTTTTTCTTCCCTCTCTACCCCTGGTTTCTTACCGAGTATAACTTTCGCTAATGGTTTTCAAACCCGATCCCAAGGGATTGGTATTGTTCAAATTCTACCATCTCTCTCTGTGACTTTTGTTCTATATGTACCTAATTTCCCGTTTAATTTACTATCAATCAGTCGTTTAACTCGTTCCCTTAATTGTTTTATCACCTTTATTAATAGTAATGTTACTCTGCAGGATCGGAGTTCGAGACAGACGATTAGTGTCGGATGTGAGTCTCAAGGCCTCTACTACTTCTCTATGTCATCTACCACATGCTCCACGACAGATTCTCCACTCATTACACATGCGCAGTTAGGTCATTCAGGTCTTCCTAAGCTACAAAAGTTGGTGCCTAGTCTATCTAAATTATCCATTTTACATTGTGAGTCTTGTCAGTTAGGGAAACATACTCGTAGTCACTTTCCCGATCGAGTCAATAAATGGGATGCGTCCCCTTTTGCTTTAGTTCACTCCGATGTTTAGGGTCCTACGCGTACCGTGTCTACTTTTGAGTCTAGATATTTTGTAACTTTTATTGATGATTTTTCACGTTGCACATGGCTATTTTTAATAAAGAACAGGTCTGAATTGTTTTCTATTTTTGAACAATTTTATCGAGAAATAAGAACGCAATTTGGTTTGTTTATGAAGGAGAATTGCGGTCCAAAACGCAGCAGAAATTAAAATTTTCTCCTTTAGAGATCCTTACGAATGGTCATGATCAGTGATAGAATATTTACCTCTTATGACGATTGAAACCTTTGGTGCAGATCTCTTGTGACGATCAAAATCTTTGATGCAGATCCATGAAGCGATCACGAACGTTGAACGATGACAACATCTCTACTCAGTCCACACGAACGGATTCCTTCAATCTCAGTGCTGGCTGGTACGAATGAAGGCTTTGAGTGAGAGAGAGAGAGAGAGAGAGAGAGAAAACGAAAATAATGCAACCGCCATCAATGCTTCTGCACAAGGGCTCTATTTATAGAACCACTTGTGTGGGCTTCAAGCTAAAAAGCCCACTTAAGTGTATTTTGGCCCATATCTTATAATATGCCCAAAATCACTTAAGCCCATGGTACCTTACCATATTTCGTATTCTACTCAAGTACACCGTACCTTACGATGTTCTATAATTCACTTAAGGGCACCGTACCTTACGGTATTCCTTAGTTACTCTATCTCTCATCAATCTGTCCTTTGTGTGTTACCCTGTAGGTTTTCGTGACGTTGGCAATTATATTAAATCACGCATTTAACATAATAAACAGTGAGCGGTATCTAGCAACACATCACTGCTACCCAAGACACGAAAATGTCATGTGATCTGACAAAACCTTTTGTGATAATACTTATGTGTATAATTACCCTTTTGCCCTTATGTCTATATTGAACACAAGGCATAGACCGTGTCATCCTTGTCCAGTTCAATATTGGGCCCATAGACAGTTATCCTGTTACACAGGATGGGCAAATTCCATCTAGGACACTCATGTCCCTCAGCATGTTTTGTGGAGTACCCATCAACTGTCTTTATGGTTATCCAGTTACGGACAACGTTTGATCAGCAATAAAGCACTCAACTCTACATCTAGGGTCCATAGTGGTTTCAGGTCGAAGAGTGGTATACACCATTATCACCATGAGAATAACTTATGACACTTTGCATAACTTTCTATATAGTATTCTCATAGCGGGTCAATCCGGTATAAATATTACTCTTAATATTCATACCTATGTTTAAGACTTGATAACTCCTTATCCATGATCCATGAGATGTGATCATTAGTCTATATACATTATAGTCTTAATGCTTTAATGTCATCCCACTTCACAATAAAGCCCGACTACGGATACTTTAAGAATAGTGTCCTTATGTTTAATGTGATCTCATGATTAAGTCATACTTGATACATTAAACAGACTAGCTATTCTAGGGACTTTATTAAACAAACGTAATAAAGAAAAAGCCTTTTATTATTAATAAATAATTCGATACAAGTACCAAAAGTATTGGCCTCTAGGGCTTACACCAACAATCTCCCACTAGCACTAGAGCCATTCAGGCATACCCTTAATACCCATAGATCTAGTATGGCCATCATGCTTCTGCTGCGCAAGAGGTTTTGTCAGTGGGTCAGCAATATTGTCAAGTGTAGGTACTTTGCATATTTTCACATCTCCTCTATCTATTATCTCTCGAATGAGATGATAACGCCTAAGTATGTGTTTGGATCGTTGGTGAGATCTAGGCTCCTTGGCTTGTGCGATAGCACCATTGTTATCACAGTAGAGACCAATGGGATCCACAATGCTAGGAACTATGCCAAGTTCACTAATGAACTTTTTGATCCAAACAACTCCCTTTTCTGCATTTGAGGCAGCAATATACTCGGCCTCGGTTGTAGAATCAACAACTGTATCTTGCTTTGAACTTTTCAAGCTCACAGCGCTACCATTTCAGCAAAACACATAACCATTGGAATCATTCATATTAAAGCGTCTCAGCACCTTGTCTATGTACTCTGACTTAGGCCAAGCATTTTATGATCTATCTCTATAGATTCTGATTCCTAATATATAGGCTGCTTCACCTAGGTCCTTCGTAGAAAAGCATTTCCCCACCCAAGACTTTACTTGTTGCAGGGTAGGGATATCGTTTCCAATAAGTAATATGTCATCTACATATAATACTAGGAATACGATCATGCTCCCACTAACCTTCTTGTAGACACAAGGCTCATCTTCGTTCTTGATGAATCCATATTGTTTTACTGTTTCATCAAAACGAAGATTCCAGCTTCTGGAAGCTTGCTTCAATCCATAGATTGATCTTTGTAACTTACATATCTTTTGGGCTTCCTCTGGTATGTCAAATCCTTCAGGCTGTGTCATGTACACATCCTCAAGAAGATTTCCATTAAGGAAAGCAGTTTTGACATCCATCTGCCATATTTCATAATCATGATATGCAGCGATAGCAAGTAAAATCCGAACAGATTTAAGCATTGCAACTGGTGAAAAGGTTTCATCATAGTCAATCCCATGAATTTGTTTATATCCTTTTGCAACCAGTCTTGCCTTATAGGTATGTACCTTACCATCCATGTCAGTCTTCTTTTTGAAGACCCACTTGCATCCTATAGGGTTAACTCCTACAGGAGGCTCTACCAAGGTCCAAACTTGGTTTGTGTACATGGAATCCATTTCAGATTTCATGGGTTCTAGCCACTTCTCAGACTCGGGACCAATTATGGCCTCTTGGTAGGTCACAGGCTCATCTTGATCCATGAGTAATACATCACCTTGATCAGTTATGAGATATCCATATCTCTCAGGTAATTGACGTATCCTGCTTGACCTACGCTGGTCTTGTTCTACTTGATCAGGTTGCTCTTCCACAACTTCTTGTGTTTCCTGCTCTAATTCCTCCATAGGTGTATCTATGCTTTGTGATTCTTGAATTTCTTCAAGCTCTACTTTCCTCCCACTGGTTCCTTTGGAAATAAAATCCTTTTCTAGGAAAACTCCAGTTCGAGCGACAAACACTTTTCCCTTAGAAGGATTGTAGAAGTAATACCCTCTTGTTTCTTTAGGATACCCCACAAATAGGCATTTGTCAGATTTGGGCTCAAGCTTAGTTGAAATTTGTCGTTTCACATAAACCTCGCAACCCCAAATCTTTATGTAAGACATATGTGGTTTCTTACCACTCCATATCTCATATGGTGTCTTCTCAACCTTTTTGGATGGAACACAGTTAAGTGTGTAAGCTGCTGTCAATAGTGCATGTCCCCAAAAGGAGTTTGGAAGATCGGCGTGACTCATCATGGATCGGACCATGTCTAATAGGGTTCGATTTCTTCTCTCAGATACACCATTCCATTGGGGTGTTCCAGGAGGAGTGAGTTGGGATATGATCCCACACTCTTTCAGATGGTCATCAAACTCTAGGCTTAAATACTCACCACCTCGATCTGATCGAAGAGTTTTAATATTCTTACCTAGTTGGTTTTGTACTTCATTCTTGAATTCCTTGAACTTTTCAAAGGACTCTAACTTGTGTTTCATTAAATACACATAACCATATCTACTAAAATCATCAGTGAATGTGATGAAGTACTGAAAACCTCCTCTGGCTGGTATGTTCAGTGGTCCACATACATCAGTATGTATTAGGCCCAAAAGATCATTCGCTCTTTCACCTTTTCTTGTGAATGGAGACTTTGTCATCTTTCCAATTAAACAAGATCTGTATGTCTCATATGATTCATAATCAAAAGAGTCCAAGAGTCCATCTTTATGGAGTTTGGAAATGCGTTTCTCATTTATGTGGCCTAATCGACAATGCCAAAGGTAAGTTGGATTTAACTCGTTAGGTTTCATCCTTTTAGTATTAATGTTATATATAGGCATTTCGAGATCAAGGACATACAGTCCATTGCTCATTTGTGCAGTAGCATAGAATATATCATTCAAATAAATTGAGCAACAATTGTTCTTTATTATAAATGAAAAACCAAACTTGTCCAAACAAGAAATGGAAATAATATTCCTGCTAATTGCAGGTACATAATAACAGTTCTCTAACTGAATTATTAAACCACTAGGTAAAGTTAATACATAAGTTCCTACGGCTAAAGCAGCAACTTTTGCTCCATTGCCAACTCGTAGGTCAACTTCACCTTTTGCCAAATCTCTACTTCTTTTTAGCCCCTGCACATTTGTACAAATGTGAGAACCGCATCCAGTATCTAATACCCATGATGCAGAAGTAGATAAATTTATTTCAATAACAAAAATACCTGAAGTTGAAGTCTCTACTCCATTCTTCGTATCTTCCAGGTACTTTGGGCAGTTTCTCTTCCAGTGTCCGGTCTTACCGCAATGGAAGCAGGTGCCTGCCTTTGCTATGCCTCCACTAGGCTTCAAAGCAGCAACAGTGGGTCTGGGTTTGACAACTTCCTTGCCTTTCCCTTTATCACCCTGCTTGGTGGGCCTTTTGTTCTGTCTCTTTCCATTTCCGATCATCAGAATGGACTTCCCTTTTGTCTTCAGATTTTGCTCAGCTGTTCTTAACATGCCTAGCAGTTCAGGAAGAGATTTATCCATATCATTCATATTGAAATTTAGGACAAATTGACTGAATCTATCTGGCAACGATTGCAAGATCAAATCAGTCGCAAGTTCCTTTCCGAGGGGAAAACCCAACCTTTCAAGGTTTTCCACATACCCAATCATCTTGAGCACATGGGGACTTACAGGGGCTCCCTCAGCTAACTTGCTTTGAAAAAGGGCTTTTGAAACTTCAAACCTCTCATGCCTTGCTTGCTCTTAATAGAGCATCTTCAAGTGTTCGATCATATCGAACGCTGTCATGTTCTCATGTTGCTTTTGCAATTCTGAGTTCATGGTAGCTAGCATGAGACAAGCAGTTTCATTGACATCATCAACATGCTTCTTATAAGCATCTCTTTCTGCCTTAGGTGCAGAACTAGGAGGTTCATCTTTAGGAACAGATGTCTCCAAGACATACAGCTTTTTATCATGTTTGAGGATAATCCTCAGATTTTGATGCCAATCCAGAAAATTTGTCCCAGACAATTTTTCCTTATCAAGGATTGATCGTAAAATGTTGTTAGAGGTGTTTGCTGTCATGGTAATCTACATAAGAATTAATGAAAATATAAGTATCAATAACATATTTAATTAGGCATTTAATTAAATATGCTCCCACTATTTTATTCAAAACAAATGACCCTCATCATTTGATTCGGAAAATCCCGTTGGAAGATTTTCTAGTGGGTCGATATCCATATTTCACTTTGTTCTAAGTCCGCGTAGGCGGATTACATAAAACTAGGTTATTTAGGTAGGAACTCCTTCCAATTGTATCTCATACAACTCTCGAAAATTTCAGTTGGGTGAATAACTCCTTATTTCAATCCATCATATGGATCATTCCCAACTCTTGCTTCTAAACATATATAATCTTATTATAATTTATTTAGTTAAGTTTGACCCATTGTTTTAGCAATTGGATATTACAATTATCCCATCGCACCTTACTAATATAGAACATGCACCTCGCGTAGGCGAAACCTACATTATCCGATACTAGTCTTGATGAGTGCTAAAACTTGGAAAGCATGAGCTTAATATTTAATTTGAGGGAATTGTAATTTTTATGATCTCACCGGCTTATTTATCATATAAATCGTCTCTCACATGCATCAACATATATTCACATGCATCAACATACATTCACATGCATCAACATACATAATGAAACAATTATGGCCCCTAGCGCAATTGTTCTCCCAAGCCAATGAGAGAACCTAAGCTAACCTAATAACGATCTAAGCTTCTCCATGCAAGATCTTCAAGGTTGTCCTCCATTGATATTGAATTCTTCTCCTTCTTCATAACATTGTCCTCCTTTGATATTGAATTCTTCTCTTTCTTCATATCATTATCTTACAGAAGAAACTCATTTTACATACGAGGGTTTGAGATGAGAAAAGAAGTTACATTAAGAGATCAAAAGGAGAGGCACGACACGCAGGTCGTATTTAAAAACCCAAAACAAAATGAAGGAAGACTAAGGCCATAACTGATCACAACAAGGCAATAATAACAAACACATTATTATTATTAATTTTAATTCCTTTAATTAATTAAAACCAAATTAAATTTCGGAGACCGATCACACTACGCAGAGTTAGACGGGGGTTCCGCTGCCCGGTCAGCGGACGGTGGTTCCGCTGACCGATCAGCGGACGGGGGTCAAGGGGGCAGCGCCCCTATCCAAAATTTTAATGAACAATTCATTTGAAATGGACATTGTTTTGCATCAACACAACCCTTGCGTAGTCATAAAACAGAAACCCCAAAATTTTGACTCTGTGAGTGTGACGACCGTCACAAGCAATTTTGGATCTGTGAGTGTGACGACCGTCACAAAGCATGTGACGACCGTCACAGGCTTGTTACGACCGTCATGGGCTTGTTACGACCGTCACGCATCCAGCTTGTTACGCTCGTCACGAGCTTCACGCGGTCAAAATAACAGAACTTTGAAACAGTCTACAGACCTCTTCCAAATAACCCTAAATTCACAACTCCTTGACGGAACAACCCTTGCGCCGTCACCAACCCTAATGCGCCAATTTCAGACCGTCAAACACACCTCGATTGTTGATTCAGTATGATTGATCAACAGGTCATTGCTTCACCATACTAATGTCGGATTTCGAAGCAAATGACCATTGATCGCTCAAAGGAAAACAACCATTTAGTGTTTGAATGAACGAAACAGAAACAGTATATTATATATACCGTACTTTGCATTAGGCTTACTTATATCATATATAAGTTGATCGGTCTCAATTGCGTAACCTATGGACGATCGATGTATCGCTGCTTCACCATACTAATGTCGGTTC
This sequence comes from Lathyrus oleraceus, assembly GCF_024323335.1. Lineage (NCBI taxonomy): Eukaryota > Viridiplantae > Streptophyta > Magnoliopsida > Fabales > Fabaceae > Lathyrus > Lathyrus oleraceus. Next base: position 160,016,078 of record NC_066579.1, on the reverse strand, counting down.
CGAAGCATAGTCAACATCAATCATCCAACTCGTACACTCATGATGCCAAATTTTATTACCCGTTTAATTAATTGATTCATTCGGTCTTTTAATCATATTAATACAGAAATTAAACAGCTATCTGATTCATGGTTTCGTAAGTGGCTCTGATACCACTGAAGGAGAATTACGGTCCAAAACGCAGCGGAAATTAAAATTTTCTCCTTTAGAGATCCTTACGAATGATCATGATTAGTGATAGAATATTTACCTCTTATGACGATTGAAACCTTTGGTGCAGATCTCTTGTGACGATCAAAACCTTTGATGCAGATCCACGAAGCGATCACGAACGTTGAACGATGACAACGTCTCTACTCAGTCCACACGAACGGATTCCTTCAATCTCAGTGCTGGCTGGTACGAATGAAGGCTTTGAGTGAGAGAGAGAGAGAGAGAAAACGAAAATAATGCAACCGCCATCAATGCTTCTGCACAAGAGTTCTATTTATAGAACCACTTGTGTGGGCTTCAAGCTAAAAAGCCCACTTAAGTGTATTTTGGCCCATATCTTATAATATGCCCAAAATCACTTAAGCCCATGGTACCTTATCATATTTCATATTCTACTCAAGTATACCGTACCTTACGATGTTCTATAATTCACTTAAGGGCACCGTACCTTACGGTATTCCTTAGTTACTCTATCTCTCATCAATCCGTCCTTTGTGTGTGACCCTGTAGGTTTTCGTGACGTTGACAATTATATTAAATCACGCATTTAACATAATAAACAGTGAGCGGTATCTAGCAACACATCACTGCTACCCAAGACACGAAAATGTCATGTGATCTGACAAAACCTTCTGTGATAATACTTATGTGTATAATTACCCTTTTGCCCTTATGTCTATATTGAACACAAGGCATAGACCGTGTCATCCTTGTCCAGTTCAATATTGGGCCCATAGACATTTATCCTGTTACGCAGGATGGGCAAATTCCATCTAGGACACTCATGTCCCTCAGCATGCTTTGTGGAGTACCCATCAACTGTCTTTATGGTTATCCAGTTACGGACAATGTTTGATCAGCAATAAAGCACCCGACTCTACATCTAGGGTCCATAGTGGTTTCAGGTCGAAGAGTGGTATACACCATTATCACCATGAGAATAACTTATGACACTTTGCATAACTTTCTATATAGTATTCTCATAGCGGGTCAATCCGGTATAAATATTACTCTTAATATTCATACCTATGTTTAAGACTTGATAACTCCTTATCCATGATCCATGAGATGTGATCATCAGTCTATATACATTATAGTCTTAATGCTTTAATGTCATCCCACTTCACAATAAAGCTCGACTACGGATACTTTAAGAATAGTGTCCTTATGTTTAATGTGATCTCATGATTAAGTCATACTTGATACATTAAACAGACTAGCTATTCTAGGGACTTTATTAAACAAACGTAATAAAGAAAAAGCCTTTTATTATTAATAAATAATTCGATACAAGTACCAAAAGTATTGGCCTCTAGGGCTTACACCAACAGTTTATTCGTACCTTAAGAAGTGACAATGCACGTGAATATTTATCCCAACAATTTCAAACTTTTATGTCATCCAATGGTATTATGCACCAAACATCTTGCCCTCATACACCCCAACAAAACGGGGTAGCCGAACGCAAAAATCGGATCTTGTAGAAACCACTTGAACCCTACTTCTACATGGTAATTTTCCTCTCCATTTTTTGGGGGGTGTGGTGCTCACGACATGTTACCTCATAAATCGCATGCCCTCATATGTCCTTAATAATAAAATCCCTTATTCAATCTTGTTTCTAAACTCTCCTCTCCACCCAATTCCTCCTCGAGTATTCGGGTTTATGTGTTTTGTACATAATCTCTCCGCTGGTCTTGATAAACTAGCAGCTCTATCACTAAAGTGTGTCTTTTTTGGTTATCATCATTCCCAAAAGGGTTACCGTTGCTATTCTCATACTCTACAATGATACCTCGTATCGGCCGATGTTACCTTCTTCGAGTCTGTTCCATATTTCGAGTCCAACCAAGTATCTCAGAAACCTCTTCAAGAAAGTACTCCCACACCTTTTCCGGAAGTTATTAATGTCCCGCCTACCATTATCCCCCACCAGTCTATGGCTTCTGACCCCCCACCACCACCACCACCACTACTTCTTGACCACTTCAAACATATCAGCATCGTCACCCAACGTATGTCGTCCCTGTCCCTGAGGTCATTACAAACTCTCCTCCGACGCCTCCGCCATCACCGGATCCTATTTTGTAACCTGATTCTGATCTTCCGATTGCCCTTCTAAAAGGTATACGTCAAACACGAAATCCTTCTCCACATTATATTTATTTTTGTTATCATCGTCTTTCCCTTTTGCAGTATACTTGTTTGTCTTCTTTGTCTTCTGTTTGTATTCCTAAAACTCTGGGTGAAGCATTATCTCACCCTGAGTGGAGGCAAGCAATTATTGGTGAAATGTGTGCTCTTCAAAGCAGTGGTACCTGAGAACTGGTTCCTCTACCCCCTGGGAAATCTTTAGTAGGTTGTCGTTGGCTTTATACAGTGAAAGGTCCAGATGGTAAGATTGATCGATTTAAAGCTCGCTTGGTAGCCAAAGGATACACTCCGATTTTTGGATTGGATTATAGTGATACCTTCTCGCCTGTAGCCAAGATGGAATCTATTAGAATTCTTCTAGCCATTGCAGCCATTCGACATTAGCTTTTTCATCAACTTGACATCAAAAATTATTTTTTACATGGTGATCTTGAAGAGGAAGTATATATGGAGAAACCACTTGGATTTGTTGCTCGGGGGGAGTCATTGAATATGGTGTGTAGGTTATAGATGTCTCTTTATTGTCTTAAGCAATCTTCAAGAGCTTGGTTTGACAGATTCAGCATTGTAGTATAACAGTTTGGTATGGTCCGTAGTGAAGCTTACCATTCTTTTTTTATCGTCACTCAGCCCAAAAGTGTATTTATCTTATTGTGTACGTAGATGATATTGTCATAACTGGTAGTGTTTAGCAGGGTATACTCTAGTTAAAACAACACCTCTCGAATCAATTTCAGACAAAAGATCTTGGTAAACTCCATTATTTCTTAGGTATTGAGGTAGCCCAATCTAAAGATAGTTTGGTGATTTCTCAGCGGAAATATGCTATGGATATTTTGGAAGAAACAAGTTTGTTGAATGCTAAACCAGCTGATACTCCTATGGATCCAAGTGTCAAACTACTACCCAATAAGGGGGAGCCTCTATCTAACTCAGGAAGGTATAGAAGATTGGTTGGAAAGTTGAATTATCTCACAGTCACTCGTCCAAACATTTCTTTTGCAGTTCGTGTGGTAAGTTAGTTCTTAAATTCCCCTCGTTAGGAACACATGGATATTATTATCCGGATTATGAGATACATCAAATGTGCTCCAGGAAAAGGTTTAGTGTATGAAGATAAAGGACATACTCAGATAATTGGATACTCTGATGCCGATTAGGCAGGGTCACCCAATGATAGACGATCCACCTCTAGGTATTGTCTATTTGTTGGAGGAAACCTTATACCCTGGAAAAGTAAGAAACAAAACGTAGTTGCAAGATCAAGCGTCGAGGCAGAGTATAGGGCCATGACAATGGAAACATGTGAACTTATTTGGTTAAAATAGTTGCTCAAGTAACTTCAAATTGAAGAAGCAAGACCAATGACACTTATTTGTGATAATCAGGCTGCATTGCACATTGCTTCAAATTCAATCTTCCATGAGAAGACCAAACATATTGAGATAGATTGTCACTTTGTTAGAGAGAAGATCGAGTCAGGTGACATCGTCACAAGCTTTATCAATTCTAATTATCAATTGGAAAATATGTTTACAAAATATCTGCGAAGTCCCAGAACTAATTATATATGTAACAAGCTTGGTGCGTTTGACTTATATGCTCAAGCTTGAGGGGGAGTGTTGATATTTGTAAATATATAGTGTTGAGAATATTTGTATATAGAATAGTCCCACATCGACTATATCATGTAATTAGTTGTAATTCCTCTATATATAATAAAGTCTCCGTAGTGATTTACAAAACACACAGTTTAACCTAAATGTCTCTTAGTCTCTCCTAATTCAATATATCATCTTAAGAATGTGTGGTTGGACCTAACTCAACCCTACAAAACCGATTGATAGAGTGAGGATTGTCCCCAGTTATAAACACATGTTCAGGCCATATACTGTCCAATATGGGACTCTTAACACCCCCCCTCACGCTCAGGACTAGACAACTAAAGCATGGAAATAAATGGTGAGGGGCTCGATAGAGGAAACCATAGTAGGTGTCCCATTGGATCTTAAACGAGGCTCTTATACCATCTTAAGAATGTATCGTTGGACCTAACTCAACCCTACAAAACCGGTTGGTAGAGTGAGGATTGTCTCCACTTATAAACACATGTCCAGGCCATATATTATTCGATGTGGGACTCTTAACAAGATATAAGTCTAAATTGGATTGCAAACATAGCCAAACACAATCACTCACACTTACCATGAAATTGTATATGGTTCAATGCCATAGTCAAGTGAAGCAAACAATGCACAATGCATGGTCAACTCAATTCAACATTCAAATTCACTATGAACCTCATTCAAAAAACAGTCTTGTAATGTAAATTCAATACAACAAACATGCATGTTCCAAACCATTTCCAATTTTCATTGACAATACAAATAAAATGCATATACAAATTTTCCCTAACCAAATAGTTAACATACACTCAACACAAGCAGTCATGAAAGAAATGCAGAATCCATAAGTTCAAATAGGTCAAGTCAAGATATATCAAGTCATTAACCACATGCATACTAACCATAGCCATAGAAACTCAAATCGAAAGACTCAGCAATATTGCATACATCATAAAACCAGCACAGTTACAATAAATCCAGAGAATTTTCACAATTTAAAGCACACACGAGGGAGAATCTAGTTGTAGTTAGTCTTACTCACAAAGATGCTTGTATCAATTGAACTACAACTTTCCTTCACTTGCTTCATCTTGAGCACTACACCTTGCCAAATTCTACATGAATGGTGGTCTATTTCCTATGAGATAAATTTGTCTACAGTAAAGAAGGGTCAAATCCCTAATCCTCTAAAAAAATCTCTAGATTGACCAATACTCCAATGGATGATGGTTCCTCTTTAGAATCCCCCAAATGCCAATGATTGAGCAGAAATATCAACAGTTTCAAGCCAGCTCTAGCTTTAACAGTATCATGGCACAACAAGCTTCTCACTTGATGATACCTTCAAGATTGTAGAATAACGAGCACACTTTTAGAACATGGATCTTATATTAAAGGATGTCAAGAAAAATTACTTGAAAAATATGCACAGAGGAAGTATATTATTTCTTAAACACTCAAAAAAAGCAACTGTCAAGGAAAGTTATTATTTGGTAGTGGACTCCACCAATGCTAACATTAATATTTCAAAATTCACAATAAATTCAGCTCACTTGAACAATTACCCTAATCATCTAACTGTTGATATCTAACTATCAACAATTTAGGTTAAAACCAACATTTCCTTAATTTCCCTAACTAGCCAACTGCCCAAGCTTAACTAACTGCTCTAAGCAATTACTACACCTCCACTTGAATCCAATGGCAACTAACTTTCCTAATTCACAACAAACTTACAACTAACCTATTAGCTAACTAATTGTAGCTTCTCTAGCTTCCATTTAACATCCTAACAACCTCAAAACACGCATTACCCGAATTACCCCAATCCATTTACATTTTCCCCTCCAATTAACTAACTTCAAACTAACACACATTGCACTCTAAAACTAATACACTTTCGTTCAGTTTCTACTCGAAAATAACACAAAATCTAACCACCTTCTAGATTCAATCCTCACCTAAGTACTAACATCCCAATTGTCTTTCCCTCCAATTTCCTCAACCCTCACCTATATATACCTCACTATTCTTCACCAATGATCAACAATCATTACCTTACCAAAACTTCACATGATTTTCTCTACAATTGACCTTCCTCAACCCACCCCCACTAAATCTCAATAACCCATACTACTCAGAGCCACCATTAGGGCTATGAGCAAGTAGACTCATCCCTTAGCACTCACTCAAATCTTTGTATATCCCAATCCTAATTTCTCTCCATACTATAATAGTTATCCTAACTCTATCAAACAGCAACAACATCTTAGCAGAATAAGACTTACATAAAATTGAAGAGAATAAGAGGATGAAGCTATATACATAACAATAAAAATCAAAGGCAATGGAATAAGAAGTTGTACTTGAGGAATTCACAGCTTGGACTTGGGTTTCTTGCATCATTCTTCATCAATTTCACTTGAAACAAGAACCATGGAATCCCTCCTCCCTGTTGGTAGGATCTTCAATCTCTCCTCCACTTTTCCTTCTTGCTTTCTGTTGCTTCTTTGTACCAACATGAACGCCTTAAAATACTGACACTAAACCCTATGTATGATGCTTGATTCAACTAACACATAACATTTGATTTAGTTTTTTGGGGAATTTAAGGTTTATGTCTAACTTATATTCAGGGAATGGGGTTAGGTTTTGGAGGATGTCAATGTGATATTCATGTTTGGTAAGTGATCGGTAAAATAGCAAGTGTACTATTTGCACCAATGTAGTAATAAAATGGGAGTTATTCTGAGTATCAATCTCGAGGACTGCGTGATAAGTACCAATCTTTATAATAATTCTATTGAACAAAAGATCATAGGGGGTTTGATGAGTGTTTTCAAAAATAATAGGAACGAGAAATAATTATATTAAGCGTACAAAAACTGTTTAACCGATATGAGAAAGCATGCTAGGGCCAGATGTGTGAATTGTTTTGTAATACACTTCTTCCATATTATATAACATCTACGTTGTACTTATTCAAAACCGATTCTCAAGAATTGTTTTCTCTAATTCCTTAGCCGAAAACCATTAAGAGTCAATTTCAATCCTAATTCCTTAGTTATTCAAATTGACGTTACGAAATATGTAATTGATCAAGAATTAACGGCTACTACGATTTGATCCTTATTCCTAAGTGATTAAACCGAAGTTTTATTATACAACAAGTGATAAGGCGGTTTGTCCGACCTAAACCTTAACCAGAGATCAGAATTTCATTTGTCCGATAAAATAAAGCATTAAGAATGTTGGATAATAATTTGAATAAAGAAAACATCGATGATCATAAAAACATAGAAAAAGTATTCATACAGTAGCAATTTAGGGACACCCCCCTAGCATTGGGGGTTTAGCTTCTCATAATATTCAAAGACTGTAAATTACAAATTAGAGACATTACAATTTGTTGTTGATGAAGGTTGATCTTCAATCTCTTCTGATCTTGAAGATCTCTTATCCTCTAAACACCTTGCAAGCTCGCTTCTCCTTTCTGTCTCTTTTCTTCTACGATGAAAAAGTCCCTCTCTCTATGCCAAACTCTAGACTAAATAGCTTCCAATCAACTAAAAACATCGCGAAATACCCAGACTGCCCTCCGGACGTACATAGGGGTCAACACACTAAAAATCAGCAAACGGGGCGAATTTGCCAATACGGGCCGTGTCAGGTGACACGGCTGCCCGCTTGGCTCTCTGTAAATTACAAAACTTCATCCCTTGCTGACACGGGCCGTGTCAGCTGACACGGGCACCCATGTCAGCCCCCTGGATTCTTGATCCCAACATCTATCTTCTGCACATGCTGACACGGGTCGTGTCGGCTGACACGGGCACCCGATTCAGTCCCCTGTTCTTGTCTTTTTCCTCTTTGCATGATGTCCTTGACTTCCATTCTTCTGGTACGCATCTTTCGGGATAATTGTTGGACCTGGAAACCAAACAGTATTACACAGAAACGCATAAAATGCAACAAAAAGGGATGAACTACTAATGCAACATAAAACAAGTAGTAATTTATAAAATGCGATAAACTTAAGAAATCAACTAAAATAAAGAACAAAATGTTACCGATTCTTGAAGATTCAATGTTGGATGGATGATGAAAACTAAGTGTAAATGGTGACCGATCACAACCCCAAACTTATCTCATTGCTTGTCCTCAAGTGATGTAAGAGACAACGCAGAGGTCAACCATGGATTTTCTTCTTTCCACAACACAACTGATGCTATTCTCAACTTATCTTTCTCCTTCCCTATTAAGCTTCTGGTTCACCCATTCGAACTATCCACTGCATTATCATATCAGGGTGTTCCTTTATCCTTAAACTTCTTTACACTACTCACCAAATCTGTTGAGGTTAAGGTGTTTAGCACTCATGATATCAAGGTATGCAATATCAACTCTTAATTTTTGAATAGATTCTACGTTAACTACACAAACCAAATTCACACACTTTAAGAGGTCTTCCGGGTTGTAACGGGGCTTAGGTACGGTGGGGGGTAGACAAGAAAATGGATGACAAAGGTTTTAGAACTCGGCATTCATGTTGTTGTTTTTCTTTGTGCACGAATTATTTTATGGGGTGTTGTCCAACTTGACTCTTTTTCACTCAATTTTTTTTCTTTTGAGTATCACATTAATGCATAGGTCTTTGACTTAGGCAAGTGCTTATACTTCATTTCTATTTTTCATTTCTTTTTTCTTTTTTTTTTCGGTAGAAGCGGATGTTTCTACACAGTTTTTCTTTTCTTTTTGTTGCACTTGCCCCTTTTCCAAAATTTCTTCTAAGGATTACCACCCCAAACTTATCTTTTTGCATAATTTTACACTATAACAGTCATGTCGAGCGAGGGTAGGAAGTGTTTGGCTTATGGTTAACATGACGGTTTACACAAACAAGGGGGTACAGGCTCCACGGGGTTAACAACGGATAAATACAACATTATGGATGGCTAGAAAGGCTAAAAGGGTGAAATCAAACAACGTGCCTCAGTATGCGTCTTTGTATTGTGTTGTATCCGTAGAACTTATGCAAAATTAGAGAGATAAAGTCATACCTGAATGCGCTCTTTTGTGTTTGGTTATGTTGAAATTTCACCATGTTGGATAAGCTTGCAGGATCCAAACCACTCTTTATGACAGATAGCTTCTTTTTCAGCTTGGGCTTACCTTCCCCTCTTCGGTCTAGAGTTTCCAAGTTGCGTCCAACATTTTGTTTCTCAGCTGTATCACCTTCCAGGTTGTCTCGGGAGCAAATCCGGGGTTGCGTCTTTCCCTCACTGGTCACTAGTCCATCATTAATCCAGCATAATCCACTTTTATCTGTAACTTAAAGAAATAAAACAGCCACACAACGACAAACAAAGTAACACAACAGACACAACTAAAAATAAAATACAAAACAATTAACCCCCCCCCCCACACTTAAACCAAACATTGTCCGCAATGTTTATTGTCAAGATAAGAGGGGTACTCACAATGTTTACTGTGGAGGTGGGGGCGGGTACGGATAATGCAACATCATGTGTTGCATCATCACATTCATCTCATCCAAAACCGTCCCTTGACGGTGTTGTTCGGCTCCGAACCTGGTGAGCTCCTCACCTTGCCTAGATTGCTCCGTGTGAAGGTGACCGATTGTTGAAAAGTATATTTTCGGCAAATATTTTAATATCATATCCATAGAGATTGGTTGTTATTACCGCTGTTCTATAATCCCAATTGTTATAAGTTTAAAATGTAACCAAGTTGTTTTGTTTGAAAAGTTATCTTTTGAGTAAAATGTCACTAAAACAATAAAATAGTTTTAATCAAATGTAAAAGGCTTGGCAAGATTGGAGTTCACTATTCAAATTGCTTATGATTCCTTATGACAACTATATAGATTTAAGATTATTGATGATGTTCAAGTATCCTCTCAATATCATTTATGTCTAAATGATATTATGATAATCACTATATTAATCTTTAGACGATTTCTCCACCTAACTATCAATATAGCAATCTTTAATGGTTGATACAAAAGAAGAGTAGTGAATAAATCTATTTCTACAACTTATTCACTACTTGAAAATATATTTTATGTCAAGACTTAAATAATCTCTTTCAACGACTACTCGAATATAATATTCAACTTAGGGCAAAAATAGCATTCAATACATCAATAACCTTATCATATATAGAAGAGTCAAATGAAATACATAAATAAATAGGAATAGCTACTACCTCCAATCTTGACAAAATGGGGTTTAGCTTCTCATCATCATTTTGGAAAGCAAAAGGCAATGGTAGAATAAACTCTGTTTTTTTCTTACAAAATATCAAACTATCAAAATGAATGAATGACTATTTTCCATTCTGTTTTCTTAAAGAGTTGATCTTTCCTAAAATGTTCATTTTCATCTAAAACTGAAAAGCACCCTAAAACAGATACAAAATTGTCAAACACAGCTGGCTTGAAAACATACCACTTGGCTAAAACAGCTTGCTGGATACGCAAGGTTCGCGGCGCCATCCCTGGTCGCGGCGCGAACTGAAGCTACTTCAGCTTCCTTGCCTTGCAAGCTTCATGCAATGATTCTCCTAAGTTTTAATCTTCCAAATTATGCCTCCAAATTGCATTCAACATTTCTTCCAAATTATGATTATGCATTCTGACGCTCTCTTGTCCAAAAATTCTACAAAACTAACAAATATGTGAAATAACTACTCAAAACAACATCAATTAAACCTAATTGCATTTATACAAAATTGTGAGAATAAAAGTGTGTAATTACATCAAAAATTGGTAAAAGGGACCAATAAAATTATATAAAAAGTAGTACTAATTGGTCCCTAACAACTCTCCCCAACTTAGCATTTTGTTTGTCCCTAAACAAAAGTTTCCACCAACACAACCAAAGCAATGACACAAAAGATTGAAACAAGGATTAACCAAGGACATTCAAATGGTTCAAAAGTGTATGGCACTTTCTCAATCCACCTATCTCAATGCTAGATAAAACATGAATAAGAGCAATGGTTGGGTGCAAAAATCATACCAAGGAATTCAAAGCCATATATGTCAAAATTGAATCAAACTTACACACGCATCATAATAATGATGAATAAACATGAAGGTTTACTTTCACGCATCCAAGCAATTAAATCAACAACAACTCAAATCATGCGGTCATCAAAACAAATACTAAATCATGTGAAAAATGAGAATCAAGAGGTCTTTCAAGGGTTGTAATGTGGCTTGGGTTACAAGAAAGGATATGATTAAGAGAATTCAACAAAGTTGCCTATCCTAAGGGAGCATTCCCATACATTCAACTCTACACAATTTCCATTTCTATGATCCCCGTCTTTTCTTTTCTTATTTTTTTTACATCCACACAACCATGAGCCTTTTCTTTGTTTTTTCTTTCTTTTTTTTTTTGCTCTATGGTTTCAAGGGTGATTTCTTTTTCTTGTTTCTTTTCATATTTTCACCCTTTCATAAAAACTCACTTTTCCAAGTTTCTAATCAACTCTTTTTACTTTACTCTCCCCAACTTTAGCTTCCAAAACCAAATTTATTCAATAATGCTCCCTACTTAGACATAAGCAAAAGGCAAATTTTGCAAACAACTCGGTTTGAGGGTTTAATTGACACGAAAGAAATTAGGATTCATTTATTCACAAAACTTTCAATTGATTTTACACTTATCAATCAAATGAATCATAAAGTAAGCTCAAAGGGGGTTAACTAAGGATCACTCCTCACAAGGTTAGTTGATTCAAAACTTTTTGGTCAAGTGGTTTTTCTCATACAAACAACGCCTCTATCATTTTCAATATTTTCATACAAAAATAGATTAGTGCATGATTTAGCATGATAAGAATGAGTTGAAATAATGTTCGGTTTCCCGCATTTTAGTGTACAATGGAAAGCCTCCTCACAATTGGTTAAGTCCTATTTTGATTCAAAAATGACATGTATTTCAATGAATTTATGATATGGAATTTGCAACACACCATCAAACTACTCATGTTAAGTCTAGAAAGCGATAAAGTGTACCTTGAAATGCCGACACTAATTCTTATCATCACCACTCGAAGTGTCCTATGCTTCTTTCTTTGCGAACATTTCTTGGTTGCTTTAAGCTTGACTTAAGAGTAAGAACAATTAAACAAACAAATGTTGGTAAACCAAATTCATTGTAACACAATTAAATCTTACAGAGTGTTCATGCAATTAACAAGACAAATTAACAAACCAAAGTTTTGGTGAACTAGAGCCACCCAAAAGTACAATCAAAATTCAACAAAAGCAATAATAATACAAAGAAACTCAAAATAAAAATAAACTCTACAATTCAACAAACTCCTCAATCTTCCTCCTCTTGGCCACCACCAACGGATCCAAGTACGTCCTACATATCATCGTCATGGTTCGCACCACCTCCTGCACCCCCCATAAAAGTTGGCCTGCCCTTAGGCCAATTAGCATAAGCAACATATTCCGCCTGGGAAGGGAATGTGCGGGCTTCAGGTGCAAGGAAAGTGTTCTGAAATTGTTGCTGCATAGCATCAAAGATGAATGATTGAGACCTTCTAGAGGCCTCAAAGCTCTCATAGCAATAATTAGCAAAAGCCGTCTGATTGAATGCTGGAGTAGTGCAGGTTCGGGGTCTAGAGGACGAAGTCCCAGCTCCTTCGGCTCTGTCCATCTGGCTCTAGCAGAACCTGTTCAGATAAGCACCATTAATAACACTAGTGATAGACAAATGTACCTCATCTGGAATGGGAACATTTGCTCTTCGGTAAAGTCCCATAATCAGCCCCGGATATGCAAGAACACCCGCTTTACCATCGAACTTCGTTCCGCTCGTAGCCACTTTGCGCATTTCCCCCGCAATAATGGATACCACATCAACAGATTTACCAATCATGATGTAATACAATAAGCATCCTACATCCAAAGGAATAGTGGTGTTGTGGCTCCTTGGCCGAATATTATTCAAAAGCAACACCAAAAATGCCCTTGCCTCCAGATTCAAACTTTCTCTCTTCCATGACTTTGGGAATCCTTGACCATTTAAGTCATACGTCCTTCCTTCAAGGCATAAGGTAGCGCTCACCGTTGGAAGGTCCCAATCGTTGGCCAATTCTTTGGCACGATACTCGCACCGCTCATTCTCCGCCAAGGTGAGAGGATTACCTAAATATGCGTTAATTGCATCTCTACTGAAAGAAATAATCTCGCCTCTCACTCTTGTCTGATAATGGAATGATACTCCCTCTTCAAGATGCAGAGCATTGGCATAGAACTCTCGCACAATGTCGTAATTTATTGCCGGCTCTGGTTCACAAAGCTTGCTCCATCTTCTTCTCTCAAAATTCGATACCAAATTTCGATAAGTTCCACCCGACGACAAGCGGATGAATCTCTCCGGTTGAATGGTTCGTTTGATTAATTTGTTAAATCTTTCTTCATGCTCCTCGCTTGTGAATCGTCGCAAGGAACGAGAAGGACCGGAATACATGGTTTTTGTTCTTTTTGACATCTGCAATAAAAATCAGAACAACCACACAATAAACCATAAGAGGAGTTAGCATTCAAAAGCATAAAACATGAGACTGGAATTTCCCAGTTCGCGGCGCGATGGCCCGTTCGCGGCGCGAACCCTGCGAACCAGGAAAATTCCAGGTGCCTCCAATGGTTACTGATAAAACGACTTAGCCCGGATCAGATTCCTTCCTTGGGAGAGTTTTTTGAATGATGGCACTACAACGTGCATCAAGCAAGATTGTCTCGTCTTCCACATGTCTCCTTTTCTTTGTGAGAATATCCTTCATGAACTTTGCATACAGTGGCATTTGCTCTAATGCGTCAGCAAATGGAATATTGATTTGAAGTTGTTTGAATATGTCCATGAACCGTGCATAATGTCTAGCATTGTCCTTCTTTGATGGTGCATGCGGATAAGGTAGATGTTGAGTTGGAATGACACTCACACCTTTGTCTCATTTCTTTTTCTTTCTTGGTTCGACATCCTTTTTCCTTTCCACTTCAATCTGCTGCTCTGTTGTCAATTGCTGATCCTGCTCTTTTCGCGGCGCGAACTGAAGAGTTTCTGCCACTTTCTCCTTTCCACAAGCCACATCCTCATTTTCCAGTACAACATCCATATCATTCTCTACTATAATTTCTTCACTTTTTTCACTTGTCAACTCTTTACCGCTTCTTGTGACAATTGCTTTACAATGCTCATTTGGATTGGTTTGAGTGTTAGCGAAAAATGAAGATCCCGCGTTTTGTTCCGACAATTGCTTCGCAAGTTGGCCTACTTGATTTTCCAGATTCTTAATTGCTGCCTTGTTGCTCTTCTGATTTGCCATGGAGGCTTGCATGAATTGTTGAAGAGTGTCCTCTAGCTTTGAATTTCCTCCTTGCGATTGTTGTCCTTGAGAGTTTGGGTGTTGATAAGGACTTTGTTGCTGAAAATTTTGGTTATTGAACCTTGATGGTTGATAACCTTGATTGTTTCTTGGATATGAGTTGTTGGGAGGTTGTCTTTGATAGCCTTGATTTTGATTGTTCACATAACTCACTTCTTCTAGTGGAGGGCAAAAACCGGTTGGATGATCTCCTTGACATAATTCGCAACATGCTACTTGATGTCGAACTTGAGACCCTTGAATTTCCTTCATTTGTTGTGGAAGCTTGGCCATTTGTTGAGTGAGCAACTCCACTTGTTGAGAAAGTAGTTTGTTTTGAGCAAGAATGGCATCATTGGTATTTAACTCAAGAACTCCCGATTTTCGTTGTGAAGGACTACGGTCATGTTGACTTTGACGACCATTGAGTGTCATCCGGTCTATAATGACTTTTGCTTCTTCCGCATTCTTTGACATAAGAGAGCCACCCGCGGTAGCATCCAAAAGTGTCTTATGAGTTGATTGGAGCCCACTTAGAAAAAAATGGATTTGAGTGAGCTCATCAAAACCATGGCCTTTGCATTTTCTCAACATTGACTTGAATCTTTCCCAAGCCTCATTTAGAGACTCGTTGCTTCCTTGAGTGAATACCGCAATAGCCATTTTGGCTTCCATGAATCGGGATTGAGGGAAATATCTTTCTAAAAACTTTTCTTCTAGCAAATTTCAATCAGTCATCACTCTTGGTGCTTGATCAAGGTACCACTCCTTTGCCTTTCCCACTAAGGAGTGTGGGAACATCCTCTTGAACAATGCTTCTTCACCCGTTTCGTCAATTCCCGTAGAACCTGCAATCTCATAGAATTTGATGAGATGAGTATACGGATCCTCATGGTCCATTCCGGTGAATGGATTTGCATAAAGAAGTTGGAGGATTCCGGTCTTCATCTCCGTATTCCTTCCTCCACGAGCAAATTGAGCATTCCTTCTTGGACTATTAGCGGACATTTCGGTAGGAGTGTCATCCGCCATGTTTCCTTCACAAGCCTCTACAACCACTTCTTTGATTTGAACAAGTGAAGGAGTAGATGCTTCCTATCTTCGGTTCCTCAGTTCGGCTAGTTTCCTTCTTCTTCGTGTTTTGCTATTGAGCTTTCGAAGTGTTCTTTCATATTCGGGATCGAATTGAAATTGCTCCTCGGTAGCTTTTCCTTGCATGCACTAGAATCTACAAAACTAACAAACCAAGTGAAACACAAGAGTGATAGTAAGTATAAAACTTAGAACAATGAATTATTGCAATGCTTGTAATATCGAACACCAATCCCCGACAACGACGCCAATTTGTTGAAAAGTATATTTTCAGCAAATATTTTAATATCGTATCCACAGAGATTGGTTGTTATTACCTCCGTTCTATAATCCCAATTGTTATAAGTTTAAAATGTAACCAAGTTGTTTTGTTTGAAAAGTTATCTTTTGAGTAAAATGCCACTAAAACAATAAAATAGTTTTAATCAAATGTAAAAGGCTTGACAAGATTGGAGTTCACTATTCAAATTGCTTATGATTCCTTATGACAACTATATAGATTTAAGATTATTAATGATGTTCAAGTATCCTCTCAATATCATTTATGTCTGAATGATATTGTGATAATCACTATATTAATCTTTAGACGATTTCTCCACCTAACTATCAATATAGCAATTTTTAATGGTTGATACAAAAGAAGAGTAGTGAATAAATCTATTTCTACAACTTATTCACTACTTGAAAATATATTTTATGTCAAGACTTAAATAATCTCTTTCAACAACTACTCGAATCTAATATTCAACTTAGGGCAAAAATATCATTCAATACATCAATAACCTTTTATCATATATAGAAGAGTCAAATGAAATACATAAACAAATAGGAATAGCTAATACCTCCAATCTTGACAAAATGGGGTTTAGCTCCTCATCATCATTTTGGAAAGCAAAAGGCAATGGTAGAATAAACTCTGTTTTTCTCTTACAAAATATCAAACTATCAAAATGAATGAATGACTATTTTCCATTCTGTTTTCTTAAAGAGTTGACCTTTCCTAAAATGTTCATTTTCATCTAAAACTGAAAAGCACCCTAAAACAGATACAAAATTGTCAAACACAGCTGGCTTAAAAACAGATCACTTGGCTAAAACAACTTGCTGGATTCGCAAGGTTCGCGGTGCCATCCCTGGTCGCGGCGCGAACTGAAGCTACTTCAGATTCGTTGCCTTGCAAGCTTCATGCAATGATTCTCCCAAGTTTTAATATTCCAAATTATGCCTCCAAATTGCATTCAACATTTCTTCCAAATTATGATTATGCATTCTGACGCTCTCTTGTCCAAAAATTCTACAAAACTAACAAATATGTGAAATAACTACTCAAAACAACATCAATTAAACCTAATTGCATTTATACAAAATTGTGAGAATAAAAGTGTGTAATTACATCAAAAATTGGTAAAAAGGACCAATAAAATTATATAAAAAGTAGTACTAATTGGTCCCTAACACCGATCTCATCTTGAATCCAACCCCATTGGTCTTGTGGCATGGAGTAGGACCCTGAAGCTTGAGTCGGTTCTTGCGGTTGCTAGTAAAACGGATCCTCGTTGCTCGATGCACCTTCCATATGTTCATCTGCAGGGAAAGAGTCAAGAAAATCTCTGTCCCCCTCATCCAGGTCGGGACAGTCATAAAGCCAGTTGACTCTGTTAGTAATACTGATGAAATCATAAGCAGGTAAAGCAAAGACATGGACTTTTTGGAAAATAAGAGAATAATAGTCTTGTTTTACCGCAATCATGCCTTGTTAGATCAACCCTGCCATGTCCAGTTTATTTTTACCCGGGACCTGTCGAGAGTCATCCAGTGCAGCACCAAATCCAAAATGATCGGTAATCTGTGTGATCATGCCGCCAACCGAAATGTCGCCTGAAGTAGCGCGACCAACTATACCTAGATAGTCAGCTGCAAATGCTACTACGTTGATAGGAGTTTGTGCTGCCATAATGTACAGAAAGAATAGCTCCCTTTGGGTGGCGACACTGGTGTTGTCTCCGCGACCAAACATGGTGTATGCCAAAGCCTTCTGCACGTACCTGAAACATGGGTTATGGATACTCGATGCTTTTGCCCCTTTGGAAACATATTTAGTGTTACCTGTTATAGCGGTCCAAAATTCTGCCAGGACAAACGTATCGGGCATCGTTCCAGGGCCTATGATTGGGAGTTTTAAGATACTCCCTAACTCATCCACAAAAAATTCCATATCAGTATTAAATAATCGAAAATGCAACGTACCGTAGTATTCTTTTTTCGTTCCATTCCACCTATTTTTTAGCTTAAATTCAATGGTACTCAAGAATTCAAGAGTAATGTGCGCGAAAGTTGGCGCTTCTAACTGCATGAATTCCAACATTCCTAAGGTGTGGAACATATGGTGAACCTCAACTTGCAATCCCAATTCCTGCAAAGTGCCATTACACAGGTACCTGGTGGGGGTTAATTTTCTTTTAAGATGAACCGCATACCTCTTTTGGTGCTCCAAGTTTTCGAACACAATGTCGTGCTCATTCGCGTTTCTTCTCGCCCTTTGACGTGGCCGGGATGATTCCGCCACATTTTTGCTTTTTTCTACTCGGCGAGACATATTCTTACCTGCACACAACAAAAAGAAACTAGAAATTGAAAAGAGAGATAAGGCAAAAATATTACCGTAGGGAGGTCGAGGATGGGAAATGGAAGAACTTATGTGAAGACAGGTGGAGATATGATGGAGATATGAGGTGAAAGTATGGAGCTTTAAGTGAGAAAAATGAAGGTTTTTAGGTATTTTTGAGAGAAAGAGAGATGGAGGTGAAAGAATAGGTAGGAGAAGAGGTTAATGAGGAGAGAATGGGTGATAAAATGGATTTAGTGGGGGAAATTCGGTGGTCGGCCCCAGCATCAACGGTAAAAAAAATTGAAAAAAATCACATTGCGCTTGCTGACACGACCGTGTTAGATGACACGGGTGACCGTGCCAGCTGACATGGGCGATCGTGTCAGCGCACAAAACATCCTTAACACGGGTTGTGTCCTTCCAAAAGCAGCTTCTTCACGCAGGGGCTGACACGGGCCGTGTCACCTGATACGGGCACCCATGTCAGGCCCCTGGAAACCCCTTTCCTGAACATTTCCTTGGTACTTCCTGACACGGCCGTGTCACCTGACACGGGCACCCGTGTCAGGCCCCTGATTTTTCAATTTCCTTTTTTGCTTTCTCGAGCTGTGCCAGGCTTCTACTTCAGAATTTTCCAGAGACTTTTTGCGCACACGATTATTAACTCCTCTAGCAAACATTGTTCACACCTACAAGTAAATAACACACAACCAAACAAAGAAAATAATTAGACACAAAAGCGTGGGTTGTCTCCCACGTAGCGCTTCGTTTAACGTCGCTTGGCTCGACGGTTATGCATCTTATCAGACACGATGAACAACATCAATTTGGCCAACTTCTTGTTTCACATTGTAAGGCTTCAATCTTTGGCCATTCACTTTAAAAATGTCTCAATTGAATGGATTTTTTTATTTCGATTGCTCCATGGGGATATACCGTATGTACCATAAATGGACCCGACCATTTTGATCTCAGTTTTCCAGAGAACAACTTCATCCTTGAATTAAACAATAGTACCATTTGTCCTTCCCAAAATTCCTTCCTTTGGATTCTTCTATCATTCCATTTCTTTGTTTGATCTTTGTAGATTTTGGCATTTTCATATGCCCGGTTCCTAAATTCTTCTAACTCATGGAGTTGAAGGATTCGGGATTCTCCCGCTTTCACAAGATCCAAGTTAAGGAATTTTGAAGCCCACAAAGCTTTGTGTTCAAGTTCTAAGGGTAAGTGATATGCCTTACCATATACCAATTGATAAGGGGACATACCAATTGGCGTTTTGAAAGCAGTTCGGTATGCCCAAAGCGCATCATCAAGCTTACTTGCCCAATCCTTACGAGAAGTGTTAACCGTCTTCTCCAGGATTTGTTTCAGCTGCCTATTCGACACTTCAACTTGACCACTTGTTTGCGGGTGGTACAGAGTGGCTATCCGATGTTTTACATTATACTTCAAGAGTAGCTTCTCCATTAGGTGATTTAAGAAGTGAGTTCCTTCATCACTTATTAGAGCTCTTGGCACTCCAAACCTGACAAATATGTTTTCTTTCAGAAACTTGACTACCACTTACCCACTTGGATACATAATCCACCGCCACCAAAATGTAATTTTTTCCAAATGAAGGTGGAAACGGTCCCATAAAGTCAATACCCCAAACATCGAAGAGTTCAACATCCAACAAGGGGTTTTGCGGCATCTGATTTCTTTTCGAGATGTTTCCCATCCTTTGACACTTATGGCACTCTTTAATTACTCGCTGTGCATCTTTGAAAAGTGTCGTCCAGTATAAGCCTGACTGGAGGACTTTGGCAGCGGTTCTATCACCACTAAAATGTCCACCATAGTCAGAGTCATGACATGCTTTCAAGACATCTCTATGTTCTTCTTCAGGAACACATCTTCTGACCAACCCTTCCACTCCTTTCTTGTACAACAATGGGTCATCCCACAAGTAAAACCTGCAATCATGCATAAACTTTTTCTTTCGGTTAGAGTCAAATTCGCTAGGGATCACCCCGCCTACTAGATTGTTCGCGTAGTCTGCGAACCATGGCATTCCAATAACCGCAAGGATATGTTCGTCAGCAAACTCATCCTTTATTGGACGCTTTTCCTCATTCTCCTCTATGGGGGACATTCGAGAGAGGTGATCTGCCACAGTATTTTCACACCCTCTTTTGTCACAAATTTCCACATCAAACTCTTGGAGGAGTAGGATCCATCTCAGCAGTCTTGGCTTAGAGTCCTTCTTAGCAAATAAATACTTCAAAGCAGCATGGTCAGTATAAACAATGACTCTAGAACCCAACAGATACTTCCTGAATTTATTAAAGGCATAGACCACAACTAACAACTACTTCTCGGTAGTCGCGTAATTCATCTGTGCAGGGTTCAAAACATGACTAGCATAATATATGACATGCAACAGTTTATCTCTACATTGCCCAAGAGCTGCTCCCACTGCAATGTCACTCGTATCACACATGATCTCAAAAGGTAGAGACCAATCAGGGGCAATGACAATTGGTGCCGTCACCAATTTATTTTTTATAGTTTCAAATGCAACGACACACTCTCTATCAAAGATGAAAGCCTTGTCCTTAACCAACAGGGTAGTTAAAGGTTTAGCTATATTGGAAAAGTCTCTTATGAACCTGCGGTAGAAACCCGCATGCCCTAAGAAACTTCTTATACCTTTTTCGTTCATAGGAGGGGGTAGCTTTTCTATTACCTCGATCTTGGCTTGGTCCACTTCTATCCCTTTGTGAGAAATTTTATGACCCAAGACTATGCCTTCTCGCACCATGAAGTGACACTTCTCCCAGTTGAGAATCAGATTAGTCTATTGGCATCTTTCTAACACAAGGGAAAGGTTAGTTAAACAATTATCAAAATAAAAACCAAATACCGAGAAGTCATCCATGAAGACCTCCATATGCTTTTCGAGCATGTCCACAAAAATGGAAGTCATGCATTTTTGAAATGTGGCTAGTGCATTACATAACTCGAATGTCATTCTTCTGTAAGCAAAAATACCATAGGGGCAAGTAAAAGTTATCTTCTCTTGACCTTCTGGTGCAACCGCTATCTGATTATATCTAGAGTATCCATCAAGGAAATAATAGTACTCATGACATGCCAACCTTTCCAACATCTGATCAATGAATGGTAAAGGAAAATGATCCTTTCTTGTCGCCAAATTCAACCTCCTGTAATCGATGCAAACACGCCACCCCGTGACCGTCCTTGTAGGGAGTAACTCATTTTTCTCATTCCTTATAATGGTAGTCCCTATTTTCTTAGGAACCACATGAACATGACTCACCCAAGAGCTATCGGATATGGGATAAATTAACCCAGCATCTAATAGTTTAACAACCTCTTTCCTAACCACTTCCTTCATTGCGGGATTTAGTCTTCTTTGGGGTTGCACCACTGGTTTGTGACCATCCTCCATGAGAATTTTATGCATACAAACTGTAGGGCTAATTCCCTTCAAGTCTTCTATCGCCCATCCCATTGCACTTTTGTGCTTCTTCAGAACCTTGACAAGCTTGTCTTGTTGAGAAACTTCTAGATTAGAGCTTATAATAGCCGGGCATTTCCTTTCGGGATCTAGTAAAACATACTTGAGATTTTCAGGAAGTTGTTTAAGCTTAGCCACTTTCTTGGTTTCATTTTTCTTTTCCTTAACCTGGGGTTCCCTCAAGTTTTCCCATCGGAGTGATCGGGATCCCTTAAAGGGTGGTTGTGTTGCCATCATAGTTAACACTTCCCTCTCCTTTTCATCAACTTCTTGAGTGTCTTCAGAAAGTGACAGACTTAGAACTCTCTCAAAGAGAAATTTTTGTTCACCTAAAGGATTTTCTTTCAGAACCATTTGATCAATCACCTCTATGTGTTGACTTGTGGCCACCTCATCTTTGTATTTCATGGTATTACGCACATCAATTATTAACTTTTCGTCGTAAACTTTTAGAGTCATGGTGCCCTCTTATATATCTATCAAACATCTCCCGGTCTCCAAAAATGGTCTACCAAGAATGAGCGGTATCTCTTCATCTTCCAGCATTTCTAAGATGACAAAGTCAACTGGAAATACAAACTTATCAATCTTCACAAGAACATCTTCCACCGCTCCATAAGGTCTCTTCACAGAGTGGTTAGCAAATTGAAGTGTCATTCTCATATCTTGCACTTTTCCAATCCCCAACCTCTTATAAATGGATAACGGCATGAGACTCACACTTGCCCCCAAGTCTATAAGGGACTTTTTGAAAGATCTCTCCCTAATAGTGCAAGGGATAGTTACCGAGCCTCAATCTTTCTTCTTGTAGCAGGGTATTCGTTACCATTAGAGATATTGACTAAATCCAAGGTAAATCATACAAGTCGAGTCGCCACCGCACTTCTATTTATCCAAAGGAATGGTTAGAAAGCGAACAAAAACCTAAAAGTTTTATCGAATCAAAAACTAGTAAAAGAGAGTCAGAGATCTGGGTAAGGGGGTTGGCTATGCAATGGGAAGGTGTTAGGCACCCAAAACATCCTAGGTACTCCTAGGGAGCCCTTTTCATACTTGTGGTAAGGTTGTTGTTTTGTGAAAATTTGTTTGTGCAAACATGATTGAAGAGATGAGAAGAGAATATACAAGTTATTTACATTTTGTGTTTGGATGGATAAACCCATTGCCTACGTACCATCTTAAAAAAGATTAGGATCAAAACCTCGTAGTTCGGGGTAAAAATCTCAAAATGAGTGGGTGAATTGATTGATCCAAAGGCCTTAAGGTCTTTTGTTATCAAAGGGATAAAACTCAACCTAAAACCACAAATCCACCATGTGAGATAGCTTCAACATGCTAGTGAGGGGTTAACCCTATAATAAGCATGGAAGACTCATTGTCCATCACTAAGGATATAAGTGAGTATTACATCTACCACAAAGATAACTCAAACCTAATAGCTAAAAGGTATGAAAAAGTTTTGATTAGAAGGTGGCCATTGAAACCACAAAAGACATTTGAATGGGTTATATTTACCAATTAGAAGTATCTACAAAATGGTCAAAGTTGACTTAAAGATTTAATTCAAAATAAGTGTTATGAAAAGAAAGTTTGAAAATCAAAAGTATAAGGCTTAGGTTTCTAGTGTTGAAAACAAGTGTTAGATGTTTGCACAAAAGTTTTGGCTTGGGTTAGAGTGGAGGGAAGAAGAAGAATGGCTAAGGTCCTAAGCAATGCAAAAAGGTAAGGGATAAGAAACAAGACCACAAATGGAGTTCCTCTCTTGAGATCATATTGATGATCCAAGTAGCTCTCATCCTTTGAATAAGCAATCACATAAGCATAAACTCAAGCAATCATCAATCAAATGAACTCTTGGAAGGCTCTTCAAGGCATCTTGTAACTCTTTCTCTTAGAAGCTCATGGCAATGGTTCCTCAAATTTGAATCAAGGTGGAATCCCTAGCACAAGAACACACACATCAAAGAGTTTTATGAAACAAATCAAGAATGGATAAGAGTGAGTTTAGAGGTTTAGTCCTTCATGATCATCTTCAACATTAAGGTCCTTTTACTCCAATTTTTGCATAGGGAATGTCCTAGAAACTAAGTCCATTTGTCCATTTTTTTTCTTTTACATTTGGTCCACAACAATCAAAACAAAACACAAGCACAATAGTATATACACAATTATGTGCTCAAGTGAGCAAAAGGCAAATGGCATTAACATAAACATGTGCTCAAATGAGCAAAGGAAAAAGCAAATGAATATTATGTGCAAGAATAGTAAATTGCATAAAAGTAAAGTGCAAAAAGTAAATGTTAATAGTTAATGGTTAGTTGTTAGTAGTTAGTGTGCCATAAGGCAAATTTAGCGCTATGTTAAGCAATCGTAATTGGACTTATGTAGAAGTCACAACTATCTGAGGCCGGTCAATAATAATGTAGGCAACAAACACAAGTTAGAAGTCTTGATTAGTGAACCAAGTTCCAACAACTTGCCATGCCAAAAAGAAGAAGAGAATTGATCTTGTATTGGTTTAAGTCTTTTGCATAATTTTAGGAAACAACCTATCCTTAATGCAAAGCCATTCACTTGATCGATTGATCAAGATGAATTAGATTTGAATCAAGGAAGGTTAAGTCTCCCTAATCAATACTAACTTATCAACCTTCAACTCATTGATCAAAAAAGAAAAAGAAGAAGAAGAAGGAGAAGATGAATAATGGAAGATGAAATGGAAAGATTAAAGTGCATAAGGTGAATAAATGTACCAATCCATGTGTGTTGACCAAATGACATTGAAAGTCAAAATCAAACAATGAGAAATCAGAAGTGAGATGAAGATTGGAGGTCAAACAATAAGCAAAATATTTTTGGCATTTTTAATATAAAAAATAAACTTGAATTAAAAATAAAAGAAAGGTCAAACTTCAAAATCACTTCAAATCAACCTTGAAAGGTCCAAGTGATTTATCCCAAGTTCAACAAGGTCAAACAAGGTTTGACAAAAAATTTCAGCATTTTTAAAAGTCAGAAACTATTTTTAATCAATTAAAAATGAATAAAAATAACCTAATTGAACTAAAATCTCAAATAAATCTCAAATCAATTAAAAAATTGATGAGAATATTTTTCATAGATCCATCATCATTCAAATAGGTTAGGAAAATATTTTTGTATTTTTTGAATATCAAAAACTATTTAAAATGAATTAAAAATAACCAGAAAAGATAAAATTCACAAAAAATATCAAATGACAAAATAAAAAATATTAAAAATCAAAATTAGAAACTAGAATTTATTTGGAGAAGAATGCAATTGGTCCCATATTTTTTGGATTTAAAATGAAGAAGATATGAATTTTTGAAAATAATGGAATAAAAGAAATTAAAACAGAAATTAGGAAATGCCAAAAGTCCAGAGGCGTCAGATCTGGATTCATTAATTGACGTGGCACATCTGAAGGCAGGGAGATGCGCGCGCATGGTGTACTTGAGTCAACAACATCACACATGGCATTATTAAAAGTCATAAGATCAAACGGTTGTGATATAAACTGGAGAAAGCATCCAACGGTCCACAATGCATCTGGCAAAGGAACGGTCATCGGAGCCACCTTCTTCTCCGGTGAGCATGAAGATTCCGGTGACATTTGCAGGTTTCAAAAGCTTAACCAAAATACACGATCCATATATCATTGGAAAGCTGGGATGATGTACATCATCCTTGTACCACTCAATTCCACTCTAGATCTCTATATTGAGAGAAATCGGAGATGGAAATTCTGTGGTGTTCATGTGAACTTCATGGATTTCAACAATTAAGCACTCAAAACAATTGCCTCTATGAAGAGGACTTCAACCAACACAATATCCAAGCAAATAGATCAATAATTGGTGAGTTTCGAAGAAAAAACCAGTTGAATAACAACCTTGGATTCAACCAGAAGTGCAATGGACTAAAGGATGAAGGTCTAGGAGCTTTAGATCCAAAGATTCAACCAGATGTAGTTGAATTTTAGATCTGAAAAAATTGAAGAAAAGTGAAATAGCTCCTTTGGTGAGAGGTTAGGTTTTCAGTTCAGCAGCATTTCAGGTTGATTCATGGATGAAATTTGAATGGAGTGAGGCTCTTATTTATAGATGGAGAGGCAAGGCAAGTGTGATCAAAGCCGTGTGCATGGAATTGGATATTCATTGCATGGGCTTGCATGATCATTCAAAAGGCCCAAATTCAATGCCAAATGCACTCTGAAGCATAACTGAGCTGAAATGATCGTGGAATTGGCAATGCACAAGCTAGTATAATGAGTTTCAACATGTTATGCATAATCATGCCTAAAACTTCTCCTCTTCGAAAATGCCATTTGCCAAATCCAAACATGAGCATGTGAGTAATGGTTGGAAAGGTTTTGAATGAAGGAACAATTGTTATGTTGGGCAAAAATCCATTTGAAGTGTGGAAATTGGTGAAATTTGAGTTTAAAGTGCAAGGTGCAAAACATGTAAAGGCAAAGTTTCTAAATTTGGCCAATGTTCAAGCCCCTCTGTTTTGATGATGCAAACTTCAAATGAAACAACCTCCAACATCAAAGTTGTAGATCTTTTCAAGACAATCAAAATGGACTTACATTTTGCATCATTTGGATTTTTGATGAAAGAGTTATGGGCACTTGAAGTTGGACTTTTTTGCCTTTCAATGCATTTGGTCCAAAGTGACCTATAATGTTTTGCATTATCACATGTATTTCCTTTGAGATTTTGAAATTTTGTTCAACTTAACATTTGAAGTAAACATCTTAAGATTTCCAATTCATTTTATCCCACCTCAAAATCATAAAAAATGAATGAGTTATGTCCTTGGGAAGTTGACCAAAAATTAAGGTTTCAGTTAAAATGACCTATAATGGCTTGGAATGGGAGATGACCTTCCAAGATTCAAATAAATTTTTGATGAACATGAAAATTGTTCATATTGTCCTTAAGAACATTTTTGCTTTTAGGATCATCTCCATTTGACCAACACATAAAAAGTTAGGTCTCAGTGCATTTCAAAATAATCAGATGAATTGACTGATCAACTTCTCAAGTCCATGACTCGTATCTTGATGAATTGATGATTGAGGACACTCAAATAAGTTCAAATATGCATTAAATTATGAATTAAAGAACTTACCTTGATTGTATTTGATCATGGGATGAGGTTGCTTCAAGAGCAAGGCATTGTGGTACACAGATGAATTAGGGTTTCCTTGGGGAACCAACCTCAAACCCTTTGACTTGCTTTGATCAAAATGATGGATTGAGATGCTAGGGAGGCATATTTGATGGATGAGAGCTTTGGGAACCATTACCATGCTTGCTTTCATCTTCTCTTGGCCATACCTTTGTACTTATGATCTCCTAGAGGCTTTTGACCTTGTGATTGCTGAAGCTACAAACAAAAGATTTTAGTGACATATTTTTGTGCTTTTGGTAAATAAACAAAAATGAGAAAATCAATAATATACAATTCAAGCATGCTTGGTGATCTCAAACCACTCACAAGAGGTCCTACCCAAAGGTAAAGGGAACCAAGATGCTTATGATCCTTGAGGCTTTGCAAATGCAATGTTATGATGCCATGAGGGATCTTAGGGTCAAAATTGGGGTCTTACACTTCTTTACCGGAATATTCATACCCTGTAAAATTGCACTACAAGTTTTGGTTAGTACAATAGAGTCAGTGTCAGTTCTCCTCTTTTTTGAAATAATATCCTTCATAAATTTAGCATAAGAGGGCATTTGCTCAAGTGCCTCCAAGAACGGAATGTTAATCTCAAATTTTTTGAACATCTCCAAGAATTTCTCGAAGTTCTTCTCATGTTGCTCTTTCTTCTTATTTCTTGTGGGGAAAGGGAGTTTGACAACCGGCTTTGATTCACTAACTTTTTCTTTAACCACCAGTTTAGGTACCACCATCTCTTCAATCACAACCTCATTTTCTTTTATTTCCAACTCAACTTCAAGCAATTGGTCTTCTTGGTCATCATCTTTCTTAGGGACTTCTTTCGCTTTACCACTCCTTGTGGTTACAACACTCACATTATTATGCTCTCGTGGATTTGTAACTGTCTCACTCGGTAATGCCCCCGGTGTTTGCGAACCCGTGAGTTGTTGAGCAATCTGACTCATTTGCACTTCCAGATTTTTTATTGAAGCACCAGTGTTTCTCAGATTACTTCTAGTCTCCTCTTGAAATTGTGAACTTTTAGCCACCATTTTTTCAATGGCAATTTCCCAATCTGCTTTTCTTGGAACCTGTTGTTGAAATTGTTGTTGGGATTGGTGAAACTGCTGCTGGTAAGGTTGTTGTTGTTGTGTTTGATACTGTTGTTGTGGTTGGCTTTGATATTGGGTGGGCGCTTGCTTCTGAGCATTTCCTTGCTGGTCCTTCCAGGAAAAATTTGGATGATTTTTCCATCCAGGATTATACGTATTGAAGTAAGGATTGTTCTGCTTCAGAAAATTAATCTCTTCTACCTGTTGTGCAGTTGCCACACAATGCATGGCGAAGTGAGGTCCCCCACAAATTTCACAACTAACTGCTTGAATAGGTTGAACCGGTTGAACTTGTGCCACCGTTTGAGTGTCAAGAGTCATTTTCTTGATTCTTCTCTCTACTTCAGCTGTTATTTGATCTTCCATCTTCACAACTTGATTTGCTAGCTTGAGATCAATGATACCTTCAAGTTGACTTACACTACGGTCATAGAGCTCTAGATGCTCATTTGCTGCAATGGCTTCAATGATTTTCTTTATTCCAGTGGCTGTTGTAAAATTTGTTAAGCCACCGGCAACTGTGTCTATGAGTTGCTTAGTCTTCATTCTAAGGCCATTCACAAAATTTTGCATCTGTTCAGTTGCATCCATGTTATGAGTAGGACATGCAACCAACAATCACTTGAACCTCTTGTAAGCGTCTCCGAGTGACTCTCCTTCCTTCTGTTTGAAATTAACAATATCATATCTCTTGCGGATATACATAGAAGCAGGGAAGTACTCATTCAAAAATGTTGTCTCCATTTGTTGCTAAGGTGTTATGCTTCCCGCAGGTAAAGAGTAAAACCACTCTTCGGCATCTTCCGATAGTGTAAACGGAAACATCACCAACTTTTTAGCTTCCTCTGAGTGTCCCTCAATTTTTAACGATGTCGTCATGGTCAGAAATCATTGTAAATGCTTGTTGGCATCTTCATTGATTTTTCTGGAGAACGGTCTCCTTTCGAGTTGACGAATCGTTGAAGGGTGTAGCTGGAAATGATCAACATTTACCGGTTGGTTCACAATTGTTAACCTTCCAGTAGGAGCATTTGCACCTCCATAGTCACCCAGAAGTCTTTCCGCATGAGGTGGAGCTTGAGCCATTGGTTCAGAAACGGCTTCGGAGTCTTCCGAATGAACTGAAACAGCTTCTTCTTTTTCAGACTCAGAAACAATAGGGGTTGCTTCTGAAAGTTCCAGCCTAGCTTTTCGTCGTCTTGCACGCAATAATCTTTTGGGTTCTGCGTCAAAAAGAAATTCAGCTGAGGCCTTACCTCGCATACACATATTAGACAATTATTAGAATAAACAATGGTACATAAATTTTTTGGCTGTAGAGCAACAAAATTCCAATTGAATTATTTTTCAACTTATACTTTGGCAGTCCCCGGCAACGGCGCCATAAACTTGATCGGTAAAATAGCAAGTGTACTATTTGCACCAATGTAGTAATAAAATGGGAGTTATCCCGAGTATCGATCTCGAGAACTGCGTGATAAGTACCAATCTTTATAATAATTCTATTGAACAAAAGATCATAGGGGGTTTGATGAGTGTTTTCAAAAATAATAGGAACGAGAAATAATTATATTAAGCGTACAAAAACTGTTTAACCAATATGAGAAAGCATGCTAGGGCCAGATGTGTGAATTGCTTTGTAATACACTTCTTCCATATTATATAACATCTACGTTGTACTTATTCAAAACCGATTCTCAAGATTTGTTTTCTCTAATTCCTTAGCCGAAAACCATTAACAGTCAATTTCAATCCTAATTCCTTAGTTATTCAAATTGACGTTACGAAATATGTAATTGATCAAGAATTAACGGCTACTACGGTTTGATCCTTATTCCTAAGTGATTAAACCGAAGTTTTATTATACAACAAGCGATAAGGCGGTTTGTTCGACCTAAACCTTAACTAGAGATCAGAATTTCATTTGTCCGATAAAACAAAGCATTAAGAACGTTGTATAATAATTTGAATAAAGAAAACATCGATGATCATAAAAACATAGAAAAGGTATTCATACAGTAGCAATTCAGGGACACCCCCCTAGCATTGGGGGTTTAGCTTCTCATAATATTCAAAGACAATAAATTACAAATTAGAGACATTACAATTTATTGTTGATGAAGGTTGATCTTCAATCTCTTCCGATCTTGAAGATCTCTTATCCTCTAAACACCTTGCAAGCTCGCTTCTCCTTTCTGTCTCTTTTCTTCTACGATGAAAAAGTCCCTCTCTCTATGCCAAAATCTAGACTAAATAGCTTCCAATCAACTAAAAACATCACGAAATACCCAGACTTCCCTCCGGACGTACACAGGGGTTAACACACTAAAAATCAGCAAACAGGGCAAATTTGCCAACACGGGCCGAGTCAGGTGACGCGGCTGCCCGTGTTGGCTCTCTGTAAATTACAAAACTTCAGCCCTTGCTGACACGGGCCGTGTCAGCTGACACGGGCACCCGTGTTAGCCCCCTGGATTCTTGATCCCAACATCTATCTTCTGCACATGCTGACACGGGCCGTGTCGGCTGACACGGGCACCCGTGTCAGCCCCCTGTTCTTGTCTTTTTCTGCTTTGCATGATGTCCTTGACTTCCATTCTTCCGGTACGCATCTTTCGGGATAATTGTTGGACCTATAAACCAAACAGTACTACACAGAAACGCATAAAATGCGACAAAAAGGGATGAACTACTAATGCAACATAAAAGAAGCAAAAATTTATAAAATACGATAAACTTAAGAAATCAACTAAAATAAAGAACAAAATGTTACCGATTCTTGAAGATTCAATGCTGGATGGATGATGAAAACTAAGTGTAAATGGTGACCGATCAGTAAGATAAGACAAAGTTGTTGGTGGTGATTTGAATAGGTTCTGGGTCACGTTGTCGCCACAGGCGGTTTCTAGTGCGGTGGCGCGATTTCCAAGGAAAGCAGTGGGAAATATATGGGAGAGAGAGAGAGCATGAGAATGAAAGATTATTTCTCCCTTTTCCCCTTTCTGATCCATTTTCATGGGCCAAAGACTCGGGCCTAATGGCCTTGTGCTGTAGCACACCCCTTCATTGCCTTTGACACCCCTCCTTGAACTAAAAACAATGACCAAAATTAACTCGGGCCAAGTGACCATGGGCCCTGCACCTAGTCTTATTCACACATCCATTCTTCACTCTACACCCCTGGCAACATGGTTTTATTTATTTCTTTTCCTTAGGAATTTCTTATTTTAATCCTTTTTTTAATCAAAAGGACATCTTATTATAATTAGGTTTTAGTCTTATTTAGTTTTGGTATTAATTTTCTCAATTAGGATTAGATTAGAATTAGAATTAGAAATTAAGGTTTTTATGGCATTAATCATGATTTCTCTTTATTTCCTTTAAAATTTTCATAATTTCAATGATGATCACTTCTTAGTTTGTATGGGTTGGGGTTAACCTAGTTTTTCTTTAAATGATCCCCTCTTTTGATTAATTAATTGATTAGATTCATTTTGGTCAATTAATTTAGTTGATAACTTTAGGAGATTAGCCATGTTAATTAATCTTTTTGATTAGTTAATTCTATGATCAAAACCCTAGAAAATAGGTAAGTTATTACATGACTACATTAAGGCTTTCCCATTTTAATCATGACAAACTAAGATTCTTTTTGCAAATAAACAAAAATACTTTAAAAAAAAACATATGATTCAAATTTTGCACTATGAGCCTTAAGAAATGGATAACGAATAAAAGGGAGTATTCCTATCCTGATTTTGAATATCTTTGGATACGGGACGACTGAGCTAGTTGTTCAAAGTATTCACCTTCATTCATGGATTTTAGTGAAATTTAAATCAGGATATTATTTCATAATTAAAGGAAGAAAAAGGAGGAGGATGTAGACTCTCTCTCTCCCTGAATATTCAGAAACTGTTGTAGAGCTCCCTGTCTGAATATTCATCTTCAGACTAAAATCAATCACAACCAATCAAATTCAATTTCTTCATCTTAGGGCATTTAAAAGATTTTCATAAGGGACATGCTATTTCCATTCCACCGCAATGGAAACAACGCTTAAACCTCCCATGCTCGAGTATACAAACAACATTTAACTACTAAAACGCGAACGTTAGCATCGTTAAATAAAAATAACCAACAAACACTTATTTTCTACTCTACGAACTATGAAGTTCTGGTTTTCTCATTGCACTATGGGAATACGTAGGCACATGATTTCAAAATCTTGGTAAGCACATTAATTCAAAACAATCACAAGTAACCTTTAGATAATAACACCCATCAACAAAAAACAATCAAAACGGTCCCCATTGAGTACACCGGATGTGAGGGATGCTAATGCCTTCCCCTTGCATAATCGACTCCCGAATTCAATTTTTATTGTGACAACCATCTTGTTTTTCTTTTAAGGGTTTTATCTATATTTCACGTTTCCTTTGGAATAAATAAAGTTTGGTCGCGACTCTTTTTTTCGCGGTGCGACAAGTGGTATTAGTTTTTATTCAAATTTGACCTTTAGGTTTGAATAGTTTTTATGCATGTTTAATTTTTACCAACATGTGTAGAGCGATGGAGGGATACAATGCAATCAAACATAGTTTAATTAGTAAAAAGTCAAGGATCCTTTCTCCAAAAGTAAGTATTCCTTGTGCTTTATGATATTATTTTATTTTTGTGTATTAATTATTAACTATATAAACATTATCTGTAGTCGAGATGACAATCCAATGGTTATGCTTATGGATACTATATTATGAAACATATACATGATATTGTCACCGGATGCATTATAAATGGATGGATCAGTCGTAAGTTATTAGCTTAATTCATATACATGGAAATTATGTATATTTCTTAAGTTAATTTTGTTGTTGTTAGCTTACTATAATTTAAATTTTGTTCTAATTATATGAGTTTAGCGATAAAACACAATTCTCACAAGAAGATATAGATGATATCTGAACAATTTGGGATGGTGTCTTCTTATCTTGTCATCAATTTCAACAACAATAGTTTTTTCTTTTGTTATAAGCTGAATTTGTAATTATAGAGGTTTTGACATTTTCAGGTACAAAACTCTAACTTTTGTATTTGCGTTGAAGACAACAATGTAAATTTGTACATTTGGTTTTGCCACAATGTAAATTTGTAAATTTGTATAAAACATAAATACCAATTTAGTTATTTGTTTTTGATTTGGTATTCTATATTAATTTGGTATTCTATAACAATTTTATAGTTTCTGCATGTGTACAAAATGATACAGGTCTGCTAGTAAAAATGAGAATTAAAACAAATTTATATAGCAATAAAATTGATTAAGTCCCTCGGTTAAATTCAAAAACCGACGTGCAAACATAGCTTATTATATTGGTTATTGAATAAAACCGATATGTATGTTGCGCGCACTAGTTAGTTTTAAAAATAAAAATATGTTGTTGTTAGGGATCGAACCATTGACCTTTTGTATTTTAGCCTCAGCTTTATAAAAATTGAGGGGTAAAGTTCCCATTTTTCATATCACCATTCGTTACCTCGACATTGTAACCGAGGTGAAATCTATTTCGCGTCCGACATAACATGTGTTATTTGTAGTAGTGAATGACACCAAAAAATGACACTAATACTTGCACCAAACATTATTCATTATATTTATACTATGAACAATTTTTTTTTCAAAAT
Organism: Lathyrus oleraceus; assembly: GCF_024323335.1. Lineage (NCBI taxonomy): Eukaryota > Viridiplantae > Streptophyta > Magnoliopsida > Fabales > Fabaceae > Lathyrus > Lathyrus oleraceus. Next base: position 159,982,463 of record NC_066579.1, on the reverse strand, counting down.
AATTTTAAAATAAAAAATATTATTTATAAAAAAAATATTTTGTAAAACAAATATTAGGTTATGTTATTAATCAATTTCATTATTGCATTAATCACAAAAAAAAAATGTAGGTTGTTAGCCACTTATTTTTCTTATAATTTATTAACTAATTTTTCTACTTCATTAACCTATAAAAAATTATAATATTAACCACTTTCAGATATTAAATTATAAAATGTCTGAATCAATATTTACACTCTATTAACTAATTTTGTTTTATTACTATGTTTGTTTTTCAGATTTGAAATTTCATTAACCAAATTAGAAATTTTATAAAATAACCATGTTTTTAAATAAAAAAACCAAAATAACTATAATTCAGAAATAATACAAAACTAACAATGTTTCAAACAAAAAATTTTGTCCATAATAGTAGTAGCCAAACCCAATGGTACATGCACGTATATTTTGTACAGAGGCGCCAACATGCATGACGCATGCATATAGGACATGCCACTACATGTGGCGCATGCATGCATCCTCTAGGAGCATGCACCACATGCAGTGGCTACTGTGTTGTCTTATTATTATTTTTTTATTATTTTAAAAACAAAATGATATTAAAATGTTTTTAAAAAATAAATTATAATATTATTACATCAAATAGAACTATACAACGATTGGATAGAAATTTAATGACCCATTCGATCGTAACATCCAATGGTTCCACACCCCGGCACATTCACTTGCCTTCGAGGTTTCCCATAATTTCCTTGAGGTGCTTGAGGTCTCCTAGTATTCACCTGAGCCAAAGATGGTTGGTGCGAGGTTCCTAGGATATTAATGTCATCTAACAAATCTCTGATCATATGTCCTAGTAGTCGGCAATTCCGTAATTGAGTTTTGTACCCATGTTGTCGTATTTTGGTCGTGTTGGTTGAGTTACATGTTGACGGGCTGGTTGGTGTTGGTTTAATTAGGATATTGAACTGTTTTGAAAATGACGTAATGATTCTTGAGGTGTTTTCAAGGCATGTGGTGGTTGGGTGCTTTGGGGATGTGATGTTTGGTGCTTTGGTGGTGTGATATTTGGGTGTATATTGGTTGGGGGCTATGGTGGGATAGAGTGGAATCATATGCATCACCGGGGCTATATTAATATGTGGTGGAGGCATATGGTTGTTGGTGGTATATATCACGCTCTTGGTTTTGTGTTTGAGTGTGTGGCATAAATTAGTTGCGGGGTTGGGTGTTTGTAGGTTCGTAATCATGTTCGATTGGTGGTTGGATGTATCTGATATGGTGATGTTGTGAGGTTAGTCATTAGGTTTGAGTGGGTTGATATTGTTATTGTGTTTGTTAATGGTGTGAGGTTGGTTGTTAGGCGAGGGTTTGTGGTTGGACATATGATGACAAAGCTCTTTGGCGTGGGTCGACCAGATACCTCGGGTCAGACACAAAAGGTGTCGTTGTAACCGACCTATACCAATTCATGTAATTTTAATTTGGTATAGCACCCTGTATGATAGGTTCATTTAAGATGTGTTGATGTTGACACTTGCATTGATGACACGTCTCCCTATCCTAGTCACTCTAATCAGAATAACTCTATTGGGGATCGACTCTTTGTTGATGTCATTGTCCCAAACACGTCGGAGGATTTGAGATTTGTTGATGTATGCCGAATTGCAGTTTAACACGGTCACTCTAGTGCATCTCCATAATAGTGAACTTGATGACTGGTGTTTTTGCTGTCCAAACTGCAACATCCTCAGGGTTAACCTCATGGTCGAGACCCAGATACGACATCCGGATAAACTGTATAGGAAAAATACATGATTAAAAGATTTGTAAATTGGTAATATTAAAACTAAATTTAAATTCTTATGATATGTATCAACCAGTCTTATACATATCATTGACCATAATTGATTTATTACGTAAGACTTTATTTTTTAATGTCTAGGCACTCTATAACCAAATTATGATCTATATTAATCAATTTATTACACTCAATTAATAATTTTATTTTTAGATATTTTAATGTCAAAACACATTAACCAAACTATATACTGTATTAATCAATATTTTACACACCATTAGTCAAAGTTATGTTAAAGAGAGAAAAATAAAATATTGACAAAAGTCAAAATTATGAATATCACTATTCACCGTATTCGTGAACAGTAACATACAATGTAGGTGTAAGAATTTGGTGTCAAAAGTATTTTTCTTAAATTTAACATGTGAGATTAGCAAAGGCCTTGTATTATGCTTTAAAGTTGGATTTGGAGACGAGGGAAGATACAAAAAATACAACATAGCTAGTAATGGATATTATAATATATTATAATAGTGAGACAAATTGCTCAATTTGAATCTCCAAAGTTAGATAAAGAAATATTAAAAAATAAATAATAAAATAACTCATTTGTAGAATATAATTTAAGGCATAGAAGCATACGAGTGGTAGTTTTGAAGTGAACTTGTCTTGGTTGAGAGACATAATATCTAAGTTGTTAGACATTAGACTATTCGATCTTGCTGTTGATTTTGTTGTTGTTAGATAAACGAGTTTTTCAATGAGTCTTCTATACTAAGATTCGTTTTCAAATAAAGGAGAGTAAACGCAAGACAATTTTAAAGAAGTATCATAAGGATTTCTCTAGAGTATTATCACACATCTAGAAAAAATACTTTTTATAACAACCATTTCATCTCACATATCAAAAAACCGAAGTATAATTCCCGGACTAACCATATTTTGTTTTTCTTAAAAAAATATACAATTTATTTTTTTGGTTTTTTTTTTAAAACCGATGGATAAAATTATTCAGCGTACATGCTTTGAATCCCAACAACTTCAGATTATATTTTTATTTCATTAAAAGTGTCGTATTCCTGAATATTTTATTTTTGATCTACAAAATACGCCACTTTTCACCTAGGTTTTGTTTTCCAACCGAGGTTAATTTGTTTCTTTGATATATATAGCTTTAGCTTGTAGAATTCAGTTTCACTTGTCTAAACAACACAAACAGGATCTTAACGAAGAGCCCTTAACAAGAAATCCCTAAACAACGAGAGTCATAAATACATATCATCTTCAATACGAAGATGATATGTGTTTAGAGCTCTCGTTTCTTCTTCAAATATCCAAATCATTTTCTTTCACTTCTTTTTCAAAGATCTAGTATGTCAAACATCATTACTCATATTGTTGTTGTTAAGATCTGAAATCCTAGATGTTTTATCTTATTTTTGTTGTTTAAAAATATTTATGTTATAAATTTATTGATGTTGTTGTTATTGAGATCCATTATTAAGACCCTAAACCGTAGAGGTTTAATATTTTTGTTGGTGTTGTTTAAACGGGTTTATGTTATTGGTTTATTGATTTTGTTTTTATTGATATTGTCGTTGTTATTGTTACAACTTATTGTTGAGACCTTAAACCCTAGAGGTTTAATCTTCTTATTGTTGTTGCTTAAGCAGATTTATGTTATAGGTTTATTGATGATGTTGTTGTAGCTTTGTTAAGAGAATGTTTTGTTGAGTTCTTATTTAATGTAAGTTGTTATTTTCGAGTTATTTATGTTATTGTTTTATTGTTTTGTTCTACTACCAAAAGTTATGAAAATATATATGTTGTAATTTAGTTGTTGTCATTGACTTTGAGTTTTAGATTGATATTGATATTGAGTTTATGTTTTTTGTGATTCTTTTTGCATCACATCTTGTTCCATCGAGTTGAGTGTATTATATCTAATGTCGATTAATTATTTTACTAACCCCTCTTTGAACATATAACCTATTAAATTTATTTTGAAAATAATCATATGAAAAATTATGTTGTATCTGAAACTTATCTTACATTGATTAAAGAGTTTCCAGCATTCTGCAACTCATCATTTATCTCATATTTTTTTATTGTTAAAATACCTCTAATACTTATAGTTTTGGTTCAACTTTCTTTCATATTTGTTAATTTTTTTAAAGCACCAAATATTATGCTTTCAAGAATGAATTAGTTGAAAAGGAAGTGTTGAATAAATAACTTAAAATATTGAATAGATTTTAACCATAAAAGAGCATGAGATGAACGATGAGTTACATAATGCTCAAAAATCATTTATTAGTGTAAGTTGTTTTTCAAATATAACACAATTGTTAATATAATTATTTTCCTAACCAATTTTGAGAAGTTATATGTTGAGTCAGCATTTAGTGAAATAATTCATCCACATTAGATTTAATAAACTCAGTTGTGTTTTACCCGTCAGTTTTATGTCAAAACCAAGGTGAAAGGTATTTTTATGATTTAAGAGTTCCAAAAAGGATCTCCTCGGGGATTGAACCCATGACCTTTACAAATTACTCGTAGGTTGTGTTAAAATCGAGAGGTAAAGTGACGTACTTTTCATGTCATCCTTTGTTACCTCGCTTGTGAAATTGTGGTAAGACCTTTTTTTAAACCGAGGTAAAAGGAGTTTTTCTTTGTAGTTTCATCATCAAGGTCCCCTCCTTCTTGTTGAACATACTTTCGAATATTTTTTACTTGTACGTATCATTTAACTTGTTTTGCTTATTTTGCTTCAGTTGTGTCGCTCGATGGGGTCATTTTCCCAATGGAAACATATATTTTTATTGGGGGGATCTAATAATTTATAAGTAACTTTTCCTCATTTTCTCCCCTTAAATGGTTAATTATAGGAGAATTAGGCTAAAATGTTTACTAATCGCCAATTAGTAATCTTTGAAGATTTTGGAAATGGGAGGAAATATTGCAAGTGCCCTTTATTTCTTTATAATCGTTCTTTCTCTTTGTGAGAATATGTATAATGGGGAAAAATCAAGTATCTTGCTCGGGGGCCCTGGTGGATTCGACCATATTTGCATGATACAATTGGGTACATTATGATTATTTGGGGACACCAATTATATGTTCAAATATAAATCTCTAGATTCATACAGGATGGATACATATATAATTGGGGGCTCGATTGTATGTTCATATTGTTGTACCCCAAAAGTTGTCCTACCTTTTACAGTTTTTGTCTGACTTATTTCCCATTGCATTTGCATATTCATCCATCATAGCACATTCATTTACAATTGTATTTTTAATTCAAAGGTTTTACTAGGTTGGTACTGGCACAACAATATTGGTTGGTTCATTCCTTATGGATCAAGTCATGTGGGACTCCAATCTGTAGTATACGTTGGTAGTTGTATTGATTTCATCATGACATTGGACATTGGGGTTACTAGGGGCTATCTCGGTCTCTAATTTATTCGATTCATGGCACAAATGTTCATTAAAGTTAAAGAAATCGGGTTCAACATTTGTTCAAGCTCACTCAAGTATAAAATGTAGCTCAAACAATTGTTTTAGTACAAAATGTTCAATAGGCCAATATCAACAAGTACATCAAGTATATCCGTATTCTATCTCTTGAGTTTCTCTAGAACACCCAAGTGTCTGAGTCATGAATGTCATGCTCCGTGCCATTAACCAACACCAAGTCTTGATAATGTTAATCCTGCAAAATCACACACAATGAGAAAAATCCAAGCCATTATGCTTCACACATGAGTTTATGCATCAAAATAAAGGAAAACCAAATTTTTCTGCATGTAACTGGTTACACGTTTTAGGTAATCGATTACCTCAGTGTATTTACATAAATTTTTCTGCATGTAACCGGTTACACGTTTTAGGTAACCGGTTACCTCAGCGTATTTCCACAATTTATTTTGCATGTAATCGGTTACATGTTTCAGGGAACCGGTTACCTCAGTGTATTTCCACAAATTTCTCTGCATGTAACCGGTTACATGTTTCAGGTAACCGGTTACCTCAGCGTATTTCCACAAATTTTTCTACATGTAATCGGTTACATGTTTCAGGTAACCGGTTTACCTGGGACAATGAGCCAAAATGTTGCATTTTTCAGCAGTAATGCAATTTACTTTGCACTCCAAACCAGTCCCAATGTTTGCATCAATACACATTGCAAGCTTTACATAATTATGCAACAACCAACTATATCATTCATGCATTGAACAAGCTCCTAACACTTCAATTCACAAAACTTATCAATATTTGTCAGTTACTCAAAACAATCCTAAACTAATTCCAGACCATATCAAACCAACTCCAAACCTCTTCAAACTAATTCCAAACCACTTTAACTAACTTCAAGCCTCATTTAACCAATACCAAGCCTCGCAAAAATAACTCTGAAACTCCATTTGATCCAAACTTATAACTTATATAAACATAAGGAGGAGTAAAAGAATCAGAACTTGATCATTCTCCCATAATCACTCATTGCAAATTCAATATTCACTCTCTCACTTCATCTTCTCCAACTCTTCTCCCTACATCAAAGCTTAAATCACCATTGGAGCAAGCTTCACATTGAAGTTTGTTATCAATTGAGTTAAACCTCTAGCATTCAACATTATTCCTACATTCATATAATCAACATCAACAACAACAATTCTATTTAGAATTTTTCAGAGTCGATTCTTGAAGAGAATGAGTTCATAGTATAAGTAGAAGATTAAAGGTTCAAAGTAGCATACCTCTAGTTTTCACTTCATCTTCTTCATCTCCAACACCAAATTCAAAGAACAAAGCTCCATTCTTACAGGTCGGTGAACTTTTATCCTTGCTTGGTTGCTGAATTTTTAATACCATAATGTAGCTTATGTAGTGGAGAATCAAAACCCCAAGGTTTTGTGATTTAATTCTCCTCCATCTCCATTTAATTTCAGATTTTGTTCTTAGGGTTCTTGACTTTAATGGATCAATTTCCAGAATTGATTAACTTTTAGTTAGAATAGATGAAAGATTAGGATATAAGAGGTTGAGAGGAGTAGGAAAGTGATGCTTTTTCTTGATTTCGGCCAACTCCTTCGCCTCCGACGCGGTGGTTCTGGTGCTTCAATGGTGGTTCCTTTTTTACATGAAAATTGAAAGATGATGTGTAGAGAAGATAAAGTGAGTTGCTGGATTTTTACATTTCACTTTGCAAATTCTATTGAGCTTGGCCATTAAGCCCAATGTTTTGCTTTCCACACCCTTGTTTCACTAGATGCTAGTCATGTTGAATCCAACAACAATTCTTTGTATTTGGGATTATCCTATTGGGCCCAAAGCCCCTATTTCTGAATTTTTTACTCTATGTTCAAGTTCTACACCTCTTTCCTTGAGCTTGTTTATGTTTGTTAATTTTTTCTTAGTTGATTAGTTAGAGATCTTAGGATTATTAAATTAGAATTAGATTTTAATCTTAATTAATTTAATTAAGTTTTAGAGTTATGATTAGCCTAATTAGGTTAGTTACATTTAGAGTATTAGTTTAGAAATTAATTGGGATTTTGGAATTCATAATATATTAGAAATTTTAGAAATTTTGAGTTTTGATTAGTAATAGAATTTTTAGAAATGTTGATAATTAGTTTTAATTAGATTTTTAGGAAATTATAAATAATTAGATTTAATTGATTTTCATTAGGATTTTCATAATTAGAAATTGATTCCATATCCTTGATTTACGAAATGACCATTTTGCCCCTTAGAGCTTATTTGACCATTTTAGCCATACAAATGCATGATCCCTTAGGATTAATTTTGACTTAGAATTTTAATTAGTTTTAAATCAAGTTGTGATTAACAAATACATGTCTCCCTTAGGAATAGCCTGTGAATTTAATTTTAACCCTTAGATTAGGATTAATCATAAATCCCAAATTAATTCCAACACTCGATTCAAGTTGATCAAAAGCAATTTTGATCAACTAAATCCTTTGATCTTGTATAATCCCACAGTCTATTCAAGTGATCAAAATAACTTTGACCACTTGATAAGACTCTTTCTATAAGCTATGGAGCTCGAAGCCTCAAGTCAGACTCTCGATCAAGGCATCCCCAGTCATATCAAGCAACAGATCATACAAGATACATCAAATATGGTCCTTCAAGAACTTGTTAATCAAAGTTAGAATTGTGTGGCACGAGCCTTAAGAAATAGAGAATGAATGAGAGTGGAGAATTCCATTAACTTATTCTGAATATCTTTGGGTATGGGACGCTTGACCCAGTTTCTCATCGTATTCACCTCTATTCATAGACTTTAGCACAATTTGAATTATGTGATTGTCAAGTCTTCTTCTATAACAAGTAGCATCACATCAATAAGATCAACACACAGGATCTCCTATTAGCAAATTATTAATTTTGATTTGAGTTGCACGCTATGAGCCTTAAGAAACAAAGAATGATGAGAGTGGAAAATTCATATCCTTGTTGTCATACTCCAAAATTTGCCCATTAATCTTGCAAAACATCTCTCGAAGCACTCCAACTTATTCTGCAAGGCACTGACCTTAAAGGAACAAAAGCCCAGCTCATAACAGACTCAATCCAGAAAAGGCCCACTAGCTTGCTCGCTAGGCGAGCAACTCCTTCGCCTAGCGAACCTTTCGCTACAATGCTCGCCTAGCGAAGCTTGCGATATATCAGAATTTTCGGGCTTCATTCTGAGCCCATTAGGTCACCACAATCACTATAAATACCGACACTTCAGTCACGAAAAGGGACAGACGAAGACGGACAGAAACCCTGGCATAGAAACCCTAGAGACTAACTCAGAGACTTCCGAGTAAAGAAACCCTGAAGGCCGCTCATCCGCACCGAAGTTACCTCCGCCCAACTCCATCCGATACCAAGAGTGGTCAGTCCCTTCAACATCGTAGCTCAACTGCAAACGGGTTTGCGCATCACTACTGTTTTATGCTTTTAATCGGTAATCTCTACATACATAAGGCATCATGATTAAATTTTCGGATATGTAATTTGATTTCACATGTGAATTTAAGTATGCCTGAATATCCTGAATGTTTGTCCATGCTATTCCTGTAATTAAATGCCATAAAGTTCAGGGTTCCGGAGATCAGGCTGCTATCAAACTCAGAACCCGTAGCCGCTCGCTAGCACATCGCTAAGCGAGCCTGTAGCGAGCACTCGTTAAGCCTTCGCTAGGCGAAGCAGGAGCGAACGGGACAGTGGCTGTTTTGTTTCTTTTCTGTTCTACCTTATGTTTATCTAATCAAAATTTATTATAATTCTGCATTATTTGGCCTGACTTTATGACTGTTGTGTTTATTTTGTGGTGCAATTTCCAGTTGTACTTTATCTCGATGTTCTAACCCGTGTGCTGAATTGTGTAAAGGCTTACATATTCCCGAGAAAACGGCCGGCTAGGTATTCCACTTTATGTGTGGGATACCCTTATGGAGATGGATTCTGAATTACTTAATTTTAATGTGGAGATTCATCCTAAATTACCTAGCTGATTTTAACGTATTGATTTCATCAATTTTAACGTGGACCTAATTACCTAATTGATTACGGCTATCTAATTAATTGTAAAACTTTGCCTTTAAGTAAGTGATCTTGGACCTCTCTTTGTTACCCTACGATTACGGTATTATGGTCATGTCCCACGAATATGGGGATACACTTAGCAAAGACCCTTCGGTTAAATCATCATAGTCCCTCGAATGTTGCCTTTGTCCCTCGATGACCCTTCGGTGTAGCCTACGGTTAAATGATGATTGTCTCTTCGAATGCTAAGGTATCCTCACAACTGTTGCCTTCAATGACCAATTGATGACCCTACGACGACCCTTTTACATCCAAAGGATAAAACTACTTACTTCTCAATAGCAAGGACAGTTTTACCCTCATAAGGATAGGAAATGCCCATAAAGACCTTGGGTAGGTATAACTCTTAATTGCTTATCCACAACTTAAAATACTTTTCACACCTCACACCTTTCAAAATATCTTTTAGAAAATCACCACTTGGTATACATTCGTACTAGAATCATTGCCGGGTTACATTTTTCTAAACACCTTTCAAAACTAAACGAGATAACCACTTTGTATACATTCATTCAAGAATCATTACAAAGTTAAATTCTCCTTTTCAAAACATTTCCTACACATTTCTCAAACACTTTTTCAAACTAGAAAAACATAAATGATTAAGCAATTAAGAGCCCATGGATAACCATGGATACAAAGGGTGCTAACACCTTCCCTTTGTATAATGTACCTCCCAAACCTAAAAATCTAAATTAAGGTCTTTCCTGTTCTTTTCCACCTTTCCTTATGGGATAAAAGAAAAGTCGGTGGCGACTCTTGCTAACCGCGACATTTGCTTTCCAAAGCAAAAACACAAAAGTCCAGTTCACCGTATGACACTTGTCTAGGATATCCTTGGGTACGGGACGCTTGACCCAGTTGCTCAAGGTATTCGCCTTTGTTCATAGACTTTGGTGCAATTTGACTCATGCAATTGACAAGTCTTCTTCAAGCAAGCATCAATCATTCAACACTTCAACAGTGAAGCATCATCGATCCTTCTTCAGTATCAGACTCTCCTCCTGGATGTTCATACATCTCTTGGGATCATTATCTTGGGGTCACATACCCATTCCTCAAGCATTTGCTTCTTCCATTGCTTATCAGTTTAGACTATGGCATACTTTGTTGCTTGCATACAAAATTCAGACTTTGGCAACTTCCTTTAGCCCATGAAGTTCATACTCTGGCTATATTATTTGCCTATGAGGTACAAACCTTGGTATTCAGCCCATGGAGTACAGACTTTGGCTTTGCTTCTTACCCCCAAGGTGCAGACCTTGGCAACTTCCTTCAGCCCATGGAGTTTAGACTCTGGATTTATTATTTTCCTATAAGGTACAGACCTTGGCATTTAGGCCATACAGTTCAGACTGTGGCATCTTTTATTCCTTGCTTATAAGGTACATACCTTAGCATGACCCATAGAGTACAAACTTTGGCTTTGTTTCTTGCCCACAAGGTGCAGACCTTGACAACTTCTTTCAGCCTATGGAGTACAAACTCTGGATTTGTTCCTTGCCTACAAGATACATATCTTGGCATCCTTGCCCCATTGAATTCAGACTATGGCCACCTTAATTTTGTCTATACAGTACAGACTTTGACATATTATTCCGCCTTACAATTCAAACTTTGGCATTCGTTCATCCATCCCATGGAGTTCAGACTCTGGCTACCTCTTTCATTGCCTTACAGTTCAGACTTAGGCATCATACTCTTTTGCCCTTATGGAGTTTAGACTCTGGATACCTCTTTCATTTCCTTACAGTTCATACTTAGGCATCATACTCTTTTTTCCTTATGGAGTCCAGACTCTGGCATTCAGAGCAATTCTTTTGCCTTGTATAGTTTAGACTATGGCTTGCTTATACATTTTGTCCATGGAGTTCAGATGCTGGAAACCTTTAACATTGTTATGAAGTGCAGACTTTAGCCTCATATTCCTTTGCCCTTATTGAGTTCAGACTCTATAAACCTATTCCTTGCCCTGGTGTTAGTTCAGACTATGGCATTCATCTATCTTTCCCTATGGAGTTCAAACTCTGGCTATATCTCATTTGTCCTTGTGGTTGATTAACATCATTGGTTAATGCCATGCCCTTGCTTTGTTAAGCAATTTGCCTTGCCTCTGGGAAATTTTATCATCTATCCCCTTTTGTTTCAGCCAGAGTAGGCCGAACTACGAAAGCTCTGACTTTCTTATTGCATGGAGAGAATACGTAGGCAGGAGAATTCATATTCTTCGTGAGCTACCCTATTTATTAATCATAACACTTCACTCTTCATTCATTGATCGATACCATCTTTTTGAGATTAAATATCATTGTTCCTTGGATTCCATGCACATCCTTTTAGGATGACCTAATAAATGTCCTACTTGTGAACCAAGAGTTGTTTGGCTTATTGCCAGACATTTAATTCCTTTTTTTGGTTATCCTAATACAATGATACCATGCCTCGGGCCCCTAACTTGTTGGTTTGCCTTTACTCTTCGGTTCAGAGTTTATTCCTTCATGGATCCAAGATACTGTTCTCCTTTAATTTCAAATTGTTTGTTCCTCGATAAGTGATATATTTTTCCTTGTGCCAATCAATACTTTCCCTTTGGGTGCCATATTCACCCTTTTAGGACGACCTAATCAATGCCCATCATTGTATCAAGAGTTATTTGGCTTATTGCCAGACATTTAATTCTCTTTGTTTCCAGTCATCCAATACAGTGATACCATGCCTCAGGCCCCTTGGTTGGTTTGTTTAATCTTTGGTTCAAAGCCAATTTGCCTTTATGGATTTCCCATGTTACCACTCTGCTGGTGCAAGTTATACTTTTCATCACTTTCAATATCTCTTTTTGTTTTCGTGGTTCCACGAACTATGATTGCTCTGATATTCTCATTGCACAATAAGAATACGTAGGCACGAGGACGTGAATCCTTGGCAAGCATATTCCTAATTATTCCTCCCGCCTTAGGGAACCATCCATATCTTTCACGATGCATGATCTACCTTCAATCAGTAAACCGCTCACCCCAGTGACATACCGTTTCTTTGAAACTAGATACAGTTTTCATTGAAATTCCATGTATACCCTGTTAGGACACTTGTCCACCTTTGTGCCAAGAGTTGTTTGGCTTGTACCCAGACATTTAATTCCTTGTTTTCGGCCTAACCATACATTGATACCATGCCCTAGGTCCCTTACTTGTGGTTTGTGCCACCTTCCCTATATGGTACAAATTCCTTTTCTCGTATGGATTCCAATATACCTTGACCTTTGGTTTCAAACTATACCTCTTTAGTTACTCATTACCAAATACTTCAATTCTGTGACTTTGGTCATTCATTCCATTCATCTCCATGATGCACCAATAATCTACCTTCATTCACTTCATGTGATATACCAGTTATCTTGGAGACAAATATCTCTTCGAGCTCCATCTTGCGCCACCTTATGAACCAAGAGTTATTTGGCTCATACCCAAACACTTAATTCCCTTTATTTTCGACTACACCATATAGTGGTGAATGTTCAGACTATCCATATTTTGGTCAATGTTAGTTTTACTCTTGGGTTCATATTTCACCCCTTGTTGGAGTTCAAACCATATTATCCTTTGGTTCAGACCATACCTTTATCACAATTTTTTTCACCTCCCGTCACTAGTTCTATGAACTACGAAGCTCTGAATTCCTCATTGCATTGTGAGGATACGTAGGCATGAGGGCCATAATCCTCACCAAGCACTTTATCTATTTCTTTTCTTTTCCCTTTATTCTCTTCACGAGTAATCTTTAGTTATCACACCTATTCGAGCAAGAACAATCTAAACGGTTTCCATGGAGTACCATGGATGTAAGGGGTTCTAATACCTTCCCCTTGCATAACTGACTTCCTTACCCAACACATCTCTTTCCCCCGAGTTTTATCGGTGTTTTCTCTTTCCTTCGGGAATAGATAAAGTTCGATGGAGACTTGGTTGTATGTTCGAGTGTGCGATGCGTTCGGGTACATTCCCGCTAGCTTCACATAATCCTATATTGATGAGTGCTTTACTTAATTGGTTATCGATGCACAGGCTCGAGAAGAACATTGAAAAGGGGTTGCCCTAGCTAGAGAAGACTGCCTCATTACTCTGCTAGTTTGAATCAATGAAGCGGTATCTTCAGCTCATGGTTCAAGCATTTATTTTGACTTCATAGATTTCTCAAATGATGATCATTTTCCTGTAGACCTCCCTCTGTCATCTTAGCATGTTATAGAATATTCATTTTTCAATTTTGTAGTTAAGTTTTTGACTTCTTTATACTTTCCAATTTTCCACCGTCTTTTGGAAATTGATGATAATGTTTTGGTAAAAGCATGATATATTTGTGGTATCTTATTAGTTATGTTTTTATTATGATTCTGATACTATGTCTCCTTCGTTATTATCTTTATTTTATTTACAATGAATTTATTTGTTTAAAATGGCATATATGCTCGTTCTTTCACAATTGTGCGATTGTGATACTTGTGCATTTTTAATATGTGATAGTTAATAAGGTAAGTGTGTGTTTGATGTTTTTTTTATTTTGTGCGTTTTTCATCTTATTTTTTCCTTTCTTTTTTATCTTTGTTAAATGGGGAGAAGTTGATGAGATATCTTAAATGTTTATGCACGTTAAATGTTGAATGTAGGGGGGTCTTAAGAGCTTAAGTTATTTTATGAGTTTCTCAATAAGGAATCTCAATATCCAAAATACCTCAAATTTGTTAAACATCAAAAAGGGGAGGCTGAAAAATACTCTGATGATAACAATGTGATTTCATTTGTATTTTGATGTTTTGCAAAATTTTGTATATTTTTTATTTATAGTTTTCCCGTAATTTCGATTTACCATTTATTGTAGTTTATGTACCTCATAGATATCCTTAATTCTCACTTAGTTGAACTCATTCAATGTTTTTTTAAATTAATCAAAATGATCAAAAGTCATTTATCTATGACTTGAAACACAAAAGACTTGAAACAATATTTTATTTATGCTTGATTCGAGTCATAGTTTTGCTTGACTCGGGTCATGACTTGGTTCTAAATGACTTGATTTAGTTCAATGTTTTGCATGACTCAAATCAAAGGCACCTTAACTCAAGTCATAATCATGTTTAACTCGAATCATGAATATTCATTATTTTGGAATTTGGCTATCCAATTTTGACTCGAGTCACCCTTCTGCCTGAATCGAATCATAAATTCAATTCTTGACTCCAATCACACATGCCATATCTAGACTTTATCATCTTGATTCTAGTCATTCTTTCATTTGATTCAAATCATAATTTTAGGATATGACTCGAATCATCTTGCAGGTATTTTTTTTACCAATTTTGTGTCTTATATCTAGCACATATAAAAAGTATAATTTTCTCTCTCTAGTGTATGATTCACACATTTTCCAATTTTGAAAAAATCATTCATCTTTGAAAAAAAGTTTTTGCATTCTCTCACAATATTTGAAAGACCGGAAAAAGTGTTGTCAATCACACAAACTTTCTTTCAAGTCAATCTTAAATAAAAATTAGTGAGTTGATTTCTTGAGTGTAAACAAGTTGTGCGTTAGATTCTTCAAGAAAGCTTCATTTTTCAACCTTTAGCCAAAAACTCATTGTTGTGGTTGCTCAACTCTAGGTGTGAGAGTGTGAGTGGTAGTTGTAAGGTACATTAGGGGATTATAATGTTTTTATGAAGTTTGTTTGTGCTTTTAGATTGTCTTTGTAAATTCAGGAGATAGACATCCAGTGAAGAAAAATAAGACTTTCTTCTCCAAGGAAATTTTAGCAAGTTCGACTAACGATCGT
The DNA here is from genome assembly GCF_024323335.1 of Lathyrus oleraceus. Lineage (NCBI taxonomy): Eukaryota > Viridiplantae > Streptophyta > Magnoliopsida > Fabales > Fabaceae > Lathyrus > Lathyrus oleraceus. The sequence continues at coordinate 159,967,203 of NC_066579.1, read as the reverse complement.
TTGCTAACAAACATTTAGAGTTTCTAGATTTTTCTTCAGTTCAAAGTCTCAGACAAGGGAATTCCTATAAGGTCTAAGAAGATCGATATTGATAAAATCTTGGAGTACTTTGATTCTAAAGAGGTGGTTGGCTCAAGATTTCTTGAAGATATTGAAGGGTTTACAGTTTAGTGTGCTATGTACAATAGAAGGAAAATCAATATTTAGATTTATGTTGCTTAACACTTGGCTATAAGTATTCAATTTTCCTGTGATTATCTATTTTTATCAAAAGGAACTTGTAATAATTTCAAATTAGTGGAATACCAATGAATTTTCAATGGTTCTCCATTGAATACTGAATAAGATGCAAGCGATAACGATGGATTGAACCAATATAAATACTGGTGTACAACTCTATATATCTATCTTTTAATTTCTGTATAGTATGCATGTTATTTAGTTCTTTATCACTTTCTAGCACTGTGTGATTTTATGGCTTTATCGCTTTCTAGAATTGTGTGTGGTTAGGTTTATTGTTCAAAGTATTTTATTGTTGAAGTTTATCTCCTAAACATACTATCAAGTGATTATGTTTGTACAAAACTGAAATATTAGATTCGTCTTTCAATTGATAAATTCTCATTTAAATATCTCATTGGGAATCAAATTTCATTAATTCGCACATTGTTTATCAGTAATTTTACCAGTCTAATTTTTACTGTATTTTTTATTCATTGAGCAAATCATGCAATTAGTCTATAATGCATATTTTCAAAACTTTCGTTTCCGCATAACTTTAAAACTTTGATTTTAGAAAACTTTTGAAATATATTTTAGCGGGGAAGGTCTATTCAACTCCCCACCCCCCCCCCCCCACCCCCACCCCCACCCCACCCCCACCCACCTAGACCATTTTACTTTCGTATTCAATCCAATAGTTATCGTAACGCTTGGAATAACGGTAAAAAAAATGGGAAGTTCCTTTTCCAATCGGAACGGATGTTGCAATTTGGAGAGAAGTGGAAGTTTGGGAAGTCACTAGGATCGTACCTCCTTGTAAAGTCAGGGCATTCGAAGCTCTAGATTGAGTCTTTGAATTGGATCGGTCTTATTGAATCTTTTAGTCAACGTGACGCAAAATAAAGTAAGCTTAATGTTCAATACAAAAATATTTTGCTAGAAAAAATGTCCGAAATTCTACTATATACTAGAACATGTTAAAAGAGAAAGAAAAGGAATTCAATGGAATGACAAACAATGATGCATTCAAATAGAAAACTTAAATGACAAATAATAATGCATTCAAATAAGGAACTCAAAAATATCGCTAGAGTTTGAGATAACAATATTGTACTAGGATTCTTTTATTGGGTCATAAAAGATAGGGGACCATGAATATTTTATTGGGGCCCAGAAAGGACGGTCCATGAAGGCGCAATCCAAACCAACAAATTAATATTTGGTGAGCACCCAATAAAGGGTAGTAGAGAACCTAACATGGAATGGTAGGTCGCTCAGAAATGAATAATAGGCCACCCCTGTTATAGATTTATATGTCATTCATTGGACTTGGGCCACTCAAGTTGATCCATACACTTTTTTATGTGGCTTATGAAGTGTCTTGGGAAGAAGATTTGTAGGTTCGGAAAAACACCTTCCTCCTTGATCTAAGAAAGAACTTAGTTTTCCTCGCCCCACCTTCAAGTCGAATATTTAGGAGGGACTACTCCTAGCCCGACCCGTAGGTTCTTTTGTAAATAGCACGGCCTAAGGATGGAAAGAGATGGATCCCAAAATTCCACATAAACACCACTTATAATGTCTCGTGCAACCCTTGTGAGAAAACTCTTACTCTCATTGTACTTTTTAGAGATTACAATTTGTGCCCACTTTGATACATGGTAAAATTGACTTTGACCTCAATTTTAATCCATATAATGTTGTTGTCAGCGGTGATGATAAGGACATTATTTCCCATGGAGACTGTAATGAAGATGATGCCACTTAACAAAGGCTACTGCATACAACTTAGCTCAACCAAACTTACAAAAAAATGTTAAACTCATTCATGTGGTGAGCTCAAAGATTTCATTGACTCATTTACCTTAAACGGGACAACAATGCAAATAGTACGAAAGCAAAGACTTAAGAGTTGTAAAATGTGAGACTCAACTATCTAAGTCTCACCTGCGGGACTCAACTTATCAAAGTCATGCTTGAATTACTTGTCTTTACAAGTATAACCTGAGGGACTCAACTATCTAATTATCTCTTGAGGGGCTCGTTTTTACAAGTCTCGCCTAAGGGACTCGACTATCTAATTGTCGCACAAAAATAAATTACCTTATCTCTGAATTAAATCACTTTGCTTTTTCCAATGCCTCTTATTTAAGGGACTGCATACTTGAATATTTTTATTGGTTTATAATAGACGTTGGACCAGGACAATTTTACTGGGCTCTAAAAGGGACTGTCCATGAAGACCTAATCAAAACCCACTGATCAATATTTCGTGAGCACCCAATAGAAGGCAGTAGAGTGTTCATCGTGGAACGGCAGGCCTCCCAAAACTAAACGATAAGTCTCCCTGTTATAACTCTATAGGTCTCCTCATTGAATCTGGGCCACTCGAGTTGATTCATACACTTGTCATACGTAGTCTATGAGGTGTCTTGGGAAGAACAGTTGTGCGTATCAGTCAAAAGGGGAAAAACCTCATACTCTTCGATCTAAGAAATAGCTAATCTTCTTCACCCTCACCTTCTAGTTGGATATTTAGGAGGAATTTCTCCCAGCACAACCCAGAGAGTCTTTTATAAATACTCTGACCTAAAGATAGAAAGCGGTGGATCACCAAATTCTACATAAGCATCCTTTGTAGAGTCTCTCACCCTCATTGTATTTTTAGCGGCAAATACCAAGTTAAACTATAAAAAAATAAATTCAAAACAACAACCTATTATATTTAAAACTATGTTTCGTGAAGAAAATACATAAGAAAAGAAAGTGAGACTAGAATAGAATACTCTCAAACTTAAAAACATAACATGAAATACACGCATTGAATCAAATAAACAATGAATCCCTAGGGAGCATTCTAAAAGATTGGATTTCTAATTGAACAAGATATAATTTATTTGAAAATTGTAATGCAAAAACAATAGGTACAATGTACTAAAACTTTCTTAAGAATCTGTTTAAATACTAACATAATACTTTTAAAAAAAACTTGACAGTAATTTACTAACAAAATACACAACATGGGACATCAATGTGTGAATGCATCATGAATCGCACGTAAGATAATTCCGATCATTTTTGTTCAATTCTTTTCACTGAAAATTCAAAATTCAATATGGAGAGAAGTGGAAGTTTGAGAAGTCACTAGGATCGTACCTCTTTAGAGAGAGTCTACCTCCTCGTCAAGTCCGAGCAGGAGAAGCTCTAAACTGAGTCTTTGAATTGGATCGGTCTTATTGAGTCGTTTAGTCAATGTGACGTAAAATAAAGTAAGCTCAATGTTCAATACAAAACTATTTTGCTAGAACAAAAGGCCAAAATTCTACTATATACTAGAACATGTTAAAAGAGAAAGGAAAACAATTCAATGGAATGACAAACAATAATGCATTCAAATAGAGAACTTAAATAACAAATAATAATCATTCAAATAGGGAACTCAAAAACATCACTAGAGTTTGAGCTAACAATATTGTACTGGGATATTTTTATTGGATCATAAAATACAGTGGACCATGACAATTTTATTGGGGCCCAGAAAGGACGGTCCATGAAGGCGCAATCTAAACCTACAAATTAATATTTGATGAGCACCCAACAAAGGGCGGTAGAGCACCTAACATGGAACAACAGGTCGCTCGGAGCTGAATAATAGGTTGCCCCTGTTTTAGATCTATATGTCGCCCATTGGGCTTGGGCCACTCGAGTTGATCCATACTTTTTTTAAATGTGGCTTATGAAGTGTCTTGGGAAGAAGATTTGTGGGTTCAGAACAACCTCTTCCTCCTCGATCTAAGAAGGAACTTAGTTTTCCTCGCCCCCACCTTCAAGCCGAATATTTAGGAGGAACTGCTCCTAGCCCGGCCCATAGGTTCTTTTGTGAATAGCCTGGCCTAAGCATGGATCTCAAAACTCCACATAAACACCACTTATAATGTCCCGTGCAACCCTTGTGAGAAAACTCTTACTCTCATTGTACTTTTTAGCGATTATAATTTTCGCCCAGTGTGGTACATGGTAAAATTGACTTGGACCTCAATTTTAATTCATATAATGTTGTTGTCAGCAGTGACGATATGGACATTGTTGCCCATGGAAATTGTAACGAAGATGATGCGACTTAAAAAAGGCTACTGTATACAACTTAGCTCAACCTAGCTTACGAAAAATGTTAAACTCATTCATTTGGTGAGCTCAAAGATTTCATTGACTCATTTACCTTAAACGGGACAACAATGCAAATAGTACGGAAGCAAAGACTTAAGAGTTGTAAAATATGAGAATCAGTTATCTAAGTCTCACCTGCATGACTCAACTTATCAAAGTCTCACTTGAATTACTTGTCTTTACAAGTCTAACCTGAGGGACTCAACTATCTAATTATCTCCTGAGGGACTCACATTTACAAGTCTCGCCTGAGGGACTCAACTATCTAACTATCGCCTAGAAATAAATTATCTTATCTCTGAATTAAATCACTTTGCTTTTTCCAAGGCCTCCGATTTAAAGGACCGTGTACTTGAATGTTTTTATTGGTTCATAAAAGACATTGGACCGGGACAATTTTACTGGACTTTAAAAGGGACTGCCGGTGAAGACCTAATCAAAACCCACTGATCAATATTTCGTGAGCATCCAACAGAGGGGAGTAGAGCGTTCATCATGGAACGACAGGTCGTCCAAAACTAAACGATAAGTCTCCCTGTTATAACTCTATAGGTCTCCTCATTGAATTTGGGTCACTCTAGTTTATTCATACACTTGTCATACGTAGCCTATGAGGTGTCTTGGGAAAAACAGTTGTGGGTATCAGTCAAAAGGGGAAAAACCTCCTACTCTACGATCTAGAAATAGCTAATCTTTCTCACCTTCACCTTCTTGTTGGATATTTAGGAGGAATTTCTCCTAGCACAACCCATATGATCTTTTATAAATACTTTGACCTAAGAATAGAAAGTGGTGGATCACAAAATTCTACATAAACATCACTAGTAGAGTCTTTCACCCTCATTGTACTTTTAGCGATGACAAATACATTAATATCAAATTAAACTATAAAGAAAACTTCAAAACAACAATCTATTATATTTAAAACTATGTTTCGTGAAGAAAATACATAAGAGAAGAAAGTGAGACTAGAATAAAATACTCTCAAACTTAAAAATATAACATGAAATACACGCATTGAATCAAAGAAACAATGAATCCCTAGGGAGCATTCTAAAAGATTGGATTTCTAATGGAACAAGATATAATTTATTTTAAAATTGTAATGCAAAAACAATAGGTACAATGTACTAAAACTTTCTTAAGAATCTGTTTAAATACTAACAGAATACTTTTAAAAAAACTTGACAGTAATTTACTAACAAAATACACAACATGGGACATCAATGTGTGAATGCATCATGAATCGCACGTAAGATAATTCCGATCATTTTTGTTCAATTCTTTTCACCGAAAATTCAAAATTCAAAATCTCAAATCTCAATTTTCTTTCACACTTCCACAAACCAATAGATGTGTCCAAATATGCCAATGATTTGCAATCCATTCTCATATTTATCATTGATGTTGAACTTCTAACCGTAACAAATAATTTCATATAACATATTGATATAAAATATCTCTTCCGTTTATGTTTACATGCTTTCAAATTCATAAACCTTATGCTTAAGTATGGATATTGATGTACATTATCAAATTGAGTTCAACCACTTTACCTCAAAAAAACCAAAACCAAACAAACATGGTAATTCAGTTCAAACACATTGCAATATAACTCATTGTTTGCCCTCAACTGCAATTGCAGGACTTGTCTTCCTCCTTCTCTCCCTAGAGCTACGACACGAAGTCAAACTCGGAATACAAAACAACGAAGACTTATGCGATTTCTCTTTACCCGATACACGATCATCACTCGTGATTCTTTCACTACTGCTAGCAGAGTTAGCTCTTGAGCAATAAGGAGTTGATTGTGAAGACTTAGGAAGAACATCTTGTATAGTTGATTTCACTTGTCTCTTTTCTTTACTATCATCACCTTGGTTATCTTTCACACTATCTTTGAAAAGCTCCAAAAGTTTCTTTTTCTTTTCGGGCGATGATTCGGATGGAGAAGGTGAAACTCTATTTTGAGACAGGGTTTTGTTCACGTCAAGGGTCGCAAAAGCGTGGTGAATTGGAGTATTACCACGAGACGGTGTAAAGTCTACATAAAAAGATAGACGATGATGCGGTGCATTAGAGTTTAATCGATATACACTCTCAAGTAAAAGAAAATAAATGCTTACCACCATTGACACTATAGAAATCATCTTCACAATCTGAATCCATCCAAGGTTTGGAATCAAAAAATGCTTCCTCTTTACTACCTATAAAGAGTGAAAGAAAAAAAAGTGTGAATAATTAATTCATATATAGTATAAGTATAATCCAACAAATTAATTAAAACTAAAGTTATTTTTACAATTAAGTTGGAAATGATATTTCAATCATTTTCAATTTATTGTTAACAATAACATATGGATTGTAGTGTATTAGCAAGTTGTTTTCATTATGCTAAAAATATCTTTCATTTATTATTTAAAGATAAATAATTGAATAGACCATGTAACTAGAATAAAAATCAATCTTCAAATACATATATGAAATAAATAGTAAAAGATTTTTTTTTTTTAAAAGTGAATAATTTTTCTTGAACTTCCTATTCACATGTGCAATAAATAATTGCCAATTAATAAAATCATGAAAGTGGTGATCTAACCATATAGAGACAGGTATATCACATGATAAATTTCTACTCATTGGCCATTATGACATAAATTAAATCAATCAATAATATCATATCAATAAAATTAAATAACATATACTAGTATTAAATTAAATCAATCAATCATGTCAATAAAATATCAATAAAATTAAATAGTAACTTATACTAAATTAAATCAATCAATCATATCATATCTAAAATTAAATAAAAATCAATAATATCATATATCAATCCTAAACAAACAAGACCAACAACATATAACCTAATAATTAAAGAGGGAGAAAGAAATTAAAAAAGGAAAATGATTTTAAAAAATTGAAACAATACCATTTAATTGCATATTTACACAAATTTGACAGAATTCTTTAAAAAATAATTACAAATTCATTTTTTTAACATCTTCAAAATTTTATATATTTGGTCTGTATTAAAAATCCAATAACTTCTTCGATTTATATTAAGAACTCAAGTAATAACAAATAATTCAACTGAATTCTCCAAAATCATTAATTTAATACTAAAAAACATTTCTTTTTATGTAAAAAAGAACCAATCAGAAAAAATAAAACTCCTTCTTAGATCCCAGGAAAAAAACACAACAATTAACATAAAAACCTTAAAAGAACAAAGCAACAAAAAAACCATACCATAGTTAATGAAATTGGTCGTTGACTTAGAAGGCGACAACATAAAGTCACCATTTTTTGTTTGTTCCTTAATGGGTGATGAAGGAACGACAAGTTTCTCAGTTTTGGATCCAAAAAATGAAACTTTCACCTTCATGTTATTGTTATCTGTGTTGGGTTTTCTCTGAATTGAAGAACAAGAACCCATAACTCAAAAAGATGATAACTTTATGATCATCACAGTCACAAAGTGGATTCAAAGAGAGAGAAAGGTGAAGTATGGGCAAAAGGGTGTGTGAGTTTTTGGATTTATGCAAAAGGGTGTGTGAAAAAATGGGTTAGTGAGAAAAAAAAGGAATTGGAGAGAGAGAGAGAAAGAATGAAAGTTAGTAAAAGAGGATTAGTCTTGAAAGGGAAGTTATAATATGTTAGTAACAAACAATGTTTGTTGTGTTGTGGTGAGTATTGGATGATGCTACATTTATACTCTTATTGGGTGTGGATTTTAAGTTCTAAATGTGGTGTTTGGAGGTAATGAGTAGTTTGTTGGCATTATAAGGAGAGAAAGGTCACAAAAATTTCACCAAAATAAGTCATAAATTGATGATTTGATATTGGTTTTATGAATTAGTTGGTGTCATAATTATATTATAGGTAAATAAATGAATCTTTCAATTAGTTTGTTATTTGTTTTTTAAGAGGTGGGGATTATAAAGAAATTATTTAAATACTTTAAGATAATATAAATTTAAGTTGAAGAGTATCTAAGTGTTAATTTCTTTTTATTATATTTGTACAATTACAAAGATTAATGAGGAAGAATCCAAAACATTAAATTACATTAGAGATGAAATTTCTCTTTTGAATGATTAAATATTGGTATATTTTTAGAGTTGAATTGAATTCAAATTTTTTAATTAAGTAAGTAGATATTTTTAATATCTTATTTAAGTATTTTTGGATCTATTTATATTAATTTATAAATAATTGTTAGTAACTAGTTAATATATTAATATTTTCTCTTTTATCAAATTCGAAGAATCGTCCAATGCATTTAACCTTTTACATGCATGAGTGGATTTAACTATGTGAGAGGTTCAATTTAACTCTCTAAACTATTAAAAAAAGTGCATTATATTAACTAAATGAATATAACCTTCTTGCAACGCAACTGTTTTTAAAAAATTAAAATTCTTGTATAAGATTTAAGATTGATATTATTTAAGCAAATAAAATTATTTAGAATAAACATTATTATTATTATTATTATTATTATTATTATTATTATTATTATTATTATTATTATTATTATTATTATTATTAATATAAAATTAATTTATTTTAACCGGTAGTCGGCTCTTTTAATTTGAGCATCTTTTATGTCTAGTATGTGCATGACACGATAATTTTGATAAATGTTTGAGTTGATCATCTTTGATCGATAAAGGTCGTTCTTCATGGTTTTAAGTTGCCTTCGAGTCTTCTAGTTAATTTCGTTAACAACAACTTAATAGAAATTAATATGAATCCTATTTTTTTTATTTAGCTTGTGATTTGTCTATTGTGTAGCAAGAGAATATTTCCTTCAAGTACCTAGGACTATTGGTGGGACCAATTATCCCTTAGTATATGTGAGAATATCTACTTAGTATGATTTCTCATAGTTTCAAATAGGGGAGACAATAGTATATTAGATTATAGGAAGAGTGATTTTATTCAATTTTATTTTGAATGTTATCTCTATTTTCTTCTTATCTTTTCTAAAAATATTCGTCAAGGTTTAAAAAAAATTCTTAGGGTCTATAAAAGGTTTCTCTAGAGTGAGGTTAAAGGTCACTCTAAAATTTTTTGGGTTAAGTAGTATAATGTGCGTAAGTCTAACCAGCGTGGTGGTCAAGGAGTTTATGATCTTTGTTTGATCAACTTAGCCCTTTTGACTAAGCGGATGTGACAGCTTATCTCTGACGCATCTAATGTCTAGTACGATATTTTATGACATATACAATATATATATATATATATATATATATATATATATATATATATATATATATAATATATATATATATATATATATATATTATATATATATATATATTATATATATATATATTATATATATATATATATATATATATATATATATTATATATATATATATATATATATATATAATATATATATATATATATATATATATATATAATATATATATATATATATATATATATATATATATATATATATATATATATATATATATATGCTACTTTCTCTCCTTAGAAAAAATGTTTGATTTTACGTCTACTTGGTATTAAGGTGTGTCCTTTCTTAGTTCTAAAACTGAGAATTCTTCTGATTACTTTGTGGTTAGTTCTAGCAAGAAAATGGTATATATCTTTCTTAACTCCTTTTGGAATGATCATATGATAAAGCTCATTCTCCTCTGTGTCAGCTTACTTAGGCATGTCTAGAACCCTTTTAAAGTGATTATTTTTTCTTGGAAATTTATCCTAGGTAAGATCTCGACCATAAAAACTTGTATAAGCATAGGGTGTTAGTGAGTTCAAATGATGTCTCTTATTCATTGTGTAGTGGGCCGATAGAGGTGGTTATTAATATATTTGTGACCTACGACTTGGCGGTGTTCGGATAGTACAGAAACTTTCTTTAGGTGGTTGGGGTGATGCTTTGTTCTTTGCAAGGATCTTACGTCTCTTTTTTGGTGTTTAGATCATTGGAACGTATGTTTAGGATTATGGGTTGTCTCTTTATGATATGGTATTCGATAGTGCATGTGGTCGATGTGGAAATCCCAAAATGATATTGTTTTTTTAGGTTCCTTTATTAGTGTGAAGAAGTAGAAAATAAGAATATTTTCTTGACTTAAAATAGTATTTTGGTAGGTCTCCGAAAAACTATTATGTTATCTCTGTCCGATTTAGAAAACCATATTCATTGTTTGAGTCATTAACGGATTGAGTGGTTTTGTGATACAATGTTAGTGTTTTTGAATGTTTCTCTAAAAATATCTTTTATGTTGATGATGTTTTCTTTGAATTGAAATTTAGTCTTACTTCTTTTGTGACGACGTTTTGCTTTGATTTTTTTATTTTATTTTTGTTTGTTTGAGTGAGTACTTATCTTTTTGTTTTTGTTGAATTCTTTTTGTTCTCTTTGTTGTGTTTTTACCCTTGGTTTCATTTTTTCTGTGCCATTTTGTTCTTTAAAAAATTAAGGATATATTAACAATAAAAAATAATGTAACTTAAAAATAAGATTTATTGTAGTTTTGGTATCTTATTTTTATTGGCTTATGAATTTGTTTATGTAATATAAAATCAGTCCATTTTAATATTTTTTATATTATTAAACTTAAAAATAATAAAATGATATATTTTAAATAAAATAACATATAGTATCATGAAGAATAATTCACATAATAATTGTTACCTAACTTCCTCTATGGGCAACCATCCATTGCAATATGTTGACAGAATGACCTTAAAATTTTCAGCATGAAAAGCGAGTTAAAATTTTAGACTATTAATTCTGCGTATAAAATAAGTGTCAAATAATTAAATAATTAAAACACCGGTAAAAGATGGTTTCCATCCATCTTTCTAATAAACTCTCAACTCTATTATTAATTTTTTATTTTTTAAAAAAAGTGTCACCTAAATACCCATTTTGTCTTCATGTATTTTTTTTTTGTTTTTGGCTTAATACCTATTTTGTGTCTCATAAGGGTGATTTTCAAAAAATTCTTTATTGATTTTTTTTTTGGATTTCCACGTGTTATAAATTTTTTCTATTTTGACCATTCATTCAAGCCAAAAAAAAAAAACCATGAAACTAGGACCTCTACATCAATGGGACACCCACCTTATCACTAAACCAAACTCTTTGCTTTATTATATTTTTTTCACGAAATTTATATATTATTAAACAACATATCTTATTTTTTTAGTACAATTATCTCATCATTATCAATATCAACAAAAACAACTCCATAATTTTCATTATCATCACAACAATAAAACAACACGTAAACTTGAATTTTTATAATAGAATTTCATTACCATCGGCAACACAACAACTCCATCATTTTCATGAAAGAGAGATCAAAGAATAAAGGAGAAGATAAAGCGGAAAATTGATTCATTGATTCAATATGATTTTTTTTTTCAGTCTGCAGTTGAGTTATGATTATCTTATGTTCTTCTCCTATCTTACACACCTCTTCACTTCTGACACAAAATTATTTGTAGAAAGCAGTCAATTCTTCATAAGTGATATCCTCATCACAGGAGTCTTCATCAGGTTCATATCTACTAGTGAAGGTTGTAACATGCTTAACAGTTTCATCATCAGTTTCTCCTTCAGAATCATCATCAGACCAAGAAATAGACAAGCATTTCTTTTGTTTCTTGACATACATGGGACATTATGATCTAATGTGATCAAAACCCGCACATCCATAACACTGAATACCTTTTCCTTGATTGGGTTTTTCCTCTGTTCTTGCTTTTCTCGGAGAATCACAGTTCTTACTGGTGTCGAATGACATGTTCTTGACATTAGGTCTTGACTTCCTATCCATTCTCTTTAATACCTTATTGAATTGCCTCCCAAGAAGCACAATAGTATTAGAAATCCCTTCATCATTCTCCATGTCACAATGAACTTCTTCATCATCAGCATTGGAGATAAAAGTTATACTTTTGTTCTTCTTTTTAGATATATCACTAATAGCCAATTCAAAAGTTTGAAGTGACCCAATAAGCTCCTCCACTTTCATGTTGCATATGTCTTGTGCTTTTTCAATAGTTGTGACCTTCATTTCAAACTTATTAGGCAAATACCTGGGGATTTTTCTAACAAGCTTCTCCTCTAACATCTTCTCTCCCAAGGCACTAGTTGAATTGACAATATCAATAGTATTCATATGAAAATCATGAATACACTCATCATCTTTCATCCCGAGATTCTCAAATTTGGTGATGAGAAGTTGAAGTCTTGGCATTTTTAGTTTTGATGTGCCTTCATTTGTGGTTCTGAGGATTTTTCATGCATCTTTGGCCATAGTACAAGTATTTATTAACCTGAATATATTTTTGTCAACTCAATTGAACAAGGCATTCAAGGCTTTGGAGTTTCCAAGAGCAAGTTCGCCTTCTTCCATAGACCAATCCTCTTCAGGCTTCAAATTAGTTGTGTACTTCCCATCTTTTTCTTGAACCACAGGATGTTCCAAACCTTTGATAACTACTTTTCAGGTTTTGGACTCCATGGATTTTAAAAAAGCCACCATACGTGCCTTCTATTAATCATAGTTGGTGTCATCCAGAATAGGTGGTATGTTGATAAATCCTCATTCCTTGTCCATAGTACCAGAAAATATCTTCCTAGAGCTCACCCAAAATAGAGTATGGTGCCTTCTCTGATACCAATTGAAATTTTGGTACGCAAATAATAGATGTTGTATATGATGTCACGACACCAGGTTCATGACATGTCACACCAGAAGCAATTACAGTGTTAAAGTAAAACGCGGGAAGTAAACAACACATGTCAATTGTTAACCCAATTTGGTGCAATGTCACATACATCTGGGGGCATCCAAGCCATGAAGGAAATCCACTATAATAGTATTAGTTTGAAGATTTAAACAATGTATGATTTTACAAACTTCTCACCTAATCACTACCCTTGGAATTTCTATCTAATAATCTCCTAGATATGAGACCCTTTTCACTTCCCTTCAATCACACAACAGTGATAACAACTTCTAACAATAAATAGAAGACACACTTCCAATAAAACAGAGTTCACTCTTGCTTAAAAGTTCATGAGTGATTCACAATTACAACTCAAAAACTCAGTCCAATTCAAGCATCTAAATGATACAAGAATGACTCATAAATAACAATGAACAAGCTAAACCCTAACATAGACTATCTCATGTGCAACTTCGTTGTTTTCTTAGGTTTAAAAACGCCATTTAAATAGCCCCAAAATAGCATGGGCTTCAGGCTAAATAATCAACATACCTGATTAAATCAAATCAAATCAAATCAGGTCAAATCAAATATGATGTCTCCTTAAATATTTTGATATCCATTCTGCATAATCAAATCTAATGTTTCCTTAAATGTTTTGACATTCATTCTGCAGAATCTTTTGCAGAATCAAATCTAATATTTCCTTAAATGTTTTGACATCTATTCTACAAAATCAAATCTAATGTTTCCTTAAATGTTTTAACATCCATTCTGCACAATCTTCTGCAGAATCAAATCTAATGTTTCCTTAAATATTTTGACATCAATTCTTAGGAAACATCGCACAACTTGAGCTTCTAAAATAAGTACTTTGAACCGCAGAATGCGTGAATCAGATCATCAAAGAATATTCACTAATCTCACGCTAAGAAATAAATCGTCTAAGAATGTAAAACCACATCACGCCATGATGTCGTACAAGCATGTCGAGACATCTTGTTCAACACCTTGCTATTTCACTTGTTTTAACAAAATGCTGTTAATCACAATACAAACAATATAACATAAGTTAATAGAAAAATCAATCTCTCGCTCTGGTGGAAAATCACTAATATCATCTAGGAATACTCTGGAAATTCACATACCACTAGTAGCTCATTAATCACCACTCTGATTTCTGCAGTCATAGATGCCAACATCATGAACACATGTGCCCCATCATTCACATCCTCATTCACTTGCTTAGCCGACACAAACACCCCCTCATCTTCATTGATTTTAAGGAACGACATATATTTGTTGTAACAGTTGATATGCACGTGGTTGAACTCCAACCAGTTCATCTTAAGGATAACATAAAGTTTATTCAGCAATAGACAAACTAAATCCATTCCAAAATTCTTACCATAAACAGTTAATGGACAGTTCAAACAAACTAGAGAAGTAGTCACTGGACCCAGAGCCGAAGTGTCAACAATCATACTCCCAACCATGGACGATAACTTTAAACCCAACCGCTTAGCGCAATCAAAAGAAATGAAATAATGTGTTCCACCAGTGTCAATAATAGAAATTAGAGGAATATTATTAATATAACATGTACCTCAAACACCACCAGTACCTGACAACGCAAATACCTTTCCTCCTGACTGATTCTTCTTAGGCTTTTGACAATTGGTACTGATGCGACCTTGCTTTCCATAATTGTAGCAAGTAACAACATGACTCATGCAATATGCAGCTCAGTGTCCTGGCTTCCCACACTTAAAGTAGTTCATAGTCATGCTCTTGCAATCAGAGATGTGATGCCCAAACCCACCATATTTATAACACCTCATAGAATTATGAGCTCCTCCTCCACTTGGACTTTTCTCATCAAAAGTCCTTTGCTTCCCTTTAACATATGGAACACCATACGGTTTTCTACGATTCAGATTACCATTCCTTTTGTCACTGACACTCTTGTAATGGGAGGATCTAGCACAAATGTCTTTATCATAGATACGACACTTGTTAACCAGCACGAAGATCTGACGAATTTCCTGATACCCGATAAATTGCTTAATCTTTGGGTGCAATACATCCTCAAACTTGATACACTTTGACATCTCAGCCTCTGCTCCATTATAGTGAGGGCATAACCTAGAAAATTATTCAAATTTGGCAGCATAATCTGCAATCGTCATATTTCCTTGCTTAAGTTCAAGGAATTACACCTCTTTCCTTCCATGCACATCAGCCGGGAAATATTTTTCCAAGAATGCTCCCTTAAAAACAACCCAAGTAATCAGTGTACCATTAGCCTCAAACCTCTGTATAGCATTATCCAACCAATAATCTGCTTGTTTAGACATCATATAAGCACCATAACGAATCTTCTGAGCATCTTCATATTCCATTACTTAGAATATTTTCTCGATCTCTTGCATCCAAACTTGTGCTCCCTATGGATCATACCTTCCTTTGAAGGTTAGTGGTTTGTTCCCTAGAAACTTGTCCAGTCCACATGATTCAGCATCTTCAACCTGTGGATTCTTCTGAGCTTGCACCACTTTAGCCAAGGTTGTCAAGGTATCAGCAATAGCACGATCATTTCTCCTAGCCATTCCTCTGAATATCAACAAACAACCGTTCAAACAAACATTGCATCAACAACGTTCACACACATGTTGACACTAGAAATAATTAAAATCACAAAAACCTGGCCGGACGGACTGGCCTACTCAGATACCACTATGTAACACCCTAAACCCCGAAACTTATATATTAATAATTATACGATAATTTAAGGTGTCACCAACGAAAAACCTCTAAAATTACTCAACGATTAATAATCATGCAGCGGAATATACTAGCGTCATACAACACCTGTTATCATACAATCACCTTCATTTAGGGTATAATTGTGGCAATATCGTTCCTAATTGCATAAATAAACCTAAACTCAACATTTAGTCTTTTAAACTCATTTAAATAAGACTTCTCCAAAAACAAGAGTTATTAAACTCAACTCTTAAACACCTTAACATAAGTCAATGAACTATTAAATTTCAAAAGAATAATCAAATAAAATGTTGCCACCCTGATGTTACAAAATCAGAGCAAGACTTCTAAAACAACAAAACTAAATAAGTAACTCCTTAAACTAACTTCACCTACTCCAAAAATTACTCCTGAGTATTTCTAAGATGTCCATGGAGGACAACATTCAAGCAAAGCGGGTGAGAAATACATTCAAATAATAAATGATGCATAAATAATAAGAGTATATTAAATACAATAAAGTTCAAACATAATCCACTATATAACATAACACGTGTATTCAAGTTCACCCACTTAATAACAATATACAATCAATATGCAATGTGACTCTCAACAACATTATAGACTCAAATGCATGCGGTATCGATCTCAACAATCGTTCCAATTATGAACCGGGTTCCATCTGCCGAACCCATGATCCCCACACCGAGCTCCAAGCCTTAACATTAAGCTTGGAACAATTATTGGTCACCAATATCGAAACATGTAATTGCCTATTTCACAATAACAATGACTCATGATGCGTGAATACATGTATGCATCATCACAACAACTCAACAACATAAATTGTATCACATCGAATCACATAATTTCCTGTACAACATCAACATGATAGTTTCATGTCAAAACCATGCATCTCAACCCACATGACACCAAAACACAACAATCAAATAGCCTGCAATTATATTAGCAATTTACCACATAAATTCATCACCAGCAGAACTCAATGTTTC
Source organism: Lathyrus oleraceus (assembly GCF_024323335.1). NCBI lineage: Eukaryota > Viridiplantae > Streptophyta > Magnoliopsida > Fabales > Fabaceae > Lathyrus > Lathyrus oleraceus. The sequence goes on along the minus strand of NC_066579.1, from coordinate 159,950,303 downwards.
ACAAAACAGTTTATAACATCATCGTGAAACCCATAATAGTACACATATAATCATAGTTCAATAATTCCTAACTCTCACTACCACTGTGTAGTTCAGCGTGTCATCTTTCAACACTTTGAACGACATCTAAATCAGACTTATGGAATGAAAGTTATGACCAAAATTGTTGGTATATGTCAACTAATTCAAAAAAATAGATTTTTCTCAAAATTATACTCTGCAATCGATTGTAATCATAGTGAAATCAATTGCCACTGGAAGATTTTCCAAAATTTCACACTATGCAATCGATTGTAGTCAGGGTGCAATCGATTGACATTGAAGGTTTTTTCCCAAAATAGCACTAGTGTAGTCAATTGCAATCTGAGTGCAATCGATTGCAGCTGAAGGACTTTCTAAAAAAATAGTTTTCTCTGTTACGATTGCAGAACCAGTTCCAACCTGTCAAACCTCATATCAGTCACAAATTAATCCACCAAAAAACTCTCAAAACCACATTCTAACATCACTAATGGATCAAACATAATTAAATCGACACAATTACACTTTTTCCTAATGATTCCATCATCCAAATTTATACCCTAAAACACCAAATTTTCATAAAAGCTCAAGAACAAACCAATGTAACAACAACACACCATTGCAATTCAATTCAATCATGTGAAAACATAATTATCAACATACAATTCATCAACAATCAATCGATATTCAACAACATCTATCAAGGTTCATCAAAATTCATTAAAACATCAATTTAAGAGCAAATCCTATTGGAGGTTAAGGAAATCTCTCTACCCTTTCATGATTTAGCATCCATAGATGAATAGTTTCCTCCCTTACCTTAGATTTCAGAATTTTCCAGTAAAAGTAAGGTGAATAGGTGTTCTTCCCTCAAGCCCTAGCACTACTCTTCAAGCTTTCTCTCCAAAACCTGTTTCTATGTCACGTACTAATAGAATAAGGGCTATTTCTTTCTAATTTTCTGTTTTCATAAAATAATTAATCACCTCTCTCTAATTACATCTTTGGCCCAACTAACTACACCTCTTACTCCTTTCTCTCATTTGTTTATATTAATTCACACATTCCACCCCCATTGTTACTAATCCTCTATTTCTATTATTTTAATTTAATTAATTCTACCCAACCAACTAAATTATTCACTCAAAATAATTATTTAATTAATTTCACACAAATTAAAAATAAATAAATAGATAAAATAATCGATAATTCTAAATCGGGGTGTTACACTTTAGGTTTAGGTTTTGGTGTGACATTCACATTATTCATTTTATATAAATTTCAGAATTTATTATGGATCGTAGTTGGATAAAAGTTGATAGATTAGGTCTAGTACATAGAAAGGAGTTCTTGAATTCCTTGAATATGTTGAACAAAATCTTCCCAAAAATGATTATATCTTTTATTGTCCTTGTGTTATTTGCAAGAATGATAATAAAGGTAGAAAGGAAGAAATATTCCATCACATATGTTGTGATGGTATATTTCAAAACTATATTATATGGATGTGGCATACTGAAGTGGATAAAAAGTGAAACAAAGCGTCAAAAATTCACGAAGTTGATGAAGATGAAGATATGGATGATTGACTAGAAGATATATTCTGTGATATTGGAGAATCTTCTTTTAGTAAAGCCCATACTTATGGTGCTTTATGTAGCGATAAGGACGCCCCTATATATAAGGGGTGCAAAAGTTTTACATGATGGTCTGCGGTGTTAAAATTGTTTAATCTGATGCAAAAATGGGTGGTCAGATAAAAGTTTATGGAATTGCTTGATTTGCTTAAACAAATGCTACTAGAAGATAACAATTTTTTGGATCGTTGTTATGATGCCAAGAAGATATTGTGTCTAATGGATTTAGAGTATATCAAAATACATGCATGTCGTAATGATTGCATATGACACATGAAAGAGCATGAAATTTTGGATCAATATCTGGAATGTAATGTGTCGCATTATAAGTTGAAGGACAACAATGATGGTGACAATGACAATGTTAGTAGGAAATTTCCTCCTACTAAAGTGTTATGGTACTTGCCAATAATTTCAATATTCAGAAAGAAAGAAAGTTGAAGGTGTATACCTGAAGATTGATGTTCTTTGGTTTCTTGCTCTCTTTGTCGGTGTTAATCATTCAATAACAACCGAAGGGCATCTCCCCTTTGGTAAATCATTTTTTCTTCAATCTATTTGCATTTTTCTTATTACCAGTATGATCCTTATGCTCCCCTGATGGATAACCCTCTGCTAATTTCTTGAATTGATGAATTATTGGCATTTAATTTAATTGAACATTTAGGGTTCTTGCTTAAAAATTAAAATTAAATTGTATTGGCTTTGAGTTTAGGAATTTGGGGAATTTATTTGTGTTGGGGAGGCTGAAATGATCATGGTGGTATGTTCGTTTTTTTAAATTCCGACCACCCCTCGCTGGAGCTCATGGAGGTGCGGCGGCAAAAACTGTCAAGTAAGAGGCAGACGATGAAAATGTGTTTCATCATGTTTGCTTTTCTGCTTGTATTTATTTTTTTATTATTATAATTTAATTATTTCTTTATTCGTTTATTTTTCTTTTGTTTGTTATTCTCTTTTCACTTATCCACATGTCGAGTGTTGAGTGGTCATTAGATTAACTGAAAGAAAATGGTCTTATACATTCCCTATAAAGATTACCATGGTCATGCACAACCCACATATCTATTTTGTTGTTTGGGCCTAAGCATTATTTTTTCTAGCACATGCCATTCTAATTTCTCAGACCTACTATATTCATTTTTTCTTGATTCATTTTATCGTGTTAATGCATCCATTTTGATTAGAAAATTATATGGTTAATTTTCACTTTAGGTAATCAAATTTAATTAATTTTCAAGTAAATATTCTTGATAGCTAATTTTCATTAGAATATTTAATTGATTTTAATTAATTAATTGTGTGGTAATTCATTTGATTGTGTGGTTAATGATTCTCAAAATTTGATTAATTTGTAAATCTCTTTTATTTGCCATATTATTCCCCATTTGGCAAAATGTATCCCCCGCCACCGGATTGTATTGCTCGTTATTTTTCTCGCTTTCCATTTTGGTTATTTTGTTGTCTTAGTTAACTCCTAATTTAAGATCAAAAATTAACATTCAAGAATTAATCAACTTCAAACACTTGATCCACATCAGGTTGTCCCTTTTTTCCAAAATCCTTTCATAACAAAAAAATGGAACGAAAAAGGATGTGTGAGTGTAGACTCTCTCTCTCTCTCTCTCTCTCTCTCTCTCTCTGAGTGGTTGAACATTACTATAGAGCTCCATGTTCAAACCCCCGTCTTTTGTATCACAACACGATAATCAACTGAATTAAGTTGGCTCTCCAGTAATGAACCTCGACATAAGTTGCCACACATCTTTCACAGTAATTTAGAAGAAAAAGGATATAATGGTGAAGACCTTCTCCTTCCCTGAATATTTAAACACTATTGTAGAGCTTCCTATCTAAGTATTTATCTTTAGACTAAAAGCAATCTCAAGGCATCAAACTTTAATTTTTCGCCTTAGGGAAAACGTCAATAATTTCTTTTTCACAAATGAACATGTTATATTCATTATATCGCAATACAAATGAACGCTTAAGTCTCCCATGTGCGAGCAAACAAGCAACTTTTAACTGCTATAACACGATCTTAACTTCGTTCAAAATCAACCAACAAACACTTATTTTCTACCATGCACTATGGAGCTCTGATTTTCTCATTGCACCATGAGAATACGTAGGCACAAGATTTCAAAATCATTACGAGCACATGAATTAAAAACTTAATTTTATCAATTAAAACCTTTATGAAACCAGATAATAAATCAGTAATCGTAAATAACTTCTAGTTAACATCTATTTACACAAAACAATCAAAACGGTTTCTGTTGAGTATAATGAATGTGAGGGTGCTAATACCTTCCCCTTGCATAACGAATCCTGAATCTGCTTTTGGTTGTGATGACCATACCTTTTCCTTTTTCTTCGCGGGTTTTATCGATATTTTCCCTTTCCTTTTAGAATAAATAAATTTCAGTGATAACTTTGTTGTACTTCGAGTGTTCCTCACACTCGGATATTTTTGCGGTGCGACAAGAAGGCGTTGAAGTTGATGATGCATATTCTGGTGAAAAGTTTAAGATGCGTGCACTGTTATTTTGCATAATCAACGACTTTTTTACATATGGTAATTTGGTTGGATATAGTGTCAAAGGACATAAAATGTGTCCTATATGTGAATCAAATACCTGTTATCACCAACTTGAGTTTAAAAAAAAGACTATTTACCTTTGGCATCAGAAACTTCTAAAATCCAGTCATCCTTATCATAGATTGCGGAAGGATTTTAATGGAGATCAAGAGTTTGATATGGCTCCTAAAACTTTAATCGGGGATAAAGTTTATCAACCACAAAATCACATTAATGTTGTCTTTGGAAAAAGAGAAAAATAAAAAGGACCAGTTGAGAAAATATATGGAAAAAGAGGTTTGTGTTCTTTGGTCTTCCATATTAGTCAAGTCTCGATGTAAGACATTGTCTTGATATGATGCATGTGGATAGTTTGATTGGAACACTTCAAAACAATCCAAGAAAGACTAAAGATAGTAAAAATTCATGTCTCGATATGGAGGCGATGAGTATACGAAAATAGTTGGCTCCAATAGAATCAAGGAAAAGAAATTTTTTTGTGAGTGTTTGGATGGTAGCAAAGTTCCCCAAGGTTAATCATAAAACATCAAGAAACTTGTATCAATAAAATATCTCAAGTTAATAGGTTTAAAATCTTATTATTGTCATGTCTTGATGCAACAACTTCTACCAGTGGCTATTCGTGCCATCCTACCAAAAAATGTGAGAGTAATTATAACCTAATTGTGATTATTCTTCAATGTTATATGTAATAATGTTCTTGATTTCAAAAAATTAGATGAATTAGAAGATGAGGTTGCCATAATCTAGTGTCAATTGGAGATGTATTTTCCTCCATCATTTTTTGACATTATGGTTGACTTACTTGTTCATCTAGTCAGAGAAATAAGATTTTATAGTCCAATTTATTTAAGGTGGATGTATCCAATAGAAAGATACATGAAGATTTTAAAGGATATATGAAGAATCATCACCGACCAAAAGCTTCGATTTTTGAAAGGTACATTACAGGAAAAGCTGTTGAGTTTTGTACAAACTATTTATCGGAAGCAGAGTCTATAGGAATTTCATAGTCTCGCCATGCTGACATCTATGAAGGTATTCAAGGTTTAAATGTTAAGTCAATGGCTCAGGATGTAGTTATTCAAGCACATATCCATATATTGAATAATCTTGATGAAGTTCAACCTTACATAGTTACTCATAAAACACATTGAAGAAAAAAAATCCCCGAATGAGTGACAAGTTATTGTTGACGGAGCATAACAATAAATTCATAGATTGGTTTAATAAAAAAATCTAATGATAATAGTGAGTTCGAGATAATTAAATTGTTGTCGTACATGCCAAAGTTTAATGTGATAACTTGGAGCGTATACAATATTGGTCATTTTTCCTTTTATCCAAAATCAAAAGATGATTGTAGTACAATGCAAAATATTGGAGTTATGGTTAAGGACAAATTCATGTATTTCTCTAGTTTCAAAGATAAGAATCCTATATTGGCATCTAGAGCATTCTATAGTGTCATTAAGGAGATTTGAGAGATTTATTATGTTATTTTCAAAGTGCCTTAATTTAAATGAAAATGGGTTCCGAATAATAATGGTGTACAAATTGATGACTTAGGATTCACTCGGGTTGACTTTGACAAGACAACTTATATGATTAAACCATTCATCATGGTTTTTCAAGCAAAATAAGTTTTCTATGTGAATGACCCTTCAGACATATCGAGGAGATGATCAATTGTTCTCCAAGAAAAATACATTCCTCAAAGTAATGAAAATTTTGATATTCCTTCCACTCCTTCTTACACAACACAAGTCCCTACCTCTTGTGATGAAGTTGGTAGAGATGATGTGCATGTTATTCGTAACGATCATAAATAAGACATATGAGAAAATTAACAAGTAAGTATATTATTCATTATTCATAAGTTATTGTAAGTTAATAATTTCCAAATTTATTTACAAACAAGTATGATTATTTGAAATTATAGGTGTTTAAAGTCAAGACACCAAGAGACAAGACACCAAAACAGCAAGATACAATTATTTGATGTAATGGTGTGTAAATTGTAGGTTGTTTTGTACCATTTTGCTTTATGTAATATATATTTTTTGGATTTGATGTAATACAATTTTTGGTATGATACAATTCAACAAAAGCGTGTTGTCGTTTCTGGTCTGATACGATTCACAAAAATACATGTTGAAAAATGGGGAAACGTATAAAAGCATATATATATATATATATATATATATATATATATATATATATATATATATATATATATATATATATATATTATATATATATATATATATATATATATATATATATATATATATAAAGCAGGTGATTTCACCAAGGTTGCTAATGCTAAATCCAACTGTGGTTATATATTGAACGCCATCCAGAATAATTTAAATCCTAAAAATGGCGTTGATGGAAATCGAATCAAGAACCTTTAAACTTTGTACAACGGTTATGTATCACACTCGTGGTGATAGGTAGCGTGCATTCCAGTTTTCTATAATGGGCACTATATCGTGATTGTAAGTAACACATATACAATCACACGCTACTTAAAAACGAATGTTCTTTTGTGATTATATATTTTTGCCAACCATGATTGTATGTGTTTTTATGGTAATGAATGAGGGATCAAAATAGGAAACTCTTCATAAACCAAAGAGAGAATCCAAATTTTTTTACAGGGTTTTTTCAAAAATTCAAAAATCACCCATATAACATAGGACAAATAAATATTAACCTTAAAAAATATGAAGACAAAATGGGTACATATAGGTGGCACTTTTTTTAAAATAAAAAACTAATGATAGATTTGAGAATATATTAGATAGATGGATGGATTGATAATATAATTTTTTTTATAAGCAAAACTTTTGAAAAAAAGTATTATGAAGAGAGTACAAGGGTACTAAACTCAATTACAACAAAAAAACAAACTGAATACAACAATAATTCAAGACAAATAAACTAACTTTAAATCTTTTTGTTGTTTCTTTTGGATTTACTGCATTATGCACAACAACAATGGAGTATTCAAGTTGTTTTAGTGAAAAAGGGATACATTTGGGATACAATGTTCCAGCATGTGTGCAACATTTGATCCTTGTTTAGCAGACTAATGTTGTTGCATTTTTTTTAGCAAAATTATGGTTGAGGTTCAATCAGATTTGTTGCTATATTTTAGAAATGAGTTTGTGTTATTTGTTTGACAACGGTTTATAGATCAAATAAATTTAAATGGAGATTTAGATTTTAATTTATATTAAAAAAATTATATATTTTGTTGGAGACTTTTGTGGAATAAATCAAATTCAACTACATCAGCTATAATTTTGGACGAAATCAAATCAAATATCCATTGGAAAAAGTCCATAAGAAGCATTGTTATTTAAGAAGGTTCAAACCTCATGTTTGAGAGTGTACATGTATTGAAGATTCGTGTGTTAGGGTTTGCCCTTTGAGTCTTTGTTTTTGTTGTTAATTATGAACCACTCTAGCGCTTTTATTCATATCATTAAGCATAGAGTTTGGTTTGTGTAGTTGAGTTGTAATTTAACATCAATATTTTGTTTATTTAGTTGATCACTTAGGGTGAGTGATTGAGAAAATTTGTTTATTGATTTTGTGACTTGGGATTAGTGATTAAAATAAAGTGAGAGAGGTTCTTATATTTAGTGGGAGACATAAATAGAAATTCATTAGGATTAGAAAGAGGAATTGAACAACATGGGATTGTTGTTCATATAAGACTAATTGTACTAATTCAAAGTAGTGAATTTCCTTTTTTATGTTGAGAGTCCTTCAGACATAGGTGTTGTTTGCACCAAACTGAGTTAGCAATTATTATGTTCTTTATTGCTTTTCTACTTTATCATCTTGTATAAGCTAATCTGTCATAACTTAGTTTTGTAATTGGTTTTTACTTTTTGGTTACAATATCACAGACATCATGTATGACATTTGCCCTAGAATTTGTCATCTGTCATAAACCATTTGTACATATTAACCAAAGCATCTGGTCCAACATATGTCCTCATGAGAATAGAATTTTAGTTTTCAACACATATTCACCGATAAACATTATTTCAAAATGAAATTAAACATATTAGAGCACCAATCCAACCAACAAGATTATTTCCGACCCTTATAAAATTAAATTTGTGAATTGATTTAGTTAACTAAATGAATTAACTATTAACTATATTATATTAGTAATCTTAATGGATTTAAGTTAATTTAATAAAACAAATCCTATGGAAATTAAGTTAAGAAGTTAGCAAATTAATTAAATGAATAGTCATCCAAATAAAACTTCAAAACATAAATTAATTCATTTTGGTTGAAATACGTTTTATTTTTTTTTTTCTTCAAATTATATACACTTCTTTCTTCTCTATTTCTTATGTCATTCTCGTATACTAAACAATATATCTAGCTTACTCTATTTCTCACTTATTTGTCTTTTTTTACACTCTTTCTCTCATCATATTTTCTCCTCTGAAATAAGGAAGTGTAAAAGAGAACCATGTCTTAAGATACAATAACAACAACAATAATCAAGTCTTATCTCACTAAGTGAGGTCGGCTATATTTTTCATACATATTTTGAATAACTCGAATATATGCAATCATAACTCCTTTCTTCTTTAGGACTTTCCACAAAATCTCTTTAGGAAATCTACCATTTCTCCAAGTCAATAAAAATTAAGTGCAAGTCTTGTTGATTCATCTGATAGTCCTCAATTACATGTCGTAATAGATATATCACTTTCATGGTCGACCCTCTATTCATAAAACTAAATTGATTATGAATGACTTGAGTCTCTATTCTTAGTCTCAATTCAATAACTCTTTCCCATAACTTCATGGTATGACTTATATGTTTAATTCCCTTATAATTTTCACAATTAATATATCCCCATTTTTCTTATAGATTGGAACTAAAATGCTTATTCTCCATTCATCAGACACATTCTTTGACCTCATAATTTCATTAAACAGTTTGGTGAGTCACTTAATACCTCTATCACCAATAATTTCCACTCTTCAGTATGTATGTTGTTTGGCTCAATCTCATTATTGTTACCATCATTTTCAATGCTTTCTTTTTCTCTTGTTTTTTAATTTGACGGTAGTAATTATAGTTTCAATTATATTCTCTAATGTCGAGAATGCTAGAGTCCGGTGAGATATCATATATTTCATTAAATAAATTATAGATATATGTCTTCCACCTATCTTTTATATCTTTTTCCTGAACCAATACTTTGACTTCTTTATCTTTAACACACTTCACTTGATCCAAATCTCTTGTATTTCTTTCTCTTCCTTTAACGAGCCTATTTATAGATTTTTCTCTCTCCTTGATTCCTAAAGATTTGTATAATCTGTCAAAAGCATGAGTTCTTTCTTCATTCACTGCTTTCTTCATCTCATTATTAGCTTTCTTATACTTTTTCCAAGTTTTAGAATTTTTACACCTAGACTATTATTTAATTTAAAATAATCCTTTTTTATTATAACCTTACCCTAAATACTTTCATTCCACCATCGCGATTATTTACCCATGTGTCCAAAATCTCTTGATTCTCTATGCATCACTTTTGCCACTTCTCTAATCTCTTTGTCCATCTTATTACACATATCATTTTCACTTCCTTGTGGTTGTCCAAACTCTCTCTCCAAGATCTTATGTTGGAAACCTCCTTGTTTTCCACCCTTTAAATTTCACTACTTAATTCATGATTCTCCCATGTATTTTCTTCTCTTTAATCTCTAATTGATTCTTACATCCATAATCAATACTCTATGTTGACTAGTCAAGCTCTCTCCCAGAATAACTTTATATTCCAAATATATCTTCCTATATAACCTGCTAATAAGAAAGAAATCTATATGAGAACATGTCACCCTAGTTTTATATGCAATAAGATGCTTATCTCTTTTCGTAAATCATATATTTTCTATAGAAAGATCCAAAGCCGACGAAAACTCCAATATGGATTTAACCCCCGCGTCCAGCTCCCCTAGACCATATCCCTCATGTACACTCTCAAAAACTCTTTATGCTCCCTATATGTCCATTTAGACACCCTCCTATAAAAAACTTCTCTCATTGGAGTATATTCTGAAATAGACCTTCTAAATTCTCCAAAAAAAACCACCTTAAGGTGTTCAGCTAACCCAACTTAAAGTGGGTAAGCACTAATAATATTTAAGATGTCTTGTTCCACTATAAATTTCAAGTTTATGATTCGACCTCCTACTCTTTTCACATCCACAAAATTCTTCTTTCACTCATTATCCATAAAATTAAATGACCATTTATAGGCATACAAGCTAAAAAAAATCATTAAAAAGTAGGATAACAAGTTTTTTTTAAAAGAAGTCTATTGAAGTATAATTTAAAAAATCTAAAAAGAGATTAGAATTAGCTATTTGATTTGCATATTCACATATATTTTCTTATCTTTAAGTGTGACAAAATTAGACACGCCAATCAACTATCAACCTATTAAAAATCAATTGCATGAATTTTCTAAATTATCCTTTTAATATAAATTATTTATATTACGAAAATGACATTTAAGTATTCAAGTACTGTTTATCTTTTACGTCCCATCTCCTATAAAAGTATGACACATGACATTTATTTTTCAATTTTCATCAATTAAATCACAATTAAATATTGTCATCCACTCATTCTCTCACTTGATTAAAATTTCAAATATCTCTTACATTTCTTTTTCCATATTTTCTCACTTCCATTTTAATTTTCTTTCTCTCTATTTATTTATTATTACTAAAAATAATAATAATATATTTTTTAATTTTAATAAAATTAACATTTTTTTTATCTCATGGATAATTACCAACACAATATCTATTTTATTTTAATAAACCATTGCCTTAATTTGAGAGACAGATTCTTTATTTCTAAATATTAATTTTTTTCCTTCTTCATCTAACCGTTCTTTTTTTTTTCTATTTGAAAGATTATTTAATACAATTAAATTCATATAATTATTGTTCATTTTAGAATTAAATAAATTATTTCAAATTTTGCATGTGTATTTAAATACATTTCATATCGTATCGAATAATTTTTTTATCTCACGAGTCAATATCAGCATAATGTTTATTTTATTTTATTTAATAATTTGTCTTAATTTAAAAGACAAAATCGTTATTTCAAAATATCAAAAAAAAAACCTTTCTTCTTCTCACGAGTCATTTCTTCTTCTTCTTTTTTCATGATTATTTAATAGAATTGAGTTTATATAATTATTTTTTATTTTACAATTAAGTAACTCATTTCAAATTTAATCCATAAATAAATACATTTTATATTGCATCAAATAAATATTTTATTTCACGGATCACTGTCAGGACAATATATATTTTATTTTATCAACAATCACCTTAATTTAAAAGATAAAATTTTTATTTTCAAATATTAAATATTCATTTTTCTTTCAACTCACGTGTCTTTTTATTATTATTTATATTTTAATATAATTTAGTTTATATAGTCATTATTCATTTTAAAATTAATAGATAATTTCAAATTTAACTACGTAGCTAAATACATTTTATATCGTATCAAATACAACCGCAGAAATATTTGACTAATTCATTGTTAAAAGTTTCAAACGTATCCTACTAAAGTAGGAATTACTCCACTATATTTGCAATTACCCGTATGATTGTAACCTTGTCTAACAAAATTTTAGAGTTTATTTATAAAATGAGACTAAAAATGCGTTCCTTCCAAATAATATTCAAACTAAGGTGCACATCCCCATATTTCGAGGATGTGGAGTATGTCGCCACGACATGTGAGCTCTTCATCTCACTCCAAGCACAATTATTGTTGAGCTTTTCCATCCATCATGGATTTTTTTAACAAATGTAGATTGTTTTCTTGGGTTTTATTTTACAGTGAAGAGGTTGAGAAAAGCGATTATTTATTTCCGTAGTCAAGTTTTGTATGTCCAAAACATGATTGTTTGGTTGTCGAGAATTATCTTCAAACATAAATTTGTTAGTCACAACCATAAGAACCAACGAGTGTTCATGAAAGTAGTCTATCAATTAAAAGCTTCAAGAGAGTTAAAAGTAAATCATAAGGATGAGAGATTAAAAGATTATGAGACCATTAAGCGTATTATACTTTCCAAGAAGCACCCTGCACTAAATATCATGTAATGTTGTTATAAGATTGTACATCATCTTCATGTGTCGGTTGGAAAAAGACCATCATTTCTTAATAAAAAAGCTTAAACTACCCCTCATAAAGCATGTCTATTTTGAAAACAAAATTGAGTAGGATATCATTGAGTGTTTCAGATATTGTGATCATATCACACAACTTCACCCTCATTGAACAAGGAGACTCCCTTAAAGATGGTTTATGGTTCAGGTGCGATGCTCCTAGTTGAAATCAACATACTCACATGGAGATGATATCACTTTAACGATGAAGTTTTGAGGATCTGGAATATTAGGATTTTAAGATACTATTATAGTTGAACGAAGCCTCCAAGGTAAGACATTCTTTTTAATTTATATTCAATAAAGCAACCACACTTTAGGGCGGCACTCTGTTCCCTTGCAAGAACATGATTTTTTTAATGAGTCTCCCTAAGTGTTTTAATTAATTGTGTTTTATATGACACATATTTAGTTTGGTGATCGATGTAACACCCCAATTAAAATAAGCTAATTATTTAATTTAAATTAATATTTTATTTATTAATTTAATTGAATAATTTGAAGTTTGGATTAATATTATTATTTTTGGAATAATAATTATTGGGATTATTATTAGTGGACTATTATTTTATAATTGGAATAAAAGTGGAAATCAGTAAAAAAGGTCCCATTTGGTAAAAAGGTTTATTGTTTCACGTGAAAAGGGAAAAGAGGCAGAACGTGGAAAAAGGGCAAAAAGAGAACCAGAGAACAAGGGTTGAAGGGAGGAGAAGCTTGGAGCTCAGAGGCTGCCGGATTAACTCAGGTAAGGGGGGTTTATCATCGATTAACGGGTATTATGGGATGATATGTACTGGGTAGTAATAGACCATTGTTTTACCTATGATTGGATGATATATGTTGAATTTGTGAACTTTTGAGATGAACGAAAATTTGGATTATAATTGACGAAATTCGTAGGAATTAGAGGTAGAAAGGTTAGAAATTTGTGAAATCGAAAGTGTATGATTCGTGTTAGATGATATGAATGAATTGTGTGTGAAATTTGGACTGTAGAAGGTTGAATTGGATAGGTCTCGTAGCAGAGAAAGCCATTGCAGATCTGAGAGCTCTGGTCTCTGGTCATACGCGTATGGCACTAGGCAATACGCGTATGAGATGTTGGTACGCGTATGGGGGAAAGCCTTACGCGTATGGGTGGAAAAGATGGCATTTTGAACGTGAATTGGTCTCTGTTGGTACGAGTAATGGGAAGTTGTTACGCGTAGCGTACGCGTATGGGATAGGTGGTACGCGTATGAGTTGGGCGAGGAAATGCGCAATACGCGTAAGAGAGTAGGCATTACGCGTATGGAGTTGGCCAGGTTTGGGCAATACGCGTATGGCATGGACAGTACGCGTATGGGCAGAGTTGGGATTTTCCTGAACTGTTGTTGTGCAGTTTTTGGTTGTTTAGGCTGAGTGATGTACTTAGCTGAGATATGATGTTGTAGGGATCGTTTCCCGTTGTTTTGAGTGGTATAGGTATTAGTAGAGCGGGCTAGTACTGTGTTTGATTATGTGGCATGATATGATATGCTTTTGTGATTAATTATGTTGATAATGTGTGATGGTATACATGATGATGTGAATGTATACATGTGTGAATAGACTGTATTATGGCTTAGAGTGTGAGCATGTGTCTATTCTTGATTATTGTTGATGTTGCATTGCTAGGTGATTAGCATGCATGTTGTGGCCCATTTGGGGTGGTAGCTAATTCCCATGGTGAGGAATTAGTGAGTAAATCATTTTGATTGTTGTTGTTGATGTTTGCATGCTAGGTGATTAGCGTGCATTTCATGGCCCATTTGGGGTGGTAGCTAATTCCCATGGTGAGGAATTAGTGAGTGAGTCACTATGTCTCAAATGAGTGGGACTAGTGAGCTTGGTAGCCGTGCCTGGATTTGGACGGTGAGGTTGAACTATATGTTCACAAATAGTCGGTACCGCATGCATAGAGTCTCATTGCATAATAAATGTATGGCATATAATATGAATGGATGTATTCCAGTATTATATGTGTGTGGTGTGTGGTGTTGTTGATGATGAGTATGGTTGAGAATCTACTGTTGAGTATGATATTTGGACGAATATTGCTGTTGCTGAATGCGTAGTCCGATTAGGGTGAATTAATGTGTTAATTACTTGGCATTACATATTGTTCTATAATGCTTATTATATTGATTGAGGAACTCACCCTTACGCCTATTTTTCAGGTAACGAGAAATGAGTTGAGTAGAAGCTTATGCTTGGAGTCTAGAGTAGTTTCTTATGGGTCATGCTCTGATAGGTGTAACATCGGGAGGGAATGTTTTAATTAATTTGATATTGGTTGTTGGATGATTTACATGTATAGTGTTACATGTTTTACATTGATGTTGAATTGATTCCGCTGCGATTTATGCAAAGAATCTTATTTTGATTAAAGAAATGAGCATGACAGGATATTTTGATAATTGTTGTGAAATGATTGTGTGACACCCTTCGGGGCATAATTACTCTGATGAATATATATATTGTTATTTTAATTATAATAATTTGGGGTATTTAGAAGGGTGTTACATTAGTGGTATCAGAGCATAGTCGGTCGTGTCGAGTCGTAGTTATTCTGTTTCCCCTGTACGGGATAGGTGTTGTGTAACCCTATCAGTACTTATTTATCTAGCTTGTTTGGGTTTTCAGAATAGAGATGGCTGGAAGAGGTAGAGATGATGCTGCAATTGCTGAGGCTCTGGGTATGCTAGCCGGAGTACTTGGAGGAAATCCGAATGTTATGGGAATGGGAGCTGCTCGTCAGTTGAGTGAGTTCCAGAAGAACAATCCTCCAATGTTTAAGGGAGCATACGATCCAGATGGTGCTCAGAAGTGGTTGAAGGAGATAGAGAGGATCTTCAGAGTAACTGAGTGTGCTGATAACCAGAAGGTCAGGTTCGGTACACATATGCTGTCAGAGGAAGCTGATGATTGGTGGGTTGCTACCCGCACTGAGTTGGAAACTGCTGGAGATGCTGAGATTACTTGGACTGTGTTCAGAGAGAGATTTCTGAGGAAGTATTTTCCCGAGGATGTCAGAGGAAAGAAAGAAATTGAATTCTTGGAATTGAAGCAGGGTAACAGGTCTGTTACGGAATATGCTGCTAAGTTCACAGAGCTGTCGAAGTATTATACTCCCTATGCTGAGGCTGCTGGGGAATTTTCCAAATGTGTGAAGTTTGAGAACGGGTTGCGTCCCGAGATCAAGCAGGCGATTGGGTATCAAAGGATTAGAGTGTTTTCTGATTTGGTTGACTGTTGCAGGATTTTTGAGCAGGATTCCAAGGCTAGAGCTGAGAGTTATCAGCAGAGGGTTGATAGGAAAGGCAAGAATCAGATTGATCGTGGAAAACCGTATGCAGCTGGCAAAGGTTTTCAGAGACAGAGTGGGATGAAGAAGCCTAGTGGGGGAGATTCTAGTGCTCCTGCCAAGTGTTACAGATGTGGTCAGGCTGGACATCGTATCCATGAGTGTACCAGTAATGAGAAGAAGTGTTTCAAATGTGGGAAAGGTGGTCATTTAGCTGCAGATTGCCGGTTGAAGACTGTGACTTGCTTCAACTGTGGAGAGGTGGGTCATATCAGTCCGCAGTGTTCTAAGCCAAAGAAAGAAAATCAGTCAGGAGGCAAGGTTTTTGCTTTATCAGGTTCTGAGACTTTTGCAGATGATCGTTTGATCCGAGGTACGTGTTATATTAATGGCTTTCCTCTTGTAGCTATTATTGACACCGGTGCTACTCATTCTTTTATATCCTTGGATTGTGCTGTGAAACTTAAGTTAGAGATATCTGAGATGTTGGGTAGTATGGTGATTGATACTCCTGCGAAGGGTTCAGTGACTACTACTTCTGTTTGTTTGAATTGTCCTTTGAGTATTTTTGGTAGAGCCTTTGGGATAGATCTTGTGTGTCTTCCATTAGTGCAGATTGACGTTATTCTGGGTATGAACTGGTTGGTGTTTAACCGGGTTTCTATCAATTGTTTTGATAAGACTGTGATATTTCCTGAGATTGAGGAGGGAAAGAGTTTGTTTCTATCAGCGAGGCAAGTGAATGAGGAAGTAGCTGATGGGGCAGAGTTGTTTATGCTGTTAGCGACTTTGGAAGCTAAAGATAAACTGGTGATTGGCGATCTAGCTGTAGTGTGTGATTTTCCTGATGTGTTTCCGGAAGAAGTGAATGAATTACCGCCAGAGCGTGAAGTTGAGTTCTCGATTGAATTGGTACCTGGTACTAGGCCGATATCGATGGCTCCGTACCGTATGTCTGCTGTTGAGCTAGCTGAATTGAAGAGTCAGTTGGAAGATTTGTTGGATAAGAAATTTATTCGTCCGAGTGTGTCACCGTGGGGTGCACCAGTGTTATTGGTTAAGAAGAAAGAAGGTACTATGAGGTTGTGTGTGGACTACAGGCAATTGAATAAAGTGACGATCAAGAATCGGTATCCTTTACCGAGGATTGATGATTTGATGGATCAGTTGGTTGGTGCAAGTGTGTTCAGCAAGATAGACTTGAGATCTGGGTATCATCAGATACGTGTGAAAACTGAGGATATTCAGAAGACTGCTTTCAGAACAAGGTATGGACATTATGAGTATTCTGTGATGCCTTTTGGTGTGACTAATGCACCTGGAGTATTTATGGAGTATATGAATAGGATTTTCCATCCGTACCTAGATCAGTTTGTTGTGGTGTTTATTGATGACATTTTGGTGTATTCGAAATCTGAAGAAGAGCATGCTGAGCATTTGAGAGTGGTGTTGGAAGTTCTACGAGAAAAGAAGTTATTTGCTAAACTATCTAAGTGTGAATTTTGGTTAGAAGAAGTTAGTTTTCTTGGTCATGTGATTTCAAGAGGTGGTGTTGCTGTTGATCCTTCTAAGATAGAAGCGGTATCTAGGTGGGAAGCTCCGAAGTCAGTTTCTGAAATAAGAAGTTTTCTTGGACTGGCAGGTTATTATAGGAAGTTCATTGAGGGATTTTCTAAGTTGGCGTTACCGTTGACAATGTTGACTAGAAAGGGGCAAGCGTTTGTTTGGGATTCAAAATGTGAAGAAGGTTTCCAAGAGTTAAAGAGAAGGTTGACTACTGCTCCTATTCTGATATTACCGAGTTCGTCGGAATTATTTGAGGTTTATTGTGATGCTTCATTGTTGGGTTTAGGTGGTGTGTTGATGCAGAATAAGCAGGTTATAGCTTATGCTTCGAGACAGCTAAGGGTTCATGAGAGGAACTATCCGACGCACGATTTAGAGTTGGCAGCTGTGGTATTTGTTCTGAAGTTGTGGAGGCATTATTTGTATGGATCAAGATTTGAGGTTTTCAGTGACCATAAAAGTTTAAAGTATTTGTTTGATCAGAAAGAGCTGAATATGAGACAGAGGAGATGGTTAGAATTCTTGAAGGATTATGATTTTGGTTTGAATTACCATCCGGGTAAAGCAAATGTAGTGGCCGATGCGTTGAGTCGGAAATCATTGCATATGTCTATGTTAATGGTTAGGGAATTGGACTTGATTGAGCAGTTTAGAGACTTGAGTTTGGTGTGTGAGAGTACTCACAATAGTGTTAAATTGGGCATGCTGAAGTTAACAAGTGGTATTTTGGACGAGATCAGAGAGGGTCAGAAATCCGATATGCTTTTGGTTGATAAGTTGACTTTAGTGAATCAAGGTCAAGGTGGTGAATTCCGAGTTGATGAGAATGGTGTTTTGCGATTTGGTGACCGGGTGTGTATTCCGGATGTTACTGAGCTTAAGAATAGTATTCTTGAAGAAGGACATCGTAGTGGTTTGAGTATTCATCCTGGAGCTACGAAGATGTACCATGATTTGAAGAAGTTATTTTGGTGGCCGGGAATGAAGAAAGAAATTGCGAGTTTTGTTTATTCCTGTTTGACTTGTCAGAAGTCAAAGATTGAGCATCAGAAGCCGTCTGGGCTAATGCAACCGTTGGCTATTCCAGAGTGGAAGTGGGATAGTATCAGTATGGATTTTGTTTCTGGTTTGCCGAGGACAAATAAGAATTTTGAAGCCATTTGGGTGATTGTTGATAGGTTGACGAAGTCGGCTCATTTCATTCCGATCAGAATGGATTATCCACTAGAGCGATTAGCCGAGTTGTATATTGAGAAGATTGTAAGTTTGCATGGTATTCCGTCGAGTATTGTTTCGGACAGAGATCCTAGATTTACATCGAAGTTTTGGGAAGGGTTGCAGAGAGCTTTGGGAACTAAGCTGAGATTGAGTTCTGCATATCATCCGCAGACTGATGGTCAGACTGAGAGGACGATTCAGTCATTAGAGGATCTTTTGAGAGCGTGTGTTTTGGAAAAAGGAGGTGCTTGGGATTGTTATTTGCCTTTGATTGAGTTCACCTACAACAATAGTTTTCATTCGAGAATTGGTATGGCACCGTTTGAAGCTTTGTATGGTAGGAGATGTCGGACACCTTTATGTTGGTATGAGTCCGGTGAGAGTGCGGTGGTTGGACCGGAGATTGTTCAACAGACTACAGAAAGGATTAAGATGATTCAGGAGAAGATGAGAATTGCTCAGAGTCGTCAGAAGAGTTATCATGATAAGAGGAGGAAGTCACTTGAGTTTCAAGAGGGAGACCATGTGTTTCTTCGTGTTACTCCGATAACTGGGGTTGGTCGAGCCTTGAAGTCGAAGAAGTTGACACCTCGATTTATTGGTCCTTACCAGATTTTGGAGAGGATAGGAGAGGTAGCCTATCGTATCGCTTTACCGCCGTCGCTTGCGAATTTGCATGATGTTTTTCATGTGTCTCAGTTGAGGAGATACGTTCATGATCCGTCGCATGTAGTCCAAGTAGATGATGTACAGGTGAGAGATAACCTGACTGTTGAAACATCACCTATGAGGATCGAGGATCGAAAGTTGAAGCAGTTGCGGGGTAAAGAGATTGCCTTAGTGAAGGTAGCTTGGGGAGGACCAGCAGGTGGCAATGTGACTTGGGAACTGGAGAGCCAGATGAAGGAGTCTTATCCGGAGTTGTTCGCTTGAGGTATGTTTTCGAGGACGAAAACTCTTTTAGTGGGGGAGAGTTGTAACACCCCAATTAAAATAAGCTAATTATTTAATTTAAATTAATATTTTATTTATTAATTTAATTGAATAATTTGAAGTTTGGATTAATATTATTATTTTTGGAATAATAATTATTGGGATTATTATTAGTGGACTATTATTTTATAATTGGAATAAAAGTGGAAATCAGTAAAAAAGGTCCCATTTGGTAAAAAGGTTTATTGTTTCACGTGAAAAGGGAAAAGAGGCAGAACGTGGAAAAAGGGCAAAAAGAGAACCAGAGAACAAGGGTTGAAGGGAGGAGAAGCTTGGAGCTCAGAGGCCGCCGGATTAACTCAGGTAAGGGGGGTTTATCATCGATTAACGGGTATTATGGGATGATATGTACTGGGTAGTAATAGACCATTGTTTTACCTATGATTGGATGATATATGTTGAATTTGTGAACTTTTGAGATGAACGAAAATTTGGATTATAATTGACGAAATTCGTAGGAATTAGAGGTAGAAAGGTTAGAAATTTGTGAAATCGAAAGTGTATGATTCGTGTTAGATGATATGAATGAATTGTGTGTGAAATTTGGACTGTAGAAGGTTGAATTGGATAGGTCTCGTAGCAGAGAAAGTCATTGCAGATCTGAGAGCTCTGGTCTCTGGTCATACGCGTATGGCACTAGGCAATACGCGTATGAGATGTTGGTACGCGTATGGGGGAAAGCCTTACGCGTATGGGTGGAAAAGATGGCATTTTGAACGTGAATTGGTCTCTGTTGGTACGCGTAATGGGAAGTTGTTACGCGTAGCGTACGCGTATGGGATAGGTGGTACGCGTATGAGTTGGGCGAGGAAATGCGCAATACGCGTAAGAGAGTAGGCATTACGCGTATGGAGTTGGCCAGGTTTGGGCAATACGCGTATGGCATGGACAGTACGCGTATGGGCAGAGTTGGGATTTTCCTGAACTGTTGTTGTGCAGTTTTTGGTTGTTTAGGCTGAGTGATGTACTTAGCTGAGATATGATGTTGTAGGGATCGTTTCCCGTTGTTTTGAGTGGTATAGGTATTAGTAGAGCGGGCTAGTACTGTGTTTGATTATGTGGCATGATATGATATGCTTTTGTGATTAATTATGTTGATAATGTGTGATGGTATACATGATGATGTGAATGTATACATGTGTGAATAGACTGTATTATGGCTTAGAGTGTGAGCATGTGTCTATTCTTGATTATTGTTGATGTTGCATTGCTAGGTGATTAGCATGCATGTTGTGGCCCATTTGGGGTGGTAGCTAATTCCCATGGTGAGGAATTAGTGAGTAAATCATTTTGATTGTTGTTGTTGATGTTTGCATGCTAGGTGATTAGCGTGCATTTCATGGCCCATTTGGGGTGGTAGCTAATTCCCATGGTGAGGAATTAGTGAGTGAGTCACTATGTCTCAAATGAGTGGGACTAGTGAGCTTGGTAGCCGTGCCTGGATTTGGACGGTGAGGTTGAACTATATGTTCACAAATAGTCGGTACCGCATGCATAGAGTCTCATTGCATAATAAATGTATGGCATATAATATGAATGGATGTATTCCAGTATTATATGTGTGTGGTGTGTTGTGTTGTTGATGATGAGTATGGTTGAGAATCTACTGTTGAGTATGATATTTGGACGAATATTGCTGTTGCTGAATGCGTAGTCCGATTAGGGTGAATTAATGTGTTAATTACTTGGCATTACATATTGTTCTATAATGCTTATTATATTGATTGAGGAACTCACCCTTACGCCTATTTTTCAGGTAACGAGAAATGAGTTGAGTAGAAGCTTATGCTTGGAGTCTAGAGTAGTTTCTTATGGGTCATGCTCTGATAGGTGTAACATCGGGAGGGAATGTTTTAATTAATTTGATATTGGTTGTTGGATGATTTACATGTATAGTGTTACATGTTTTACATTGATGTTGAATTGATTCCGCTGCGATTTATGCAAAGAATCTTATTTTGATTAAAGAAATGAGCATGACAGGATATTTTGATAATTGTTGTGAAATGATTGTGTGACACCCTTCGGGGCATAATTACTCTGATGAATATATATATTGTTATTTTAATTATAATAATTTGGGGTATTTAGAAGGGTGTTACAATCGATCTATGTTATCCTCCCATATTACTGCCAGAATCCTATGAGGACTTTGAGGCCTATGGGCAAAGCCCTTAAGGGTGTCCAATTGAACCCTACGGGGACTCTGAAGCCTATAAACGAAGCCTTAAGGGGTATTCAATAGAATCTTATAAGGACTATGAAGCCTACAGGGTATCCACAAGAACCCTACGGGACTCTTAAGCCTATGTATGACACCCTGCGGAACAAGTGTATGCAAATGGTAAAAACAAATACAATAAAATTCAAGATCCCCTTTGGCAAAGGCATAAAAAGAAAATGTGGAACAAGACATAAATTCCTTAATTAAAGAGTATAAATTACAATCAAATGATCCCTAATAATGAGGGAGAGATTACTTAAACAAATTCCAACTGGCAGAAAGACATAAAATAATATCCTAGATGGGAGCATCTTTAAGGGAGATATCTGGCAAGACAATCCTAGCCTCCCTATCAACCTCGTCAGTAGGCACCACCTCTTTGGGAGAGAGAGTTATCTCTATCTTTTCATTCAAATGTCGATCATCAACGGGGCCGAGTTCTTTCATTAGGTGACCATCCACCATTGCCTTCAAGTAATCTAGCTTGCCAAGGTCGAGCTCGGAGTACAGACAATGTATTTACTCCCTTGCCTTCTTGAACCTTTGGTATCCAGAAAAGAGACCATCCACATGGGTCTCCTCAAGGTCCACCTTAAAAGTGCGCATCCCATCTTCTACCTAGACAAACTTGCCACTCTAGTTTTGAAAGTTTGTCTTTGGAATTTTCTTCTCCTTCTACAGTTTGTCCTTCTCTTTCCCAGCCTTTCTAGATGCGGTATTAGCCCCGACCAAGTCCTTCTCGAGAGTAGATATCCTCTGAATTACATAAGTTAACATGGTCTAGATGAGCTCATAGTTGTCACTCACCTTTTTGACTTTGACCTTTAAGTTTCCTTCCCTTTTGGACGAAGCATGAAATCTTTGAATAGGGTCTGACCCAAGACAACATTCCTTATGAGATAAGTGTTGAGGAGTTGAAATGTTTTTGAAAGTTGATTTTTTTTTCTTTTTCACATTGCAAGTGGCATTGATATGAACGTATAGGAACACCATCCCATCAAAACTCCTCTCCCAAAAGCAGAACTCTTCTTCACTATGAGCGGTAGAAGATCCACCTTTTGAAAAGAAAGTGTCATTTCCTTCCATGAAATTAATCATATCAAGGTCTATAAAAGTGACAACATCCACATCAATTAGTCATTTTCTAGGATTCACCCTATTCCTTTTTGTTTGGGGCGACTCGTGATTTTAGGAAATTGAGGAGGTGGTAAGAGGATAGACAAGGGAACGACGACCATGATAATTTTCTCCTTTATGACAACTTTTCTTTTTTTGGCCATCCAAACTTAGAAGGTAGAGGAGTGACTATGATGAATCGGTTCCGCATCGCCCTAACGGGCTTTAGCTTTCACTATCTTCTTCTTTTTTCCTGCCTTTTCTATAATTTAAATATGAAGGTTTATTTTTTTTATAATGCAAAATCCTATAAAAAGGAAGAGAGATTTTTAAGGATTTAGATAAAAAAAATTAAGTTTAATATATAGTTTTATAATACTCTAAAGATTAAAAATATATTAATTAAAAGTATTAATATATTATACTTTACAAAAAAAAAACTATAAAAATCTATGATATTGTTTATATTTTTTCTACTACCCTTGAGAATACTTGAATGAGACTATAAGAGTTTTTTTTTTTAATTTAATCAAATATTTTAAATTCGAATTCTAATCTTAAACACAACAATACTAAATATTTTAAAAAAGATTCGAGAAATTTTCCTTATATAAAAAATATTTGATTCATACCAAAAAAAAAAAAATTCTCTCTTCTACAAAACTTTCCTTTTTTTATCCTCGTGGCTCGCAAACGAAATATTACATTATTGATTTCACTGGTAAACTACTCTTGCGCCAACACAAATAAATGTGTTTGATATTGTATTTATAATATTTTGAAATATACTTGTAAAAATATATTTCTAAATTAGATGTTAGATTGAAATTTTAGAATATTAGAATAAGTGAATTAAGGCAGTGTGAAGTGTTGATACAAAATATAAAGAATACTTGAAATTTGTTGTCAGTGATCCATAATAAGAACAAATGGATAAAGGAAAATACAATATGTCTTGCATCCACTTCTTATCATTTTTCAAGTGTTGACATATCAAATATTAATCTTCAAAAATGAACACAATGATTTGACCAGTAAAATAAGAAAATAATTTTATTAGTTAAAAACTCATAAGAGATATTAAGGAATATATGATATAAAGGATTACCTAATAAATATCGTTGAAAACTTTCTTATATACAACTTTAGAGGTAATAGTCATAGGTTATTTTTCTTTGCTGTGAATCAAAATTTTAAGATCTTGTTTAATCTTAACTTTAGAAATTGCCACATACAATTGACTATAAATAAAAACATCTTTTAGTAAGTATAAATCAACATTGTCTAAAGATTGATCATAAGATTTATTAATTATCATAATAAAAGAAACAATAATTCTGAATTGTCTTATCATCCGCTTAAATGGCCATAATTATTATGAGGGAGACAAAAATATTTGTGAAATATAAGTTATGTTACCAATATTATTTCCAAAAAATGATTTATGCTTCTATGACATGATTAACAATGATTGTAACATTTCTATGAAACTTTTTTTTTATCATCCTAACTCACAAACGAAATATAATTTTTTTTTGATGAAAAAGGTAATTTCAATAAACACCCAAGGATGGAACCAAATTACAAACATACTCAGAAGAGGGAATAAATCCATATCAAGTTCTAGAACCTATTACATTACCAACACCCACCAAATGGTGAGTTTTCATAACCGAATTTTTGCCTACAAAAATAGCAGACGCATCCTTGAATTTCTTCAACAACATGGCATAATCCATCGCTATCGGCTCCACCTCTACCATGACTTTGATCTCATTAATGCAATCAACCACTAACAAGGCATCCGAGTGAACCTCGATCCTTCCCAAATTCAAATCCAAAGCTAGTTGAATCCCCCATCTGATCGCTAGAGCTTATTCCACAAGAGGTCTTGCATAACACACAATTCTTTTACTTGCAGCCAGGACCACTCCCCTATCATGATCTCTTATGATACACCCCATTTCAACAAATCCATTTGAAAAACAACCTGTATCCACCTGAATAGTGAGACAACTAGATTCACAGTAGGAGGCAACTGTATCAACAAGTTTCTTCTTATATTACAATCTCAGATTAACTCTATTGAATTCCAATACTTGATCCACCGCACTGCAAGCAACCATAACAGGGGCAGAAAAATCATTTTTGAAAATCTTGAGGTCCACGTGTTCCAAATTACTCAGAGAGTGGTGTAGAATAATTGAATCATGTATAATAATAGATAAGAATAAGTTGTTCCAATAATTAAGTGTAACCAACCATTTCTATTACTATGCATATGAGTTGGTATAGTTTGAATTATTCATTGCTTAATACTAGGAATCAACAATAGGGTTCCCTTAAGATTAGGAATTAGTTATACACTCAAGTATCACTTGTATCTATAAATACTCAGCATTTATGGATGGAACAGAATATAGAAGAATCATTCTCTTTATGGTATTCAGAGCGTAAAGCTTAAAAGCATTTTTTTTCCGATCCTTGTTATGGCTTCTGAACCGACGCCCACTATGTCAACACCAGCCGACAAACTGATTGTCTTGAATGCTGGTTCTCAACTCTCCATTAAACTTGATGGAGACAATTATCCTTCCCGGAGAATTCAATTCATGGCTCTTTTAACAGGCTATGATCTTCTAGGTTATATTGATGGAACTACACCTTGTCCATCAAAACAGCTCGCAAGCGATACCACCGCTGGCAATCCAACCTTCACGAATTGGGTTCTACAAGATCAACTCATTCTACATGGTATTGTATCTTCGGTGGCTGCAACAGTGGTCACACACTTAGGAATTGTCAAAAGTTCCAAACAAGCATGGGAGATCCTTAAAACCATGTATGCGGGCCGCTCAAGAGTGCGGATTATTGCGCT
Organism: Lathyrus oleraceus; assembly: GCF_024323335.1. Classification (NCBI taxonomy): domain Eukaryota; kingdom Viridiplantae; phylum Streptophyta; class Magnoliopsida; order Fabales; family Fabaceae; genus Lathyrus; species Lathyrus oleraceus. Next base: position 159,924,470 of record NC_066579.1, on the reverse strand, counting down.
CAAACAACGGATTTCCAATTTCAAAAAAGGAAATCAATCGATGGCTACATATCTACAAGGGATAAAGGCAATTTCGAATGAACTCTCAATCGTTGATCATCCCCTTGATGAAACTGATCTTGTTATTCACACTCTCAATGGTTTGAGTGCTGAGTATCGTGAAATTTCCGCTGCACTTAGAAGCAGAGAAAGTCCTGTTGCATTTGCTGAACTTCATGAAAAACTGATGAATTTTGAAACAATTCATCATCAAGCTGATCCACTTGCAGTTGACAATGTGATTGCCACTGCCAATGCAGCCACAAGAATAAAAAACTATCACCACAAAAACAACAACAACCGCAGCCCTTCACCAACTTTGCGGAATGGCGAAAATAAGGTGGTATGTCAGTTTTGTGACAAGGCTGGTCACACTGCTAAGGTTTGCTACAGAATTAAGGGATTTCCTAAACGAAACGGCCCTAAACCAACAGCGAACTTTGCTCAGAATCAGGCTGCAACACGACATGGTAACTGGGTCATGGATACAGGAGCATCTCATCATATTGCTCAGGACCTACAACAGCTTACCTTAACAAATTCCTATCCTGGAGCAGATCGGGTGATTGTTGGTGATGGAACAAGTTTGGAAATTACTCACACTGGTAACTCTGTTATTAATACTTCTGTCAAACCTCTTCATCTTAAACAAGTCTTATGTGTTCCTAAAATTCAATCTAACCTTTTGTCTGTCTCCAAGTTATGTCAATCTAATAGTTATTCTGTTGAATTTTTTGCAAACCATTTTGTTGTCAAGGACTTGACCTCGGGTCAACCACTTCTTCAAGGACCACTTAAACAAGATCTTTATCATTTATCCAATGCATTTAGTTCATCCAGTCCACCGCAAGCATTGCATACAAGCATTCATTCTACATCTACATGGCATCATAAATTAGGACATCCTTCTTTCAAAATAATAAAGCATCTGACTGACAATCATCATCTACCAATAAAGCTTCCGGCCTCACGTGAGTGTACTTCCTGTCACTGTGCAAAAAGCCACAAGCTTCCTTTTTCAAATCATCATCTCACAAGCAACAAACCTTTGGAACTTTTGTACTCTGATGTTTGGGGCCCAGCTCCTGTACGATCAGTAGATGGTTTTTTATATTATTTAATCATTGTTGATCATTTTTCCAAATATGTCTGGTGTTAGATGCCCAAAAGTGCTTATTTGAGCTATCATATGTGGGCATCTTTCACTCTTTTTCCTTGCTAAAATTGTCAAAACCACATTTGTTTTACATGGAATGCATTACATTGATGAACAAGCTTGGTGCCTTTGATGTGTGTGTTATTGTGCAGGAAAGGCATGAATTAATTGATAATAAAGACACAAGAGAATTGGCAAAGGAACCAAAGCAAGCAAGCATTTCATCTGCCTGCTCGCTAGGCGAGACTGTGGCGAAGAATGGGTTCGCTAGGCGAGCTCCTGGCGAACAGCTCCAGTAAATTGGCAAATTAATTCGCTAGGCGAGCTCATGGCGAAGTTTGCAGCGAATTCATTCTGTTTTGGTGAAAAGTGCAGCCAACACTCACTCGCTAGGCGAGGCTCTAGCGAGTCCCCAGCGAGCATTCCAGTAGCAAAACCTCTCAACCTCGCTGGGGCGAAGGTTGAGGCGAGTCCTTCGCTAGGCGAAGGTATGTTCGCTAGGCGAACATCACAGTTCACCAAGGCCCTGTTTTCTCTGGGCGCAAGGGCTTTTTGTGCTCATATTTGACCTTCGCTAGGCGAGCCATTCTGCTCGCCTAGCGAACATGACAGTTCTGCACTTGTCTATAAGTAGCAGGTGCCACTTTTGGGCACCATACCTCATTTTTTACCAACTTTTCCATTTTTTGTACTTTCTCCTAGATATTTTACAGCATTGTTTTGTGGGAGCTTTTATGCCCTAATTTCATTTCTCTTCATCTAGCAACCATCTTCCACAAAAAGAAGGTGGATTCCCATCCAACTTCGATTATCCGACTTGGATGTTGATCAACCTTCTTTCCTTACTTGCCGACCAAGCTACCATGAAAATGAGTAGCTAAGTCTTCCATTTGTCAAGGTTAGATGTAGGTGATTGCTAGCTTTGTGTGTAAATGTAAGGATCCTCATATGTAAACTCTTTAACGGTAAATATATGATGAAAACTTTGTTTCTATTTAAAACCCTTTGTGTTGGTATTTGATCGAGAGATGCTTACCGATTCTTGACCTAGGTTTTCATCCAAACTTGTTTGTTAGCTAGAGATAGTAACGAATGATTTTGTTCACCATAAGGTTGAACCAAAAAGTTGTCATTTTGATAGATTGTGTTCGAGAGAAACAATGGATCAAAATGGCAAAACTCACAATGGGTGTTCGAGAGAAACGCATTGAGAGGACCTTGTGAAATTATTTATCATCTAACGGAGTTTATAAGAGTGTTGACCGAGCAAATATATGCAAAGCAATGTAATCATTGAAACCTAACTTTGACAATATTTCTCATATTAATCAAAACATAACTTTTACCGCAATTAATTACTTTGTATGCAAGATAACTTGATTAAAACCAAAACCCTAGTGTTACATTAAGTTAAGATTAATTCAACCATTGAACGGCAGTGATATCTTACAATCTCTGTGGATACGATAACAAAAACCCGACACGAAATATACATTTCAACAAAATGGCGCCGTTGCCGGGGATTGTAAATTGATATTGCGAGCATCGCAATGGTTGTTTAAGTTTTAGCTTGTGAATTTTTGACTTGTGCTTGTAATTTGTTTGGTTTAGTGTGCAGCTTACGTTTTATGCGAGGGCAAATCCCTGTGGACGAACTTCTTTTTGATCCTGAGATCGAGAGAACCGCAAGGAGGCTCAATAGCAAAACGAGACGTAGGAGGCAACAGGCTAGACAACGCCAAGAGCAAGGGGAAAGTTCTTCGACCACAAATCCACACCCATTCATACCAAACATGGAGCCACAACCACCACCACCTATTTCTACTCCATGTATCAATAGTCCAAGGAACACCGCTCAGTTTGCCAACCAAACAGGAAGGCAAGCTGAGATGAAGACGGGAACTCTGAATTTATTGTATGGGAGTCCATTCACCGGAATGGACCATGAAGACCCATTTGCTTTTCTCACAAAATTTTATGAGATAGCATTGGCTTCCGGAGTGGATCAGGCTCAGGAGCTTCCGTTGTTCAGACGATTGTTTCCCCACGCTTTGCTCGGTAAAGCAAAGGATTGGTATCTTGATCAAACACCTGCCGTAATGACCGACTGGAATGTGTTAGAAGAGAAATTCATTGAAAGATTTTTCTCTCATAACCGATTCATGGAATCAAAGACGGCCATCTCGGTGTTTTCTCAAGGAACCAGTGAATCGTTGAATGAAGCGTGGGAGAGATTCAAGTCCATGCTAAGGAAATGCAAAGGGCATGAATTTGATGAATTAACTCAAATCCATATCTTCAGAAATGGACTTCAACCAAACTGTAAGACGTTGTTGGATGCCACCTCGGGTGGCTCGTTGATGTCAAAAAGTGCCGAAGAAGCCACAAACATTATCAACCGTATGGCTTTGAATGATCTTAAGTCAAAGTCGTGGAAATTCTTTGAAGAAGGCGGGAGTGCTTGAGTTAGGGACGAATGATGCCATACTTGCCCAAAACAAGCTCATCTCACAACAAGTGGAACTCTTAACGCAACAAATCAAAGAGTTAAGAGAACCGTCAAAAGCTAAACAAATAGCTTGTTGTGAACTTTGTAAAGGTGAACATGACACCGGATTTTGTCCACCTCCCGGTTTTGACGAAGTAAATTACATGGCCAATCAACGGGACTATCAACCAAGACAACAACAACCTTATCAACCGCACCCTCAACAACAACAACAACAACGACAATTCCAAGGGAACCAAGGGTTCCAACCTAGAAGCAACTATTATCATAACCAAGGTTATGGAGGTGGTTCTTCTAGCCGTCAAAACCCTCCCCAAAATCCGTATCAACCTCAACAACCGCCGGTCGTCAATTCTAAATTGGAAGAGACATTGACGCAATTCATGCAAATGTCAATGGCCAATCAAAAGAGTAATGACGCGGCCATAAAAAATCTTGAAACTCAAGTTGGGCAACTTGCCAAGCAACTCGCTGAACAACAAACCGGTCCTTCTTTTTCGGCTAATACGCAAACAAATCCTAAGGAGCATTGTAAGGCGATTATGACGAGAAGTGGAAGGGAGTTGGGTGGTGAAAATGAAAAAAGAGTGGAGAGTGAAAAAAGAGAGAAAGAGAAGGAGATTGAGGAGGAAATAGTGGATGAAAATGTTGATGGTGAAGTAGGAGTGTGGAGTGATGAGGAAGTAGTTGAAAATAATAAAAATAATGGTGAAGTTGAAAAAGAAAAGGTGTGGAGATTGAGGAAAATAAAAATGATGAGGTAATAAGGGAGGTAGTGAAGAAGCCTAGATGGAAAAGTGCTAGAATTGCAAAGGGGAAGGAGGTAGTGAGCGCTACTCCGGTCCAAAATCTTCCTTACCCTCATGCTCCTTCCAAAAGGGAAAATGAACGGCATTACGCCCGGTTCATGGATATTTTTAAGCAATTACAAATTAACATTCCGTTTGCTGAAGCTTTGGAACAAATGCCAAAGTATGCCAAATTCATGAAAGACATACTGACTAAAAAGCGGAGGTATACGGAACCGGAGACCATCGTCCTTGATGCGAGCTGTAGTGCCATCATTCAAAGGACGCTTCCTAAGAAAGAGGTTGATCCGGGAAGAGTTACATTGCCGGTTAAAATTGGTGATGTGTATGTCGGAAAGGGACTTATTGACTTGGGGTCGAGCATAAATCTTATACCTTTGTCAATTATCAAGAGGCTTGGCAACATCGAGATTAAGTCCATCCGAATGACATTACAATTGGCGGATAAGTCGACGACCCATCCTCATGGCGTAGCCCAAGATGTGTTGGTGAAGGTCGACAAATTCTTTTTCCCGGTGGATTTTATTGTAATTGATATGGAGGAAGATGATGACGCTCCGCTCATATTGGGACGACCATTCATGAAGACCGCAAGAATGATGATTGATGTCGATGATGGTTTAATGAAGGTGCGGGTTCAAAATGAGGAGGTCACATTTGATCTATTCGAGGCGATGAAGCATTCCAAGGATCGAAATGATAGCTTTCGCATCGATGTGATTGAAGACGCTATTATGGAAGTTTCAAAGCATATCCACGAGATATCTCCTATGGAGTTAGCTCTCGACGACTCATTGGAGGTTTTCACTGTTGAGGAGGAGCTAGCTCTTGAGGAATGCTTAAAGGAACTTGATAGCTTGGAAGACCTACAACCGTGGGAAGTAGAGGAAGAAAATTTGAAGAAGGAGGTAATTGACGAGAAAGCGCCAATTGAATTAAAAGAGTTACCTTCGACTTTGAAATATGTGTTTTTAGATGAGACCGAGGCAAAGCCGGTCATCATAAGCAACCTTTTGACCAAAGAAGAAGAAGCCCGTCTAATCATTGTGCTAAAAACCAATCAAGAAGCTATGGGTTGGACTCTTTCCGATCTAAAAGGAATTAGTCCATCCTATTGTATGCACAAGATTTTGATGGAGGAGGATTTCAAGCCGGTAGCTCAACCACAACGCCGCTTAAATCCTACGATGAAGGAGGTTGTAAGGAAGGAAGTGGTGAAGCTATTGGATGCGGGAATGATTTACCCGATCTCGGATAGTCCGTGGGTTAGTCCCGTGCACGTGGTTCCGAAGAAGGGTGGAATGACCGTAATCCGTAATGACAAAGACGAATTGATCCCGACTAAAGTTGCAACGGGGTGGAGAATGTGTATAGATTATAGACGGTTGAATACCGCGACTCGTAAGGACCATTTTCCACTCCCATTTATGGATCAAATGCTTGAAAGACTATCGGGCCAACAATACTACTGTTTTTTAGACGGCTACTCCGGGTACAACCAAATTGCGGTTGACCCGGTTGATCATGAGAAGACGGCTTTCACGTGTCCGTTTGGAGTGTTCGCATACAGAAAAATGCCTTTTGGGCTTTGCAATGCGCCGGCGACATTCCAACGATGTGTCCAAGCTATTTTTGCCGATCTGATAGAGAAAACAATGGAAGTCTTCATGGATGACTTCTCGGTGTTTGGTGGGACGTTTAGTCTATGCTTGGCAAATTTGAAGACGGTGTTGGAAAGGTGTGTGAAGACTAATTTGGTGCTAAATTGGGAAAAGTGTCACTTCATGGTGACCGAGGGGATCGTGCTAGGCCACAAAGTCTCAAAAAGGGGGCTTGAAGTGGATAGAGCTAAGGTTGATGTAATTGAAAAATTACCCCCTCCGGTGAATGTGAAGGGCATCCGTAGTTTTTTGGGGCACGCGGGGTTCTACCGGCGCTTCATCAAGGACTTCTCAAAGGTGGCAAAGCCTTTGAGCAATTTGCTCGCCAAAGATCAGGTATTTCTCTTCACCGAAGATTGTTTGCAAGCTTTCGAGGTTTTAAAAGAAAAATTGTTTACCGCTCCAATAATAGTCGCTCCCGATTGGAATGAAAATTTTGAACTAATGTGTGACGCGAGCGACTATGCCGTTGGAGCGGTACTTGGCCAAAGAAAGGACAAAACTTTTCATGCTATACATTATGCGAGTAAGGTACTTAACGAGGCTCAAATTAATTATGCCACAACGGAAAAAGAACTACTCGCAATAGTGTATGCGCTAGAAAAGTTTAGGTCCTATCTTATAGGGTCGAAAGTCGTTGTCTACACCGACCACGCGGCGATTAAATATCTGCTAACCAAGCCGGATTCGAAGCAAAGGCTCATCCGTTGGATCCTCTTGTTACAAGAATTCGATGTCGAAATCAAAGACAAGAAGGGGTCGGAAAACTTGGTAGCGGATCATTTATCCCGCTTGGTGAATGTCGAGGTTACCGCATCTGAAAAGGAAATCCGGGAAGAATTTCCTGATGAAAAATTGTTTAAGGTTCAAGTTAGGCCGTGGTTTGCAGACTTTGCAAACCACAAGGCTAGTGGTTTTGTGCCGGCCGACCTAACTTCGAACCAAAAGAGGAAGTTCCTTTCGGATGCGAAGTATTATGTTTGGGATGACCCATACTTGTTTAAGTTGGGTAGCGATAACCTGTTAAGGAGATGCGTAACTGGTGATGAAGCCCAGAGCATCCTTTGGCATTGTCACAACTCGCCTTATGGCGGACATTATAATGGGGTTAGAACGGCCACTAAAATTCTTCAATCGGGATTTTATTGGCCAACTATTTTCAAAGACGCACATACCCATGCGCAAAGTTGTGACAGTTGCCAAAGAAGTGGTGGGATAGGTAAGAGAGATGAGATGCCTCTCCAAAATATCCAAGAAGTGGAAGTGTTCGATTGTTGGGGCATAGATTTTGTTGGACCTTTCCCACCCTCTTACGGGAATGAGTACATGCTTGTAGCTGTTGATTATGTCTCAAAGTGGGTTGAGGCGATTGCCTCACCTCGGGCGGATGCCAAAACGGTGATCAAATTTTTAAAGAAAAACATCTTTTCCCGTTTTGGAACCCCCCGAGTGTTGATAAGTGACGGAGGGTCACACTTTTGCAATGCACCTTTGGAAACAATTCTAAAACATTATGGTGTGTCGCATAGGGTGACAACTCCGTACCACCCTCAGGCTAACGGGCAAGCGGAGGTCTCTAATCGAGAGATTAAGAGAATCCTAGAAAAAACCGTGTCCAATTCTAAAAAAGAGTGGTCCCAAAAATTGGACGAAGCATTATGGGCCTACCGTACGGCCTTTAAAGCTCCAATTGGCCTAACTCCGTTTCAATTGGTATTTGGTAAAACTTGCCATTTGCCGGTTGAATTGGAGCACAAGGCCTTGTGGGCCCTAAAATTTTTAAATTTTGAACATGAGTTGGCCGGTAACAAAAGGAAAGTACAACTTCTTGAGTTGGAGGAGATGTGCAATGCCGCATACCACTCAAGTTGGTTGTACAAGGAGAAAGCAAAGAAATATCACGACAAGAAGATCCGAACCAAAGAATTCGTGCCCGGACAATTGGTCTTATTGTTCAACTCCCGGTTGAAGTTGTTTCCCGGGAAGTTGAAATCAAAATGGTCCGGGCCATTTCGGGTGAAAGAAGTAAAAGAATACGGGGCCATTATCATTGAAGACATGGACGAGAAAGACAGTTGGACCGTGAATGGCCAACGATTGAAGGTATATCTCGGCGGTCACGTGGATCGCGAGAGTTGTGCTCAGCCGCTCGATGCTCCTCTGTGAGCATCGCACCGTCGAGCTTAGCCGACGTTAAACAAGCGCTAGTTGGGAGGCACCCCAACATTGTAAGTATTTCCTGTTTTATGTTTTCTGTTGTATTGAGTACACTGTGCTGAACCCATGCTGGATGACTTGCAAGTGCTGCATTTGCCTTTGCACTTGCTGTCATGCTCGCTTGCAGCTCGCTAGGCGAGGCAGCAGCGAGCACGCTCGCTACCTGCTCGCTAGGCGAGGCAGCAGCGAGCGCTGCAGTACTGTTTACTATTTAAATCTCAGCAGGGCCAATTTGCCCAAACCCTCAAAAACATTTCTGGACGGCTCTGCTGAGAAAATTCGCGAGGCTTCTCAAACTCTCGCATTTGCATCGCTATCACCAACCCGTGCTTCTTTCGGTAGATTGCAAACTCTCCCACTTCTCTTTTCCAAATCCGTATACCTAAGGTTTGCCCTATTGCATGTTTCTTTTTGTTTGCACTCTTAATTTCCAAATGTGAATTGCAAATAAGATAAGTGTAGTATGGGACCTTGAGTTTGCATGTATTATTTTGGGAGTTTGCAATGTTTGGATTTAGGTTTTCAAATTGGGGATTTAATTTTAATTTAGGTTTTGCATGCAATTAGGCAATCCCCAATAGCATAGAACGATTCATTGTCATGAGAAATTAGTAGGTTCTGTGTGGGAACCATTAAAGTACGGGTTTTGGGGAAAACATCTTTGAAAATGCAGAAAATCCCAAAACCCGTAAGGTTCGCTAGCAGCTCGCTAGGCGAACCTGGGGCGAGCGTTCGCTGCAACTTCGCTAGGCGAAGCAGCAGCGAACATGACAGTATTTTGATTTATGTTTTAATGGCTAATCTGTGTGTTGTTTCTTTGTATCTTTTGCAGATGGAGTCTAGATCTGGCGCTGGTAAGAAAAGAAAGGGTGCTGCAAATACTTCCAGGACCGTGCCGATTCAATTCGATACCGACAAGTTTGTCGGTCCAAAACAGGCTGCACGGTACATAGCTTTGGAGAAGCGTAAAATACTTCCTGAGAGGCGTTTTCTGATCAACCCACAAGGCACTTACAGAACTTTCACCGGGTTGATCGACGCCAAGAAGTGGGATAGGTTGATAAGTCCCTTGGAACACTACGACATTGCTACAGTGCGGGAGTTCTATGCTAACGCACTGCCCGACGACGACGAGCCCTTCACTTGGGTTTCTAGAGTTGCCGGGCGTGAAATTCCTTTTGACCGGGATGCGATCAACCGAATCCTAGGGGAACCGCTCCAGCTGGGAGCTGATCAGAGAGACCAGTACCACACCGACCTCAGACTTCATCGAGATGTCGCTGCCATTACCGCCGACCTGCTTTTACCTGGGAGATCGGTTGAGCCGAACCCATCTGGGGTTCCTGTGAGATATCACCGGGAGGACATGACTCCCATGGCTCAGCTGATCCTACTTTTGGTTTTGACCAATATCCAGCCCAAATCACACACTTCTACTGTGCCGATCCCAGTGGCACATTTAGTCCATTCCATCCTCACAAATGTTGAGATTGATGTGGCGAGGATAATCGCCAACGAGCTGAAGACCGTCGTCGAGAGCGGGCTTAAGTCAGGGGCTCGTGTTAATTGTCCCTTGGCTTTCCCGTGTTTGATTATGAGCTTATGTGTTCAGGATAGGGTCCGGCTTCCGTCTCGTGGGCAGGTTCGAATCCCGACACCTATTGATGATAGGTATGTGGCTAAGTATTGTAGAGCTAAGACTTCTGGTGGCAGTGCAGCCTCAGGAAGTACTCGGGCTGCTGATGGTCCTAGTGCTTCTTCTCCCGGACTTGATCCGTACCTGAGGGCTGTTTGTGACTACAGTTTTGAGTGGATGGCAGCATCCCAACGAGCTATGATTGATATGCATAACAGTATGCAGAGGTTGGAGCTGCAAGGTAATGACCCCTCCGGTGCTCGAGCATTGTTAGCGCGTGAGCAGTTTATGCTTAACGCTAATTGGCCTGTGGACAGGCCAGTCTATGGTGAGGGGGTGGACGCTGAAGCTGAGAATGATGATGATGTTGATGATGAGGCTACCGGTTCTGAGGCCGGTAGCGAAGAGGAGTCCTGAGCCCTTTGTGGGTTAAGTTTTTGTATTTGTATTTCAGTTTTTATTATGTCATTTCCATTTGTATTTTCGAATTTTGTATTTTGACCATGGGTTGTACTATTGGGGTGTTTTGTCCCCCACGAACAAATTTTTATTTTTCAGTTAATGTTATTTAATTATGTTTTTAATTTTGTGTGTTTAATAAATTTTTGGTTGAATGAGTGGCAAACCCGTCTAGATTGGTTGCTCCTCAAGAAGTACCCAATGAAGGTGCATCCGAGCTTGGATGGCAATGATAAGAATAACAAGTGAATGAAGCCAAGGTACATGGTTACCGTCGGCTAGAATTTTAGAATGCATTAGGAACTTTACTCTTTTTGGTAAATTGAATATTGTCTTTGTGCAACATAATTGAATGAATGTTTCATCTAGAACTTAAAACCACAAATTGTGAGGAAACCTCCATTGTTCACTTAAATGCTGGATTCTAATAAGTTTTGTTGATTCATGTGATTCATTATTTGTCTTTTATTATTGTGAAATTGTGGAAGCAATTAGAAATGATCAAGGCACTTGTTTTCTTTCGAGCACAACTACATCCAAAAACAACTTACCTGTGAGCAGAGAGAGTATTTGTTAACCCCTTTGAGCCTAAACAGTTGAATCTCGGCTTGAAATAAAGCGAGATCTCAAAAATCTTTTTTTTACAACCCGGAAAATATTGATTATTGTTCTTTTGCCGTAAAAAGTTAAGAGCATTCACTTAGGGTGTGGAAGAAATAAGTTGGGGAGAACGAAAAAGAATTGGTAAGTACCACAACTCTTGAAAAAGAAAAGAAAAACCGAGCAAGCATAGAAAAATATATGTATAGGAAATATAGAAAAGAAACATCTGTTTGTATATATGATGTGAAAGAAAAGAACAAAAAATAAAAGAATGAAAATGAATGCTTGCTTGAAAAAAATAAAAAAATAAAAAAATAAAAAATAATAAAAATAGAGTTGTGGAATATGTGTTGTGAAGGTTACAAATAAGAAACAAATGAAACAAGTCGAGTAGTGTGAATATTACTGTGAATGTCTCTTTTGCATCGGCACTTTCGTTTCAATGGCCTTAGAAATGACCCTTGTTTGTTAACCTAACCAAGCTTCAACCGAAAAGCCCTTAGTGATCTTTATGCTTCCACAGTACCATTTTTAATTGTTAGACATTGTATGAATCTATTTGATATCTTCATTATTTGTTAGTGAGTGAGATTAGTCCCGCGGTTGCAAACGCGCAAAATCTTCATTCCTTATTCGAAGAGGAGAGATAGGATGATTCATTCAGAATAGTATTGTTGTAGATAGATAAATATTTTGCATTGCTATTTAAGTTTAAGTTCCTAGGTATTATTTTATTCGAACCGTTGGGAACTTGTATATGCGAATTTCGCTTGTGTTTGAGCCGTTTATCCAACTTCGGAGAAACCGTTTCTTAAAGCAAATCCTCTTGTCCTTCAAGAGGCATACTTTGCTTGAGGACAAGCAAGAATCTAGTTGGGGAGAGTTGTTAGATGCCCAAAAGTGCTTATTTGAGCTATCATATGTGGGCATCTTTCACTCTTTTTCCTTGCTAAAATTGTCAAAACCACATTTGTTTTACATGGAATGCATTACATTGATGAACAAGCTTGGTGCCTTTGATGTGTGTGTTATTGTGCAGGAAAGGCATGAATTAATTGATAATAAAGACACAAGAGAATTGGCAAAGGAACCAAAGCAAGCAAGCATTTCATCTGCCTGCTCGCTAGGCGAGACTGTGGCGAAGAATGGGTTCGCTAGGCGAGCTCCTGGCGAACAGCTCCAGTAAATTGGCAAATTAATTCGCTAGGCGAGCTCATGGCGAAGTTTGCAGCGAATTCATTCTGTTTTGGTGAAAAGTGCAGCCAACACTCACTCGCTAGGCGAGGCTCTAGCGAGTCCCCAGCGAGCATTCCAGTAGCAAAACCTCTCAACCTCGCTGGGGCGAAGGTTGAGGCGAGTCCTTCGCTAGGCGAAGGTATGTTCGCTAGGCGAACATCACAGTTCACCAAGGCCCTGTTTTCTCTGGGCGCAGGGGCTTTTTGTGCTCATATTTGACCTTCGCTAGGCGAGCCATTCTGCTCGCCTAGCGAACATGACAGTTCTGCACTTGTCTATAAGTAGCAGGTGCCACTTTTGGGCACCATACCTCATTTTTTACCAACTTTTCCATTTTTTGTACTTTCTCCTAGATATTTTACAGCATTGTTTTGTGGGAGCTTTTATGCCCTAATTTCATTTCTCTTCATCTAGCAACCATCTTCCACAAAAAGAAGGTGGATTCCCATCCAACTTCGATTATCCGACTTGGATGTTGATCAACCTTCTTTCCTTACTTGCCGACCAAGCTACCATGAAAATGAGTAGCTAAGTCTTCCATTTGTCAAGGTTAGATGTAGGTGATTGCTAGCTTTGTGTGTAAATGTAAGGATCCTCATATGTAAACTCTTTAACGGTAAATATATGATGAAAACTTTGTTTCTATTTAAAACCCTTTGTGTTGGTATTTGATCGAGAGATGCTTACCGATTCTTGACCTAGGTTTTCATCCAAACTTGTTTGTTAGCTAGAGATAGTAACGAATGATTTTGTTCACCATAAGGTTGAACCAAAAAGTTGTCATTTTGATAGATTGTGTTCGAGAGAAACAATGGATCAAAATGGCAAAACTCACAATGGGTGTTCGAGAGAAACGCATTGAGAGGACCTTGTGAAATTATTTATCATCTAACGGAGTTTATAAGAGTGTTGACCGAGCAAATTTATGCAAAGCAATGTAATCATTGAAACCTAACTTTGACAATATTTCTCATATTAATCAAAACATAACTTTTACCGCAATTAATTACTTTGTATGCAAGATAACTTGATTAAAACCAAAACCCTAGTGTTACATTAAGTTAAGATTAATTCAACCATTGAACGGCAGTGATATCTTACAATCTCTGTGGATACGATAACAAAAACCCGACACGAAATATACATTTCAACAAAATGGCGCCGTTGCCGGGGATTGTAAATTGATATTGCGAGCATCGCAATGGTTGTTTAAGTTTTAGCTTGTGAATTTTGACTTGTGCTTGTAATTTGTTTGGTTTAGTGTGCAGCTTACGTTTTATGCGAGGGCAAATCCCTGTGGACGAACTTCTTTTTGATCCTGAGATCGAGAGAACCGCAAGGAGGCTCAATAGCAAAACGAGACGTAGGAGGCAACAGGCTAGACAACGCCAAGAGCAAGGGGAAAGTTCTTCGACCACAAATCCACACCCATTCATACCAAACATGGAGCCACAACCACCACCACCTATTTCTACTCCATGTATCAATAGTCCAAGGAACACCGCTCAGTTTGCCAACCAAACAGGAAGGCAAGCTGAGATGAAGACGGGAACTCTGAATTTATTGTATGGGAGTCCATTCACCGGAATGGACCATGAAGACCCATTTGCTTTTCTCACAAAATTTTATGAGATAGCATTGGCTTCCGGAGTGGATCAGGCTCAGGAGCTTCCGTTGTTCAGACGATTGTTTCCCCACGCTTTGCTCGGTAAAGCAAAGGATTGGTATCTTGATCAAACACCTGCCGTAATGACCGACTGGAATGTGTTAGAAGAGAAATTCATTGAAAGATTTTTCTCTCATAACCGATTCATGGAATCAAAGACGGCCATCTCGGTGTTTTCTCAAGGAACCAGTGAATCGTTGAATGAAGCGTGGGAGAGATTCAAGTCCATGCTAAGGAAATGCAAAGGGCATGAATTTGATGAATTAACTCAAATCCATATCTTCAGAAATGGACTTCAACCAAACTGTAAGACGTTGTTGGATGCCACCTCGGGTGGCTCGTTGATGTCAAAAAGTGCCGAAGAAGCCACAAACATTATCAACCGTATGGCTTTGAATGATCTTAAGTCAAAGTCGTGGAAATTCTTTGAAGAAGGCGGGAGTGCTTGAGTTAGGGACGAATGATGCCATACTTGCCCAAAACAAGCTCATCTCACAACAAGTGGAACTCTTAACGCAACAAATCAAAGAGTTAAGAGAACCGTCAAAAGCTAAACAAATAGCTTGTTGTGAACTTTGTAAAGGTGAACATGACACCGGATTTTGTCCACCTCCCGGTTTTGACGAAGTAAATTACATGGCCAATCAACGGGACTATCAACCAAGACAACAACAACCTTATCAACCGCACCCTCAACAACAACAACAACAACGACAATTCCAAGGGAACCAAGGGTTCCAACCTAGAAGCAACTATTATCATAACCAAGGTTATGGAGGTGGTTCTTCTAGCCGTCAAAACCCTCCCCAAAATCCGTATCAACCTCAACAACCGCCGGTCGTCAATTCTAAATTGGAAGAGACATTGACGCAATTCATGCAAATGTCAATGGCCAATCAAAAGAGTAATGACGCGGCCATAAAAAATCTTGAAACTCAAGTTGGGCAACTTGCCAAGCAACTCGCTGAACAACAAACCGGTCCTTCTTTTTCGGCTAATACGCAAACAAATCCTAAGGAGCATTGTAAGGCGATTATGACGAGAAGTGGAAGGGAGTTGGGTGGTGAAAATGAAAAAAGAGTGGAGAGTGAAAAAAGAGAGAAAGAGAAGGAGATTGAGGAGGAAATAGTGGATGAAAATGTTGATGGTGAAGTAGGAGTGTGGAGTGATGAGGAAGTAGTTGAAAATAATAAAAATAATGGTGAAGTTGAAAAAGAAAAAGGTGTGGAGATTGAGGAAAATAAAAATGATGAGGTAATAAGGGAGGTAGTGAAGAAGCCTAGATGGAAAAGTGCTAGAATTGCAAAGGGGAAGGAGGTAGTGAGCGCTACTCCGGTCCAAAATCTTCCTTACCCTCATGCTCCTTCCAAAAGGGAAAATGAACGGCATTACGCCCGGTTCATGGATATTTTTAAGCAATTACAAATTAACATTCCGTTTGCTGAAGCTTTGGAACAAATGCCAAAGTATGCCAAATTCATGAAAGACATACTGACTAAAAAGCGGAGGTATACGGAACCGGAGACCATCGTCCTTGATGCGAGCTGTAGTGCCATCATTCAAAGGACGCTTCCTAAGAAAGAGGTTGATCCGGGAAGAGTTACATTGCCGGTTAAAATTGGTGATGTGTATGTCGGAAAGGGACTTATTGACTTGGGGTCGAGCATAAATCTTATACCTTTGTCAATTATCAAGAGGCTTGGCAACATCGAGATTAAGTCCATCCGAATGACATTACAATTGGCGGATAAGTCGACGACCCATCCTCATGGCGTAGCCCAAGATGTGTTGGTGAAGGTCGACAAATTCTTTTTCCCGGTGGATTTTATTGTAATTGATATGGAGGAAGATGATGACGCTCCGCTCATATTGGGACGACCATTCATGAAGACCGCAAGAATGATGATTGATGTCGATGATGGTTTAATGAAGGTGCGGGTTCAAAATGAGGAGGTCACATTTGATCTATTCGAGGCGATGAAGCATTCCAAGGATCGAAATGATAGCTTTCGCATCGATGTGATTGAAGACGCTATTATGGAAGTTTCAAAGCATATCCACGAGATATCTCCTATGGAGTTAGCTCTCGACGACTCATTGGAGGTTTTCACTGTTGAGGAGGAGCCACGAGATATCTACGAGATATCTACTATTATGGAAGTTTCAAAGCATATCCACGAGATATCTACTTGTCCACCAATTCCATCATATGACTCTTCGGTACACAGTATTATTCATGTTACCCAAGATCAAAATTCAGCTCAGGAACCAAACCAGTCTCTAGCACATGAGTCATCCACACCTGAGCCATCAGTCCTGGTATCGAGTCCCACAACAGATTCGGTATCGAGTCCTCCACCAGTCCCTGAGTCAATGCAACCTATCGAGTCTTCTGTAACAATAGAGATACCAGTGACTAGTGATAACCTAACAAGCTCTACCACCAACAATGCATCTGATCCGGTTCCAACTTCAACGACAAATAATCCTGTTCAATGTGCTCCTATCGTAACAAGGTCACAAAATAATATATTCAAACCCAAGAAACTATTTATTGCCTCTAAACATGACTTGTAGGAAAATCTTGAGCCATCTACTATTACTCAAGCACTTAAAATACCACATTGGAGAGATGCTTGTTCGGCTGAATTTAATGCACTCATGAATAATGGTACTTGGACCTTGGTTCCCCGTCAGGCTCATACTAATTCAGTTGGCTGTAAATGGTTGTTTCGCATCAAAAGAAATCCTGATGGAAGTGTGGCATGATATAAAGCAAGGTTGGTTGCAAAAGGATTCACTCAAACACCTGGTCTTGATTTTAAGGAAACATTCGCACCGGTTGTGAAACCTCAAACTATTAAAGTGGTTCTCACTTTAGCACTTGCTCAAGGGTGGTCCTTACACCAAATGGATGTTAATAATGCATTTTTGCAGGGAAAATTGACTGAAGATGTCTACATGCAACAGCCACCCGGATTTATTCATTCTGAATTTCCTCAACATGTATGCAAACTCAAGAAGGCTATCTATGGTTTACGACAAGCACCTCGAGCATGGCATGATTCTCTCAAGGCCTTTGTTCTTTCTATTGTGTTTCAAACAAGCCTAAGTGATTCATCCTTGTTTATTTACAATAAACATGGTGTACAAGCGTTCTTATTAGTATACGTTGATGACTTACTTTTGACGGGCAGTGATACTACCTTTTTAACTCACTTCATGACAGAACTTTCCAACAAGTTTTCGCTCAAACAACTTGGTTTCCCTCATTATTTTCTTGGCATTGAAATGATCCCAACCAAGGAGGGTATGTTATTATCTCAACATGGTTATATTCGAGAACTCTTGGATAAGTTTAATATGGCTGGAGCAAAGACCGTTAACACACCATTATGTATGACTACTCCCCTCAAAGTAAATGATGGATCAGCCGCTGCCGACTCAAAGCTATTCCGTAGTATCATTGGTGCATTGCAATACGTTACTTTGACAAGGCCAGATCTGTCCTTTGCAATTAATAAATTGTCACAATTCATGCATCAACCAACACAACTACATCTCCAGCAGCTCAAGCGAGTATTACGGTATCTAAAACATACTATTAATCATGCTTTGCGGCTAGCAAAACCACTTCATCTTAAACTGCAAGCCTTCACCGATGCTGATTGGGGAGGTAATTACGATGACAAAACATCTACTTCAGCTTACATAATTTACTTTGGAGGAAATCTTGTTTCATGGTTATCAAAAAGACAGAGAACAGTTGCAAGATCTTCCACAGAAGCCGAATACCGATCTGCTGCCAATACTACAGTTGAGATCATGTGGTTGCTCAATCTATTGAGTGAACTTGGAGTACCATCTCAAGTACCTACTCTTTTTTGTGACAATATTGGCACAACCTACTTATGCTCCAATTCAGTTTTCCACTCTTGAATGAAACACATTGCTCTCGATTATCATTTCGTACGACAAATGGTTCAACTTGGAAACATACGAGTCTCTCATATTTCTACAAAGGACCAACCGACAGATATTCTAACAAAGCCTATGCATCGAACCAACTTTTCATTTCTCAGAGACAAAATTTGTGTCATTGATGGTGACCCAATTTTGAGGGGGCATAATAATAGATAAGAATAAGTTGTTCCAATAATTAAGTGTAACCAACCATTCCTATTACTATGCATATGAGTTGGTATAGTTTGAATTATTCATTGCTTAATACTAGGAATCAACAATAGGGTTCCCTTAAGATTAGGAATTAGTTATACACTCAAGTATCACTTGTATCTATAAATACTCAACATTTATGGCTGGAACAGAATATAGAAGAATCATGCTCTTTAATGTATTCCTCCTCTAACTTCAGATCATTTTCCAGCCATTGCATAAGGTCCAAACTATATGGTGTTCGATGGCCAAGAGAGGACATAAACCATACAAATTTTGCAAAAACACATCCCACAAAGAGATGGGGGAGTGGATTCAGGATGGTGTTGACAAAAAGGGAAAAAGGTTATCAATACACATACCTTTCTTCTCTATGTTGCACCTTGTTGGAAGGATGTGTTTCCTCAAACTCCAGATGAAGTTCCTAATTCGCACTCGCACTATGATTTTCCAAAAAAAATCCACAACCTAGCGAATGGTGGGTACGAGGGTCCTTCTTTCAAAGTTGCACGGTTAGCTCTCAGCAGGTGATAGGTTGATCTAACAGAGTACTTCCCATCTTTGTATTTGTGCAAAACCAGCTTATCCTAAGACCTTCTAATGGACAATGGAATACTAGTAACTTTTGTGACTTCTAACAGATCAAAATAAAGGTTCAACAAATCCAAATTCCACCAGGAAAAACTCACGATCAATTAGATTCTCAACTCTATCATCTTTATCTAGTCCCCTAGGGGCACTAATAACTTTAAACCCATGGGTAATAGGAAGCCAATTATCTTCCCAAATGCGGACCTTCAAGCCATCACCTATCCTCCATCTCGAGCCTTTCATGCTCAAGTCTTTAGAGCTCCAAACACTACGTTAAGCAAAACTCGATGCATAACCCACTCTCGCCTCATGGACAAAATGTTTGGATAATACCTACTCTTCCAGACATTGCTTAAGAGTGATAAATCCTCATCCTGAAGCCTCCAGAAACATTTCCCCAAAAGTCTTAGGTTGAAATTAGCAACACCTCTAAATCTCATCCCTCATATCCTTTTCGTATCTACAAGTTTGTCCCACGACTTCCAATGCAACTTCCTCCCCCCTTTCGCTCCCCACCAAAATCTCTCTAACACACCCTAAATTTCCTTACAAACACCTTTAGGGAGCTTAAATCAACTCATGATATAACTTAGAATGGCTTATCCAATAACTTTGATCAACACTTCCTTTCCTGACCTAGATAAGAAACTTTCCTTCCAACCTTTCATCTTATTTCAAATGCACTTTATGACAAGATAAAACACCTTCTTTTTTGATCTCCCAAATGTAACTGGTAGGGCCAAATATCTTGAGTGAGCAATAATTTTCTTTCCACCCATCCTATTACGAATAATTTCTTTGACCTCATCCCGAATATTTGGACTGAAGAAAGCCTCTTACTTGTCAAGATTTACCATATGTCCTGAAGCTTCCTAATATGTTGAAAGGATATTCATAACTTTGCTTTCTTCCATCATATTGACCTTAACAAATAAAAGATTATCCTCTGTGAAAAATAAATGAGAAATATTTGGAGCTCTTTGCGCCACCTGGATCCCATGAATGTTCCCAAAGATGGCTTTTCAGCAAGTGTACCGATAATTTTGAATACTAAATTTTGAATACTAAAGTGTTCTAAGGACTATCTTCAACTCCTCCTTCATCAAATACCTCACATTCCTATTTGACTTCTCTTTCAAATTCCGCATCTCAAGGGCTATCTAATAATATTTTCATATGAATACCCACTAGATCTCTGTTTTAATACTAATTCACTAGATATTTGACCAATTTTCATCTCTAAATTCTCGAAGGATGTTTCCATGTTACTTTGCATGATTTCTTGATATTCTTTTCTTTTCTCAAAATTGAGTTGAATCATCATTATAAACTGAGTCAGGGTTTCTTCAAGTTAAGATGATGAATCCTCTTCCCATGAATGATTAGTGTTGATGTAAGGTTCTGGCTCTGAATAATTTCCCGCATGCTTTTAGATTAGAGTTTATGTTCCTTGTTCCTTTGTATAAGCTATGAACTTTTGCTAAAGTAGCAGTTATTTCCTCTTGCATGATTGTCTAGACCTTACATCCAAACAAAAATAAAAATACCTTAGTAGCACTGCACTCGATAAAAAAAATTAAACAAGAATAGAACTAAAAATAAAAAGAAATAGAAAAGGAAAATGAAGAAGAAACAAAAATAAAATATTTACAATTTAAAACAAAAATAAAAAAACTAAATGTTGCACAAGTGTCGCCTTGTTGAAATTAGCAATAGTCCCTAGAAACGTCGCCAAAAACTTGATGACTTCTCGACAAATGTACCGATAATGTCGCAGTAATAAAAAAGATCGAATCCACAAGGACTACTATTTAACAAGAAAATATTGTGCAATGCATAGAAAATACTATATTAGGGGGATTTTCGAGTTTTGAATGCAAAAATAAAATGAAGTGTTCTAAAAAAATCATTAAAGCGGTCAGGTTGTGTATAGAATCCCCTATTTCTCTATTATTGATATTTGATGCCTTACATAAATAACCTCAGCACTATAATCCCTTGGTGAATTAAAAAACCGTTATAATCAATCCCTTGTGATATAACTTACTAATCACTACTTGGAGTTTCCTATCCCTAGTCCACTAGCGTAAGCATGATTAGGCGATGTAACAGGGCGTTAATTCACTAGCCACTACTCAAGGTTTCCTATCCCTAATTAACTAGTGTAAGCATGACAATTTCCTTAGGTCTAACACATAGATGAATGACATGTATTCCATATGTGCCCAAAATCAGATTAAAAGATTATCTCACATAAAAATCATTACAAACAAGAAACAATTGAATAGAATTATAGATCAAAGAATTCATGCAAAGTAAAATCAACATATTGCCCAACAATATTGAAATAGGTCCATTAAAACACAACCTAACCTAGAGAGAATTAGTTACTCATAATTGAAATTACAATACCAAATATTAATAAGAGGTTTGCATAAGAATTTCCTTGAAGAATTGACCTCCAATAACTTCAAATTCTCTCCAAATATGCCTTATGGTTTTGTAAATCGTCACTTTTCATGCAAAGTTGCAAAAATCTTGAAAAAGTATCACAATTCCCCTTTTAAAGTAGTCAAAACGCGTCAGAAAAACCCATAAACAACTTATCGCGTGCGTTATACTTTTCCATCATGCACATGATTTGAATATGCTGCATCACGCACATGATACTTTCTATTATGTGTGTGGTTATTTCGGAATATATATATATATATATATATATATATATATATATATATATATATATATATATATATTTCTTTTAGCTTCATTTTTCAAAAAACTCTGCTTCAAAACGAGTTACGGAACTCCATATATGATCAGTTTACTGGACAGACGTCAAGATGTAAATTATGTTGAAAATTGCTCGTTTCTTCACAAAATTTCTTCCCAATTTCTTGGCTTTGCTTGTTTCTTCAACTTCTTCATTTTCTTCATACTTATTAATGTTTAACTCATCTTTAACTTGAGATTTCATTGAATTCATCACAAATACTCATAAAAATCGTGTAATGGCAAACTGTCATCATAACCCCAAACTTAATTTGTTGCTTATCCTCAAGTAATTCACCTACAACTGTATATTTCAAACAGAAAAATAAATTGCAATAATAAAGAATAAACATCACCAATTGTGTTATTTGATCATCATTCTAATTCCCGACTTCAATTGAGCGAATTTGGAAAAGTTCTTCCAACATAACAAGTACTCAACCTGTCTCTCAGCTCACTAATTTTTACTCGAATTAATAGGATAATCACGCAATCAACGTACCAAAGTATTTTATCATAAGTTTATAAAATTTCTAATAAAATCAATAAAAGTCATATAAACACACACTTTTGGAGTTCTTTCAAGGTTGTAATGGGGCTTACGTCAGGGTAGGATAATTTGGGATAATAGGCTTAAACCTTTGGAGTTAGGTACCTAGTATTTCTTATTTTATCATATTCCTTTTCATATCAACTCTTGCTTAATTATTTTGGTACTAGAGATTAACATTTTATGATCCTAAACATTGCTTTCCTCATTTTTTTTGAAGAAGTTACTTGGACTTCTTGATTTTTCTCATTTTTATTTTTGAATTTTTTACCAAAATCTCTAGTACACCAACTCCAAACTTAAACTTTGCTCATTTATAAGAGAAACCGCAAACTTATTCTTTTGCATATGAACAAGGAACTAAATTTTCTACCTAACTCCAAAGAGAGGGTGGAAATATTTAATCTTTCAAGTTAACTGGCTAATAATTGTGACTATGTTACCGAAAGAAAGGGCTTAGGCTCAAGGTGGTTAACATAAACATGATATACGGGTTATTTTGAAAAGGCTTAGAGTTTACCATAAACAAGCACCTCAATGTGTATTTATCAATCCAGCAGATGAAATCATAAAGAATACAAATTCTAGAAAATAGCAATTATATGGATACTCTGAAAAGAAGGAAAAGTAAACAATGGAATATTGGCTCGAACCTTACTAGTTAAGGTATCTTTAGATTGAGAATAAGGTAGTTGGTTATTCCTTTCTTCCTCAACTCTTAATTTGCAAGGAACTTTCCTAATGATCACCTTTGTTTTTTATGATGCTTATGGTTTATTTGTTCACTGCTAAAATTGCAATTTTGTAAATCTGGAAAAAACGGCACCAAGTATTGTAGATAATACTTTATATTGACTTGAGAGATTGACTCGTTGGACTTAAAAGGGAATCGCAAAGATTAATACAAATTCAGAAAAATCCAAATTAACATGTCATTGGAGCAGAAAAAGTCTTGCACGTCTTGCATGGTATTGTTGAAGTCTTAGTTCTGTTTGGTCCACTATGCCCTTGTCTGATTAATGATGATGCTCGAGAGGAGCGGCTTTGTTTTGGGCCCATTCCCTGAAACAACAACAACAACACATTAAAGTGCAAAGAGATTAGAAAAATAATAATAGGATTAGAGAGAGTTTTTAGTCTCTGTTTCTTCTTTCAATACCTTTCTCAAGCCTTTGTCCTTCTGCTCCTAAATGTGATATGCTACAAAACAAAAACAATTAATTGAAATAAACTAAAATTTAAATTTTGCAAATGAAATAAAAACTTATTTGATGGGTTGCCTCCCATTAAGCACTTATTTAAGGTCCTAAGCTTGACCTTTCGATTTTTGCGTTAGGACGGCATATATGACACAAAAAACACATCATCCTTCTTATTCCCTTCGTTTAGTAGGAATTCCATCACTTTCAGGAATTGAAGGTTTTTATTCCATACTTTCTTCAGTTTGATATTATTGAATAAGGCATAAATCTCATTTGATACTTCATCTATTTCTCCTCTTTTATTAACCTTGTTGCTAGGTGTAGGAGTATTCTTTTGTTAAAGATCTTGTAGTTGGACATCTACATCTAAACGGATCATTGCATTTGGAGCTTCATCCAAAACTATATAATCTTCATATTGCATTCTTGTTCTTTTCCCATATATAATTTTCACTTTTTCTTCTTTTATTCTTGCTTAAATTTCTTTATCAGGTGGTGTGCACTTTTCTTCTTTTTTCTCTTTTTCAATTCCTCCTTCATCGACAACTTCAAATTCCTATTTGAATTCTCTTTCAATTTCCTTATATCCGAGACTATCTAAAATTTTCCCATCAAACTCCCCACTAGAGTTTAGTTTTATGCTAATTAGATAGACACTAGACCAAGTTGCATAGCTAAATTCTCGAAGGATGCTTCCATGTCCCTTTGTAAGGTTTCTTTCTGCCTGTTGATTTTCTGAAAATTAATTTGAGTAATATTTATCAACTGAGTCAAGGTTTCTTCAACTCCTCCTTCATTTAATACCCTACATCCATGTTTGACTTCTATTTCAAATTTTGCATATCTAGGACTATCTAATACATTTTCATATAAATACCCACTAGATCTCAGTTTTAATGCTATTTGGCTAGATACTTGACCAAGTTGCATCTCTAAATTCTCGAAGGATGTTTCCATGTTACTTCACACAGTTTCTTGATGTCTGTTGATTTTCTCGAAACTGAGTTGAGTCATCTTTATAAACTGAGTTAGGGTTTCTTCAATTTGAGATGGTGAAGCCTCTTCCCATGAATGATCAGTGTTTATGTAAGGTTCTGGATCTGAATAATTTCCCGCAAGCTTTTAAACTAGAGTTTATGTTTCACGTTCCTTTGTATAAGCTACGAACTTTGCTAAAGTAGCAACTATTTCCTCTTGCATGATTGTCTAGACCTTGCATCCAAACAAAAAGAAAAATACCTTAGTAGCACTGCACTCGATAAAAAAACTTAAACAAGAAGAGAAATAAAAAGAAAAACAAATATAAAAGGAAAATGAATAAGAAACAAAAATAAAATATTTAAAAATGAAAATATTTACAATTGAAAACATAATTAAAAAAACTAAACGTTACACATGTGTCGCCTTGTTGAAATTATCAACAGTTCTCGATCACATCGCCAAAAACTTGATGACTTCTCAGCAAGTATACCGATAACATCAGAGTAATAAAAAAGATCGAATCCACAGGGATTTCTATATAACAAGACAATATTATGCAATACGTAGAAAATACTATATTAAGGGGTTTTCGGGTTTTGAATGCGAAAATAAAATAAAGTGTTCTAACAAATTCACTAACACAGCCAGGTTGTGTATAGAATCCCATATTTCTATATTGTTTATGTTTGATGCCTTACATGAATAATCTCATCACTATAATCCCACGGAGAATTAACAAAACCGTTATAACCAATCCCTTGCGATATAACTCATTAATCACAACTCGAAGCTTCATATCCCTAGTCCACTAGCATAAGCAAAATTAGGCAATGCAACACAGTGTTAATTCACTAGTCAGTACTTGGGGTTTCCTATCCCTAGTTAACCAACATAAGCATGACAATTGTCCTAGGTCCAACACATAGACTAATGGTCAGTATTCTCTATGTGTCCAAAATTAGATTAAAAGAGTATCTCACATAAAAAATATTACGAACAAGAAACAATTATATAGAATTATATATCAAAGAATTCATCCAAAGTCAAATCAACATATTTCCCAACAATATTGAAACAGGTTCATCAAAAGACAACTTAACCTAGAGATAATTAGCTAGTCATAATTCAAATTACAATGCCAAATATTAATAAGAGGCTTGCATAAGAAATCCCTTGAAGAATTGGCCTTCAATGGCTTCAAATGCTCTCCAAATATGCCTTCTGGTGTTGTAAATCATGACTTTTCATTTAAAGTAGTAGAATCCTTGAAAAAGTACCAAAATTCACTTTTAAAGTAGTCAAAATGCGTCAGAAAAGCCCAGAAAATAGCTCATCATGCGCATTATACTTTTCCATCGCACACACGATTTGAACATGTTTCATCGTACGCGTGATACTTTCCATTGTGTGTTTGATTATTCCAGAATGTAGATAATTCTTTTAGCTTCATTTTTCAAAAAACCTCACGTCAAAACAAGTTACTGAACTCCATATATGATCAATTTACTGGACAAACATCAATATGTAAATTCTGCTGAAAATTGCTCGTTTCTTCACAATTTCTTTTAGATTTCTTGGCTTTGCTCTATTTCTTCGACTTCTTCATTTTCTTCATACTTCTTCATATTTAGCTCATCTTTAAGTTTAGATTTCATTGAATTCATCACAAATACTCATAAAAATCATGTAATGACAAATTGTCATCATATTCCTTATTCCGCAAACCAGAGAGAACATATGCACATAAAACAAACAAGTAAGGGGAGAGGGGTCTCCTTGACAGAGTTCCCTATCCGGGGAAAAATACTGGCACAGTTTTCCATTGAGAAGGACTTGGTCCGACACTAAGAATATACATATGTTGATCAACTTCACAATCTTCTCTAGGAATCCCATAGCTTCCAACACACCAACAAAAAAACTTTATTCTACTATGTCATACACTTTTAACATATCCAACATCAGAGCCATAACACCCCTTTTTCCTTTCTTTTTCTTCTTCATCGAATGAAAGCATTCCATCGCCACCAAAGCATTATCAGTGATGAGTCTTCCTCCCACAAAATCATTTTGTTCCACGTCAAATATATTTGGAAGCAACCTTTTAACCGTGTTAGTTATTTCCTTCGAGACTAACTTCATCACCACATTGTAGAGGCTAATAGGTCAAAACTCCTTAGGGGGCTTATGTTTCTTTCATTTAGGTATCAGAACTATAAAGGTTTGGTTAAACTTCGAAGGATCTTTCTCATGGTTGAGGACCTGTAACACCATATTCTTCACTTCCTTATCCCCCATATTCCAAAGATTTTGGAAGAAGAAAGCAGGGAACCCATCATGGCCTGGGGATTTTAAATGGGGCATTTGGAAAAGCGCATCATCAATCTCCCACTATGTGAACTCACCTTCACACCAATCATTGTACCCATCATTCAGCTTACCTTTCACCACTTTACAAGTTGATTGTATGTTTGCTGGGGAAGAAGAGTGAAATAGCTCCGAGAAATATGACACCAGAATCCTCTCACAGTTCTCCATACTTCTCCATAATTTACCATCTTAGTAGATATAATTTGTTTTCCTCCTCTGATCCTCTTCACCGTGGAAGAATTTCGTGTTATCGTCACCATCTTTTAACCAAACTGCTTTGTTATGTTGTCTCCATATCACTTCCTCTGTTCTAACAGGTTACCTCTCTGAGATTCAAGAGCTTTGTAGGTTTTTGAGTCTCGTTCACTTGGGGACTGTAACACCCTTCTAAATACCCCAAATATTATAATTTAAAATAACAATATATTCATCAGAGTAATTATGCCCCGAAGGGTGTCACACAATCATTTCACCACAATTATCAAAATGTCCTGTCATGCTCATTTATTAAATCAAAATAAGGTTCTTTTGCATAATTCGCAGCGGAATAAAATCCAACATCAATGTAAAGCATGTAACACGATACATGTAAATCATTCAACAACCAATATCAAATTAATTAAAACATCCCCTCCCGATGTTACATCTATCAGAGCATGACCCGCTAAAGACGACATTAGACTCCAAAGAATAGCTTCTACTCAACTCACTGCTCGTTACCTGAAAAATAGGTGTAAGGGTGAGTTCCTCAATCAATATAATAGGCATTATACAACATTATGTAATGTTAAGTAAATAACGTAACAATTCACCCTAACCAGACTACACACTCAATAACGGCAGTATTAACTCCAACATCATACTCAACAATAATATATATATCATGTGTAAAATTTTCAAACCATATTCAACACCAACAACACAACACAACGATTTACTCACTAATTCCTCACAATGGGAATTAGCTACAGCCCCACAGGCTATGCCATGCATTCACTATGCAATGAGACTCCATGAAATGCGGTACCGACTCTTCTTGAACATACAGTTCAAGCTCACCGATCCCTCCGGATACGGCTACTAAGCTCACTAGTCCCACTCATTGAGATCTAATGACTCACTCACTAATTCCTCACCATGGGAATTAGCTACAGCCCCGAAGGCTAGACTATGCAAGCTAATCATCTAGCATGCAAACATCAACAACAATTATCACAACAATTCACTCACTAATTCCTCACAATGGGAATTAGCTACAGCCCCAAAGGCTAGAACATGCCTGCTAATCACCTAGCAATGCAACAACAACAACAATTCAAGAATAGACATAAGCTCACACTCTAAGCCATAAAACAGTCTATTTCACCAATGCATACATAACTGATACATTCACAGCATCATGCATATCCACACATGTCATCAACACATTTATCACAAGAGCACATCATCTCATGCCATATAATTAAATCATAGTATTAGCACACTCTACTAATACCTATGCTACTCAAAACAACGGGAAATGATCCCTACAACATCATACCTCAGCTAAGTACATCACTCAGCCTAAACAACCAAAAACTGCATAACGACAGCACAGAAAAATCACAATTCTGCCCATACGCGTATTGCCTCTGCCATACGCGTATTGCCCAAACCTGGCCAACCCCATACGCGTAATGCCCACTCTCATACGCGTATTGCGCATTTCCTCGCCCAACTCATACGCGTATCACCTATTCCATACGCGTATGCTACGCGTAACAATCTCCCCTTACGCGTACCAACAGAGACCAATTTACGTTCAAAATATCATCTTTTTCTCCCATACGCGTAAGGCCTCCTCCATACGCGTACCAGCCAGCTCATACGCGTATTGCCTAGTGCCATACGCG
The DNA here is from genome assembly GCF_024323335.1 of Lathyrus oleraceus. Classification (NCBI taxonomy): domain Eukaryota; kingdom Viridiplantae; phylum Streptophyta; class Magnoliopsida; order Fabales; family Fabaceae; genus Lathyrus; species Lathyrus oleraceus. Next base: position 159,895,945 of record NC_066579.1, on the reverse strand, counting down.
TATGACCAGAAACCAGAACTCTCAGATCCGCTATGGCTTTCTCTGCTACGAGATCTGCCAATTCAACCTTCCACAGTCCAGTTTTTCTCAATAATTCCTTCCTATTGTCTACCACCAAACAGATCCTATTCGAATTCACGAAGTCAAACATTTCCACATCCAAATCCTACGAATTTCCTCAATTATAACTCATTTCCGTTCATCAATTATTTTCACAAGTTCATCATAATCATCCAATTCAAAGGTAAATCGAAGGTCTATCACTACCCATGACATATTCTCATATAATACCCTTTAATCAACGATAAACCCCCCTTACCTGAGTTAATCCGGCAAATTCTGCAGCTTCAAGCTTTTCCTCCCTTCAACCCTTGTTCTCTGGTTCTCTTTTTGCCCTTTTCCACGTTCTGCCTCTTTTTCCTTTTCACGTGAAAACAATAAACCTTTTTACCAAATAGGACCTTTTTACTGATTTCCACTTTTATTCCAATTATAAAATAATAATCCACTAATAATAATCCCAATAATTATTATTCCAAAAAAAAAAATAATAAAATAATAATAATCCAACTTCCAATTATTCAATTAAATTAATAAATAAAATATTAATTTAAATTAAATAATTAGCTTAGTTTAATTGGGGTGTTACAGGGACCATTTCTTATCATTCTTCAAGAGCTCTTCAAGACGCTTAATCTCAGCTTTCATAATGCTTCCCATGTACTCCTTGAATTCTTCTCCCAACCTAGACATTTATTTCAGCTTACTCTATCCTGTTGTGCTATTGGAATTCCAAAGACTCCTCACCACCTTCCCACATCTTCCACCCCTGGCCCATGAGTCCTCAAATTTGAATAGGTGTTGTTTCGAAATATTTGCTCTCTCCTGATTCTTTTCCAACTAGATCCTTATAGTTGCATGATCTAAACCATATAGAGGGATGTGGCTCACCTTAATATATTCAAATCTCGCAATCGCTTCAGTCGCGATGAAGGCTCTATCAAGACGACATTGGATGTTGTAACAATCCAATCTCCCAATAGACCATGTGAAGGGATACCCTTAAAAACCAAGATCATGCAGACCACAAACAACAATCGCCTACCTACCCTACTCAAATTGGCTACATGATATGGCATTCCCCCCTTGTTTTTTGTCAGAAAGAATGTCATTAAAGTCTCCAAAACACAATCATTTTGGGCCACTCCCAAGTTGAAGTTGTTGAAATAAGCTCCAAGTTCTCCTCTTATTAATTTCCTTAAGAAACCCATAGACCCCGGAGAAAAACCAAGGTTGATCCTCTTCTTCATCCATAATCGATCCACTAATGTGATTAATGGAAAACGAATTTACTGTTAACTGAATGATATATTTCCACATTAGAGTAATACCATCCATTCTATCTTTCCCCTGGCCGCTACAATCCACCACAAAGACACAATCCATATCACACTTGAACTTTATGTTAGACATCTCCTGCTCTTTCAGATAGGTTTCCATCAGAAAAATCAAGGATGGATTTTCCACACGAATGAGCCTTAACAAGGCTCAAACTGCTTGGGGATTCCTTAAACCCCCGCAGTTCCAGCTTATCATTTTCATTGGGTTATGCGGTGTTGATTAACCAACACCACCTCTGATTTTTGGATTATTGCTTCTTTCATCTCCACATCTTGATTTATTTTCTTACCAAAGCTTCCAAGATCCTTCAGATTCCCCTCTACCACCATGACCTCCACAAGTTGATGCTTCCCTTTTTCCATCTAAATGCCTTTCAGATTATCTTTAATCACCTTCTTTCCTGCCTTCTGTCTGCTCCATTTCCTACCTTTAGGTTTACTTCCGTCATATTATCTAAATTATTGATTTCATACCAAACTTCATCTTATGGGATGTACCTTTGGAGAAGAGCATTTCACTTTCTCCTATGTCAGCTCAACATTCTGCCAACTCAGTTTGTGTTAACTTAGAAAAGAGTACTAAGGTTAGTTAGAGCTACTACGATGTGCATTTATTCCTAGAGTACCACGTAGATGTTATTTTAGGCATAATTAGTCACCAAGTTCCTTAACTTAATTTAATATTCCATTTTAGTCCCTTAACTAAAAAACTTTACAAGTTAGTCCTTTAACTTCATTTTTGTTACCCTATTTCGTCTATTCTGTCGATTTTTGACAAAAAAGTGTTAAGTTTTAGTGAGATAAAGATTGAGTTTCTTGAACAAACACAAGAAACCCTATTAGGTTTTACAAAAGAGAGAGAAGAGGGAAGAAGAGGAAAAGAATTGGTTACAACTATTTTACTATTCACTTACTCAATATGGGTTCAAAGATTACAAGTGAATAACAACAACTAACCTCTCTCAACAACCTGCGAGAACTAGTATATTTATAGACTACTAGGCTAACTTAAGCAACAAGCTAACTTAAACAATTGGGCTTAAACAAAGGCTCAATTCGACATACTAACTTAGAATACAAGTTAACATATTTCGACAACATGCTTGAACATACTTCAATTACGGCATGCACAATTCCTGTCGAAATATCAAGCTATCCCTGTCGAGATTAGAGATTGATCCAAATTCTCACACATATGTTGAATCAGATTTGTATCAATGACCTTGTTGTCACACTAATGTTACCGAAACTTAACGTTTTTTTGCTAAAAATTGACGGAAAAGACCAAATAGATAAGAAAAGTGAAATTAAAGGATTAATTTATAACGTTTTTTCGTTAAAAGATTAAAGTCAAACATTAAATTAAGTTAAGAGACTAAAAAGATATATTAAACAATTTTATTATCGTATACATAATATTTCTTCCATTTCATAAGTATTTTTTTCTATTTAAAATAATCATCAATTTTAAAATCATATAATATCATTCTGTTTATTCATGGATATATTTTTTATTTATTTACTTCCATTTAAAACTAATTACTTTTCCATTGTTGTACTCTTTCTCAACAGTTTTCTGAATAATAAATACATTAACCACAAACATCACTTTAATTTACAAGTAACTGCACATCACAGTTCACACTACTACTACTCTTAATTTAGTAGCATTCAAGTTCATATATGTCTCTTTCATCTATCTTTGTCAACCCTATCATAATTTCTTACTTCTTTGTCTGGTTCTATTTTGGTAATTATTTCTAAAAGTTTGATTTTTCTTTTAAGATTCGATGCATGGAAAATCAAGACACGTTTGCGGTTGTAATATTTATGATATTTTAATTTTTAGCGTGTGTCATGGATTAATTTCTATTCACAAATGTCCTTATTATATAAAATTCAAAATTAGCAATAAAATTAGCTAATGGATTGACTTTTATGACAATAATAATTGAGACGTGTATATAAATAATCATAATTAATAACTAATTGATGTGCAATTTGGAAGCATAGGTCGGCCAGTTTGTGGCAATAATTGTGACACTAATAATTATTTTATAATTGATTTAGAAAATTTTATTTTTATATTTAAGATTATAAAGTTCATATTTAATATTGAGATGAAACTAAAAAATTTATTTGATTTTAATTAATTTTAATCATATTTGTTTTAAAAGTCATACAAATTATGATTTGTAGTTGATTGGGTGGGTTACATTAACATTATGTATTGAAATTCTTTTTAATATAAGGATTTGGATAATTTTATTTTACTTTTGAATAATCCTTTGAATTTGTGAAAAAGAAAAAAAATTATAATTTGTGTATCTAAAACTTTGTCTCTAAAAAGTGCATTTCAAATCATCTGGATATTGTTTAGGGATGACAATCAAATGGAAGGATTCTACCTTCCTTGAACTTAAACTTGAATTTTTAATAAATACTACCTCTGTTGTATTATTATAAGTCGTATTGGGAAGTTGTTTTATAATATCAATGAATTATTTTAATGTTATTTTTCTTATTATATCTTTAAATATTTATTATTCTCTTTCCTTTGAATTATATCAATTTGTCTTTCCCATACCATTAATGAATGACAATTTTATAAAATCCTTCATAATTTCTATTTTTTATACCACAATTATAACATTTTTTAATACGTGTAAAAAAATAAAAAAACAACTTATAATAAAAAACGGAAGGAATATTTGTTATTAATTTTGATCTTTGTCGAGAATAGAAAACTGAACTCAAACTCGTATTAAATAAGTTCGGGTATCTCTTCCTCACTCTCATATAATGTAATCAATTTTTTTAATAGAAATAAATTTCTTTTTAATATTAAATTATATTACAAATAAAAAATAAAAAAATAACTAAAAAATTTCACATACAATTCAAATGATAAAGTAAAGACCAAAATACAAAAAACATTGACAATACAACTAATATTATAAATTAATAAAATTAAACAATAAATTACGAACTTATATAAAAGGAACGAATTTTTGATGGGTACTAATCTCTTCATTATCTGACACGTTCCCATATTTGGTAATCAAGAGAAAACTCAAACCCAAACTCAAATCTAGTCAAACTCGAGGTAGATTCGGGTGGGTATCAACAAGTTTAGGTTCTGATGTCGCTAAGCCCAATACAAGCAAAGGAGGCCAAAATGATGGATAAGAAAAATCGAGTGTCATTATCTTGTGCCTCCGAGGTAAAGTATTGAGAGAAGTCGCAAAGGAGAATGCCATATATGAAATGTATGTCAAGCTTGAATCATTGTATATGATCAGGTCCTTGACTCATACGTTATGTATGAAATAACAAGTTAATTAGTTTTAGATGGTAGAGAACAAATGCATTATGTAAAAATTGGCAAAATCTCTCAAAATTACTAATGACTTAAAAAATATTAAGGTGAAACTTGACAACGAAGACACAACCCTACTCTTGTTGAACTCGTTACCAATATCTTTTAAGTATCTAAAGGATTATCTTCTTTGTGGCAAGGAAAACATTATCACCTTGAATGAGGTAAAATTCAACTTTTAGAACCAACTGTAGCGGGGTATTCGTTACCATTAGAGATATTGACTAAATCCAAGGTAAATCATACAAGTCGAGTCGCCACCGCACTTCTATTTATCCAAAGAAATGGTTAGAAAGCGAACAAAAACCTAAAAGTTTTATCGAATCAAAAACTAGTAAAAATGTTAGAGATCTGGGTAAGGGGGTTGGTTATGCAATGAGAAGGTGTTAGGCACCCAAAGCATCCTAGGTACTCCTAGGGAGCCCTTTTCACATTTGTTGCAAAGGTGGTTGTTTTTTTTGTGAAAATTTATTTGTGCAAACATGATTGAAGGGATGAGAAAAGAATATACAAATTTATTTACATTTTGTGTTTGAATGGATGAACCCATTGCCTACGTACCATCTTAAAAAAAGGTTAGGATCAAAACCTCGTAGTTCGGGGTAAAAAAATTCAAAAAAAAGTTGGTGAATTGATTGGTCCAAAAACCTTAAGGTCTTTTGTTATCAAAGGGAGAAAACTCAACCTAAAACCACAAGTCCACCATGTGAGGATAGCTTCAACATGCTAGTGAGGGGTTAACCCTATAATAAGCATGGAAGACTCATTGTCCATCACTAAGGATAAATGTGAGTATTATATCTACCTCAAGGATAACTCAAACCTAATAGCTAATGGTTATAAAAAAAAGGTTTGATTAAGAAGGTGGCCATTGAAACCACAAAAAGTATTTGAATGGGTTATATTTGCCAATTAAAAGTATTTACAAAAATAAGGTTAAAGTGGATTAAAAGGTTCAATTCAAAATAAGTGTTATGAAAAATAAGTTTGAAAATCAAAAGCATAAGGCTTAGGTTTCTAATGTTGAAAACAAAAGTTATTGTTTGCACAAAAAGTTTTGGCTTGGGTTAGAATGGGGAAGAAAAAAAAGGGTTAAATTCCTAAACATACAAGAGATAAGGGAAAAGAAAATAAAACCACATTAGGAGTTCCCCTCTTGAGATCATATTGATGATCCAAGTAGCTCCCATCCTTTGGAATAAGCAGTCACAAACAAATATCTCAAGCCATTAAGCACAGGTAATCGGAATAAACCTCCAGGGGGTATCCCACAAATAAAGTGGAACACCAGGCCATCTCTGCAAGAGTCATGTGAGCCCTCACAAAAAACTCAACAAATAGGTTAGAGAAACAAGATAGGGTAATCAAGAGTTGCCCCCAAATCAAAATGTAACCACATGAATCATGCCATTAAAATTCACAAAAAAAGCTCACAAAAAGCAACCAAGGGCAGGAGGCCTAAACCTCTTGTCAAACACATACATTAAAAGGGTATCAAAAAATTTCAGATTGAAAGTATAAAGTAGTGGAAATAGGGCTTACCTGATTTGGGAGGATCGATTGAAATTGAGTTGCACCCGTGAGGTTTGCAGAGCAATCCGAGGGTTTTCCTCTGGAGGTTGCTCTGAACTCTGTCAGCTCTTCTCTCACTTTCTTTTTCCTGCCAAGGTAATAGGAATGGCATGTCCTTTTGTTTCACTGGAAATCTGAATTTATAACCTGGTTTTTGTGGACCTGTGGGCTCAAATGAGAGAGGCCCAAGTCCAAATTTTTTTTGTTATATTTTATTTATTTATTTATTTATTTTTTTCGTTTTTTTTTTAGTAAACAAAAGTAAGAGAAACAATGATGTATAATTCAAGCATGCTTGGTGATCTCAAACCAATCACAAGGAGTCCCACCCAAAGGCAAAGGGAACCAAGATGCTCATGATCCTTGAGGCTATGCAAATGCAATGTTATGATGCCATGAGGGATCTTAGGGTCAAAATTAGGGTCTTACAGATGCCCCTATTTAAGGTCATTCTAGCCGGAGAAGTGAAGGTTAAAATCTTCGTCTCGACGAGGTAGAATGGACTTAAATAATAACAAAGAGACAAATTTTGGTCCCTAAGAGACCTCATGATGCAGATGTATGTATGCAAATAGTACGAACTCTGTGGGGATATGTGTCCACAAAGAAGAAAAGACATCCGGAGAAACTGACAATCCATATGAGAAATACACTCAATGGGACAGAGACTCTAGGGACTCTTATGGAGATATGAGAGGGAATAAAATGTGTGAGCAGGTCACGACTCAACGCTTGGGGAACAAAATTCCAAAGGGAAAATATCCAATGGAAAGACCCGAGCTGACTCAAAGGTGCATGTATTGGGGAATATGCCAATACAGCAAAAATTATCCACAACGGATACTTCAGATAAAAATCCGGATGAAAACAATCCACTAAGGGACTTCACTGGGGATGCCTAAAAGGACACTCCTGGGGAAGCAGCGGGACGACGTATTACCGGTTACTGGGTAATAAGCTCAAGGAGACATGTGATCTGATCGCCGATATGAGGGTGAGATACAACATGCTCGGGAAGAATAAATATCTAAGACCGGTATAAGGGTGAGAGATATCAATCAACCAAATCATCTGAGGAAGACCTAAAAAGGTATATCTCAACTCAGGAAAATCTGACTCCACAGAGGATAAAAAGTCATAGTGGGGAGCAGAGAGGAGGGAACACCAGGGATACCGGTTACTGGGCATATAATAGGTGACCAACTAAGGCGTGAATTGGGGAATATTCCCAAAACACTCATCATCCAGAAGAGGGCTAAAAGCAAACTCGATGATAGGATGGATATTCGACTCCGTAAAGGGGGTACAAATCTTACTCGACCGGGGAAGAACAAAAGCTTCGACCAAAGAGTGCATGAGATATACTATCTATTACCGTCAGAACGTAGATAATATACTCGCATGGACGATTATCCACAACCGGTTACTGAGTTAAAAAAGGATAAATCGACCGAAAAGAAAAGGCATCGGGATACCGAAACTAGGTATATAATGATGACCAATCAAGGTGTGAATTGGGGAATATTCCCAAAACACTCATCATCCAAAAAGAGGGCAAAAAGCAAACTCGATTATGGGATGGACATTCGACTCCGAAAAGGGGGTACGAATCTTACTCAACTGGGGAAGAACAAAAGGCTTCGACCAAAGAGTGCATGAGATATACTATCTATTACCGTCAGAACGTAGATAATATACTCGCATGGACAATTATCCATAACCGGTTACTGGGTTAATAAAGGATAAATCGACCGAAAAGAAAAGGCACCGGGATACCGAAACTAGGTATATAATGATGACCAATCAAGGCGTGAATAGGGGAATATTCCCAAAACACTCATCATCCAAAAAGAGGGCAAAAAGCAAACTCGATTATGGGATGGACATTCGACTCCGAAAAGGGGGTACGAATCTTACTCAATTGGGGAAGAACAAAAGGCTTCGACCAAAGAGTGCATGAGATATACTATCTATTACCGTCAGAACGTAGATAATATACTCGCATGGACGATTATCCACAATCGGTTACTGGGTTAATAAAGGATAAATCGACCGAAAAGAAAAGGCATCGGGATACCGAAACTAGGTATATAATGATGACCAATTCAGGGGAGGAACAATCGTTACCAACAACAACAAGATAGACGAGAGATGACCCACTGGGGATAAATTGCGTAATTAGAGCAATTATCCAAGAGATATATCACCGGTTACTGGGTGGTATACTAAAAAATTAAGGAATGTCAATATCGAATTTTGTATAAAGATAACCAACAAGGAGGGAATTACATCTACCGGTATGAGGGTAGAGAACCACAAAAGAGAGTACCCGTCATCGGTTAGGATGAACAACAATCAAGGTTTAACTCTACACGGGGATAAAATGGGGTTTACAACTACCGGTTACTGGGTAGTAGACCACAAAAATATGACTTACAACTACCGGTATGAGGGTAGAGAACCACAGACTCCGCCGGGATAATAATTACTAATTATTGAGCGATTATTCATTTACCACGAGGAAACAGGAAAAGAGTCTCAAGAGACCGATCTAGGATCAAACTAGATAGGCACACCAAATCAAGACTTGTCCCGGTGAGGATATAACTCAATGGGGAAAACCATCCCAGTATATGTGTTGGGAAGGAACAAAAATAATCAACATCCACGAGGATATAACCCGTGGGGAATATGGAAGAAAGGATAGACGCTTTCTGCTTATGGAGCTGACTCTATATGGAGAGATCAGACACACACATCTGCTTGGGGAAGTATATCATCAAATAGCAGGAGACAACAAACAATGATATATGGCAAAGAATGCAACATGAATACCTGAATGTTATAATTATGCATGAATATGCGTGGTTTATGTATGATGTATGCTGACAGACAGACATATCTAACACAACCAGGTCCAGGAATTAACCATCTGGTACTACATCTCAAGAGAGAAAGCCAAGTTCACCGGAGAGTATCCAATCTACTGGGGATCAGAGCTACCAGGAAGCAAAGAACTCTGCAGGGGATGAATCATCAATCATTCCAGCTGGGGACGAGAGTTATTATAGACAAGGTCCACCACACCAACAACTCTACTGGGGAATCTATCCGAGGAGATAAAGGATTTATCGGGATCAACCACCAAATACCGCTCTTGCCCAAAGAGATCCAAGCTGCTGAGGAAGAAAGATTGCTACTATGCTGAAGGGAAGAGAAGTGACTCTCAACAAGCAATCCACTTGGTAGGATAAACCACAAAAGGTTCTGGAGGGAGGAGATACAGTCATGCCAGGAATATGGACAAAAATCTTACCCTGTTGGGGATCGTACCACCCTTGGGAGAGCACTGAGGATCTCCTAAGTATCCTTTCGTCATTGTGAATGTTCACTTTGTTTAAAAACAAATTATAAAAAATTTGATCGTTTAAAACAATGATATTTTCTTAATCAAAACATGCAAAACATTTGTTGAATAGAAACAGATAAGAGTGCCAATAATTGGATAAAAGGCTCAAATTTATTTGATAGAATGGTAGTCTGCGAATGGTAAGACTCCATAGATCTTTACAAATTTGAAATTGGTGATATATATTGGAAAAGGGCTACATTGAACATAATGACCATTTCTCCACCAGTTCTGAATCCGATGTATTTGAAGCTTTGGTTGATAATGAGCAAGGATCTCTGACGGACGACAGTTGCAGAACAAGGTCTTGTCAGGATGCAATTACTTGCCAAATCCCTAATTTTTTCCTAGATTGCCCCAGGATGAGGTACTCAAACTAGCGGGATACATATATCATTATTATATATTTTTTGTGTCTCTAACTTTTGCCTGGACCGCCCTTTCGGGTTTTCAATCCACCGAGACGCTCATTTTTGCCTAAGCCGCCCTTTCGGGTTTTCAACTTAGCGAGCTATTCAGTTTTTTTTGTTTTTTTTAGGTGAAGTATTTCTTGACTGCATCGGAATTCACAGGACGAGTGAAATCCTCCCCATCCATAGTTGTAAGTGTCAAAGCACCGCCTGAAAAGGCTCTCTTAACAACATACGGACCCTCATAGTTCGGAGTCCACTTGCCCCTAGAATCGGGCGCGAAAGACAAAACTTTCTTGAGCACGAGGTCACCTTCTTGGAAAACACGAGGCTTGGCCTTCTTATCAAAAGCTTTCTTCATCCTCTGCTGATATAACTGACCGTGACACATGGCAGTCAATCTCTTTTCTTCTATCAAGTTCAGCTGGTCATAACGACTCTGAACCCATTCAACATCAATCAACTTGGCTTCCATCAAGACCCTCATTGACGGGATCTCCACCTCTATAGGGAGTACAACCTCCGATCTTGATTTAGCGATCATATCGTCGACATATACCTCAATCTCCTTGTGCATCATATCATGAAACAAGGTGGTCATAGCTCGTTGATAAGTGGCTCCGGCGTTCTTCAAACCGAAGGGCATCACTCGATAACAGAATGTTCCCCAAGGTGTGATGAATGTTGTCTTCTCCATATCCCCGGGTGCCATTTTAATCTGATTATATCCGGAAAATCCGTCCATAAACGAGAAGACATTGAATTTAGCTGTATTGTCTACCAACATATCAATGTGTGGTAGAGGGAAATCATCTTTCAGACTAGCTTTATTCAAGTCTCTATACTCCACACACATCCGGACTTTTCCATCTTTCTTAGGCACGGGCACCATATTGGCCACCCATTGAGGATATGTAGAAGTCACCAGGAACCCCGCATCAATTTGCTTCTGAACTTCTTCTTTGATTTTCACTGTCATATCAGGATGAGTTCTTCTGAGCTTTTGCTTTACAGGCATGCACTCAGGCTTTAGAGGTAGGAAATGTTGCACAATATCAGTATCTAGACCAGGCATGTCTTCATATGACCAGGCAAAGACGTCAACATATTCTCGTAGCAACTTAATCAACCCCTTCTTAACATATTCTTCAAGAAGTGCCCCAATCTTTACCTCTCGCACACAATCTTCAGACCCCAAGTCCACTGTTTCCAGATTCTCAAGATGCGGCTGAATGATCTTCTCTTCATGCTCAAGTAGCCGGGTGATCTCATCAGGAATCTCTTTAACATCATCTTCCTCTGCCTCAAATACAGGGAATTCAAAATTGGGAGATGGTGTTGGGTCATTATGTTCAATGGGTTTAGAAATCAACCTGCATAATGATTTTGGATATGAAAAGCTTTTTAGAAATCAAACAAGGCAAATCATTATGCATATGAAAAGATCGATTTTATTCTATTTTTTAGGGTTTTATGTGATCACCAATTTCATGCAAAAAGCAAAAAGGGAAAATAATTGGAAAAACAAACATTTAACATGAATTTATTGAATGAAAATATCATTGTTTTTATGCGCCAACAATATTATCACTCCTCCTTTTGGCATGGGAGAAGGGTTTTTAAACAAAGTGATCATTACGTTGACTTATGGACAACTGTTGGAATATCCACAGCGACCCAATTGTTGCAGACCCCTCCAGGGATGATGAAATTGCCAGAATCCTCTGTGTTTTCTTTTAAAACGGCAGCAGCCTCCTCATCTAGACCAGTGTGGATGAAACCTCCACTCTTGAATAAACCCTGCTTGTTGAAAGTACCAGAAGAAAAACCTATGCCAGCCTGGGACTCGTGCTCTAAGTGATCCATCAGTCTCGAAATGTTGGCTCTAGTGTAGTACCGGTGAGTCAGCTTGTCTTCAAAGTAAATGAAGGACACAGAGTTAGACCACAGGGCAAGGGACCGGAAACAAAACCTGCTTATGCATATGATGCATGCAATGCTTGTGCATTTGATTTGTTTTTTATTTCAAAGGAACTTTAGAGTTTTATTTGCAAATTCTGGAAATATTAAGCATTTTATCACATATGGAAATATCTCATCAAATAATATCAGGGAAAAGAAGTGCATCATCGTCAATCATATACAAGAGAAAAGGAAAATAATCATCCCATGGATCCCTAGAAACAATCATCTAAAGCTCGGGACACAGGAAGATAAGATGCGCGAAGCCTCTTCACCTCCCTCTCTTAGGCTGCCTCCATATCGGCCTTCTCTTTGGCGAGTCGATCATACCTCCTCTTCCAGAACTTAGAAGACTGAGGAAGTAGAGAAGTCCATACATCATCAGGGTCATCAATAACCTGATGCTCAAGAAACTCAATCAACGCATCCTTCTCCTTAATCTGCTGAAGCAACTCTTCACGTTCACGGATCCAGGCACGTGAACGGTCTTCGTCTTTCAACTCCTCTGCTCCTTGATTAGGGAGGGTTGAAGGCCCAGCCATAATCATAGGTGTAGGTCTCGGATACTCGTAAGGCATGAGATACTCAGACGCCCTCTTCCTAACCCAAACAGTGTAAGGCTCTAAAGCGTTGCAATCCTTAGGACCCAACTCTTTCCTTCCTTTCCTATGAATCTTGCGCCAAGCGTGGACCATCCTAGCTTTCAAGCCTTGGGGATCTTTACCATCTTGAAAGAATACACCCTCTAACAGAATGTTATTGGGTTTATCCTTTAGGGGGAACCCAAGTTGACGTCGTGCCAAAATAGGGTTGTAGTTAATCCCACCACATGTACCAAGAAGAGGTACATTGGAGAATTCGCCATAAGAGTCAATAATCTGCACACCATCATACACACGGTTATACCAAGAGATATCATCATTAGTGAGAGACATGAGTCTCGTGGACCACCGTAGACATCCCTTATTCTCCTTGAAGGCGACCGTCTGCAGTAAGTGAGAAATAAACCACTTATACAACAGAGGCAAACAACACACAATGACGCCACCACCCTTTGCATTCCTCATATGCAAAGAGAAATAGGTATCGCCCAACAGAGTCGGAACGGGATTAGGAGTAGAGAAAATCCTAATAGCGTTCACATCTACAAACTTGTCGATGTTGGGGAATAATACTAGCCCATAGATGAGAAGTACAAATATGGCTTCAAAGGCGTCCTCACTCATGGCCTTCCCATATATAGTAGCTTGAGCAATGAGGAACTCATAAGGGAGACCTTAAATTCCACCTTTGGTAGTCATATGAGCACCAACCAGAGATTCATCTATGTGTAACATGTCAGCTATCTCTTGAGAAGTAGGAATACTCTCCAAGCCACTGAACGGCACCTGATCCAGAATAGGTATACCCACAAGATAAGCATACTCCTCAAGGGTAGGCAAAAGCTGGAATCCGAAAACGTGAAGCAACGGTACAGGGGATCATAAAACTGCACCAATACACTCATCAATCCTTCATCCACCTGAGTAGTCAGAAGAGGAAGAAGCTTCCCAAAACGAGCCTTGAAACCCAAGGGATCTAATACATAAGATGTCAAATTCCTTAACTCTTTAAAGTCTGGTTGTCTGAAACTGTACTTCTTTGTATTCCTTCTTTGTCTTTCCATGTCTGAAAATTTTGCAAATAAACCTCTTAAGTTCCTTGAAAATTTTCTTATTATTTTGATGATATGAATGCAAATGGGTGCATGAATGCATGAATGCAACAATCACACTCAAGGATCAAGCAAGGCACACCAAACAAAGGTCATGGGATGGATCATGTTATCCTTAATATCAATCATCCATTTTGGTGGATTATGGTTTACACCTTATCAACACCCAAGTTCCATTGATATTAAGGATTCATGAACAGATCAACCATGAATCAGGGGTTTGTTGCAAGTCACGAGCATGGAGTTTAGGTTAAGAACCACCCAAAGGGAGTGTACTAAGGTTTAAACCTGCCAAACATGTTCTACAAAAGGTTCCCATAGTCATCATCCCATCTTTTGGATATTATCGGAGAAACGACTACTCGTATTCCAAAAAATATTCTCAAGAGAGACTCTTATGAGTGTAGTATCGCGTAACAATCGTATCAAATCTTACACTTGAACGACTTTCGCACTACATCCTAAGAATAGGCCAAGATGGGCTTGGTAAACTAAGGTCCTTGGCTTCTAAGGTCTATATTGGAAAGAGTAATGTCTAACCACAACTACTTGTGTGACATTATTGATCCCAACATGACCTCCACCAAGTGAATGGGCTTGCAAGTCAACTTGCTAAGGAATAACTCCACACAAGTCGACAAGACTATGCCATTCTCCTATCCTAAGTGCACTCGAGTTCGGGTATAGAACTCATCTCACAAAGATCACCAAGCATACAAGGAATTAATATTCAAGCAATTCAATCATTACATACAATACAGTAATCCCAAATTGCACAAAAATATGTCACAAAAAAAATATACAATACAATACAACAAATATGAAAAGTAGGCAAAACCCACTAGGATGTTTCGTTTTTCCCCAGCAGAGTCGCCACTTTTCTGTAGCGGGGTATTCGTTACCATTAGAGATATTGACTAAATCCAAGGTAAATCATACAAGTCGAGTCGCCACTGCACTTCTATTTATCCAAAGGAATGGTTAGAAAGCGAACAAAAACCTAAAAGTTTTATCGAATCAAAAACTAGTAAAAATGTTAGAGATCTGGGTAAGGGGGTTGGTTATGCAATGGGAAGGTGTTAGGCACCGAAAGCATCCTAGGTACTCCTAGGGAGCCCTTTTCACATTTGTTGTAAAGGTGGTTGTTTTTTTTTGTGAAAATTTATTTGTGCAAACATGATTGAAGGGATGAGAAAAAAATATACAAATTTATTTACATTTTGTGTTTGAATGGATGAACCCATTGCCTACGTACCATCTTAAAAAAAGGTTAGGATCAAAACCTCGTAGTTCGGGGTAAAAAAATTCAAAAAAAAGTTGGTGAATTGATTGGTCCAAAAACCTTAAGGTCTTTTGTTATCAAAGGGAGAAAACTCAACCTAAAACCATAAATCCACCATGTGAGGATAGCTTCAACATGCTAGTGAGGGGTTAACCCTATAATAAGCATGGAAGACTCATTGTCCATCACTAAGGATAAAGGTGAGTATTATATCTACCTCAAGGATAACTCAAACCTAATAGCTAATGGTTATAAAAAAAAAGGTTTGATTAAGAAGGTGGCCATTTAAACCACAAAAAGTATTTGAATGGGTTATATTTGCCAATTAAAAGTATTTACAAAAATAGGGTTAAAGTGGATTAAAAGGTTCAATTCAAAATAAGTGTTATGAAAAATAAGTTTTAAAATCAAAAGCATAAGGCTTAGGTTTCTAATGTTGAAAACAAAAGTTATTGTTTGCACAAAAAGTTTTGGCTTGGGTTAGAATGGGGAAGAAAAAAAAAGGGTTAAATTCCTAAACATACAAGAGATAAGGGAAAAGAAAATAAAACCACATTAGGAGTTCCCCTCTTGAGATCATATTGATGATCCAAGTAGCTCCCATCCTTTGGAATAAGCAGTCACAAACAAATATCTCAAGCCGTTAAGCACAGGTAATCGGAATAAACCTCTAGGGGGTATCCCTCAAATAAAGTGGAACACCAGGCCATCTCTGCAAGAGTCATGTGAGCCCTCACAAAAAACTCAACAAACAGGTTAGAGAAACAAGATAGGGTAATCAAGAGTTGCCCCCAAATCAAAATGTAACCACATGAATCATGCCAATAAAATTCACAAAAAAAGCTCACAAAAAGCAACCAAGGGCAGGAGGCCTAAACCTCTTGTCAAACACATACATTAAAAGGGTATCAAAAAATTTCAGGTTGAAAGTATAAAGTAGTGGAAATAGGGCATACCTGATTGGGGAGGATCGATTGAAATTGAGTTGCACCCGTGAGGTTTGCAGAGCAATCTGAGGGTTTGCCTCTGGAGGTTGCTATGAACTCTTTCAGCTCTTCTCTCACTTTCTTTTTCCTGCCAGGGTAATAGGAATGGCATGTCCTTTTGTTTCACTGGAAATCTGAATTTATAACCTGGTTTTTGTGGACCTGTGGGCTCAAATGAGAGAGGCCCAAGTCCAAATTTTTTTTTGTTATATTTTATTTATTTATTTATTTATTTATTTCGTTTTTTTTATTTATTTATTATTTATTTTTTTTAGTAAACAAAAGTAAGAGAAACAATGATGTATAATTCAAGCATGCTTGGTGTTCTCAAACCAATCACAAGGAGTCCCACCCAAAGGCAAAGGGAACCAAGATGCTCATGATCCTTGAGGCTATGCAAATGCAATGTTATGATGCCATGAGGGATCTTAGGGTCAAAATTGGGGTCTTACACCAACAAGTGAACCAATGTGAAGGAATTAAAGATTAATGATAGTTGTGAAAACTTGAATGTTTCAAGGGATAAAAGTGAGAGTGGGGAAACCAAGCAATGGAGAATTTTATGCATGAGTCCAAGATGAGAGTGAGAATGAGGTGACCTATTGCTACTACAACTTACTTGATTGATAAGTATCAGTCCACATGAATAGTCTTCAAGACATTTAGGAGGTTTTGAGTGAAAAATTGGTAGACTACTCGAATTTGAAGGTTTTCAGAACTTTGGTGCTTGTGCATATCTTTATGCTAGATATGTGAAATGCATCTTCATTGGTTATCATGCAGGTCTGAAGAGATAAAGATATGCAAGATAGACTTAGAGGATCAATGTGTTAGACGATAGGCTAATATCTAGAGGGGGGGTGAATAGATCTCAAATTGAAAAATTATTCAAAACTTTGATTTAGAAAAATTTATGGCGCGGAAGCAAGTGTAAAATATCTCCCGGATCCAAAATTGTCTAACTGAACCTTCTATTGAAAAACTCAGATATGCGTATGAGTACCAATGGTATGATAGTAATTCACAAGTTAGTTTATCAATACTTCAAGCACTAAATTAAATACTCTACTATAGTAACTATCTATCTCCAATGTCAACAACACACTAAAGACCATTAGACATAATTCATCAAATGATTTGCGTGAAATCAACAAAGTTTGGATATTATTGTAGTGTTTGTAGTTTTTAACAACCAATCATTATCAAATGGTAAGTGGTTACTACACCAACACAATTTATCAAAGATTTAAAAAGTTATTATCTAAACGATGTTGATGAAGAGATCAAAGTAATTAACAATTTGTGAACCAAAAAATAAATGATATATATATATATATATATATATATATATATATATATATATATATATATATATATATATATATATATATATATATATATATATATATATATATATATATATATATATATATATATATATATATATATATATATATATATATATATATATATATATAGAGAGAGAGAGAGAGAGAGAGAGAGAGAGAGAGAGTACGCAAGGATTTGTTTAGGCGGTTCCCTAATCGACCTCTCTATGGGTATGTTTTCCATCAATTCGATTTCAAATTGAGATATTAATATAATAAATCTTACTTTGCAAATGTATTAATACAAGAGATAAGAAATCAAATACCACAAACCATAGGTTTGTTCTTGACTCTAGCACCTCCAAAAACCTTGATCAAGTAACCAACCATGCCGCTTCAATTCACATGTTGTTGCTACTTTCTTGCAAGGCACCCGTTGTCCCAAGGCTTTCACCCGACTGAATTTATCCCAAGTGCATGATCATGTAACCAACAAAGTCACTTCAATTCATGCGTTATTGCTACTTCCTTGCATGACCTCCTTGTCTCAAGGCTTTCACCTGGCTGAATTAATTCTAAGCGCACACTTGTGAACCCAAGATTTGTCAACATAATCCAATGTTTCACGCTACTCCCTTGTCGACACACCTAGTCTCAAGGCTTTTACTCAATCAAATTTGAATTGTACAATCTTGTCCAAAATCTTCAAACCCTAAATATCTTGAAGGAAAATCCCACCTTGATTTTCTTATTTGAATCCCTCAAAGATCGCAACCCAATATTCTTGGTACAACAAACCTAATTATACATTATCAATCCTAATCTAGATGGCACACAATAAAAAAATGATCATGTATAGTTTGATTGTGTGTATGCATAAATTGAATTGAAGATGATGAGATGCTTTGAAATCATGGATTCATGTAGGTTTTACTCACTATAGAAACCTTACTAGAGATTGATGCATGTATGAAGTATTTATATGCATGGGTGATTTAGGGAAAAAAGGATATGCAAATAACTTGGAGAAAATATGAACTTTTCAAAAAATTTATCATATAGGTCGACCTGTAAGATCTATGCACCGACCTGTAAACAACATGCGTCGATCTGTTCAAGATCATGCGTCGACCTGTAACAATTATGTACTTTCTATGTGTCGATCTGATGAGTCAACACATGAAATAGAAGCTATATACTTTAATATTGCAGCATACGCGTCGACCTATAAAATGCATGTATCGACCTATAGTAGTGAAAATGTTTCTATAGGTTGACCTGTAGACAACATGCGTTGACCTGTAGACAACATGTGTCAACCTATAAACACATGTGTCAATCTATAATGCGATTTTTTCACAAATACTTATTTTTCATGTATTTTTCACCAAAGTTTCACAAAAACTTATTTTTCATGCATTTTTCACAAAAACTCATTTTTCATACATTTTTTATTAAAACTTATTTTTCATGCATTTTTGATGAAAACTTATTTTTCATGCATTTTTATGCATGAGACCTTTTCCAAGATGTTTCCAAATTCTTTTATGCTTCCTAATTCTAAGATGCACATAGAGAATCAGAGGATACCATCCAATATACGATAACGCTAAAGTATCCTAGTTTTTACATCATACAAAATACATCTAAGCGAAGTTGCACTCACACAATGTTCATTATAAACAGGGATATTACTTGTGATGAGATCCGTATGAGGATAAAGTGAAAAGACTTGGAAGTTAAAGACTTAGAAAGTATGGTGTAGAAGACTTAGTTTGAGGTAAAAGCTCCTATTAGTGAGATTATATTATGAAGATGTGTAGGCTCCTATTTCAAGTTCTAGAGAAGTACAACCACTAAGGAATCAGTATGTCAATTTTATCTGTTATGCTTTAAATATGGATGAACTGCAAGACTCATAACAAAAAAACTTCAAGGAGGCATTTGAAAGAAAAAAGAGTCATAAACGGCCCCCAATCAGGAACATGCTTCTCCTTCTCGTCCTTTCCTCACCCGCCTAAACTATATTTTTTTAAAAGCATGTTTTTTTATAGAAATAAAATAAATAATTATACTAAATACTCGTCATTTTAAGAATAATCGTAATACTTGATCATTTTTTTATTTAATTTATATTTAAAAATAAACAAATAATAACTCTAATAAACTTACTATCTTAAGATAAAGAAGGGAAAATAGGTAATAAACTTATTAAAAATAAGGGTAATAAATTAAATTTAATAGGTTGGGGTGGGTGTGGGGTGGGTACTAGCATCTCTCAACCTCCTAATTAAAAATCAGATTTTTCTCGCACCCGCCCTCAATTAAATTGATTTTTCCATGTTAGATTAGGGGATGTGGAAAGTTGGTCGGCCGGGTTCAATTTTTTTTTACTATGCCCATAAAATATAGTTCTAAAAATCAATATAATCTTGAGTTAGAACAAATAGATGTCAACAAATATTTTTTACATGCAGACCTTGAGCAACTTGAACGTTTGTAGGGGACAAATCTAAAGTGTGTCTTTTGAAAAAATATGTGCGTGGATTGAAGCAAAGTCTCGTATAAAATAATTATATAGTGTCATACGGTGAACTGGACTTTTTTGTGGTTTTAATCGCAATGTCGCGGTTAGCAAGAGTCGCCACCGACTTTTCTTTTATCCAATAAGGAAAGGTGGAAAAGAACAGAAAAGACCTTAATTTAGATTTTGGGTTCGGGAGGTACATTATACAAAGGGAAGGTGTTAGCACCCTTTGTATCCATGGTTATCCATGGGCTCTTAATTGCTCGATCACTTATATTATTTTTGTCTGAAAAAAAGTGTTTGTGAATTGTTTGGAAAATTGTTTTGAAAAGAGAATTTAACTTTGTAATGATTCTTGTATGAATGTATACAAAGTGATTATCTCGTTTAGTTTTGAAAATTGTTTAGAAAAATATAACTCGGTAATGATTCTAGTATGAATGTATACCAAGTGGTGATTTTCTGAAGGTATTTTGAAAGGTGTGAGGTGTGAAAAAAATGTTTTAGGTTGTGAGCCAGCAATTAAGAGTTATACCGACCCAAGGTCTTTATGAGTATTTCCTATCCTTATGAGGGTAAAACTGTCCTTATTATTGAGAAATAAGTAGTTTTATCCTTTGGATGTAAAAGGGTCATCGTAGGGTCATCGATTGGTCATTGAAGGCAACAGTTACGAGGATACCTTAGCATTCGAAGGGACTATCATCTTTTAACCGTAGGCAACATCGGAGGGTCATCGAGGGACAAAGTTGTATATTCGAAGGCAACATCCGAGGGACTATAATTTATTTTATGATGATTTAACCGAAGGGTCTTTGCTAAGGGTATCCCCACGTTTGCGGGACATGACCGTAATATCGTAATCGTAAGGCAACAAAGAGAGGTCCAAGATCACTTATTCAAAGGCAAAGTTTTACAATTAATTATATAATTAGGATGAAACTCCACATTAAAATTATTAAAAATAATATATTAAAAAATTAATACATTAGAAATTAATACATTAAAAATTAATTTAGGGTGAAACTCCACAAGGGTATCCCACAAATAAAGTGGAATACCTAGCCAATAACCTTTTCCTGGGATATGTGAACCTTTACGAAACTCAAAAAAAGAAACATGTCAGAACACCAAATCAGGGTGCAATCGAAGATTACACCGGAGAAATATCACAACAATAAATAGGATAGGATGAATAATGCATGGCTATGATAAAACATAAAAAAAAACAGAATAGAAAAGTCAGCTACTGTCTCGTTCGCCTCTGCCTCGCCTAGCGAAGGCCAGGCGAATACTCGCCCCAGGCTCGCCTAGCGAGGTGCTAGCGAGCGGCCACGGATTTTGAATTTGAAAACAGCCCCACGTTAGGAACTTTGAATTTTATGGCATTTTATCACAGGAATAACATGATCAAACATTCAGGGTATTCAGGCATATTTAAATTCCCATACGAAAGCAAATTATATATCAACATTTAATCATGATGCATTATATATGTAGATATGGCCAATTGAAAGTATAAACAATAGAGATACGCAAACCTGTTTGCCAATTCAAGGTTGAAGGGATTGACCACTTGTAGTATCAGAATAAGTTAGGCAGCGGGAATTGGACGGCGATGGCTTCGGTGCAGATGGGCTGCCTTCAGGGTTTCTTTACTCTGAATTCTCCGGGTAGGCAGGGTTCCTATGCCAAAGTTTCTATCCGTCCTTCTCTGTTCTCTCTCTTTCTTTTTCCTCAAGGTTTTGTTCCAAGGAAACCTCAGAGTGTTTTGCTTCTCTTCCTTCTTTCTCCAGTAAATCTCCCAGTGTAAACTCCAAGTCTAACTCCCAGTGTCACTCCCCTACTGAAACTTCAGTATTTATAGACTAATTTCGTGGGTAATGGGCTTGGAATGAGGGAGACCCAAGTCCAAAATAATTTGTTATATTATATTTTATTTATTTAATTAATTAATTAATTAATTAATTAATTAAATTTTTTTTTTTTTTTTCGTTTTTTTTTTTTTTTTCGTTTTTTTTTTTTTCGTTTTTTTTTTTTTTTTCAGGAAAAATGATGGGTAAATTTTGGGGTATGACAGCTGCCCCTGTTCAATATTCTTGGACCGAGAGAGTTAGAATGGTGTATACGCCATTCGTGGTCTGGAGGTGGAAGATTATTGAACACTAGAATGCCCCAAAAATTTGCACTTGAGAATCGACAGTTGGTCTTGATGGAGATGGGCTTAAAGATGCCATCCGGGAGGTTTGATGACGAAAGCTTCAGATCGTGCCGTATATTAGGCCAATTTGAAGACATGGGTGCCACACTGGGTCGTACGTTAGACCGTATAATGAGTCATCCATTAGGCTGCCGACTTCGCTGGGGAGTCGGAGTGTGTCATATGCTGTTGGGGATAAAGGATCAGAATGGACCATACGCTAGATCGTATCTGAGTTGCAGAATGAGTCGTACGTTAGGCTGAATCTGATGACGAAAGGGGTAGTCGTATGTTAGACTACACTTCAGAAATGTACCGTATGTTAGGTAGCATTTGAGGGGATGGACATCCGAACGGGTCGTACGTTAGACCGTCGCAGAATGAGTCGTCTGTTAGGCCGCATCTGATGATGAAAGCGGTAGTCGTACGCCAGACTACACTTCAGAAATGTACCGTACGTTAGGTAGCATCTGAGGGTTGTAAGATCCAAACGGGTCGTACGTTAGACCGCGTTGGGGTTGTTGAAGTTCAGAATGGATCGTACGTTAGATCGTATCCGAGTTGTAGAATGAGCCGTCCGTTAGGCTGCATCTGAAAAAGAAAGTAGTCGTACGCTAGACTACACCCCTGAATGTACCGTACGCTAGGCAGCATCTGAGGATTTGAAGGTCCAAATGGGTCGTACGTTAGACCGCATTGGAGTTGCTGAAGAAGTCATATGTTGGGCTGAATCAGAATGAACCGTACGTTAGGCTGTATCTGATAACCTGTATATGTTGTACTTGCAATAAATGTCTGGGATGGGCTTAGAGATGCCATCGTTAGGAGGATATCGAAGTGTTGTCAGAATGAATGTTCCCATGAACTGTATTTGAAATATGTATCTGAATCTTGAATGTGATTGATAAAGGTGTCTGTCTGAATGAACCTTCTACTTTGACTATATCAGGAGGATAAATAACCTGCAAAGAAAAGTTAGCTTCATGCTATGTCATGATGTATGAGATGTTTCGTGTTATGCTAAAATAAATGCGAATGTTGTATGCATGCGTATGCTGTGAAATGATGTAATGAATGAGTTATGCGTATGAGAAGTTCTGCTTGGGGACTCTACTGGGGAAAATAAATCCCCATCTACTGATTGGAGATATTTGTAACGATGACCCTTTCTCGGCAGGGGGTTCTTGATTCTGTCTGATGGTAGAAATATTCCACAGATCTTGGCTGAGGATGGATGAGATGATCAATCTGTCTGATGATGCCGACCTCTGTTGGGGAGTAACTGGCTGTGCCGGGGAATACTGCTAATTTCTTCTGAGGAATAACAGACTTGCTGGGGGAATAGAATTGGTAGCGGATTCATTGGAAGCATGGTTAGACCTTCTCCTCGATCCTGAAGTCGGGTAGTAATTGCTATTGCTATTCTACACATATATTTTGGTAAACATTTATCATATTCAAATGCACATATTAATTCAAATTAAATCAATGGACATTTACGCAACCAAAACAGAAAAGTAAAAACAAAAGCATCTTTTTTTTGAAAGAGGGTTGTATTGATTTTGAAAGGAGGCCTATAAACAGGCAATTTGTGTACAAGGAGACAGAAATCCTAGTAAGAGGAAATTGTCGAAAACAAAGAGAAAGCTATGTGGAAGAAGTCCTATTGATTTTAAGCCTACTACTGTCATTATGTCTTCGAGCATCTCATCCCTTGCTGTCGGATAGAAGTGATTGGCTTGGTCAGTCCCTCGAACTTGGATGAAAGTTGACTGAGAACGGGACATAGTCATACGCTTTAATCCCTAATTTTTGCCTGGACCGCCTTTTCAGGTTTTCAGTCCACCAGGATACCCTTTTTTGCCCAAGCCGCCTTTTCAGGTTTTCGACTTGCCGGGTGTACATTTTTTTTTTTATATATCCCTAATTTTTGCCCGAACCCTTTTGGTTCGCCGGGATGCCCTTAGTTTTGCCTAGATACGTCGATCTAGCGGGTCTCTTTTATGCGTAGTATTTTTTAACTATGTCCGCGTTCACGGGATGTGGGAAGTCTTCACCATCCATAGTAGCGAGTATCATGGCTCCACCAGAGAATACCTTCTTAACCACAAATGGCCCTTCGTATGTGGGAGTCCATTTGCCTCTGGGATCACCTTGTGGTAGAATGATACGCTTGATCACCAAGTCGCCAAGTTGGTACACCTGTCTCTTAACTCTTTTGTTAAATGCCTGGGTCATGCATTTCTGATATATCTGCCCATGACAAACAGCCGCAAGTCTCTTCTCATCAATCAGATTTATCTGATCGAGTCGAGTCTGAATCCATTCATCTTCATCTAAGCCCGCCTCTTTCATGATTCTTAGAGAGGGAATTTGAACTTCCACTAGTAAGATGGCTTCCATTCCATAGACTAAAGAGAACGGAGTTGCCCCTGTCGTAGTGCGCACTGAAGTGCGATAACCGTAAAGAGTAAAGGGTAACATCTCATGCCAGTCTTTGTATGTTACTGTCATTTCTTGCATGACCTTCTTGATATTGTTAGCAGTCCCCACGGCGCCGTTCATCTTTGGCCGGTACGGAGAAGAGTTATGGTGTTTTATTTTGAACTGCGTGCAGAGTTCAGTAATCATCTTGTTGTTCAAATTAGTACCATTGTCAGTGATAACTCTTTCAGGAGACAGCAGGTTTCTCAAATAGGTATTTGATAGAATCCATCTTAGAAGTCAATAAGGTGGTATGATTCAACATATACTGTCTTAGTCGGCGAGCAGCCCAGGCCAAAGCACAGCAAGCTTTCTCGGGCTGTGAGTATCTTGTTTCACAGTCGGTACCTTTTGCTAAGGCAGTATATGGCATGCTCTTTTCGACCAGACTCGTCATGTTGCCCCAACACACCTCATTGAATTTTCTAACACGGTCAAATACGTAATTAAAGGTCTTCCTTCAACTGGTGGCATCGGAACTGGAGGTTCTTGGCGATATTTCCTGATTTTGTCATAAGCTTCTTGGCATTCATCATTCCATACCATCTCTTGATTTTGTCTCAGTAATTTGAAGATGGGTTTGCAGGTAGCAGTCAAGTGTGGAATGAATCGGGCAATGTAATTCGAGTGCCCCAAGAAACCTCTGACTTCTTTCTTGTTTATTTCAGTACCCAGATTTACAATTTCAATTGATTCCTCATGCGGCTGTATAGTCTTTTCTTCTTGCAGTAGTCGGGCAAGTTCTCCAGGGACTTCACAATCTTCCTCGCTTCCATCCTCGGCTTGGTAGATTGGATTTTCAAAGTCATAATGAACAGTAGCAGAGTCATTACCAACAGGATCCAGAGTGGATATGGATCGGCAAATTGTTACGTGAGTGTGTGCAAGAAACATAGCTTGTTTGAAAAATGACAGGAAAGATAAAGAGCGCAATATTTGAATGCAAAAAGTCCATTGATTTATTGAATATAAATATGCTTATGAAAATGACAAAACCCTTAACAAATTAGCTATTGTGCCTCGGGCATAGACACAATGCTTTAAGAAGTTTGATTGTAAAAGAAAATTAAAATTTGCAATTCTAGAATAAACAATAACAATTACTCCTGACTAAAGGAAATCGGGATAATGTCTTCAGTCTTCCAATTGTTGAGTCCGTCACCAATTGTTGGGAAAATCCAGCTATCCAAGTCGCAATCACTATCAGCATCTTCCATAGCATTAATCTGATTTTTGACTATCTTTCCAGAGTTAAACCCCAGGCCAGCTTTATCAGACTTGTACGATACATTGATCAGTTGACCCCAACCAGCACGATCACCATTTTCAACCGCGGCTTGAGCATCTTTCAGAGAGATCATGACAGGGGGAGCACGAACAACCTTGGGCACAAGGGGAGTTGGCTTAAGGACAGGACTGGGTGGAGGAACCACTTCAAATGACTGAGAAGGAGTCTCAAAGAATTCACCATCCATCTCGACGTATTTGAAGGCTTGCACACTACTGACAATATACTCTTCTTCTCCACATACAGTGACAACCATGCCTGCTATTGGATACTTCAGCTTTTGATGAAGCGACGAAGCTACCGCACCTGCCCCATGGATCCAAGGGCGCCCCAACAAGCAGGAGTAGGCGGGACGAATGTCCATCACGTGAAAGGTAGTGTTGAAGACTTGAGGTCCTATCTTGATAGGGAGAACCACTTCACCATAGACAACACTCTTCGCACCATCGTAAGCACGCACCACAACATCACTAGGTTTCAGTTCAATGCTTTTATAGTCAAATTTATCGAGTACAGCTTTCGGGAGCACATTCAAGGAAGAGCCGTTGTCGATCAACACGTGAGCCAGGGTGATCCCCTCACACTCGATGGAGATATGCAGAGCTTTATTGTGATTCTTTCCTGCTGGCGTCAGGTCAGCATCGGAAAAGCCTAGGCCATTGTCAACAGTCAAATTAGCAACATAATGTTCGAATTGATCGACGGATGTTTCTTGAGGCACATGAGCGGTCTTCAAGAATTTCATCAACGCATTGGCATGGGATTCAGAAGATAACAATAAAGAAAACATTGAGATTTTAGACGGAGTATGCCCCAATTGTTCCACTACATCAAAATCGCTCTTACGGATGATTTTCAGCATCTCTTCCATTTCCTGTTTGGCAACATCTTCAGAAGTAACTTCGACCGATGTCTCTGACTGAGGAGGATTGACTGGTCTTTTTCCTCGAATTTCGGGAGCGGGAGGTGAGATTTCTGGGGAGTAGATCCTTCCACTTCGAGTAACTTTACTAGTCCCCACAATATCATTAGGATTAGCGGAACTACCAACCTGCTTTATGCCATGGATGTAAACGTCGCCTCCATAGTTCCACGGAATAGCTTTGCTGGAGGAATATGGCACGGGGCCAGGTGCGGTAATAATCAGGGGAGCCACTTTGGGCTCAGCGGTAATCTTCACAGGCACTCTAGTAGCGGTAATCTTCACTGGAGCTTTGGACCTAGTAATCACAGATACCTCTTCAATAGAGTTGTCCACCTTAGGAACCCTTTCAAATAGAATTGTACGATCATCCATCAGCCGTTGAATGCCGTTCTTCAACTTCAAACAATCATTGGGTCGGAGTACACAGAGATCGCAATCTTCAGCACAACCTGGAAATAAACCAACTTGCAATAAATTCTTCTTAACGATCAGGAGAGGAGATGCTAAATCAGCAACGTCAGCAACGTGAGAATTGTCGTCCACAACATTAACATTCTGGTCATGATTAGGCATAGGTGCTGTGATGACATTGGGGGTCGCCGGAGGATCAAATTCAATTTCTCCAGCGTCGATCATATCCTGAATCTTGTTCTTCAACAACCAGCAATCATTCGTATCATGCCCGGGGCTATCGGAGTGATAGGCACACCTGGCGTTGGGATTATAACGAGGAGAAGTAGTGTTGGGATTTGCAGGAGGGCCTCTGAGGGTAATCAAATTGGCCTTTAACATACTCTGCAGTGCTTGGGTTAAAGTCATATTGATCTTGGTAAACTGTCTTCTCGACCTGTCTTGTCTGTGTTGGAAGTTCTGAGATGGCGGTGCGGCAATTGTAACTGCCCCAACAGTATGGTCACGATTCTTCTTGTTATGCTTCCTCTCACTGTACACAGCATTTGATTCATTCTTTCCCTGATAGGACTTTTTGGTGCTTGCAGAAGTAGCTGCCTGTATCTTTCCACTTCGAATGCCGCTTTCAACCCGTTCACCTGTCAAGATAAGTTCAGTGAAACCTGACGAGGAACTTCCCAGTAGATGGCTGTAGAATGGGCCAGTCAGTGTACCCATGAACATGTCCACTAACTCTCGATCAGTCATAGGGGGTTTGACTCTGCCAGCCAAATCTCTCCACTTTTGAGCATATTCTTTGAAACTTTCTTTAGAGCCCATAGTCATATTTTGTAGCTGTAGCCGAGTAGGCGCTAACTCAGAATTATACTGGTAGTGCTTGTAGAAAGCTGTTGCTAAATCAGTCCATGTGCGGATGTTAGAGCTCTCAAGCTGATAATACCACTCTAACTGTGTGCCAGACAGACTCTCTTGGAAGAAATGAATCCACAGTTTCTTATCAGTAGTGTGCGGCTGAATCTTTCTCACATAAGCCCTTAGATGCATCTGAGGACAAGAGGCACCATCATACTTAGTGAAAATGGGAACCTTGAATTTGCGGGGAATGACCACATCAGAGACCAGACCCAAGTTTTCGAAATCCAGACCGGGCACTTTCTGCCCCTCCATAGCTAGCATACGTTCTTCCAGCAACTTGTACTTATCATCCTTCGGAGAGTACTGTTCATGTTCATAATCTTCATCGTCGTCCTCAGAATTGACGAGATTAGGATTCTCATCTTCCGAATCATTCTCGGTCTCTTCTTCTGAATCCTTCGGAATTCTAATCTTGACTCCTGTAACCTGTCCCTTAAGCCTTCTCCCCGGGTTGATGTAACCCACAGGCTTCTGGTCCTTCTTCTTCTCCATCAAAAGAGCTTTCAGTTCTTCCTGCCCCTTAGATAAGCTCAGCATCATTTCCTGGAATTGAGCATTCTGGGCCTGGAGATCTTTGACAGTTTGTTCGAGAGCCATTGTTCAATCTGTTTGAATCTGCTGGAATCTGTTTGATAGGAAAATCGTGAGAACACTAATCCTTTAGAATACCTGTTACGCGATGCAATGCAATGTATGAAATGTTTTCAAGGACTTTCGGGATTTAACTTTGCATAAACTAACAAAAAGAGCTTTTTTTTTCTTTTCTCTTTTGTTTTTGCTTTTGTTTTTATTTTTTCTGTTTTTTTTTTTAGCAGAGTTAAATCCCTAAATCCTTGAAATGGTTAGTACAATGCCATGATGTTATGATGTTATGTTGTTATGATGTCATGTTGTTAGATAAATAACAAGCACAAGCAAGTCACACAACAATCATTCCTAGGTTTTAAGGCTTGCGTGAGTTCCATAGGTAAATACCCTCCCCACTGAAGTTTGGTTGGTTCAACCTGTCTTAGAATAGTAACCGGGTTCTAGAAGGATCTCAAATCATTGACCTTTCCTTAAGTCCACTTCAGTGCAACACCAAGTGGTTGACCGAAGCTTCCCTAAAGTCCAATCTCAAAGAGTGTAGTATCGAGTCTCAACCAACTCCAGTCGGAACCGAAGCCAGTTATCTCACTACTTTCTAATGGCCAGGATGAGTCAATTAGGGTTCTAAAGGTCTGGTTAATGCTTTTATGACACCACGCGAATGCCAAATATTTCCTCAACTAACATGAGGAACATCAGGACATCCAAAGTGCCACATTAACCGTAGCCATCATTTTGACCATTCCAGTATACGCCGGACAGTCGCGATGATCTCTTGCTACTTACCTAAGGTACACTAGATCCGGGTGTAGGATCTTTCACTCAAGCATAACATACCCAAGCAATCCCTTAAAAATAAATCAGACAAATTGAATAAGTGATCTTGTTTTTAAGGTAACCTCTCTTTTTAAGGTCCCCAGCAGAGTCGCCAGTTCTGTCATACGGTGAACTGGACTTTTTTGTGGTTTTAATCGCAATGTCGCGGTTAGCAAGAGTCGCCACCGACTTTTCTTTTATCCAATAAGGAAAGGTGGAAAAGAACAGGAAAGACCTTAATTTAGATTTTGGGTTCGGGAGGTACATTATACAAAGGGAAGGTGTTAGCACCCTTTGTATCCATGGTTATCCATGGGCTCTTAATTGCTCGATCACTTATATTATTTTTGTCTGAAAAAAAGTGTTTGTGAATTGTTTGGAAAATTGTTTTGAAAAGAGAATTTAACTTTGTAATGATTCTTGTATGTATGTATACAAAGTGATTATCTCGTTTAGTTTTGAAAATTGTTTAGAAAAATATAACTCGGTAATGATTCTAGTATGAATGTATACCAAGTGGTGATTTTCTGAAGGTATTTTGAAAGGTGTGAGGTGTGAAAAAAATGTTTTAGGTTGTGAGCCAGCAATTAAGAGTTATACCGACCCAAGGTCTTTATGAGTATTTCCTATCCTTATGAGGGTAAAACTGTCCTTATTATTGAGAAATAAGTAGTTTTATCCTTTGGATGTAAAAGGGTCATCGTAGGGTCATCGATTGGTCATTGAAGGCAACAGTTACGAGGATACCTTAGCATTCGAAGGGACTATCATCTTTTAACCGTAGGCAACATCGGAGGGTCATCGAGGGACAAAGTTGTATATTCGAAGGCAACATCCGAGGGACTATAATTTATTTTATGATGATTTAACCGAAGGGTCTTTGCTAAGGGTATCCCCACGTTCGCGGGACATGACCGTAATATCGTAATCGTAAGGCAACAAAGAGAGGTCCAAGATCACTTATTCAAAGGCAAAGTTTTACAATTAATTATATAATTAGGATGAAACTCCACATTAAAATTATTAAAAATAATATATTAAAAAATTAATACATTAGAAATTAATACATTAAAAATTAATTTAGGGTGAAACTCCACAAGGGTATCCCACAAATAAAGTGGAATACCTAGCCAATAACCTTTTCCTGGGATATGTGAACCTTTACGAAACTCAAAAAAAGAAACATGTCAGAACACCAAATCAGGGTGCAATCGAAGATTACACCGGAGAAATATCACAACAATAAATAGGATAGGATGAATAATGCATGGCTATGATAAAACATAAAAAAAAACAGAATAGAAAAGTCAGCTACTGTCTCGTTCGCCTCTGCCTCGCCTAGCGAAGGCCAGGCGAATACTCGCCCCAGGCTCGCCTAGCGAGGTGCTAGCGAGCGGCCACGGATTTTGAATTTGAAAACAGCCCCACGTTAGGAACTTTGAATTTTATGGCATTTTATCACAGGAATAACATGATCAAACATTCAGGGTATTCAGGCATATTTAAATTCCCATACGAAAGCAAATTATATATCAACATTTAATCATGATGCATTATATATGTAGATATGGCCAATTGAAAGTATAAACAATAGAGATACGCAAACCTGTTTGCCAATTCAAGGTTGAAGGGATTGACCACTTGTAGTATCAGAATAAGTTAGGCAGCGGGAATTGGACGGCGATGGCTTCGGTGCAGATGGGCTGCCTTCAGGGTTTCTTTACTCTGAATTCTCCGGGTAGGCAGGGTTCCTATGCCAAAGTTTCTATCCGTCCTTCTCTGTTCTCTCTCTTTCTTTTTCCTCAAGGTTTTGTTCCAAGGAAACCTCAGAGTGTTTTGCTTCTCTTCCTTCTTTCTCCAGTAAATCTCCCAGTGTAAACTCCAAGTCTAACTCCCAGTGTCACTCCCCTACTGAAACTTCAGTATTTATAGACTAATTTCGTGGGTAATGAGCTTGGAATGAGGGAGACCCAAGTCCAAAATAATTTGTTATATTATATTATATTTTATTTATTTAATTAATTAATTAATTAATTAATTAATTAATTAATTAATTTTTTTTTTTTCGTTTTTTTTTTTTTTTTTTTTTTTTTTTTCAGGAAAAATGATGGGTAAATTTTGGGGTATGACATATAGTCAGTTTGATGATTTTTTTTTTCTAAAATATAGTTTTCGGAGAAATGATTACAATAGTTATATATACATATTAACGAGGAATGATGGAGTTATTCTCTACGTATTTTTATTTTTTGATGATATCTTTATGGAAAACTCAAGGAAGGAAGAGATTGATAAGATCAATAAGATAATAAATGGAGAATTTGAGATAAAAAACAGTGGGGCAAAGAGGTATAAAATGGTGGAGTAATTTAGAATGTTTGATGTTAAAATTGGCAACCCTCTTTTAAATCATCACATTAGAATTTAAGTTATGCAATGTCTTCAAACCTAAGATAAGAAGTTGAAGGAGAATAATTCTTACGAAAATGGGGTTGGAAGCATCGTGTATAAGATGTGTATGTAGTATACCAAACTTAATATGTTTCATTATCATAACAAGTCAACTTAAGAAAAATATAAATTGAGTTTATTGAGAATATTTAAAATGATTTCTAAGGTAGTTGAATGGTTCTTGAAAGGATTTGAAGTACACCATGACAACTCAAGATAGAATATTTTAAAGTGTTTTGTGGATGCTGACTATGCGGAGATTATTGACACTAGAAAATTCTTGTATGGTATTGTCTTTATATTATTTTGAACAACTATAATTTAGAAAACAAATCAATAATATCTAGTCACTTTATCTCCTGACTCAAGCAAAGTATTTTGTTCTAGTTGAAGGGATAAAAAATGCAATTTGGGTAAGAGGTGTGATAAGAATGCTAGAAATCACTCAAGAATGTGTTAAAATACATTGTTATAATCAAAGTTAAATTGATTTGTCAACCTATCAAGTATATCATGAGAAGATAAAATATATTGATACTCGTCCACACATCATTAGAGACATGGTTGAGTCAAAGAAAATTATGGTTGATAATGTTGTTTTGGAAGATAATACGCAATATGTGTTCATAAAGTTATTACCTAGGTCAAAGTTCAAGCAATGTATGGACTTGATCAATTTTGTTAAAGAATTATACAAACTTAAAGAGAGTAATAAAATAGTTGATGGATAAATTAGCATCACCATTATTTTGACGTCAACGTTGAGATATGTGAAAGTTGATTTGAGACTCGACATTCTAAGCTATTTGACTATTGCTTCACTCAAAAGATGTCCAAAAAGGACAGTGAGGCAGCTAGCCGATGGAAATTGAGGCAATTCAAACCTACCTCATCACGAAGTCAATAAGGTGAAATGTGAGGTAGATGTCTTATAACTTATCTCATACTTAAGCTATTTTTTTTTTTCATTTTGCTGAGAGGGAGCGATTTTATAGAGAAAGAAATTTAAAGACGTAGAATTTTTTTTAAAGATTTTTCATTCTAAGAATTTTGGAAGATCTTTGAATGTAATCTCCAAAATTAGAAACACCTTTAAATACATTAAAATTGAGTAATTCAAATATTTAAAAAAAATATTATTTAATCACAAATATAAAAAATTAGGAAATGTTGTCGGTTGAATACCATATATCAATAAATTTTATTTGTATATGTTGTTTGTTATTTTTTACACAAATCTAATTTCATCTCATTGTATATATTTGTAGAAATATAAGTGAAAATGTTCTACATTAATAAATTTATAAAACGAATTTATAACTAGATGAGTGTGGGTGCTTCCTTGCAGTTCCACTTTATGAAGACATAAAGTAGAACAAAGCATGATCACGTGGTTATAAATGTAAATAAATAAGAAAGTAAAAAGTAAATTAAAATCGTATTATAGGGATTCTGAATAACATGGTGTGTAGGCCACGATTTGTATTGTCACCTAACTTTCAATGTATTGTGTTTTTATTTGAGGTTTGATGTCTCGTATTTGGAAAATAATTGTTCGTTGGATAGTGCTGTTGTGCATGTGAAAGTGGGACATTTGCAGTCTCCACGTCAAAATGGGGAGAACTTAAGTACAAACAAAAAAATAGTGGATCCCTCTGTGGTGTTGGCTATTTTGGGATATTTCCAGATATTTTTAAAGTGAGTATGCGTCTTAGACTCTATTTATTTATAAACGAGTGAGTATTTAATAAAACAGTTCATAGTAGACTCTTAAAATATTGATTTTTTTATCATTTTAAGATATATAGAGTCAGGATCAAATGACATTAAAATGTCAAACTTAATAACATGATATTTTTGATAATTTTTTATCACACATTCGTATAATAAAATTTATCTTAAATTAAAAATTATTATTATTATTATTATGAGATTCACCACTTATTATTATTATTATTAGTAACATGACTCTTCTGATAAATCTGAATTTTCTTTTCTTAAACTTTTGTGTTGAAATGATATGAGTTTGTGTTGAAATGATATGAGATATAGTTAAATATTTATTTTGGATAACGAGTGTATTGAGAATTGTAGGGTGGTAAAAAGTATTCTAAGTGTTCATTTATTTTTTCTAACAATTAACATTTGCCTTTTTGGTTCGATCAAGGAATATGAATGCTTAGTATATTATATGGTTGTCAGCTTTGTCGGATATTCTACGTCAAAAATAATTATTAATTTTGTGAAAGTGTTGTTGAACTTTCGTTAAAAGTTCCGCAAAAAAGTTCTGACTAGAGAAAATTGATGGAAGAATAATTTTTTCTTGTGAAAAATTCATGTCAAGGATATTATGATACAATATGAATTATATCATGTGTTAGATAGTATATGGGTATTGATTGTCATTGATGCAAGACGTGTTTTGAGATTATGGCGGTGGTTCAATAACTTCATGCAAACATATAAGTTACAACATAAATTTGCGGTCTGGTTTTTAATATATGAAAATTCTTAGAGTGATTACTCTAACTAAAATATTCTCTTTATCGAGTAGTATGATAGTTTAGTTGAACTATGATTGTCGATTAGGATTGAAACTGAGTTGAGTCGAGTCGAACTCGCGTCGATAAGAATTGGTTCAGTTCAAAACTTGACTCGAGTTTGAAATTAACTTTTATTAAGCTCAAACTCAACTCATTTTAAAGTTCACGAACTTTTAGGTTTAACTCGTTAGGTTCAGTTTGTTTGTTTCACGGACTTAAATGTCATTTTTTTAAAAGTCTCAATTTTTATTTATATATTTGAATTTTAAATTAATATTTTTTTAAAAAGGAAAATATTAAAATAAAATAAAATTTGTTAGATTGTAATTTAAAGTTTTCTAAAAAAATTACAACTTAAAAAACTGCACAACTTTCAAGATATACATTTGAAGGACTAATTCAAAAATTACTCAACTGGAGTTTAAATTTGTCTCAAATGGAATAACTTTGTTTTAAGACTAAATTTAGGGTTAGGAATATAAATAAACAGGCTAAGCAAAAGGGATTGTGTGTACTTGTCAAAAAGTACAGGAGTGTGTGATATCCCTGCGCAGGTAGGGGATATTTACAGGCCTTAGTAGTTTTATAACAATTAGGGTTTGCCCGTGGCGGCGGGAGACTTTGTATGGTGGTGGTTATGATGGTATATGGGTGTCTAATCATGTGACGTGGGGGCTCTGTGTGTTTCAGCGTTATGTTGAAGGTATGGTGATTTTTCCTTCTCCTGCTTACGAAAGAGGTATTTATAGAGGCCACTGAGCCTTGGGTTCAAGAAACCCTAAGAGATGATAACCGCTCCATCAAAGACTGGAGGGAACTGTTGACTGCCTACTTTTTAGGGAGTCATGAGTATGACTTTGTTCAAGTGGCCAGTGTTAGATAACAATAGTATACACATTTTTTCCTGAGGGAGTGTCCCCCTGACACAAAGGGCCCTCCTAGGCGATGCCTTGTGGGATGGGGACCCGCATATTGCCATTATATGAGGCTCTTATAAATATATCATTATGTAATCCCTCAAGAATGAGAACTTGTAAATGGAAAATAGTTTTTAGACTTCTCTCGAGTTGAGCTTTCTTGTAGAGGGTGAGTCCTTCAACTAAAGGTATCACTTCTCGCTGAGAGGCGAGTCCCTCAACTGAAGGCATCTTTCTTAATAGGAGGCGAGTCCCTCAGCCAAAGGGGTGAGTCTCTCGGTTGACGACGTCTTTCTTAATGGGAGGCGAGCCCCTCAGCCAAAGGGGAGGGGCCCTTAGTTGAAGGCGTCTTTATTAATAAGAAGTGAGTCTCTCCGCCAAATGGGTGAGTCCCTCAACTAAAGGCGTCTTTCTTAATATGAGGCGAGTCCCTCGAATGGGGTTAAGTCATCATCTTCATGCTAGATATTTGATGAGTAGCCAAGTTGTCAGATGGAATTGTCAAACATTAATCACTCATATGGACATGCTTGATGTCATTTAATGTGAGCAATGATGGCCTATTTTCGAGACGATAAACGTTAGAGACATATGTTGGAAGCGTGTTGAGCATTTTCAAAAGTTTTTTGGGGGAGCTTACAAGGATTTTTTGAGTGAGTGTTGGTGGCCTCGACTTCTTTATAAGGATTTCTCTTCTCCCCTTTTCACTTATTTTGCTCATTTATTCTCTTGGATTCTACAAGCATCTTTGATTTGCCCAACTTTCCTGCAAGTTCCTTTCTCCTTGTCCCTCTCCTTCTCATATATGAATTGTATCCCTTCGTTTTTCTTTTAGAGTAGTTGTGATTAGGGAACGCAGGAGAAAACTCGAAATGGGGTATATGTTAATGTAAAGTTGTGGATTTTTTTAGGGCTTTGATAGCCCATTTAGTGATTGTGATGGTGGTAGTGATTTCATTTTTTTCTTCAGCTTTCTCAGGAACAAAAAGACAATGGTTTCCCCTTCCGTCGTGCCTAAAGAGGCCAAGGATATTGGGTCCACTTACATTACTAAGGAGCAGATCTTCTCCTCCTCATAAATGAATATTTCTTCTTTATAATACGAAGGGATGGTTATCTTAGAGGTATGCTCACCTTCGAAGAGGGTCACTAAGGTCGTACCTTCTGATTCTCTCTCACCATATTTTTACTTCTATCTCCCTCTAAAGCTAGCGGAAATATACCCGAACGTATCGCACGCTCGAACATACAACAGAGTTGCAATCGAACTTTATTTATTCCCGAAGGAAAGGGAAAACATTGATAAAACCCAGGGGAAAGAGATATGTTTGGTAAGGAAGTCGGTTATGCAAGGGTAAGGTATTAGCACCCCAAACATCCATGGTACTCCATGGGAACCGTTTTGATTGTTCTCGCTCGAATAGGTGTTATATCTAAGATTACTTGCAAAAGAATGAGGAGGAAAAGGAAGGAAATTTATAAAGTGCTCGGTGAGGATTGGGGTCATCATGCCTACGTATCCTCATAATGCAATAAGGAATTCAGAGCTTCGTAGTTCGAAGAACTAGTGGTGGGAGATGAAAAGAAGAGTGATCAAAGTATGGTATGAACCAAAGGATAATATGATTTGAACTCCAACAAGGGGTGAAAACATGAATCCAAGAGTAAAATGGTGTGAACTAACAAGTGAGGGCCTTCAACACTGTATTGAAATAATCGAAAAAAGAGTGAATTAAGTGTTTGATTACATAGTACAAACAACTCTTGGTTCACAAAGAGGTAAAGATGGAGCTCAAAGGATAGTATATTTGGCTCAAAGAATAGGTATATCACGTGGAGTGAATGAAGGTAGTATATGAATGTAGGTCGTGATTAATGTTCCATGGAGATGAATGGAAGGAATGCCCTAAGGCGAGAATAATAAATAAGTATGCTCACGGAGGATTCGAACCCTCGTGCCTACGTATTCTCATCGTGCAATGAGAAAATCAGAGCAATCGTAGTTCAACCTACTACGACTGAAAATAAAAGAACGAGATTGATAGGATTGCCCAGAGGCAGATTGCTTAACAAGTAGGAATGTGGTACTAACTGATGATGGTAATCAACCACAAGGACAAGTGAGATATAGCCAGAGTCTAAACTCTATAGGGAAAGATAGGCGAATACCATAGTCTGAACTAAATACAAGGCAAGGAATGGGTTCCCAGAGTATGAACTCAAAGGGGGCAAAGGAGATATAATGTTAAAGTCTGCCAGAGGCTGAACTATATGGGCAAGATGTATAAGCATGCTATAGTCTGAACTATAAGGCAAAGGAACTAATTTGAACGCCAGAGTCTGAACTCCATCAAGGCAGAAGAGCAGATTCGAAAGTACGAACTATATATTCAATGAAAGAGGTAGCCAGAGTCTGAACTCCAAGGGCTGGATAAATGAATGTCAAAGTTTGAACTGTAAGGCAAGATAGTACGTCAAAGTCTGAATTGTATAGAAAAAATTAGGGTGGCTAGAGTCTGAACTCAATAGGGAAAAGATGCCAAGATCTGCATCTTAAGCAAAGAATAAAGCCAGAGTCTGAACTCCATGGGCTAAAGGAGTTTGCCAAGGTCTGCACCTTGAGGGCAAGAAGCAAAGCCAGAGTCTGAACTCCATGGGCTAAAAGAAGTCGCCAAGGTTTACACCTTGAGGCAAAGGATAAAGCCAGAGTCTGAACTCCATGGGCTAAACGAGGTTGCCAAGGTTTGAACCTTAAGGGCAAGCAACAAAGTAAGCCATAGTCTGCACTTATAGGAAATGAGTGAAGCTATTGATTGAGAAATGGGTATGTGACCCTAAGATAATAATCCCAAGAAATGTATGAACATCTAAGAGAAGGGTCTAACACTGAAGGATGATTGATTGATTGATCATAAAATAGAATAGATTGATAAATCAGGTGGCTTGATAAATAAGATAGCTCGCGAAGAATCTGAATCCTCTTGCCTACGTATCCTTATAGTACAATAAGGAAATAAGAGCTTTCGTAGTTCAACCTACTAGGGTTGAAGACAAGGTGATTAAAGAGGCAAGAAAGAAGATTGAGGATGATTGAATGAAAGAGTGGAATAGACTTGATAGTTACTTGATAAGAATCACACTAAAGTCTATGAGTAAAGGTGGATACGATAAGCAACGAGCCAAACGTCTCGCATCCAAAGATATCCAGAATGAGTGTAGGAAAGCTCCAGTCTCATTTCTTCTTTACTACTTAAGGCTCATGGCATGTAGTTCTTATCCTAACTTTCAAGTCACGAGAGGGGGATCTTTGTTGCTCTTATGTTAATGAAGACCTTATCAATCGTTCGATTCAAATTGCACTAAAGTCTATGAATAGAAGTAAATACGATGAGCGCTGAGTCATTCGTCCCATACCCATAGATACTCATAATGGGGGTAGGAATTCTCCAATCCCACTCCTTCTCTATTGCTTAAGGCTCGTGTCGTACAACTTGATTCATGATTGATAAGTTGTTGATGTAGTCCTCGCTTTTGTCGTATTGCTTTGTGATGAGAAAGACTCGTCAATCGAATGATTCAAATTGTGCTAAAGTCTATGAATAGAGGTGAATACGATGAGCGCTGGGTCATCCGTCCCATACCCAAAGATACTCGGAATAGGGGTAGGAGTTCTCCAGTCTCGCTCCTTCTCTATTGCTTAAGGCTCGTGCCACACACTTTGAATTACGATCAATAAGTGTTGATACCTTTGTAGTGTTGGAGAAGTAATCCACTTTGCTAGCTATGCTTAACTGACGTTGACTTGAAGCTTTGATCTTGCACTGGAACCTTGAGGTCTTAATCTTCAGAGATTCAACATATCCTCAATAGCTTGAGCGCAATGAACTTGCCATATCGAGTGACCAAAGGCGTTTTGGTCACTTGAATTAGGCCAGGGGCTTACAACACGATTACAAAGGATTTGGTTGACCAAGGCGACCTTTGATCAACATTAATCAATGGGATTAACATAATAGTTGAATTATATACAGATATGTCCTATTTATTTAAACATATAATAGTTGAATTATATACAGATATGTCCTATTTAATTAAACATCTAAGTAAATCAGACAATTCTGATGAAAACCCTAAACTAAGGGGACATGCATTAAAAATCAGGAATTCTATCTAGGGGGAAAAATGGTCATATTCTAAAAATTGATTAATTAGAGAAATATGGAATCAAATTTCTAATCATGCAAAATCAAAATCAATTAAATCTAACAATCTAATTAATTCTAAATTCCTAATTACCTAATTATTTTTCAAATCTAATTGATTAAAATTCTAAAATGTATTATCCTAATTAAATTAACCAAGACTTGATCCTAATTAATCTAACTAAATCTTAATCATTTAATTTACCTAAAAGTCCATAATCCCAATTAAATTTTAAAATCACTTAACCAACCTAATTATTATGATTACCCTAAATCTAGAATCTAATTGGACTTAATTAACTAAATTACCATAGAAGACCAGTAGGGTGTATGCCTGGACTTGTGGTTCAAACACCAGCAATACACCATTTGGGCCTGTTCTCAATCTGTTAGCCTTGGGATGTGCGATGTTAGTTAAGGTGAGATCAAATTTGTTATCAGTTAGTTGAATTTCAGTTAGAACTCTGTTATGCAATTCCCAAATTCTGTTATTCAATTCTGTTAGTTAGTTTTGTTAATAATTCAGTTAATGCTAGCTGGAGTTAGAATTCGGTTGGAATTAATTGTGAATTTGTTATATATGTTAGGATTATTACATTGAGAGGGAGTTAAGTGTTTCTATTAGTGTTGAAAGAAATCTATTAAGTTGATTTGCATTGGTTAAAAAACTCAGGTCTTAAAATGCTAGTCAGTTAAAATGGCTTCTACTGACCTGCTGAAACAACACTTTTTTCGGAAATACCGACGAGTTAATTATTAGTTATTCTAGCTTGCTACTCATAAATAAATGCGGTAAAATAGCCATGCTTGAATTGTTAGAAATGGTTTGGCATAAGTCATTACTGAGTCAATTAAATTAGGGATTAATTTGAGATTGGCTTAAACTTGCTGAATTGGTTTGCAGGTTATGTTTGTTGGTTTTGGTTATTTTGTTAGAACTGAATGGTCAATTACAAGGGATCTTCACATTTTTGTTTATAATTCTGCAGGTTACATATCATTGAGTTGGAGAAAAACTCTGGATGAGAAGACATTAACCGAGGGTTTGCAGATCCGGTTCCAGAGAAATGAAGGTGATCCATCTACAGGTCCATAGGAATTTGAATATAGTGAACCGAAACTTCCAATTCCAACTGTCTTGTTTGCACTTTCACGTAGTAATTTGTAGTCTGTTATGGCATTGCTTGTATTTTCTAAATTGCCCTGTGGTGAATTTGTTGCAGGTTGGTGTATTATGAATTTTGACTCGATGTGCTGTTGAACGGATTCACAAGGTTCTGATTGGAGTCTTCACTTGGTATGCTGAAATTGGAGGGTTTACTACGGAATTCCAATGTATAAGTTTTGATGTTGGTTGTATTGGTTTATTCTTGGCCTGTTATGGTGTGAGAATTGCTGGCGGTGAGTTAGGATTTGAAGATAGTTAGGGTCTTATTATGATTAGTTATAGATGAAATAGTGAGTGAAATGTTAACTCAAGTTCTGTTTTGAAATGAAATTACAATGTAAATCCAGTTATTTTAGAAATCCAATGTTTAGTTGAATCGACAATGAGATGTAACCGAAATGCAAAATTGTGAAATTTTTCTCCTGGTTTTATAATGAATGTAGTTATGCAGGTTACTTTCAGTTAGTAAAAATTGTAGTGATGTTAATAGTAAGAAATAGTTAAGTGGAAATTGGAACTGTTATGGGAATTGATTTGGTTAATTAATTTTTGCACTTAATGTTCCTTTGTTGCAACATATTGAAGTTTGTAGAATGTACTTTGTAGAGCCAAAGGCCATGTCATTTTCAGTTGTTGGCATATGGTATACATCCTTTCTAAAATAAGGAATATGGTACAAAGTTTGGAGTAAAGAAATCATATAACAGGTAGCTCCTTGGTTCTTAAGCCCAACATAGTCGGTCTCCTTCTTAGAAGCATAATTCCGGTAGTCAACAACCTTACGAACAAGAACCTCGGCTAAGATTATCATTCACAAGATAACCTCTACTAAGGTTATACAATTCACCAAGAGGCATGAAAGATGTGAAACCCCACTATTTTCTCGTGTATTAAATTGACGTTGTGTGTCTTTGTTAGATGTGAATGTTTGATGATTGGAACAGATACTAGAATCATATATAATTGATTATAAAAATAGATATGGACATTGGATCATCCAAAATAACCCAAAACTAAACCAAAGATCAATTTAAAAATCAAAAATCACTTAAAACCAAATAAAAATTAGAATTCATTTGAAACTAAAGTCAAATTGATTTAAAACTAAAATTAATTTGATATACAAATTGATTTAAAAAATAAATCTAAAATCAAATCGAAACTCCACACATAATTTATAATTAGAGTTGATTTGAAGTTAATTTAATTGAAAATCGATGAAAATCAATTGAAATTAAAATCATGATGGATATAACGATGAAGTGAGTCAAAAGGGTATGGAAAATGATCAATTATCACTAGAGTCGAGACGATACGGATTTGGGAACGGATGATTGACTTTGGTCAACTAATTGACCAGAAAGTCAACAATTGACCTCAGTTAACAAGAGGCGTGAGTTAAGGATTGTATTAACATGAATGCATGATGCATAATAGATGAATGCTGATGAATTTCAAGTCATGCGTCAGATGAAAAGTAAAAAAAAAAGGGAGGACAAATTTTAGGGTACGACACCCTCTAATAAAGGATTTTTTTTCCTTTCTCCTCCTTTGTCATGGAGGTCGTGAAGGTCCTCAATGTTGCGCCTTTCCAGTTACTCCCTAATAGTGTGACTTTTATTAGGGCTTTTGAGATGGCGTGTGAAATCCTAAAGATCTTCTCTACTATTGGGGTATTTTTCTCATTTTATACTACTAGGCCTTAAAAAGGGGGTTGGGTGTCCCTAGGGGCATTCCTGGAAAAGCCCCTTTTATACCTCACACTAACCAGTACAAAAACTTGAAGGATAGATTCGCTTGAGTGAGGGGGCGAGAAAACTCTAGCGTGCTGGTAGGGGCTAACGATGCCCCTTTTTCTTTTGTCATGGACAGATGAACTCGCAACAATCATGGGTTATGATAGTAAATATCTTACCCTAGAAGAGGTGATGATAGTTCTTCTCCTGAATAAGTTCGAAGTCATTGACTCCCGCATAATGATTTATCTGTGACTAGAGGGTGATGACCCTTTTGATGAGTACTAGAGTAAGTCTTGACTGACATGTCACCCTTTGTATATGTTTCCAAATAGCATGCGTGACCTTTATGTATTGCCTTGTAAGCCAGATACCGAAGATTAAGCTGGAAGAGAGGAAGAATATGTGGGATAAAATTCACACGACTCGCGGGAAATCTGATTGCCCTTAGAGCCATCATGAGGGTTTTGGTCTAAAAGGAAAAAAAGGCAAGCTAGGGAGCATCTTACCTACTTGCCCAACCCAAAGGCTCAGAGACATGGAGATGGCCCTTCACAGGTTGCTGGTCACGACCATGTCTCACCTACTACTAGAGATGTGAGTATCTAGAGGCCCTCTATTGGCGAGGCACCCCTGCTCCAAACTTCTTTATGGAGCAATACTCACTTTGATTCCATCCAATTTATAGGTTCCCTCATTTCCTTCTCTAAGAAGTTCTCAGTTGATTATACGACCCTTCAGTCTAAGTTACTCTTTATGCTTATTGGCATGAAGGATAACCTTTTATTGAGGGCACTTATGCTGGAGGATATTGAGCAGGGGAGGCAAGCAAATGCTGAAAAGGAGTTGAGGGTGAAACTCAAGAAGTATTAGGATGGCTACTACAAGAGTCATATGTTGTTAGAGGTCTTACAAAAGGATAAAGATACGTGGAAGAAGAAGCTGGATGATGTAGAGGAGAAGGAAAAAGAAATCATCACTAAGGAGAAGTCTCTGAGAGCCTCTCTAGATAACACAATTTGCTCCAAAAGGGAGTTAGAGGATGAAGTGTTGAATCTCTAGGATAAGTTAGTATTGACGACTGGTGTTTATATGGAGTGAGAGAGAGAGAGAACATGTTTTCTTCTTCTATCCCCAATTGGATCTCTTTAAGGTCCTTTATGATTTCTAGTTGGTGGATGATGAAGAGGTATCCCTCTTAAGGCTTGAAGAATACTCTCTAGCACATGACGCCCGAAATGAAGACACATTGATTGGAGAAGACATAT
Organism: Lathyrus oleraceus; assembly: GCF_024323335.1. Taxonomy (NCBI): domain Eukaryota; kingdom Viridiplantae; phylum Streptophyta; class Magnoliopsida; order Fabales; family Fabaceae; genus Lathyrus; species Lathyrus oleraceus. The sequence goes on along the minus strand of NC_066579.1, from coordinate 159,852,064 downwards.
ATGAGGTTCCCCGTCTGAATGAAGCCACCACGAAGGAGGAAACACATGGGGATGATTAGTAGGAAGATTTTATGTTTGTTTTCTTTGACCTCTAGTGGTTTTAATTGTAGTTTTCACCCCTGTGGAGGATTTTTTGTAAATCTTAAGACAATGGCGTTGTTTGGGCATATTTTTATGCTAATCTCTTTATGGCCATTTCTTGCAGTTGTTTTGTATGATTGTGTTGGGTCTTACATGGGATATTCGTTGATATTATTCCTCCCTTTAGGGCAAAGATAATATATGTAACATTACTAATCATAGTAGGTGACATGGATTCGGTGTTTCGATTACTTTCGGACCATTCTTAAAGATCCAATGTTTAATTTCCTTTAGAGGTGGCAAAGATCCAGTGTTTTGATTGCCTCTAAAGGCAACAATGATCCCTCTTTAAGGATCCAACTTTTGTTTTCCTCTAAGGGCGGTAAGGATCCTACTTAAGGATCTAGTGTTTTATTTCCTTTAAGGGCGACAAAGATCCTTCTTAAGAATCCAACATTTTATTGCCTCCAAGGATAAAAAATATCCTTCTTAAGGATCCAACATTTTAGTGTCTCTAAGGGATGTAAGAATCCAGTGTTCTAATTGCCTCTTAAGGTGACAGAGATCCTTCTTAAGGATCAAACGTTTTAATTTCCTCTTAGGAAGACAAGGATCCCTCTTTAGGATCCAATGTTTTATTGCCTCTAAGGGCGACGAATATCCTTCTTAAGGATGCAACGTTTTATTACCTCCAATGGAGGAAATGACCTTTCTTAAGGATCCAACATTTTATTTCCTCTAAGGGAAACAAGGATCCTTATTAAGTATCAATGTTTGGATTTCCTCTTAGAGTGGCAAGGATCTTTCTTAAGGATCCAACACTTTATTTCCTCAAGGGCGGAAAAGATATTTATTAAGGATCCATCACTTTATTTCCTCTAAGAGCGGAAAGGATCCTTATTATGAATCCATCATTTTGATTTCCTCTTAGGGCGGCAAGGATCCTTATTAATGATTTAAAATTTTGATTGCCTCTAGGGAAAATGTTCTTCAGAACCTTTAGATTTTCTGCAAAAGGGATTGATATTAATGCATATTTAGAAGAATGATAGAGTGAGACGCCTCATTAAAAATCCTTGTCATGCGTCAGGCACAAAAGGAAAAGAGTTCACCCCAATAAAAACAACATGTTCTTAGAAGTGGTAGAGAAATATGCTCGCCTAATAAAAAACAACAACAAATAAACTAGTGGTAAAGAAAATAAATGAATGTCGGTAAAGTAAATGATACTTGAGGACATTCCCTTTGGGCTTCTAGTTTTCAATCTCCTCGCCAATATGAGGGGGATCCTCTTGCCCCAATGAGCTTCTCTTAGTGGCCTTATTCCTGAACCAACCTTCCTAGCTTTTACTTCCATGGTCCGGACCTTCTTAAGCTTGAGAATTTTTATGTAACACTTCCTGCAGATTTCCTAATCTCCCTGAATGACTCATACCCGCCCGTCGGAGAGCTGTTGTTACATGCACAAATACAAAATGGACAAGGTGACGCCCAAATTATTAAAAGTTGGGCACCCTATAATTATATTGTAGGAAAAAGGGGTATCAATGACCAGGTACCCTACTTTAATCTCCTTATCTTGCTCATGAGCCCCGAAGGTGGTCCTTAGAATTATGTAGCCTTTCACTTGCACCTGCTCCTCGCATAATCCAACTAGCGATCCCTTAAAGGGTTTTAGGTTGACTGGGTCGAGGAAGAGCCTCTAAAATGCGCATAATAGAGGATTTTTGTGGAATTACCTTGGTCTACATGATCTCTTTTGATATCTCAGTCATCACTCATAACAGTGATGAACATGAGTTCGTCATTATGCAGTTGAATCCCGACGACGTCTTTCTTGGAGAAGGAGATCTCGATTTATGGTGTTTTTGGATAACCTTGATCAGGCTCCTTGCAGGTGTTGGAACAAAAAAATTCATATCCCTTGGGTTTTGATGATAACAAAATACTTAAAGAAAAATTGGGTATACTAACATATGTTCAAGTATGCAAGATCATAAGCTTAAAATTCAACTTGTAACTGACCCTGATGAAAGCACACGTGGAGAAGCTAATAGACTCAGATTTTGAAGGATTAGAATCTTATGACTCTGAACATGGTATTTCAGCTCCTGAAGGATCAGAATCTGAACGTGGCATCTCTGCTTCTGGTGACTTCTCAGACTCTAGAGACCTCAGCTAAAGGTGCTCCTCTTATGATTTGTACTCTGTCTCCATAGCAAACCAATATTATGAATGCCAGACTTATTGAAGCATTCAACTTGAATTTCTTATTGCAAGTCTCAAGGAAAGTTTATACGACCTCTTAAGTCTTTCCCAATGTTTGATATATACCTAGTATGAAAAAGAAGTTATGGATTTTGTTATTACACAATGTTTGAAGATCTTAGCAAATTCATCTTCCAACGTCTCTCTCTTGGAACTACTATTTTTAAAATATTACTTGTGCAAGCTACTTTCCAACGACTCTTTTTCTACCTCTAAAAGGGGAGTTGAAGATTTGAAGGAAGGTTAACAAAATTGTCGAACAACCTAACAAAACTATCAAATAATCTAACAAAACACATTGAGCACAAACTTTAAGCTAAAGTTTTATCTATTTATTGCACAAGCTCTTAAGATTTCTTATCTTTGTATATCTTAGGAATCTTAAGTGTTTAAGTATCTTTGTGATTTTTGTATCACTTATATACCTCTGATTTACATCAAGTATAGTTGTTTAAAGAGTATAGGAAGTATCTTGCTAGTTTGCTTGAGTAGTGGAACTCTCTTGCCTGTGTGCTTGAGCAATGGAAGTCTCTTACATGTGTGCTTGAGAAGTGGAAGCCTCTTGCCCGTGTGCTTGAGCAGAAGTCTCTTGTCGGATTGCTTGATCAAAAGTCTCTCTCTAGTGTGATTAAGCAGTCGAAGTCTCTTGCTAGTTGTTTGAGAAAAATGTAATTCGTTTGATTATAGTGAAAATCTCTTGTTTGATAAGGGGATTGAACTACTCTCAGTTTAGGAGAGTAACCAGGATAACTTGGTGTGTTGCGTTGTTTATTTCTTCTGAATATTATTCATTCCGCTATTATTAACTTTAAGATCAGATTCTGAACTTGTTCAGATTCTGATATTAGTTTTTCAAAAGATCAAAATAGTTAACATACACAACTGAACCCCCTCTTCTTGATTTTGAAAATACTTGTTCATTCATGTCGGGTGCATCTGGAACGACCGATACTTATGGTATACCCTATTACTATGATACTATTGAGAAAAGTAATTACTCAACTAAACCACTTACATTTTAGTGGTGACTCCACTCAGTTTGAATGGTGAAAAAGTAAAATGTATACTTATGTCATTGTCTTGATGATGAGTTGTGGGATATATTTTAAGATGACATTAACATTGAAGTTAATGGTGTTGGAATGGTAAAGGATATGAAAACACTCACACCAATTCAAAAGAAAATTTACATAAAACATCATTGAGTTAGAGGCATTATGATATAAGCTTTACCTCATTTTGAGTACATCAAGATCATTGATAAGTCAATTGTTAAGACTGTCTTTGAGTCTTTGTGTTCTACTTATAAAGGGAACCAACAAGTCAAAGAGGCTAAGGCTAACCTTCTAGTACAACATTATGAGTTATTCAGAATGAAGGATGATGAAGATATTAAAACCATGTTTTCTAGGTTTCAAGTTCTTGCATCAGGCCTTCAGGTTCTGAGCAAAAGTTACACTACATCGGACCATATAAAGAAGATTTTGAGAAGTCTCCCTGCTAGATACAAACCTAAGGTCACAACTATTCAAGAGGCTAAAGATCTAAATATGTTGAGCCTTGAAAGTATGATAAGAAACCTTCAGACCCATGAGATGGAACTGAATAGTGATGAGCCTGTGATGAAATCTAAAACACTGGCTTTGAAGTCAGTTGTTGAAAAATCTTGTGGTAAAGCTGTCAGATCCATTCAGAAGTTTGGAAATCAAAAGAAGTTTTTGATGAATAAGTTTGTGATGGTGAGGAAATGACCTTTATCATCAGGAGGTATCAGCAACTGACAAAAACGAACAAGATATTCTCTGGTAAAAGCAGTGGCTTCAGAGGATCTAGTTCGAAAGATAAAGCATATGACCAAAATAATTTCTTCAACTGCAAGAAGCCTGGTCATTTCAAAGATAATTTCCATTATCTACAGAAAGATAGACCAAAGAAAGGAAGCTTCAAGAAGGACAACTTCATAAGTAAATTCAAGAAGAGTCTCATGGCAACATGGGATGAATTTGATAATGAAGACATTTCAGATAAAGATGAAGGAGAAGCAAATTTGGCATTGATGGCTCTCACATCCTATGACACATAATATGAATCAACTTCTGATTCAGAGTGAGAAGAAGAAGATGAGGTATTCTCTAATCTATCTCGTCCTGATCCAGTCTCTTTTATTCAAGACCTCACGAGTCATTTCCAAGACAAGGAAATACACATGAAAACGTTGAAAAAGAAAAATGATCTTATGAAAGAAGAATTAAATCTTCTAAAAATAAAATTGAATCTTTAGAAAAAGATCATATTGCTCAATCAGATAAAGTGTCTGATAAATCTTTGAGTGAGCATGAAATGGCTCTTCAAAATTTTATCATAACTGGTCTTGAGAGAACAAAACTTGCTTCCATAAATATGGATTAAGTAAGAGAAAAGGAGAAGGCCTAGGTTACAGTGAAATATGCTATAATAAAAAAGCTCAACTCTTGAAAAAACCCTCAGATCCTTCTTCTTCAAGCAGTGCTCATACATAGCTAAAAACTTTTTTTGTGCCTGCTTTAGATAAATGAAAAATTCTAAACCAATCAGAACCTAAGATAACATAATCAAAGGTCCTGAAAAAATCAGTACCTGAGACTTCAAAGTCAAAGGTCCTGATGAAATCAGAACCTAAGATTTATAAGTCAAAGGTGAAATTCTAGTAACAGAGTATCGATGTCACACTGGATGTTATGACATCCAATTCTGCGCAGACAGGAATGTGTACAGAAGGTAAATGTAAAGGACAGTAAATAACACAGAGAATTGTTTACCCAGTTCGATGACAAACACACCTACGTCTGGGGGCTACCAAGCCAGGAAGGAAATCCACTATAAGAGGTATTAATTTAGGACTTAAACCAACTGTTTAATCCTATCACTTAAGACCTACCCAATGCAATTTCAATCTAAACTAAGACCTGAGTTCCTACTCACTCCCCCTCAATCACAACAGTGATTTCAACCTTTAATAAGTTTAAAGTCAGTGGTGAAGTTATACTTCAAACAACTCTTGATTGTGCTTAAAAGCTTTAATCAAGAAACACAACACTCACGCTTAAAAGCTTAGTGTGACACAACAATTACAACTCAATAAACACCCTAGTCCAATGCAATCATCTAGGTGATAATTGCTTGGCTCACACGTAAAATCTAATACAAGACACAATAAAACATACAACAAGGAAATACAACGATGTATTTACTTCTTCACACTTCAAACCCCTGAGTTGCTGAAAGTAGGATTGCCATCCTTTTATAATGCAGCACTTGGGCCTTGTACTTGAATTTCCTAAAATTAAGGTCAAGCAAGTTAACCTAATTTCCACACATTAGGGTGCTAACAAATAGGCTATATGCTAGGTCTCTTAATTTTAGCATAGTTGTTAGTTTCCTGGATTTTAGCTCAGCTGTTAGATCCCTGAAAAACAGCCTGAAATAAATACTTAAGCATAACAGAAAAACTAACTAGCCTACACTTTAGCATATGCTGTTAGGAATATATGTCATAACATTCAGTTTGACATCCAGACAATAGGCTATATGCTAGGTCTGTTATTCTCCTGAAAAACAACCTGAAATAAATACTGAACTATAACAGAAAAAGCAACTAGCCTATAGTTCAGTATCTGCTGTCAGGGATGAATGTCATAACATTCAGTTTGACATTCAGTAAATCCTGTATTAGCTAATCCTGCAGCATACTACTCAAGCATGTCATGACATCAGTCAAGACATCAGAGTACAGTAAGTGTTTTAACATAAAATGCAGCCAATCAAAAACATCTACAAACTCCCCCTTTGGCAAATTTTTGGCTAAAACAACTTGGCATCACAACAGAGTTCACAGCAGCGGAAAACACACATCCAAGCAGAGAATCAAATTAGCTAATACACTTAGCACACATAGAGGTTAAACTTCAAACAACAACATCACAAGTAGATAGCAAACAACAACATAACCTCTTGTTTAGAGGACCTTCAACTTCAAAGAAATCTGTTGTCCTGGGGTACAGGTGTTACTCCCCCTTTTTGTCAAAAATGTTGCCAAAGCAACACTTAATATTGCAGACCAAAACAGACAAAAATACAAGCAATTATCAGACACACAATCTTGATTTTACTTCACAGTTTCAATCAAGAAGACACACTCTTGATCTTGCTTTACAACGTTGATCAAGACGACACCCACTTGATCTTGCTTCACAACTTTGATCAAGTAGACACACACTTTTGCTTCACAGCAGGTACAACCATATCAGATGCCATGACCTTGTGTATGACATCTTGAAACACTCCTGCATGCACATGTTCTTGAACTCCAGCAGGTACATAGCATGTCTCATGTTCAGATATCCCCCATAACATCTTGTGAACACACTTGTTGCAAGTGACATAACTATTATCTGTTGACCAATCAGAGCACACTTTCAATTGTTTAATAATTTGAAATATTAAACAGTACATTCCTAACATCCTTAGTTGCTATAATTCCTCAGAGAGGCATATTCCCAACTTGCCCCTTAAATTTTCAAACTGAGTAGCATCCAAAGCCTTTGTAAATATGTCAGCAAGTTGTAGTTCAGTTGCCACATGTTCCAAGGTAATCACTTTGTCTTCTACCATATCTCTTATGAAGTGATGTCTAATGTCAATATGTTTGGTCCTACTGTGTTGGATAGGATTCTTTGAAATATTGATGGCACTGAGATTGTCACAGAACAATGTCATGACATTCTGAGAGACATTGTACTCAGTCAGCATCTGTTTCATCCATACCAGTTGGGAACAACTGCTTCCAGCTGCTATGTACTCAACTTCTGCAGTGGATAATGATACACAGTTCTGTTTCTTGCTGAACCACGATATGAGATTGTTTCCCAAGAAGAAACATCCTCCTGATGTGCTTTTTCTGTCATCAGCACTCCCAGCCTAATCAACATCACAATACCCAGATAAGATAGGCTCAGATCCATGAGAGTATAGCATACCATAGTCACAAGTCCCATTAATATACTTGAGAATCCTCTTGACTTGATTTAAGTGACTCACTTTGGGTTCTGCTTGGTATCTAGCACACACACCAACTGCATAGGCAATATCAGGTCTACTAGCAGTGAGATATAGTAGGCTACCTATCATGCTTCTATACAAGCATTGATCAACACTAGAACCTCCTTCGTCTTTAGTTAACTTTAAATGAGTAGGTGCAGGAGTTCTTTTGTGACTGGCATTATCCATACCAAACTTCTTAACTATATTCTTGGCATATTTGCTTTGGGAGAGAAACATAGAATCTTCCATCTGGTTAACTTGCAGTCCAAGAAAATAGGTCAATTCCCCAACCAAACTCATTTCAAATTCAGATTGCATCTGGTTAACAAAATGTTTCACCATTTTATCTGACATTCCACCAAACACAATATCATCCACATATATTTGGGCAATCATGATTTTGCCATCTCCATCCTTCACAAACAAAGTCTTATCTATCCCTCCTTTTCTGTAACCATTAGCAGTCAGAAATTCAGTCAGCCTCTCATACCAAGCTCTAGGAGCTTGCTTCAAGCCATACAGATCTTTCCTCAACTTGTACACATGTTTTGGTAGGTTAGGATAACTGAACCCTTTAGGTTATTCCACATAGACTTCTTCATTCAAGTAGCCATTTAAAAAGGCACTCTTCACATCCATTTGGAACAATTTGAACTTCAGAATGCAGGCAACACCTAACAGCAACCTTATTGACTCAAGTCTTGCAACAGTTGCAAAAGTCTCATCAAAGTCAACCCCTTCAACTTGAGTATACCCTTGTGCCACTAGTCTTGCTTTATTCCTAGTGATTACTCCTTTCTCATCGGACTTGTTCTTGTAAATCCACTTGGTACTAATGATGTTAGTCCCTTCAGGTCTTGGAACTAACTCCCATACTTCATTCCTTTTAAACTGCTCCAATTCATCTTGCATAGCATTGATCCAAAATTCATCAGTCAAAGCTTCTTTCACAATTTTAGGCTTAACCTTGGATACAAAGTAGGAATTTGAGCTATTCTCCCGTGATCTGGTAATCACACCACTATTGGGATCTTCTATGATAAGATCCTTAGGGTGGTCTTTTTGAATCCTGATAGAAGGCACCTTGTTGGATGCTTCTAACTCAAGTCCAGGAGGAGTATCCTGCACATCTTCAGTCTTGACTGGTATTTCTGTTGAAGTCTCAAGGAATGTTCCAACATCCTCTATGACATTGGATTCTTCATCTTTACCATTAATAATAACATTTATGGATTCCATCAGGACATTAGTTTTGGAGTTGAAAACTCTGTATGCTCTGCTGTTAGTAGAGTATCCCAGGAATATACCCTCATCACTTTTGGGGTCCATTTTTCTTCTCTGTTCACGATCTGTAAGAATGTAACATTTGCTTCCAAAGATATGAAAGTACTTCACAGTAGGTTTTCTGCCTTTCCATATTTCATACAGAGTGGAAGAGGTTCCTTTTCTCAAGGTAACTCTGTTGTGAACATAGCAGGTTGTATTCATAGCTTCAGCCCAAAAGTGCATAGGAAGCTTCTTTGCATGAACCATAGCTCTAGCAGACTCTTGAATAGTTCTGTTCTTCCTTTCAACTACTCCATTTTGCTGAGGAGTAATAGGTGAGGAAAACTCATGACTTATTCCTTCAGATGAGCAGAAATCCTCAAACTTGGAATTTTTAAACTCCCTTCCATGGTCACTTCTTATTCTGATAACACTACTATCCTTTTCTCTTTGGAGTCTTATGCATAGATCTTTGAAGACATCAAATGCATCTGATTTTTCTCTGATGAAGCTTATCCATGTGTATCTGGAATGGTCATCAACAACCACATAAGCATATCTCTTCCCACCAAGACTTTCAACCTGCATAGGTCCCATTAAGTCCATGTGCAAAAGTTCCAGAGTTTTGGATGTTGTAGGATGTCCAAGCTTAGGATGTGACATCTTGGTTTGCTTTCCAACCTGACATTCTCCACAGACTTTTCCTTCATCAATAAGCAGCTTTGGGATTCCTCTAACTGCTTCCTTGGATATGATATTCTTCATTCCTCTCAAATGAAGATGTCCAAGTCTTCTATGCCACAGCTTCACTTCCTGTTCTTCCTTGGCTAAGGAGCACATTGAGGAGTAGTTTGAGACTTCAGGTTCCCATAGATAGCAATTATCTTTGGATCTGGATCCTCTCATAACTTCCTTATTTTCTCCATTCTTCACAACACATTCTTCCCTAGTGAACTGTACATTGAAGCCTTGATCACATAGTTGGCTTATGTTGATGAGATTAGCAGTTAGTCCTTTTACTAACAACACATTATTCAGTTCTGGAACTCCAGGACTGTCCAGCTTACCAACACCGTTGATTTTTCCTTTAGCTCCATCACCAAAGGTCACATAACTGGTAGTATGAGGTTGTATATCTACTAATAAGGTCTCCATCCCAGTCATATGTCTTGAGCAACCACTATCAAAATACCAGTCTTCTCTGGTAGATGCCCTTAGAGATGTGTGAGCTAATCTAGCAACCCATTGTTGTTTCTTCATGGGGGCATTATGCTTAGATGCCTTCTGCTTAGGTCTGACTTGAGGGGTCTGGTTAGGATAACCATGCAGCCTGTAACAGAAGGGTTTTATGTGACCAAATCTACCACAGTAGTGGCATCTCCATCTTTGAAATTTCTTCTTCTGATGGTTAGTCCTCCTGTTTCCCTAATGTTGTGACATTGGTTGTGACTTCTGCTTGATTTTCTGAACTTCAGCCTTTGAGCTTTTGAGTTCAGTTGAGGATTCCTTAACAAAGCCTAAATCAGACATGGTTCCTGATTTCTGTCCCACCTTTAGAATCTCTTCCAAAGTGTTAGTTCCTTTATTCAACATTCTGATGGATTTTGTCATTTGATCTAGCTTAGAGGCCAACAAGGTTATTTCACCATTTAGACCATCTATGACTGTCAGATGCTTCTTCTTCTCAGCTTCCAGCTCCTTGATGAGTTTCTTCTGCTTTTCTCCTTGTATACACACTTCTGCACTTTTGACACATAGCTCTTTATATGAAGCAGCAAGTTCACCAAATGTAAGTTCATCTCCACTTGAGTCATCATCAGAGGCACAAACACTAGTTAGTGCAGTGACATGTTTAGCAGATTCTCCTTCAGATTCACTTTCAGAGTCTCCCTCAGACCAGGTGACAGAAAGTCCCTTCTTGTGCATCTTGAGGAAGGTAGGACATTCAACTCTAATGTGTCCAAAACCTTCACATCCATGACACTAGATTCCCTTGCCTTGACTGAACTTTTCTTCAGATGTTGATCTTCTACTGATGTCAGACGAAATGTTCTTGACATTTGGTCTACCTTTTTGATCAATCTTCTTGATGAACTTGTTGAACTGTCTTCCAAGCATGGCTATAACTTCTGATATGCTTTCATCACCTCCAATATTTCCTTCTTCTGAATCCTCTTCAGTATTTGATACAAAGGTTATGCTTTTGTTTTTCTTTTCAACATTCTCACACAAGCCCATTTCAAAAGTTTGGAGAGAACCAATAAGTTCATCAACCTTCATATTGCAGATATCTTGAGCCTCTTTTATAGCAGTAACCTTCATGGCAAATCTCTTGGGCAATGATCTGAGAATCTTTCTTACATGTTTTTCTTCAGACATTTTCTCTCCTAAGCCTCCAGAAGTGTTGGCAATTTCAAGAATATTCATATGGAAGTCATGAATAGTCTCATCCTCTTTCATCCTCAGATTTTCAAACTTAGTAGTCAGCATCTGGAGTTTAGACATCCTTACCTTGGAGGTACCTTCATGAGTTGTTTTGAGAGTATCCCAAACTTCTTTAGCCAGCTCACAGTGATGCACCAGTCTGAAGATGTTCTTATTTATCCCATTGAACAGTGCATTCAAGGCCTTAGAGTTTCCAAGGGTTAATGCCTCTTGCTCTTTGTCCCACTCTTCTTCAGGAATTTGCATAATGATTCCATCTTTACCTGTCTTTGTTGGATGTTCCCATCCTTTGTTGACAGCTCTCCAGACCTTGCTATCCAGAGACCTCAAGAAGGCTATCATACGAGGTTTCCAGTCATCATAGTTATAACCATCCAGCATGGGTGGTCTATTTGAGAATCCTACATCCTTGTCCATGGTACTAGAAGGTAACGTCCCTAGATCTCACCCAGAAATTAACAGGCAGGGTGCCTGCTCTGATGCCAATTGAAATTCTAGTAACAGACTATCGATGTCACACTGGATGTTATGACATCCAATTCTGCGCAGACAGGAATGTATAAAGAAGGTAAATGTAAAGGACAGTAAATAACACAGAGAATTGTTTACCCAGTTCGGTGACAAACACACCTACGTCTGGGGGGCTACCAAGCCAGAGAGGAAATCCACTATAAGAGGTATTAATTCAGGACTTAAACCAACTGTTTAATCCTATCACTTAAGACCTACCCAATGCAATTTCAATCTAAACTAAGACCTGAGTTCCTACTCACTCCCTCTCAATCACAACAGTGATTTCAACCTTTAATAAGTTTAAAGTCAGTGGTGAAGTTATACTTCAAACAACTCTTGATTGTGCTTAAAAGCTTTAATCAAGACACATAACACTCACGCTTAAAAGCTTAGAGTGACACAACAATTACAACTCAATAAACACCCTAGTCCAATGCAATCATCTAGGTGATAATTGCTTGGCTCACACGTAAAATCTAATACAAGACACAATAAAACATACAACAAGGAAATACAACGATGTATTTACTTCTTCACACTTCAAACCCCTGAGTTGCTGAAAGTAGGATTGCCATCCTTTTATAATGCAGCACTTGGGCCTTGTACTTGAATTTCCTAAAATTAAGGTCAAGCAAGTTAACCTAATTTCCACACATTAGGGTGCTAACAAATAGGCTATATGCTAGGTCTCTTAATTTTAGCATAGTTGTTAGTTTCCTGGATTTTAGCTCAGCTGTTAGATCCCTGAAAAATAACCTGAAATAAATACTTAAGCATAACAGAAAAACTAACTAGCCTACACTTTAGCATATGCTGTCAGGAATATATGTCATAACATTCAGTTTGACATCCAGACAATAGGCTATATGCTAGGTCTGTTATTCTCCTGAAAAACAGCCTGAAATAAATACTGAACTATAACAGAAAAACCAACTAGCCTATAGTTCAGTATCTGCTGTCAGGAATGAATGTCATAACATTCAGTTTGACATTCAGTAAATCCTGTATTAGCTAATCCTGCAGCATACTACTCAAGCATGTCATGACATCAGTCAAGACATCAGAGTACAGTAAGTGTTTTAACATAAAATGCAGCCAATCAAAAACATCTACAAAAGGTTCTAAAGATATCAGAACCCAAGACTTATGGATCAAAGGTTTTGAAGGCTTCATAAACCAAGGTCAAAACTTATCCAAGACAAAACTATTATAAGCCAAATATCTGGAATGAGTCTAGACACTTTTATCAATCAAAGGCTCAAAATAAAAGGAAGCATATCAGAACTAACAATAGCGGACCCATAAGATTATGGGTACCTAAGTCTAAAATTGGGTTTGCTACATATATGCCTAAAGGGAGAAACAAGAGCGCAATCAGGGTACCTGGGCAGTGGTTGCTCACATTATATGATGGGAGAAAAGCATATGTTCCAAACCCTGACTCTAAAAGAGGAATGAAGTGTCGGGTTTTGAGGAAGACCCAAAGGGAAAACCATTGGTATGGGCACTATTGGTAATTTTTTAATTTATGTTAATAATGTTTGGTTAGTAAGTGGACTCAAACATAACATACTGAGTATTAGTCAATTTTGTGATAGTGGTTATGAAATCTTGTTTAATAAGAACTTTTGTTCAATTATCAATGAGTCTGACAAATCCTTTTTATTAAAAGATAAGAGGAAGGGAAATGTTTATAAAATTAATCTTTCTGAATTGAATAATCAGAAGGTAGTTTGCCTTATTTCAGTGAGTGATGAGAAATGGGTCTGGACTAGAAGGTTAGGTCATGCTAACTGGAGATTGATCTCTAAACTTAGCAAGCTACAACTTGTTAAAGGGCTTCCAGATCTTGACTATCACTCAAATGATCTCTGTGGAGAATGTAAAGTAAGAAAGATTAACAAAACTTCTTTCAAATCTAAAAACATTATCTCTACCTCTAGACCCTTAGAATTACTCCGCATTAATTTACTTGGTCCTATTGGGACTACTTCAATTGATCAGAAGAAATATGGATTAGTCATTGTTGATGACTATAGCAGACGGACTTGGGTTAAATTCCTGAGATCTAAAGATAAATCATATGAGGTATTTAGCATCTTTTGTACACAGGTTCAATCTGAAAAGGAATCAAAGATTTTAAAAGTCAGGAGTGATCATGGTGGTGAGTTTAAAAATGAGCCATATGAGAATTTATGTGAAAAATATTTTATCATCCATGAGTTCTCCCCTCCTAAAACTCCTCAGCAAAATGGGGTTGTAAAAAGAAAGAACGGGTCCTTGCATGAAATGGCTAGAAAAAATGATCCATGAAAATCACCTTCGAAAATACTTGTAGGCATAAGTTGTTAATACATCTTGTTATGTTCAGAAGAGGATCTATATTAGACCAATTCTGTAATAAACATCATATGAATTATTTAAAGGGAGAAAGCCAAGCATATCTTATTTTCATCAGCTTGGTTGTACATGTTGCATTCTGAACAATAAAGTCTACCTAAAGAAATTTGATGATAAATCTCAAAAGGTTATCTTTTTAGGATACTTTGAATGCTCTAAAGCATATAGGGTGGATAACTCTAAAACCAGAATGGTTGAAGAGTTAATGCATCTCAAATTTAATGACAAAGAGCCTGACTATCATATGTCAGAACCTATTCAAAGTTTTGCAAATATTCAAGTTTCTGAAGATCATCCAGAGGTTGAACCTTCAGAAATTAGGAGCTCAGAAGATGGAGGCTTAGATACTGGTATACCAGAAGCGGACCCAATTTCTGAAGCTCACCCAGAAGCTGAAAATTTTGAAGAAGCCAAAGATGGTTCAGAAGTTTCAACTTAACCCAAGAAGTCTTTAAAGTATAAAGCTTCTTATCCAGAAGATCTAATCATTGGGAATAAATATGATCCTTTAAGAACTAAATCAACATTCAGAGATGATAACTGTAAGATCGGATTTATTTTCTTGCTAGAGCCAACTTCTATTGATGAAGTTTTATCAGATGGTGGGTGGATTATTGATATGCAAGAAGAGCTAAACCAGTTTCAGAGGAATGATGTTTGGGATCTGGTTCCCAGAGAAAGTCAGAAAAACATTATTGGAACAAAATGGGTGTTCAGAAACAAACTGAATGAGCAATGAGAAGTGGTAAGAAATAAGGCTAGACCTGTAGCTCAATGTTATAATCAACAAAAAGGTATACATTTCTATGAAAACTTTGCTCTTGTGGCAAGGTTATAGGCAATCAGACTTCTTCTCTCCTATTCTATTAGTCATGATATTGTTTTATATAAAATGGATGTCAAGAGTTATTTCTTTAATGAAGTCATTTCTAAAGAGATGTATGTCAAACAACCCCTTGGGTTTGACGACTCAGTCCAACCAAAATTTGTTTTCAAACCTAAGAAATCACTTTATGGACTCAAACAAGCTTAATGAGCTTGGTATGAGAGACAGAGTAATTTCTTGTTGGAAAAAGGTTTTCAAAAGGCCAGGTTGATAGTACACTACACAGAAAAACTCTAAGGAAATCTTGATTGTCCAAGTTTATGTTGATGACATAATTTTTGGTTCTACTAATGTCTCTCTTTGCAAAGAATTTTCTGAGACTATGCAGGCTGAGTTTGAGATGAGCATGATGGGATAATTTAAGTTCTTCCTAGGAATTCAAATTAACAAAAGTAAAAATGGAACTCATGTTTATTAGTCAAAATACAAAAAGGAGCTTCTGAAGACGTTTAATCTTGAAGACTGCAAGATTATGTCAATTCAAATGAATCCAACCTACTATCCGAACAAGGAAGAAAGTAGCACCAAGGTAGATCAGAAACTATATAGAGGTATGATCGGTTCCTTACTTTACCTTACAACTTCTAGGCCTGATATATTGTTCAGTCTTTGTCTGTGTGCAAGATTTCAATCAAATCCTAGAGAAACTCACTTAACTGCTGTTAAGAGAATATTTAGGTATCTACAAGGAACAACAAATCCAAGAATTCTTTATAGAAAAACTCCTAAGTTATAAGTTAGTTGGATTTTGTGATGCTGACTATGCTAGAGATATAATTGAGAGAAAATTCACTAGTGGAAACTGTCAATTCATAGGTGAAAACATAATATCCTGGGCTAGTAAGAGACAAGCAACTATTGATGTATCTATAGCATAAGAATAATACATATCAACTGCAAAATGTTGTACACAACTACTCTTGATGAAATATCAACTAGAGGATTATCAAATTTGTGGAAACAATATGTTGGAACAAGATTTGTTCATACCCTTAAAAGGTTTTGATGATAATAATGTATTCAAAGAACAATAGGGTTTTCTAATAGTTGTTCAAGTGTGCAGGTTATGAAGTGAAACTATATCAAGGTCTCAAGCCTATCAAAATACTCAATTCGATAATTAAGTGACTTAGATTATGATTGATTAGATTTTGTAGTAATTCATCAACATCTGAAGGCATCATAATCTAGAGGTTGCGACTATGTTCTCGACCCAAATTTTGATGACAACTCAAATTCTAAAAGGATGAAGGGCATCTGATTTGTACATTGTACCAAAGTAGTCTTATCTTATCAAAGCCCTAGATTTCTGGACAAATTCAACTAGGGTTTTATTTTGCAAGGCTCAAGAAATAAAGATGTGAGATCTTTAGTCCGTTCTACCTTTCGATAAAGACCTAGTACTTTGAAAGGTATTGAGAGCGTTGATATTATTCAGTGGACAAAGCTTCAAACCAGATGCTAGTTTCCAACGAATCTCTTGGCATACTTCTTCACTAAGCTTACTCGTTATGTTCAAATCTTATAACGACTATTTTTATGGTCCTATAAAAGGAAGTTCAAGGATATGAAGAAGTGTGAAGATGATTGGTCAAGTTGATCAATATGAGTTCGTTGACTTTGGTTGAAAACTTTGATAAATGCTAAAGATTCAAATACCGTGGAAGTCTTTGAATAACCTGTCAACAGAACCATACAACAAAAAAAGGATCTGATATAAGCAATAAGACTTTTGTATATCTGTTAGCTTGTATATAGGGTATTAAGATTTCTTAACATTGTTTATCTTAGATATCTTAATGACACCATAATCCTTGTTGTAACTGTGCACCACTAATAAGAGTATCAAGTGCATTTGTATTTACTATTGTAAACTATTGTTTAGAATATGTAAAAGTCTTAGACTTATTGTTTGAGCAAGAAAAGTCTCTTGTTGAGTGCTTGAGCAAAGAAGTCTTGAACCAAGGGTTTAAGTAGAAAGTATCTTTCTGGATAGACTGAGAATTAAAGTCTCATGCTTGGGTAGAGAAGGAAGCCTCTTTCTGGATAAATTAAGCATTGAAGTCTCATTCTTGAGGGCAGAGCAAGAAGTCTCTTCCTGGTTAAATTGAGCATTGAAGTCTCATGCTTGAGGGTAGAGCAAGAAGTCTCTTTTAGAGTTTCATTGAGCAAGAAGTATCTTTTCGTGGGATTGAGCAGGAAGTCCTGAATAGGTTATTCAGGTAATGAAGTCTCTTGCCCGAGGGCTTGAGCAGAAGTCTCTTTCTAGTTTGATTAAGCAAAATGTAATTTGATGATTATAGTGAAAATCTCTTGTGCTACAAGGGGACTTGATTACTCTCAGTTTGGGAGGAACCAAGATATATTATGTGTCTCTTTATTTACTTCTGCATTTACATTTTGTTATGCAACAAACTCTGAAGTCAGACTCTGATTCAGACTCTTACTTAGATTAGAATTTGAGCTTGACATCTCAGGTTCTGAAACAGGTTTAAGAAAAGAGAAGTAAACTTTCCCATACATAATTCAACCCAATATTTTTGTGTATATTTTCTCACCTTCAATTGGTATCATAGCCTGGTTGTGTTTTTTCACTTAACAGTGAAATAGAAAAGATTCAGTGAGAAAACTATTCAGTCGGTACTTCAGCTTTTAATGAAGTTTCCTTCATAAGTTAAAGAATGGAAACTACATAAGATAAAGAAAGATGATTTGAAGAAATATGATTCTGGTTGTGCTTTAATAGTGACCCATGGGACAAGTGTACTTGTTGAAGAAATCAAGAAACCTTTTCTGCTTTAAGTCATTTGCTTTGTGAGTATGAAAGGATTATTTAATCTTTAAGACTAACTCGTGGGGAAAATGTGCTTGTTGTATGCATCAAGGTTTAATCTTGATTTGCTTTTTGAGATAGATAAAGATTAAGAACTTTTTTAGCTTGACTCAAAATATGGAAGCAACATATCTTGCAAACAACTTCTCTTGATTAAAAGGAAGATTCAGACAAAGAAGCTGGAGAAGCTAATCTTGCACTGATGGCTCACACACTCTCTTATTCAGATTTTGAGTCAGGTTCTGGCTCAAAATATGATAAGGAATATAAGGTTATTTTCTAATCTATCTCATTATGATCTTATTACTTTTGTTCATGATATCATGAGCCGTTGTCAAGATAAGGCAAGGAACATGAAGATTGTTAAGAAAAATCTTGATTTTCTTAAAGAAGAATTGAAAATTTCTAAAAGAAATGTTGAGACATTAGAAAGAAATATAGCTTCTCAAAATAAAAAGGATTCCAGGGAACCTTTAAATGAGAAAGATATGGCTCTCCAAAATTTCTTGACAATAGATCTTAACAGAACTAAGCTTGCATCCATGATCCATGGAGTAAGAAAGAGCATAGGAAAAGGTTTGGAATTTAATGAAAAAAATTGTTTCCAAAACCTTGACATGGAAGAAACCCTCAGAATGATAACGCAAAAATACATCAGATATTTGCCTTGATTTACACTCAAAGATCATACCACTTTAATCAATATTCTGATTATTCCGCAAGTATTCGAGGTGTTTTTGCAGGTATTTTAATCTCCGAGCATTAATGAGCAAAATGAAGAAAAAGAAGAAGAAACAGATGAGAAAGCACAGGAAAAAGAAGAAAACCAGAATGCAGAAATTGTTGATGTGACGACCGTCACAAGCTTCATGACGACCATCACGACCCAGCCTGTGACGACCGTCACAGGCCCATGACGAGCGTCACACGGCCAGATTTTACGCTTTGAAACAGTCAATCAGAGGCACCCAAACGTGCCTAAATTCTCTCCAACAGCATGACTCCCCCGTTGATTCCTCATTCAACCAGTCTTCCTTAAATTTCTCAACCGCCAAGACCTACCAAGGAAATATATAAAGGACCAAAGTTGGAAAAATGGGAACATCTACACTTATGCTCTGCAATTGATTTTTTACAGCATTCTAGCTTTTTAGTTATTTTCTTTTCAGCAACTTTGTTTCCGTTGCCTTAATTCATTTACCATTCTTTTTAGAATTCCCGTTTTCCCTTTTCTCTCCCGTTTTCCAGTTAGCCAAAGTAGTAGTTTCCTACACTGGGGAACTACTACACTTTATTTAATTTTGTAAGTAATTTGTATTGAAGAAGCAGAATCCTACCGACTTGTGGAGGACTGCTCAAGTACTCCAAGATTCGCCATACTCTGTTACTTCAATTGCCAGGTTTTATTAAATTATTATTATTGCCCAGTTATTATTATAATTATGTTTGCCGCAATGTTAATCTGTTTATGCTTTGTGTTTGCTTTATTTAACATATCCGGCTAAATTACCGGCATCGGTATGTAGTAATTTAATTAGATGGGATTTAATAATAATCGGTGAAAACTCTTTTTCTCAAACAATCTTTTAGGCTAAGGTTTTTAATTTAAATTTAATTAACTTTATCACAAAAGCGTGAGAAGCTATTTAACACGATTTTGCCATGAGAGTGGGAAATTAACTAAGGTGAGAACCAACAATCGCGAGAGCGTGAGGCTCGAGCTGGATAGTAAAAATTAGGCATTGAGTTTAAAAACAGCGAGAGCACTTTAAAAACAATTAGAACTTATTTATTTTAAAAAAGTAATTTTAACTTCAAATGGGACAGCGAGAGCGTACATTTTGACTTAAAGTTATAGGCCGAATCAACAATCATGAGAGTGTGAGATAAAGCTTTTTAAATAAATATTTTCTACTGAGAGATATTTGGCATTTAAACTATTCACCGGTGACTTATCGAATCCCTGACAATTAATACGTTGCATACTGATTCCTTCCATCAATTCTTTCTTAAAACTAAATTTCCCCTAGATTTAATATTCTGCACCCGAACTTCTACTAATCATTCCCTTAGCTACACATAGTGACGTTAGTAACACTAGTTTGACCATAGGTCCCTGTGGGATCGATATCTTTTAAAACTAAAGTGATTGGACTGTGCATTGCAGTCAAGTACCCGATAGACTATATTTTATATATAGTCACGACAAGCATCACAGAACCATCTTCTTCATGATATGCTGATAAAGGGCTTAAGGATTATTTTGTGCATGTTGCTAAAAGTATCATAGCTCTGAACCCATCAGAGTCAATAACAGAGAATTCAAAGGATCTGATTGAAATGGAACCAAAGACCTCAAGGTAAAAAGTTCTACAGAAGTCAGAACCTGAGATCTCAAAGTTAGTGGTTTTGAAGAAATTAGACACTACGATCCAAAAATCAAAAGGTCATTGGAATTCGGAACCTAAGACCTTCAAGTCAAAGGTTGTAAGAAAACATGTACCTAAGACTTCTGGATCTAAGTTTCTGAAAAGTTCAGAAACTAATGTCAAAGCTTATCCAACATAGAATTTCTCTAAAAAGAAAGTTTGGAATGAGACTATACATTACTATAAGGCAATGACACATAATAAGAAATAGCCTATAGTAACTAACACAAAAGGATCCATAAGATTGTGGGTACCAAAATATGTAATTGCGTTTGCAGATATGCTAAAAGGAAAAGATAAAGAATTTTCCTAATGTCTGGATAATGGATGACTACAACCTATAATAAGAGGAGAGCATATGTTTTAAATCCTAACTCTGAAAGAGGAAGAGAAGTTAGAGTCTGGAAAAAAGAAAAAAAAGAGTACTATGGTTGCTAGTACTACTGAACTCCCTGATTATGCTGAACAATGACCAGGTTCAACAAAAAGAGTGCTTTAAAACTGATTTTCATCAGTAAGAACATTGTTGGAACCAAAAGTTATTCAGGGGTTAAACTAAGGTATGTTTAAATTCCTTATTTTTATCTAGACAACTTTTGTGATTGAGATATTATTTTCTTTAGTTTATGTATCTATTTCCTTGATGCATAACTATCTTGGATAATATGTCTGCTTAAGAATTTTTAAAACAAGTGGAAAATATTTAAATTGTGGCCATCTTTTATATGCTTTTTCTTATTCTTTATTCAGAACCAAGCATTATGAGCTCAAAAGTTTTGATCAGAATGTGCTTTTTGTAAGTCAATTCATTAATGAGTTGCTTTTCTTATTTTACCCTTTGTCTTTTAAAGTATTAATTCTTCTCTAAGAAAGGGTTTCTGATCTTATTAAAAAGATTGATTCTGAATATGGAGTGTCAAAGACTAATGCTTATCAGAAATAGCTTCATCAAAGTCTTGAAAAGTCTCTAATGATATGTGGCTTCTGAAAAGCATCTGGATCTGAGACTCAGAAAAGGAATAAGGATTACTTGTAACTTTTTAAATGAAAAAAATAATTTTTTTGACACCTGATTTCTAAAAATTCACGTGTCTAAAAATTGCTATGCTAGTTGTGAAGCTATTTGGGCAGAATCTGTAGAGTAGTAAGGTTTTACTATTTGGATTCTCTATGGCCTATCTCTCTCTTGTCATTTCTTGCTTTTTCTTTGTACTTGTGTATATTACTTGTTGGTTTTCCAAAATATTTTCTATTAATTGTCTTTTCAAAATCTAGTTGTCTTAAATCTTTTTCTCTCTTGGTCATGCATTTTCATTCCCTATTTAAACTGATCTTTCTCAGTCTAAGTTTTTCATTCTTGTTTTACAACTGGTCTCTCAAACCTGGTTGACACATTTGTGCAACCTTACCATGGGTTTTCAAAACAGCTCTTATCTCTCGTTCATGTCCTAACATGAGATGACCTCTAGCTCAAACCTTGGCGTGAAAAACCAACTGGAGAGCATCAATGAAAGGCTAGTCCTTATTGAAGATTTGGGAGCCTTTGACTATGATCTTCTGCTTCTCCTTCACTCAGGAGTATGAATGAGATTTTCTCAATTAATTTTCAACCTCCTTGAGATAACATTGCCTCTCCATGAGAGAAAGTTGTTCTTCATTCCTTATGAATGAGTTATGGGTGAACTCTCCTCTTTGCAAGGAACGGTTGTAAATCTGGATGAAATTTCATTTAACCTTGGGATGAAGAGTTGCTGGTGAAGATCATGTTGTTTCTTAAGGACAATCTAGCTCCCTCTTTCTCCATTATAGCTTTAGCAGTCTTCTCAACCTGCCTTAGCCTCTTTTCTTTTCTTTTGCGTCTTTTTTTTCCAGTTCCAAAATAATTTGTATCTCTTGAGATCCAATTCTTCAAACATGTTTGTTTTTGTGAACTGTATGACTTGTAAAACATTTCCAATTAATAAATGTATCATGTAAGTTATTGTATCAAAAAGAGTACTTTTGTTTCAAGGCTAGATCATTTATGTATTCCTTTGTAATTTTTTTTTGCTTAAGACTTGTATGTTCAGATTCTTAGTCTAATTTGATGTATTCCTTCTTAGCCTATGATTGTATAACCAAAACAATTTCTATGATTAAATGTATGTATCAAATTAATTGTACGAAAAAGAAATATCAAATTAAAAGCATTATGTTTTTCTTTCTGAATTCTAAACTTCTTAATCAGTTTACCTTAAAGGAAATAATTATGATTAAAAGAATGGTATGAAAAAGTTAAAAAGGGGAAAAGAACTTCATTGTATTAAAGGAATGATTACAAAAAGGATGTTTATAACATTAATCCTAATCATCCATAAATTTCCAAGCGTGGAAAAAGTTTCCCCAATTTAAATCCAATTCTTCTGCTTCATCTGAAACGAAATGAATCACTTCTCTTAATCTTCTTCTTCTCTTGGACTTCTTATTTTTATTGCTAATCTTGTTATATGGCTTCAGTGCATGAAGAATAAAAGTTAAAGGAATTTCTTCAAAAGGTATGATCTCCTTATCAGAAGTTGCGATAAATACCATATGGGCCTTTGAAATAATGGGAGTAGTAGATTACTCAGAAGTTCTATTCATCTTGAATCACATGCATGTTGAGTGAATGTGGATTTTTGATTTGGCTTGAACAAGTTGTGTGCTTTTATAACAAAAATTTCTGAAGATCAAAGACTTTGTGTGTTTCAGTTTCTGATCTTTGAAATTCTAAAAGCCAATCACTAATTAAGCATGCCATTCTGGATCGTAATTTCTCCTTGGAAAATGAAAATATAGTGATTTACCATAAGAAGTAAAGAATTTCTTTGGTTAATGTTTTTTCATTTAGTTTATTGAAAAATGATTTAAATTGTCTATTATTTTTGAAAATGTTTAATTGTTTCAAAATTTTCAGTGTGTTAAAACTCTTTCGAAATTTTGTGCATTCAAACTATTTTAATCTCTCAATTTTGTTGTGTTTTTTATTTCTTTTAAAATCTTTTTTATAATGAAAAAGGGGGAAAAATTCATGGAGTACTTAAGAACAGATTGAAGCATCAGAACTTGAACAAAATAGTTTCTTCCAAAATAGCTTATGAGTTATATGCCCGAAGTTATTTACATCTTTGAGTAACTTATCTTACCAGGCTTAAATGATTAACTTAATTAGCAAAGACATGACATAGGCAAAGCTTACAAACCTTACCTTAATGAACTGTTAGACTAAAGGAAGAGCTTAAAACTGTAACCTAAGGTCTGCCAAATTCAGGGGGATCTTACAAACCTCATACCCTGGTGTTAGAATTTGATGATTATAATTATAAGATTCAACTAACATAGATAATGAGTTAATAGGAGCTTAGAAACCTCGTCTTAATGAACTATAAGACTTAGAGGGAGCTTACAAACCTCACCTTAATGGTCTGTCTAACTTAGGGGGAGCTTACAAAACTCAGACTCTGATGTTAGATTGTGTTAATTAAATCATAAACCATTGTTCTTAAATTCATTTGTTTGTCATCATCAAAAAGGGGGAGATTGTTGGAACAATATTTGTTCATACCCTTAAAAGGTTTTGATGATAACGATGTATTCAAAGAACAATAGGGGTTGCTAATAGTTGTTCAAGTGTGCAGGTTCTGAAGTCAAACTATATCATGGTTTCAAGCCTATCAAAAGACTCAGTTCCATAAAGAAGTGACTCAGATTCTGATTGATCAGAATATATAGTAATTCACCAGTATTTGAAGGCATCAGACTTTGAGGTTCAAACTCTGGTCTCGACCCAACTTCTGATGACAACTCAGATTCTGAAAGGTTGGAGGGCATTTGATCCATACACGATACCAAAGTAGTCCTGTCTTATCAAAGCCCCAGATTTTCAGACAAAGTAAACTAGGGTTTCATTTTGTAGGGCTCAAGAAATAGAGATGTGACATCTTCAGTTTGTTCTACCTTTTGGTAAAGACCTAGTACTTTGAAAGGTACTGATAATGTTGCTATTATTCAGTAGACAAAGCTCCAAACCAGATGCTAGTTTACAACGTCTCTCTTGGCATGCTTCTTCACTAAGCTTTCTCGTTATGTTCAAATCCTCCAACAGCTATTTTCCTAGTCATATAAAAGGAAGTTCAAGGATATGAAGAAGTGTGAAGATGATTAGTCAAGTTGATTAATACGTGTTCGTTGACTTTGGTTCAAAACACTAATAAATGCTAAAGATTCAAATATTTTGGAAGTCTTTGAATAAGCTATCAACTAAACCATACAATAAAAAAGGATTTGATACAAGCAAGAACACTTTTATATATCTGTTAGATTGTACATAGGGTCTTAAGATTTCTTATCATTGTTTGTCTTAGATATCTTAATGACATCAGAATATATGTTTTAACTGTGCACCACTGATAAGAGTATCAAGTGCATTTGTATTTACTATCCTAATCTGTTGTTTAGAATATGTAAAAGTCTCATACTTAGTGTTTGAGCAAGAAATGTATCTTGCTGAATGCTTGAGAAAAGAAGTCTTGAACCAATGGTTTAAGCAGGAAGTCTCTTTCTGGATAGACCGAACATTTAAGTCTCATGCTTGAGAGTAGAACAAGAAGTCTCTTTCTGGATAGATTGAGCATTGAAGTCTCATGCTTGAGAGCAGAACAAAAAGTATCTTTCTGGTTAGATTGAGAATTGAAGTCTCATGCTTGAGGGTAGAGAAAGTACTGGCTTTCAGGGTTCGATTGAGCAAGAAGTCTCTTTCCGTGGGATTGAGCAGGAAGTCTTGAACAAGTTGTTTAGGCAATGAAGTCTCTTGCTTGAGGGCTTGAGCATAAGTCTTTTTCTAGTTTGATTGAGCAAAATGTAATATGATGATTATAGTGAAAATCTATTTTGTTGCAAGGGGACTGGACTACTCTCAGATTGGGAGGAACCATGATATATTATGTGTCTCTATATTTACTTCTCCATTTACATTTTGTTGTGCAACAAACTCTAAAGTCAGACTCTGGTCTGATTCAGACTCCTACTTGGATCAGAGTCGTATTTACCAAGTATTGACCTTTGATTTATCTTGTATAATCCGCTGCTTGGTGTGACTGAGGATGCCTTGATTGAAGATCTTGAGTTGAGGCCTTGAGCTCCACAGCTTGGAAGAAAAGTCTTATTAAGTGACCAAGGGTCTTTTGGTCACTCAATTTAGACTGTGGGATTATACAAGTTCAAAGGATTTAATTAATCAAAATTACTTTTGATCAATTTAATCATGGGCTTTGTTTTGTTTTTAGGGAACTAAGTTTGAATCTAATTGAGGTTAGTAATCGTTAGAAACTATCCTAAGGGATCATGCCATTCTAGCACAAAAGTACAAAATTAGGCCCATAAGGGCAAAATGGTCAATTGCAAAATACATCAAATTCTAACCATGGTTTAAAGTTGATTAAATCCTAAAGATTGAATTCTAATCCTAATATTGAAAATGGGATGATTCTACATTCAATCAAAGACCAATTAAAATCTAACCAAGGTCCTAATTAAAATTCTAATAAAAAGTCCTAATTAAAATTCTAATAAAACCCTAATTAAAAGCTAAAATCCTAAAACTCAAGATTTTATTCCTAATTGTCAAAATTGACCTAATTGATCTAATATTCCTAATTAATTGAAAAAAAACTAATTAAGAAAAAGAAAAGAGAATTAAATCAGGAGGTGTGAAATGGAAAAGGAGGTATAAACTGAAATCTGGTTATGGGCTGCAGGATGAGCCCAACACAATTTTTTGTGCAGGAAGCAAAAGCCAAAAAAAAAGTGGTGTGTGAAGTAAAATGAACTTGGGCTGCGTCTGAGCCCATTCACCATTCTAAGCGCTCAGGGGGGTGCGCGTTGGAAATGCGTGGTGCATTAGCAAAACGCTAATGGGCTTGGTTAAGCCCAACTTTATTTCTTTCCAAAGTCACTAGGGGGTGTATTGGTGATGTGTGTGGTGTGAAAGGGAAATCAGTGGGCCTAACTGCACTAAGCCCAAACCACACACCTCTGTTGACTTGTCCAAGTCAACAGAGTTCAAATGAATTCTAACGCACGCTCAACCTCACCTCTCAGTTCATTGTGGTTCGCCGCGCCGGCGCCGGTAGTGGCTTACACCTAAACACCACCACCATTGGGTGCACAATATCAAGATGAGCTTGAATATGGCCATGGAATTACGAAACAGTCACAAAATCGGTCGAGTCGAGCCTAAACGATAGAAGAACCCTAGATCTATAATCTTAAATTAAATGGAGTTTATCATGAATTGATCTCTAATACCATAGGGCTTTCACTCCCTAGCCTCAAAGTTACGCTCTAGTACGCTCAATGCAAGAAAAAATTACAGAATATAGATGGACTTACCTGAGAAGACGATCGGAAACTTCAGCAGGTGAGTTCTTGATCTGGTTTTGCACGTTCCTTCTTCCTCTTTCTTCTTCTTCTTCTTCTGAATTGAGAGTGGTGAGCAATGCAGTGGTTAAGCTCAAGCTAATTTGAAGCTTCGATGTGAAGCTTCAATGGCTTTTGAGAGAGAGAGAGAGAGAGAGAGAGAGAGAGAGAGAGAGAGAGAGCTTTGGTGAGGGTGAGGGAAGAGATTGTAGAGAGAATTCGCACAAGGTTCCAAAGTTCCAAGGGTCCTGAAAATGAGATCTATGAATCTCTTAAATAGAGATGAGGTTTGGAATTAGGTTAGGCTAGGAAAGAGGCCTGGAGTTAGTTAGAGAAGGCTTGGAATTAGTTGGTGTTGACTCACTGAGTTAATTGAGAACTCAGTTAGTTAGGTTGGTTTTAATTGATTAATGACTTGATGAAATGAATTTTAACTGGCTGTAGTAGGTTAGGCTTAGGTTACATTCATGATGAAATGATCTTGGTGACATGCTATCCATGTTGTAGGTGGAACTTAAGTGACATTGGTTTGGCTTGAAATGATGTGTAATGGCTTTGGTATGATGCTGATGGCTTTGATACACCCACTGGCTACAACAGGTAACATATTAGATTGGAATTAAGAGATTAAGTCCTTAGATCAAAAGTAACCTTCTGAACTGGTAATTGTTAAATGTAAGTGTATTTTGGTTTGTATTTTGAAATGACGAATGTGATGCTTTTGTTTAATGCTTCATGAGTTTAATTTTCACTGTTTGTATTCAATGCCATGTTCTCCTTGGATTCTCTTACTGCAACATGAAGTTGGCTTGGTATTGCAATGCCATGTAGGTTCCTTGCTCAGTTTAGCAGGTGGAAAGTATGGCTCTTATGTGCACAACTCATGTTGATTTTGGCTACTGTAGGGTACAGGGCCAATGCCTTTTGCTTCATGATTCAAGTAAACTAATGTGTTTGGCAACTCCATTTGGCTTGTTGCAGACCTTGAGGTATGTCTCATTATTGGGACTTGGTTGTAGCAGCCATGAATCCAGTTGGTGGATAAGCTGTAATTGTCAATGGCCATGATAGTTATGTCTTGTAACCTGGTTTTGTTGGTGCAACACAGTTAGGTGGTCTTAAGATCTAGTATGCACATAGCTTGACAACCCAATGCTGATAGCTTTGCTAACAATTTATCATGGTCTGCTGTGGCTTGAAGGCAGGTCAACATGCTTAAGTTTCCATGGCCTTGTGTTTGTTGCTTTGATTCTTTTTGAACAAGGTGTAGCTTTGATGCAGGTTTTGGTTACTTATCATTTGATGAACCTTTTTGAACTGCACTATCTGAACTGCTTTATTGTGAAGTGATTGCATTGCCTAAATTTGGGATGTGTGCATGAATCTTGTTGTTGACTTTGGTTTGTCTACTTGCAGGTAAGCATGGTTCAGGACTCATGTGCTGCTGTTTTGGCTTATTGCAGGTGTTCATATGCATGATAGTGACAACATATGTGGTGTGTCATGGCATAACTCTTGGCTTGGTCCTACAGATGCTTGATGAATGAAGTATACTGCTTGCTAATGTTGTGGTCCCAATTGACTATGTGTGCCTTTGCTGTTGGTTTTGATACAGGTTTTCACTTGGCTCATGCTTGTGTTCTGCTACAGGTTGGGTAATTTGTGTTGCCTTGGTTTGAGGCAAGAGTGTTTGGACCTTTACCATATTAACTCCCTGTTAGGCTTTTGTACCAAGGTATATTAATAGGTTGTGGTTGGTCAATTAGCATTGGTTGACTGTTGCAATTGTCAACTGAATTGGACTGTTAGGCTTATGATTACAAGGTCATTACTTGATGATGCAATGCGATGGTTTCCCCATTATTGCAGGAGGATTCTACAACTGGTCCTTGCTTTGAATCACAATATTCATTGCAGAATTGTTGCTCAGGTTAATGCTTGGCCATGATGCTGACAAAAGTGTTGTGTGTTGGTGTAAACTCACTGCAGGGTTATGGTCTATTGTATAGGTTGTACGTGTTGTGATTCTGCACATAAGGCCAGGCATTGGTTTCTATCAGGGCTAATTTGCAACATGGTGGAGATTTGCCTTTTGGCCTGGTGCAGCAGGGTGGCTAAGGTCTGCATTTGGCCTTGGGTTGGTCCTGGACTTTTGGCTTTGGTTTGGATGTGAAGTTTCTTGATGGTTTAGACATGGTTGAGTTTGGTTACGTTGGATCATTTCTGCATGGAGGTTTCCATGTTGCAGCTTCCATGAGCCATCACCACCATCAAAAACTCAAGGTCAAGTGTAGGTGAGAGTAAGTTCAACTGGTTATCAACTGGTTATGTACTTATGGTGCTGCTACAAGGTATTAGGCAAGGCAAAGTGTGTGCAGCATGTTGTAACATGGGTTGCTGCAGTAGCAGGGCTAGCATAGTGTGCTTACATTAGCTAGATCATGTATCTTCATGGTTATGTTGTGTTGTTTTAGGTTCAAGCCAAGAGTGATGAGCAAGGGACAAACTTGTGTTGTTAGGGAACTCCTCAGAAATCTGTTAGGGACCAACCAAAGCCAAGGATCAATGGTTCCAAAATGCCAAAGTGACATGGTGTACAAAATGCATTACTTGCAATGGAAGCAACCAAGAGAAAGACCTCACCAAGCATGGAAAATGGATGCTCATCACAGCAAAAGGCTAGACAAGGTTTGGATGATCAAGGGCAAGTGAGGGTTGACTTTGGTCAAAGTTGACCAAAAAGTCAACTGTTGACCAAAGTCAACAAATGGTCAAAAATGCATTTTCTTTGTATTTTCTTTATAAATGGACAATGAATTATTGGTTAGGATGAAATTTAGGGTTTTGGATTTTAGATTGACTTTGGTCAAAGTTGACCAAAAAGTCAACTGTTGGCCAAAGTCAACATTTGGTCAAAGATGTCAAGACTTGTATTTTCTTATGTAAAATCAAATGTAATGGTTTAAAATGACGTGGAATTGATTGAAATAGATTAAAAGATGGCTGGAAATTGGTTTCACAATTGGTTTATTTATGACTTGAATGTTTGACTTTTGAAAAGAAAATAACTTGACTGATAATGTATGTTAACAAGGCCATGAAATGAGATCATAAGATTAGGGCTTTAACATAGTGTCCATGCACCAATGGAATGACCAACACATGGCTTGAAACACAAGGAATTTGGATGTTCATATGATAAGGACCAAAGGCATATCCACAACCATATGGATAGAATCATTGACTTGGGACCAATACTAATGCTCCAAGAAGGGTTAGGCCAAGCAAAAATGACAAAGGGTGAAGATTGAAGGGTCATGAATGCACAATGAAGCCACCAAGTTCATTTGATTCCCTATCTTCTGATTAGGGATTTGGAGACCAAGATAAGGCCTGGGGAAGCTCCATGAAGTCATGCCTTGAGGAATTAAGGCTTTGAAGGCCCTAGACTGTTTGGCCATACCTTTGTTGAAATCAAATCTTCACCACCATCATTAGGGTTTCACATCCCCCATGTTGATGATGTGATTATACCATGCCCTTGAACTTTGATATCTATACAAACCGTAGCTTTATGAGCCCAAGTTTCTTCTGAATCCATGATGAATGATGCATGTGGATGAATTATGAATGTATGCAAGTCATCTCCTAATCAAGTGATTAGATGCATAGGTGAGAGAGGGGAGGGCAAATTTTGGGGTACAGCAGGAGTCATATGCATATTATAAACAAATGTATCGTATTGCTCATGTAGAGTATGCATGAGGCTATTTATGCATTGTTATATGTGTTTTAATAAATGTTGTGATTGTTATATGTCATGATGTACTTGCATGTGTGTATTCTTTCTTATACGTTATTTTTAGATCGTGGCCATATACTATTATTATGAATTTGGATCAACATCCTAGGTTATTAGCAGTTGTGATGTTTGGGTATCTCTACGTCATGAAGACTTAGCAACATTATAAATTTCTTTGAAATCAAAGTCATCGAGGCTCAATGTCACCATGAATCGTTGGTACTAAGTCATCTTTGGCTTAGAGTTCAAGATCATCTTAGGGTTACATTTCAGAGTGTTTCCCATTTCTTGTATTGTGAAGTGATCGCGACTTTATAATTGCAAGTATACAGTCTATCGTATAGTTTTAAAAGATATTGATCCCATATAGACCTAACTATCAATCTGTCATTTCTAGTTACTACGGTGTTTATCTAAGGAGAATAAATTAAGAAAAGGAGAGATGAAGTAAATAACTTTAATAAATTTAGAAAAATAATACAGGAGTGTGGCTCTCATCAAACAACCACACTCTTGATTATTTCTAAGTAGGATTACTATACGGGGAAATATTTTCTACTTTGAAAAGAATTGAATTGAACAGGAATTGTCACTTTCGTGTATTCAGAACCGGATTTGACTTTCTAATTTATACCGTTCACTGTCACATGTGACCAGCGCTTATTGTGTTAAAGTAGTAAATCCTATTTTAAGAAATTATACTCTTTTCTCAATTGAAAAGTAATTTTGATTGGAAAACTTAACTTAAAAGCGTTCCAGGCTTTCGCTCTGGTAACCGGATCTTAAGCCTATAAACTCGTCTGCAAATAGTCTTAAAACCACTTTCTAGAAATATTAGACTTTCCTAATTGATTAACAAAATGCTTTCGGGGTATTTACTAACAAAAAATAAACCAATTTTAATCTTTAGTGTCAGACGACTTTTAATCTTACCCGACGTTTTGACGGCTCTACTTTCGTAGTAACCGATTAAATTGAGTTCAGAAAAATTGTATTAAAACCAAAACAACCCACAATTGTAATCCTAAAGAAACAACAATTAGAGTATCTCCAAATGACGGTCCTCGCATACCAGCATCAATAAATTAGCTGGACATGTTTAGGACAAAAATAAAAGCATAGATTTGAAACTTAGAAGTAAACATTTCGGAAAGGTAATTGAATTGAAAATGGTAGTTTAGAAGTTGGTTTTGAAAACGAAATAATGACAAGAACATACAATTAACAAAGTAAAGAAATAAGGTGCGAGAAATAAGACTTGAAAATAAAAGAAGTGCGAGATGAGGAAAGTAAAGTGCGAGTAAATAAACAAAGCGATATAATAAAAATGCGTAATATATTAAAAACCTGCTCCAAACGGAGGCTTGAATATGGTACTGAATAAATTGCTCAAGACTTGTAAAGATATATAAATAGCGGCAAGACAAAATAAAGTGCTCCAAACTTCGTACAAACTCAATGCTCTTTGGTGCTATAACCCCTTAATGTGACGATTTATAACTTTAATTGGTAATTCTAGTGCTTAAGATTGTGCTAAGCTTGGATGCCTCAGAAAATCAAGCTTTTCACCTATTTATAGTGTTCCAAGGTCCAAAATGTCAAGTGGGAGGTTTCTTGATTCATGGGAGAGAGTATAGGAGTGCATGGGATTAGTGTGAGATCAATCAAATCCGTTTTCCAACCGCTTGACTCTTACAAAGGATGGTGAGCGCCATACCAAGGTGGCGAATGCCACCTTCCCGAAGTTTGTAAGAATGGGTCAATTGACTGTTGAGGCGTGGGACACGTCATTCTCCTGGTGACCATCCCAATGGCAAACGCCATGCAGGTCGCCTTGAGTGTAGTTTTCCATTTTTTTCTTCGTTTTGTATTCGAATCGCTTTGTTTCTTCACACATGGCTCCTATATGGTCAAATACCTGAAATACGGACAAAATACCTATATAACACTAGAAATAAAGGTAAATTGATAATAAAACATGTACAAAACGAGTCAAAATAATGGTATACTTTGGTGTTATCAAACTCCCACATACTTGAACCTTTGCTTGTCCTCAAGCAAACATTTATGAGCATATGAAGAAAAATAGTGGTGCTCTTATAACTATTCTAGGCTAAAGACTCTAATTCGCTCAAGGCCATATTGATAGGTACTAACATTCAAACTAAGGGTATTATAATAACAATTCTGCGTTTACGATCATAAATCTTCTTCCTATACAAACCAATTCGCATCATGTCATTATGCCCAGACCTAACTTATTCGTCCCATTTTTCGTCCTTTTTTCATTCAGACGCAATCACATTAAGCCCGTTATCTATTCACACACGGGAAACGAACTTGTTAGTGTTCATGATCCATATTATGTCAAAAAGTTTGATGAATATGTAATATTCTTAGAGGTTTCACAGCCGTTAGGCTAAATGACCGGGTGAGGGTCACCTAACTTAGAAGACTGGTTCCTTTTTCTATTTCTTACTTTTCCATATTTTTGCGTTTCTTTTCTTTCTCTTTAGCATGGGATCATTCACCTATTTGCATTGGTCCGCTTACTTGATGGTGATTCAGATGGTGTTGACTGCTAGGATAAACTATTCAAAGACTTATTTAGGGGAGAGATTTCAAGACCATAGCATAACAAGTATCCAAATCGATCTCTATAATTAGGAGACTTACGGTGTTAAGATGATACTGATCTTTTGGGGGGCTTTCCCAAGTCTCTATAACCTATCCATAACTTGTCTAATAGCCTAAAATTTCAAATTAAACACCTGTTTTATTAAAGTTTTTTTTGTATGGCTCATGAAATGAAAGAATTAATAAACAGCAAAAACCACGCATAAAGACTTGACAACACATGCAATGACTCAGTGAACAATTTAAAACTAGAAAAGAAAACCTAAGCAATTATAGTAAAATGAAATAAATCTATCTAGAAAACAAGGAAAAGAAAACGGGGGAAATAATCAAAACATGCATTAAATATTCGAAAAAATGAGCAAAAAAAATCCAAAGGTGCATACTGGAAATGAGTAAAATAACTGAAAAGAAATAAAATCTAGAGTAAATCTAATAACGGTGAAAATAAGTTCCTCCCCCACACAAGAACTAAGCATTATCCTCAATGCTTAAAAATCTGTGGATGAAGTAGATTTCTTGATAAACGTGGTCCATCTATTCGCGCATAGAATCCACGAAGTGGTGGAGACCGTTATTGAGAGTTGAGATATCAGTTCGGATGGCAATAAGTTCATCGGTATATGGGTCAGGATTATTGGGTTCCTCCAGAAGTGATGAGAGGGAGTGTTTTGAGTAGAAGATAAGTGATACTCTTTTTGATTTCCTAAAAGGTATCGCCAGTTGTCACGGTTATGTATGCTAGTCCTTTCCGAGTTTGGGATAGTGAATTAGTGTACTGGTTCATAAAGGACTAGAATCTTAAAGGTATTGGGTCCTTCTTGCCTCACTAATCCTTTATTCAGGCAATGTTCAATATTGAGCAGTTTAAAACCACATAAAGGTTCTAGGTGTGCAACTTGGTTGCGTAGGCCTAAATCTATGACGATATGGGTGACCATAGCACCGACATAGATGTTCTCGACAACTTGGGTGGCTACTTAGGCTAAACCCGCCATCAAGAAGGCAACAAAGTGTACTGAGCGGGACTAGAAAATACTGAACATGAGGAATACTTCTTCTTTACTGTCTGGTCCAATATTTTCAGCTTTTCCAAAAAAAAGTTTGGGCCACAATCATCTGGAAATACCTGATGGCATGGTTATGGATGAGAGAGGGGTTCATTCTTTCATAATTAGGAGGATAATCTTCAGTAATGCTACACCAGAAAAAATCTAGTTCCCATTGCATATCATCACCTACTAGTACTTCGGTGTAGGCTTGGGGTTCACACTGAAAAGCTAAGAGTCTGGCTAACTCATCACGCGTGAGTCAGTATTCCTTCCCAAAGAGTCAGAAGGTAGCAAAGCCTTGGACTCGGTTTATTCCTTCACGGGGGTTGTATCGATAGGAGCTTAGGAATTCCAATGTCAAGTTCTTATAGTTTGGGTGTTTGTGCACAAATAAATGGTCCCAACAGAGCTGGTTAAACATGTACTTCACACTATCACAGATACCTAAATCTATTAAGCTAGGGAAGTCAGGGTATCGGGTTGGTGAAATGGTTCTTTCAGCCAATATTTCATAGCGTCTTCTTTGAGCTCCGTCTCTGAAAATCACTCGCATGTTATCTGCATTCTCCATCTCTAAATGGTTAGTAGGAAAAACTAGTCTGAGTTAGACCTGTAACGTAATCAATCAAAAGTTAGTCTTGCTACTAGGAGTAAAATAGATCATTGTCATATAAAGAAAAGAAATGTACAAAAATAAAATGACAATGAAATTGTGGGTTTACTACCACACATCGCTTTGTTTAATGTCGGTAGCTCGACATTAGTGTAAATCAGGTTTCTTGTGTAGAAAATGGTGGTTCGGTTAAGTCATGGAGATAATAGTAGGTAAGTACATCACTAGTGGTGTAATGTTTTAGTCTTTGCACGTTTACCATGAATGGGCCAGTTGATTTTATCTTAATCTCAACTGCACCAGATGGCATGACTTTTGTGACTTCAAACGGTCAGATCCATCATGAACGTAATTTACCAAAAAATAGGTGTAATCAAGAGTTGAATAAAATTACTATGTCACCTACATGAAACTCTTTCCTTGTGATATGCTTGTCATGCCATGCTTTGGTTCATTCTTTGTAGATTATAGCATTTTCATAGGCATCGCGTTAGAGTTCCTCTAATTCTTGGATATCTAGCATTCGTTTGTTATCCGCTTATAAATAGTTCATGTTTAAGGCCTTAACGGCCTAGTAGGGTTTGTGTTCTAGTTCGAAGGGTAAGTGAAATGATTTCCCATAGACTAAATTTAAGGGTGTTGTCCCTATATGGGTTTTATAGGCAGTCCTATAAGCCCACAAGGCGTCTTGTAGTCTAGAGGACCGATCTTTCTTGTAAAGTGAGATAGTTTTTTCTAGAATTTTTTTTATTTCTCTGTTTGATATTTCCACTTGTCCATTGGTTTGTGGATGATAGGGTGTGGCTACTCTATGTCTCACGCCATATTTATTTAAGAGTTTTTCAAAAATTCTTGAAATAAAATGAGATCCATCGTCGCTTATAAATAGGCGAGGTGCTCCGAACCTAGGGAATATGTAGTTCTTAAATATCCTAACTACTACTCGTGCGTTATTGGTGGGTGAGGCGATGGCCTCGATCCATTTTGACACATAGTCGACAACAACGAGTATATACTTGTTTCCCATAGATGAAGGGAATGGACCCATAAAATTGATACCCCAAGCGTCAAAGATTTCTACTTCCTGAATATTTTTTAGGGGCATCTCATCACGTCTTGATATGTTTCCAGTGCATTGGCACCGGCCGCATTTAATTATGAAGGCGTGTATATCACGCCATAAAGTTGGCCAGTAAAGGCCTGCTTGGAGGATTTTAGCGCATGTTTTGGATGTGCTGGCATACCCGTCATAAGGAGCAGAGTGACAATGAGTTATGATATTTGGTGCCTCCTCTTCAGGAACACAATGACGAAAAATATCGTCTGCTCCTCTCTGTCATACCTTAAAATTCTCCCTACCCTTCAAATCGATCATATATGCCACTAACCCTAATCATTTGCATATCATCATAAGCATGCATTTCATCTGCATAAGCAAAGTTCAACACAAGAAGACAGTGACTGGAATTCATGGCTTGGTGCTTGCGCCTAGTGGAAGTTAGGGTTTCCTAGCAACTTGGAGATGGTCCTGATGCCTGGGTATTATGCTTGTACTTGGTGTGTCAACTATGGCTTCTTGAGGAAGCAAAACCCTAGTTTAGGGGTCCCCACTTGGTCATGGCTCCATAAACCCTAATCACATCCAATACCCATTATGTGGCCTCCTAACCCTAATTTTAATTGGCCCATCACCATTCATGGTACTTGATCCCTTGTTTGGTTGTGTGCATTCAACAACTTCTTATTCCTGGTTCTTTCCTGTTGAGTTCTTGGTTGAGTTTTTCTTCACCTTGCTCATGACCATGGACTCTAGTCTAAGTTCTTGGGCTCACTTCTTTCATGTGCTCCCTTTCCTTCCATATCCTTTCATCTGGACCATCCTCATGCCTAATGTCTAGTTCATGGTTTGTTTAAGTCTATTTTAGTTGGTGGCCCTCACCCAAACCCCTTGTCGTGCCTTTAGGTTTGGCCTATGTTAAGTCCTAGTTCATGACACATCTTGATCCTTGCTAAGGCCTTTGTATCATGCTTATCATTGATCATTCAAGTCATAACTTGGATCATCGTTTATGCTATTATATTCAAGACCATTTCAATCCATGTAATCCAATCCATGTTATCCTTTTCCATTCATGTTCAGGCTATCATTAAAGTCCAAATCAAACCTATTCATTTCAGAGTTCAAGTGAATACAAGATTCATGTTCAAACCAACAAAGTCATTCATTTCAATCTTTTTCTCAAGCATGTCCATACAATGATTCTCATACCAGATTCCATATCCAAACTCACTTCATTCATGAATATCAATTTCCATTACAAAGGATAAAATGTTCATTACATACAAAAAAAGAGAGAAGAGAAAAGAAGAACAAAATAAACACAAAATTTGAAGTGTTGGCCAAGGTTTACTTTTTGTCAACGTTGTCCAAAGTCAACCCCATCCCAAAAACCCTAAGCCTACAATCTCTGATCCTAAACCTAGGTCTCAAGTCCTATTTTGATCCTTAGTTTGACTTTTGTGACTTCAAAATTCTATTTTTATGCCATGCCATGTTCCAAGCCTTTGCTTAACTATGTTTGCTCATGCATCCAACCAAGACCTGCATGATAAATCAACACATGAATAAAGTCATAATACAATGATACCATCACAGTCCATAATGAATGAAGGCATGCTAAAGCAAGTCAGAATTGAAACATGCTTGATTTGAGTCAGAAATTGTTAACTACAAGGCCATGTGATTGCACCTTGCAGGCAATGGAGAACAAAACCAATGAACCATTCATTAATTCAAATCCACAACAGTTGGCAATGTAAGTTAGGACAGGGGACCAACTTACTTTGCAGAACCAGGTAAATCCAACAACTGCCCCAAGCTGAATGTCTTAGACCTTACAAGTTGGAAGCGTATCTGTATTGGCCACGAGCTTAAGGTTGCAGTCATACTGCAGAATGGCAGTGGTTACATACATGTTGCAAACCTGTACTTAGCCTCACAACCATTATCATGAGCACCTTGAATACAACAACCATGAACACCAAGCAAACCTCAAAAGGCCTGATGCAAGACAGTGAGAAACCTGTAGGCAATGTTCAACAACCACCATTATCAATGCTGCAAAATCTAAGGCATAAACATAACCTATTGTGCAAAACCAGACCGACAAAAGTTACTTACCTGTTGCAGACTTGTCACTATCACCACGTGACCAAGATCAATTACACAACCTTCACCAAACTTCCAGCAAACCAACCAGACCATGAAGAAAAGCACACATGATAGGAGTGCAATGAAATATTAGAATCATTTATAACAGGAAGCTATACAAACCATTATGGACAATCCAATATCGCTATCACTAAGTCAAGGCATTACTGCAATGTTGATTACTAAACCTACTGCCCGAAATTAGTAGAAGGGCATGAGCCAAGAGATTCACATGCCTATAACCTTACCATGCCAAGACAGTTCCAAAGCAGATAACAGGGAAATAAACTGTGAATAAATAAGGGAAGTGTTATAGTGTAAAACATGCCTATGCAGGACTTGCAATTTAAACTGGAAATGCATACCCTACTTACAACAATTTAAGACAATACCCCATCCATCCCACAAAATACACCAACAATGGCACAATAATAAAAGCACGACCAAGCTAGTCTAGCTTACCATCTGCAACAGTTAAGGCAATTGAGCAATATCATCATGCTTCAAAACTTGTAGCAAAATGTGGCAAAAACGAGCAGGAATTCTCACACCTTACCAGTCTAGCTCTACAACCTCAAGCCAATTCAAGGTTTTGCATCATGGTCCAAACAGAGGAAATTGGAAAAACTACTTCACCTGCAACACAACACAGTAAACATCCTGCTTTCAATAAAACATCATTAGTGCACCATCCAAGAACATCGATTGCAGGACGTACACCATTACTTACCATTAAGCTGAAACCAAAGCAAT
Source organism: Lathyrus oleraceus (assembly GCF_024323335.1). Classification (NCBI taxonomy): domain Eukaryota; kingdom Viridiplantae; phylum Streptophyta; class Magnoliopsida; order Fabales; family Fabaceae; genus Lathyrus; species Lathyrus oleraceus. Next base: position 159,813,361 of record NC_066579.1, on the reverse strand, counting down.
GGCACCAGATGCTACACCATGAAATAATGCTACAAGATCAAAGGCAGGGTCCCAATCCAATGGGAAAAAACTACATCAGAAGGGCAAGACCAATTCAAGAAGGTTCTATTCAAGCTTATGATTCATACCTTGCAAAACACTTGAGTCAGTGGCAACTGCAGTGAAAGTCAAATGGCATAATAAGTGTAAGTTTGGTTAAACTTGCAAGATTTGAACAATTCGGTTAAAACCAATCCTAAAGCAATCAGTGCAGATATCCACAGTTGGATAGAAAATCAAACAAATGAATTGAAGAATAAAAAGCACATGTGTTATTCACCAAGATCCCACGCGACTCACTCTTCTCCCACTTATTATCAAATTTCGCCAAGAAATAAATATATTTGCCAACTGGGTAAAGCAAAGCGTAACAACTCAGATTCAATACCCAAAGTACCCTCTTGGATCGCGCTATAAAAGAGGCAATCATTGCCAATCATTGGGGTCAGAATTTTTCTCATCCAAAGAATCCTGCAATCATTTCCAACCCCCAGTACACGGTCATTTTCATTGTTGTGGGAGCTTCATCACTCGAAGCTCTACACAGTTGAGCTAAACCACCGCTGGAAGCTTCAAAGCTCGACGGTCACCATCACTCACACGCTTTGGATACAAAAGGAATATTTCAGCAGTAAGAGAAGAATAAGAAGAGAAACACTCGGAAGTGGATATCTGGTGTACCTGTGACCTTTGATATCATAGCCTCCGTCTCCGTCGTCGTCTCCGACAGGTAGTTCACTTAATCTATATGCTCGTACTCTAATTCGCTTGCCATAATGTTGTATCAGGTTAGGGAGATCGAAGCCCTAACGTGTTGGTGTTTGATTTTCACTGTATCGAGTTTAATTGTTGATAGAGTAGCTTAGGGTTCGTGAGTGTTTGTTTGCAATTCGGATGGTGAGTTGAGAATTGGGAGGTGTGGTTTGGAGATTCGGGACCATGAGATGGAGAGGATTGTTTCAGTATCTGGATTTCATGATTGGAGCTCCGCTGCCACCGGTGATGAGCTCCGGCATGGCGGAGGCTTGGTTCGCCAGTCGGTTTTTGGAGGGAATATTTTAAAGGGGAGAGGGTGAGTTGGCACGTGAGAATGAGGGTGGATCTTTCTTTGAGGAAACAGATCGGGCCAAGGCCCATAGGACTATGGGTTTGCACCCTCACATTAAGTCTTGCACCCCCTGTTGGTGACGACTGTGGCCGATGGGCCTTGGATTAGGCCTCAGCGTCCAATTTCCTTTGGTACCCTGTTTTCTGCGCTGCACCCCCCTCTCTGGGCTTAACATTGGATTTTAGGCCCATTCTGATCAGTTTGGTTATAATTTTGCTAATTGGACTTAGTTTTTTCAAATTGAATGTTAATTGGACTTATCTCTTGGATTAATTTTTCTAATTAGAATTAATAATTAGGATAATTGTTTAGAATTTAATCTTGATAATGACTTTAGAATATTAATTGATTGTTATTGTTTAGGATGTTAATTAGAAATAATTGTAGAATTGTTAGATTAATTTTGATGTAATTAGATAATTATTTTAGAATTGATTGTTAATTATTTTAGAATTGATTGTTAATTGTTTTAGAATCAATATTTTGATAATTGTTTTCTTGAATATATTTCTACTTTGATCTAATTTCTAACAATTAACATCTAACCATTAACTCTAACTTTTAAATTTCGTATTCTAACTCTTTTAAATTCTTGTATCTAACTCCTAACTTTTAATTTTTGTCATTTACTCTCTTTGCTTTTATTTTGCTTTTTTTATCTTATTGCATCATCATTCTTCATCTCATTCTAAAATGAACTTAAAAACGGCCAAGACTTAAAAAATACAAAAATACAATAACCTAAGCATGTAATGGACAACGAACTTAGGGACTTCTTACTAGGACCCTTGCAAAGATACCTTGGAGGATTATGTGACCCTAACATGGAAGGAGCATTCAAGACTCAAGAATTATAATCTTTTATATGCTTTCTAGTTTAGTATACTATGCACACACACGATTTTCTCTTGGGCTACCGGACAATGAGACCTTTTTATTTCCTGCACTCCCTTGTACTTTACATGTACCCCTTCTCCTTTCCGATGTATGTTTTTACTTGCTTTATTTTATTGCTTTATAGCTACTCCTTAGGCATTAGGAGTGATCACTCTTTCATTATCAATAATCGAACCCTTGATCCAACATCAAGCGGTCTTTTTCAAATAAAAAAATTCAAAAACACAATAAATGGCGATCAGGATGGCACGCCACGAGCCTTAAGTGGTAAAGAAGGGATGAGAATGGAGCTTTCCTACACTCTTTCTGAATGCTTCGAACACAAGACGTTTGGCTTGGTAGTTCGAGGTATTCACCTTTATCCATAGTCTTTAGTGCAATCTGAAATTAATAACACTTTCTCAAAACCTAAAAACAATTCAACACATTCAAACCTTTTGTTTGAGCCTTAGGGCGACATAATCGAAAACTCTTCTTCAAGGTAATAAAAATAACCAAACAAACAAACATTTTAAACCCATGAACTACAGGACTCTGATTTCTCACTTCAATAAGTGGGCATACAGAGGCACAAGGACCCAATCCTTGACAAGCACACTAATTTAAAACTTACCTCCACTCGGCAAACCTTAGTAAGTAAACATTTCAAAAAACAACATCCACGTAAGCGCAAACATCCTAGATGGTTCCCATGGAGTACCATAGATGTGAGGGGCGCTAATACCTTCCCCTTATATAACCGACTTCCGAACCTGTTCGTGGTTGCGATGATAGTTCTTTGGGATTTTCTCGATATTTTCCCTTTCCTTTGGAATAAATAAAAATCAATGGAGACTCTGTATTTTTTGCGTAGCGACACTCTCTTAAAGAGAAGGGGTTCGTCCCAGTAGAAATGTTTCACGTCATAGAAAAACCTTTTCCTCTATTGGTAGGTCAATCCTTGAGGTAGTATATTCGCTGCGAGGAAATTGACGAAGTCAGCATACCAAGGTACATTGGTCACTACGTGGGAATATTCAATGTTTAGTTCTACCTTATCTAAGGCTTCTTCGTGACTTATCCAATTGTCGACTGATACTATCAGCCTATCATATGCAAAGTCATCATTGATGGGGATAGGGTCGGGTTTCAAGTACTCTAATCTTGAGAGATGGTTAACTACCATATCTGAGTCCCTTTCTTATCACAGATCTCTAAATTAAACTATTGTAATAAAAGAATCTAGCGTAGTAGTATAGGTTTTACGTCCTTTTTGCTCAATAAGTATCGTATGGCAGCATGGCTTGTATATACGATGATCTTAGCTCCAACTAAATAGGAACGAAATTTGTCTATTGCAAATACCATATCTAAGAGTTCTTTCTCTGTAGTTACATAGTTTAGTTGGGTTACATCTAAGGCTATGTTAGCATAGTAGATCACATGTAATCTCTTATCCTTTCTCTATCCTAAGACAAGGCCTATAGCGAAATCACTAGCATCGCATATAATCTCAAAAGGTTGGTTCCAATCGTGTGGTTGCATGATAGGTGCAGAGACTAGTGCTTTCTTAAGAAGATTAAATACCTCTAGACATTTTTCGTCAAAGATAAATTCAACGTCTTTCATTAGGAGACCGATTAAAGTTTTAGTTATCTTGAAGAAATCTTTAATGAAGCATCGGTAAAAACCGGTCTGTCCAAGAAAACTTTGGATTTCCTTATTATTTTGGGTGGTTTAAGGTTCTCTATTATCTCTATCTTAGCTTTATCGACCTCAATTCCCCTTTTTAATGCTATGTGTCATAGGAATATTCCTTTTGTCACCATGAAATGGCATTTCTTCCAGTTTAGTACCAGATTAACTTGTATGCATCTTTCCAGAATTCTCTCTAGGTTATCCAGGTGTCGCATCCGCGAAAAACAACCGACGGGCTAAAACGAAACAACACAGAGCCGCCACCGTGCGTTATTTATCCCAAAAGAGGGAACGGAAACGCTCGAAGTAAACCTGGAAAAGACATGGTCTCGCGACCAAAGAGATGGGATCGGGAGTCGGTTATGCGAAGGGAAGGTATTAGCACCCCTACGCATCCGTCGTACTCGACGGGATCCACGCTCAAAAGAATAGAAAAAGGTTGCTAAAATTGCTCACAAACATCACACACACACACACTGAAGACAACACAGGGGGGAGAAAAGGGGAAAGGGCTCGCTAGGATATCGCATCCTATGCCTACGTATCTCATCTGGAATGAGAATTAGAGCTACCGTAGTTCGGCCTAGGGGAAAACGTGCTCGCTAGGATGTCGCATCCTATGCATACGTATCTTCTCGGACTAAAGAAGAATCAGAGCACTCGTAGCTCGGCTAACGCACGCCAAACAAAACCCACACAAGAAACCGACTGCCAATCGCTGGACTTACGTCAGACTCCACACAAACATGCAAACATGGAAACCGAACGCCAATCGCTGGACTTATATCAGACTCCGAACCAGCAAACCCACACCGGAAACCAAAGGCCAATTGCTGGACTTATATCGGACTCCAAGCACACAACAATAGGATACGGAATTCCAATCGCTGGGCTTACATCCGTCTCCTAACACACACAAGAAGATAACAAACAACAAGTTACTAAGGAGTCTGGCACTCGAGCCTAGCAACTGTCAAGCAAACACACACAAAAAGAAAAAGGGTGCCCGGAGAGATCTCGTACGACCTCCTGCCTACGTACCTCATCTGGTATGAGGATCAGGGCAACGTAGTTCCCCTGAACAGGGGAGAAACTTTCTCCTAACCAGAGACCGGGAAATGACAAACTAGAAAGGAGACTGACTCGAGCCTAATAGTTATCATGCATTCCACAATGGTCCTAGGTTGAGTTTTCTATCTAACTTGCACATGCAACAAGCTAATCCTAAACAGGCAAAGTAAAGCATACAAGCAAAACAAAGCAAACATACACACAATTAGCACACACTATATACAGACAAAGTGGGCTCACACAAGGGTTAGGCTGCAAAAGCAAGCCAACTGTATCAGGTGATGTTAGCTCTTAACCCTAACATTGAGAGTTAGGGTGAAGCAGATGAAATAGGAAGTGAGGGGTGTGCCTCACAGCTCTTATCCCTGGCCAGGGAGAGCTTCAGACAATAGGAAGTGTGGGTTCAGAAAGTTGGAACCCTTCTACACTTATGACTGACTCAACATGGATCTTGGGTTAATATCCACAATGCATCAACACCAGCTGTGTGAGCAAAGGGATGACTCAACTGAATAGCAGGAGATGGATTGCACATCTCTTGTATCTGCCAATTGCCTTATCAAAGGTCTTTTCCTGCTTGGAACAAAGATAAACAATCACAAGCATTGCCTCTTAAGGAGGACTTCAGACAGGTGCCTGACCAAGTAACAGGCCAGGTCTTCCAGACTACATGAAGTCAGTGGGTTATACCTCAATTGGTTAAGCAACCAAGCAACAGCAAAAGCAAGTTCAAAATGAACTATAGCAACTAATGTACCTGAAATCAATCTAACTCAGTTAGTATTTAACTCAAACAGTCAAACAGACAAACTAATGGTCAACAGTTAACTGTACACAAGACAACAAACTACAATGTGCATCAAAGCAAAGCACAAGCTCAATTCAAAGGAGCTAATCCACCTACAAAACAACTTAATGTTAATCAACATCAACCAAATATCAATCCAAATGAGCAAATGAATCAAACTCCTCAAGGCCATATGCTTCTTGTCCTGAAAACACAACTCAAACATAAGCACTAACCACTAGGACAAGGCCTAGGGTCAAAGGGAGAGAAATAATTCAAAACAGAACATGAAAATTGGCAATAATCAAGTTCAATCAAATTAGAACAACATCCAATTGGTCCCATATCCATAACATCAACCAATTTCATTTCACAAAGCATCTAAGGCAAAGCATGCAAGTTCAAAGCTCATTGAAGCAAACAGAAAGAACCAATCCAAATCAACTCAAACATAATTCAATAAATCCCAAGAAAAATCATGGCTAAACAACACTCATTACATGATCATCATACCAAAATTCAAGTCATTTGGACAAGTGTAAGCAAGGCAAGGCAAAACAAGCTCAATTAGGGCACAAAATCATGCATCAACTTCACGCAAGCACAAAACAGAATCTACACATGATAAATGCATCAAATCAAAGCCACAATTAACTTCAAAGAGTCTAGAATCAATTTGCAAAATTTCAAGCTCATAGGATAAACATCAAGAATTTCACAAATCATCTAAGTTCATGACTATCAAAAAGTCCAAATATGACCAATCAGCAAAGAAAATCTCAAACAAATTGGAAATGCATCCAAAAATTCCACAAAAATTCATGATCAAACTTAACATCCAGAAGAATCAACATGCAGAAATTCACATCATTTGGCATTCAATTGGCATGGTAAATAAAATCCACAAGTCAAGCAAGCAAAGGTGTGACACAAATTGTCACACCTACATTCAACATATCATATCTCATCAACCAGGAATGGGAAAAATGCAAACTCTATACCAAAATGTTCCTTGAGATGTCTATTTTAAGCATGCAAAATTTCAAGAGTGTTGGATAAAATCTCATCATTTCACAATCAAAATGGCAAGGCATGTCAAGAAAACACATGTACACACAATCCCTAGCCAAAATAAAAATCCAACAGTGCACAATTTCTGGAAAAATCATCAAAAAATAGAAGACATCATGAGGAACAAAGTGCAAAAAATCCCAGGCCAATTGGATCATTAATCATGGAGTTATGAATTTTTGAAGTTTGGAAAACAACATTAAAATAAAATGGACAATGCATATGGAAATTGGAGGGAAAGATTAAATGGATTTAAGTTTGAAAATATGCTGCAGGTGATACGCGTATGGCGCACAGTGATACGCGTATGGCGCGCCTGGTGCCCAGTGATACGCGTATGGCGCACAGTGATACGCGTATGGCGCACAGTGATACGCGTATGGCCAGTGGTGGTTTCCACCATCTTCTTCGCGAAGACGGCGGAGCTACAGTGCATGCGTTCAGAAAATTTCCAGAATTTCGCCAAAAAATTATATCAACAGAAAGCTCTTCTAATGGAGATTACAGATCAATTAACATCTAATCCTAATTCATCAAGATCAAAGAGAAACGAGCAAAAACATTTTGACATGTCAAACTTTAATCAATCATAACTCATTCATTTCTCATCCATTTCACACGAATTTTATATCAGATTAATCAGCGTGAAAAGCTCTACCTAAACATGGCAATGGATTGAAGAATTAAGTGATTCGAGTTTTTACCTCTTGAAGAGCAGAACAATAAAACCAGCGATTCAAGCTCCTAAAGTTTCCAGATCCACTCCTATATTGATGACTTGAAGCTTTATGACGAAATTGGAGCTTGTAATGGCTTAGATCTTGATTAATTTTCCACTTCCATCTTCATGAATTTGCTTGGAGTGTGCTTGATTTTTGCTCGAATTCAATGATCCAATGCTTGATTCTTCATCCACTACACTCAATAAACCAGAATATGGAAGAAAAATGCTACACTATGTGGAGAATTTTCAAGTTTTGATTGAGAGAAAATTTTGGAGGGAAAAGTTTCAAGATCCAAAAATGGTGAAAAAGTGATTAACCTCCTCAATTCTGTTATGATTAGAGTATATATATGCTCTACTAATCACTCTCTAATCATACTTAAGCCAAATGCTAATGAAATTAACCAATTTGAGGTGCAAATGCAAAATTTGGATTTTCACCCTATGCATGAAAATGCATGGTGAATAGTGCACGAATTTCCACTTAATTTCCCTCAAAAATCTGTTTTGGAGCCAATGGAAATGGTGTAATGTTCAAATAATGCACAAATTTTAAATTTCATTTTTCCCTCCAAAAATCAATTGAATTTCCAAATATTTATGTGAATGCAATGCATGCCATGTAATGCCAAATTTGGAAACTAGAGGTCATAAGGAGAAGAATGCAAAAAGAACCAATTGAATTGGAGTTATGAATCAAAAGTTATGCTCATTTGAAATCCCATGCATATTTGGCAATGATTTGATCATATCTCTTCAACCACAAATTAGAAATTGATGTTCTTGGACATTTTGGAAAGGTGAGAGCAAGATCTTAAACTTTCATGTTCAACAAAATTTCATTTGAAGCATTTTTGGTGATGTAATTTCGAGGAGAAGACCTTTCCATTTTTGGCAATTCCAAATTACAGCTCACTTACTATTTTTGGAAAGTTTTCATCTGACCTCAAATTCTTCATTTGTTGATGTTTGCAATGCCAAATGAGACTTGTATGGACATGAATGAGGCATCTCTAACCATCTCCCACCTTCAAATCCATGATTGATCTGACAGTTGACTTTTTCAGTTGATAGATGAATTTCAGCTTGACTGTTGAGCTTGAGCCTTAATCTCCTGATGAAATGGCTCCAAAATGAAACCCTAGCTTCCACAAGCTCATTAAAAGCATATGATGATCCCCATCTCAATGAAAGACCTCATCTCCTTGACAAGCCCTGATTGGCACAATGCAGATGATTAGGGTTGACCAGAGGTCAAAACCCTAATCCCAAGGAACTGATCAAGCACAATGAATCTCTTGGTGATGATAAAACCATGATGATGATGATGTACCATTTCAACCAAGATAATGATCAATCTCCTTGAGGAACCAAGAAACCCTAATTTGAAACACAAACCCTCAGATGATTAGTGATCAATCCAATGAGACCCTCAGGCTTGAATATCTTTTGACCTCTTTATATTCTGAGCAAGACTTAGGAGGATGACTTGTTCAATGTAGCCACATGATATGCAAAGATGCAATGACTAATGTCCTAAAAAATGAAATGCAATATGCTAAGCTAGTCCCAAGAGAGGAGGGCAAATTTTGAGGTGTTACACCAGCCCCTATTCAATCCACTGTGAACCTGTCGATATGAATAGCCTCGGCTGTCAGATGATCAGGGTGAAGAGTGATTGAATACTAAGAACAGACGAACAATTTGCACTCTGATGGGAAAATAATTAACAATGCCTGTCAGAATCGGCAAAGAAGCAATCTTGAAAGAAGAATTCGCCTGGTACGGAGAAAATCGGCCTGAACACCGAACAAAATGTCGACCTGGATACCCAAAATAAATGGTAACACAGGGATAACCATGGCCTGAACACCACCTATCCGCTGGGGATTATTATTATTTTTTTACTTTTTCTTGAACCCCGGAACTTTCTGAGCGATACTTTTTTTTTGCTTTTCTTGAACCCCGAAACTTTCGCGCGAATGATCCCGGATCACCGCATTTGAACCCCGGCATCTTGTTTGCCAAATAATGAACCCCGCTCTCCATTTTCTTGTGATAATTCCGCTGGCAACAACAGAAATAACACTAAAACACCACTCTGATGGCGATATATCAGAGAAAATTCGACCAGACATTTACCAATGACTGGGAAGGAACTCGACGTTTACTGACATCGAACAATGATGTTTACCTGACACCAAAGAAAACTCGACCAGACATTGACCAATGACTTGGAGGGAACTCGACGTTTACTGACATCGAACAATGATGTTTACTTGACACCAAAGAAAACTCGACCAGACATTGACCGATGACTAGGAGGGAACTCGACGTTTACTGGATATCGAACAATGATGTTTACTTGACACCAAAGAAAACTCGACCAGACATTGACCAATGACTGAGAGGGAACTCGACATTTACTGGACATCGAACAATGATGTTTACTTGACACCAAAGAAAACTCGACCAGACATTGACCAATGACTGAGAGGGAACTCGACGTTTACTGGACATCGAACAATGATGTTTACTTGACACCAAAGAAAACTCGACCAGACATTGACCAATGACTGAGAGGGAACGCGACGTTTACTGACATCGAACAATGATGTTTACTTGACACCAAAGAAAACTCGACCAGACATTGACCAAATGACTGAGAGGGAACGCGATGTTTACTGACATCGAACAATGATGTTTACTGACACCAAAGAAAACTCGACTAGGCAGACGCTTGCCGGGGAATACCTGGGAAATACTGCTGCTCCAAAATCACGATGCTGAACTCCTCAGAGTAACATCTTCAAACTTTCGTCTCGCATGACAGAAATCTTCCTCCAGTATCGCACTATTGGGGAATACCGTTGACCCAACGTCACGATGCTGAACTCCTCGGAGTATCATCTTCACTGACCGGCAAAACCCTTTCTCGGATGGTAACCACGGCTCGGGTCGCGCTGATCGCGATCTTCATTTCCATCTCTGTCCGACGGAAAAGTTTCCTCCAGTATCGTACTACTGGGGAACATTGCTGATCTGACATCATGATGCTAAACTCCTCAGAGTAACATCTTCACCATCCGGCGAAACCAAATCTCAAGCGGTAACCACGGCTCGAGTAACATCCTCACCCACTGGCAAAATCATATCTCAAACGGTAACCACGGCCTGAGACTAGCTTATGCTTGCAATGATGATGCATGACTTTTTCCAGCGTAATGCTCCATAATCATGGAAATGCTACGCGATGTATTATGCAATATGCTATGCTTATCTACATGATGAATGCATAAAAGGTATCCTCCTCAAGGGACTCTTCTGGGGAGCTCGAGGCACTCTGCTGAGGAACTCGACAACACTCTGATCTCCACCCTGTTGGGGAATAACACTGCTGCTGGGAAACAGGCAACCCTTGCTGGAGATAAATTCCGCTGAACCCGATCCGCTTGAGGACCTCGCTGGGGAAGAATCCACCTACGCACTCTGTGGGGAAACAACGGTTTTTGACTTGCTGGGGATATCAATCCCGACTCTGCTTGGGAAACCACCACCAATAGACACCTCCGCTGGGGAATGGCAACCTTCGGGCCTGGCTGCTGAGGAAACACCGATTCTCGAATCATGCTAGGCATATAACCATCCCAACCATGCTAGGGAAACCACAGACCTTGAATCTGCTGGGGAATTAATCCTCCCGACTCTGCATGGGGAGATGAGGAAATTCTGGTACTGAACACCCGCCGACTCGTCGAACCAGGGCATTCCATATCCAACTCCAATGTCAGCTTTCCAATTTTGAGAACTCCCAGACTCATCTGGCCTTTTCTGATTCATCACCTTGTATTCCCCACCGCTCCGTACTCGACGGAGAACGAACTCCTGGGATTCATACAGACTTTCCAATCTTAGACTTTGAAGAGTCTTCTTGATTAATTCCAAGGATCGTCGTGCGTCTCGCCGTCTTTTTTCACCATTCTTTTATTCATTCGTCCCTGATCGGACTCCACGGGGATTCTTTCATCAAAAGCTTCCACATCACAACCTGTAAGTGAGTGAAAATATCTAACAGTCCCTACAAAAAAGATCGTTAGACAAAACCGTGCCCCAGGCGTGTCAAGATTTCAACACTTGGGTCACTCAACCTTCCAAATAAGATTTCAAATTTCAATCTCATAAGCATGCATTTGAGGGGACCTGTATGTGTTAAAATGCAAAGATTCTTTATCACAAACAATTGGATGTTTTTGCAATCAAAGCGGTAATGAAAAACAAAAACAAAATTATTTGACTGAATATGCATTTTATTGATTGAAAAAGTGTGGCTCATGAATGAGCAATACAAAGGAAGCAATTCCTGAAAAGAGGTAATTGCGCACAAAAGGAAAAATCTATCCTAATGGCAATGTGAAACCGTGATCTCATCGGGTTCCAACTCGGTTACACCCCATATGTCCTCAGACTCTCCTTGCTTTCTGCCTTCTGAACAAGACGCTTCTGACTGATCCCTACCGGGGATTATCCATGTGCCTTAACCAAAGCGCGAACGATCATGCCAGACGCAGTTGTTCGTTTCAATCCCTCTTTTGCCTGGACCGCCCTTTCGGGTTTTCAATCCACCGGGATACCCTTTTTTGCCCAAGCCGCCTTTTCAGGTTTTCGACTTGCCGGGTGTACAATTTTTCCTTTTTTATCCCTAATTTTTACCCGAACCTTTTCCTTCTGTTTTCGGTTCGCCGGGATGCCCATTTTTTCCTGGAATATTTTATTCTTTTCGTCCAGCGGGTCTCTTTATACGAAGTATTTTTGAACTGCGTCTGCATTCACAGGGGATGGAAAATCCTCGCCATCCATGGTCGTTAACAACAAGGCTCCGCCAGAGAAAACCTTCTTGACCACGAATGGACCTTCATAATTGGGTGTCCATTTGCCCCTTCGATCGTTTTGAGGAGGAAGGATCCTTTTCAGCACCATATCACCCACGTGATACACTCGAGGTCGTACCTTTCGGTCAAAATCACGCTTCATCCTTTGCTGGTATAACTGCTCATGACAGATGGCCGCCAGCCTCTTTTCCTCAATCAGGCTTAACTCTTCATACCGGGTCCTTACCCATTCTGCCTCTTGCAATTCCACGTCCATCAGGACTCTCAAAGATGGAATTTGCACCTCAACCGGTAGCACGACTTCCATTCCATATACCAGCTTAGAAAGGCTTTGCCCCAGTAGGCTCACGCACCGAAGATCGATACCCAGGATACAAGCTTCATTCTTGCCACATCGTCGGCGCATTCAAATGCTAGTCAGGCAGCACAAGGAATGTGGGATCTTTTCAGCGCAACCAGAACGGCACCAACTCCGCTTCCGTTCATGTTAATGGCCCCATCAGACATCAGAATCTGTTCGGATTCAGGGTCAGGCCCCTCCTCCGGGATCGGTTCCTCATAATCTTCCGATTCGAGCACCTCGAGATGTCATCATCAGGGAACTCAAACTTCCTCGGTTGATAATCCTCAATAGGTTGCCGGGCGAGGTAATCAGACAATGCACTCCCCTTGATTGCTTTCTGAGAGGTATATCGAATATCGTATTCAATCAAAATCATTGGCCCTTTCGTAACCCGTCCGGTCATTGCTGGCTCTTCAAAAATCTACCTGATCAGATCCATCTCGAAATCCACAAAGTGGTATGAACCAGCATATACTGTCTCAGTCGGCGAGCAGCCTATGCCAAAGTACATCAAGTTTTCTCGAACAATGAATGTATTGTTTCACAGTCGGTAAACTTTTTGCTAAGGTAAATTGCATGCTCTTTTCAACCAGACTCATTATGCTGCCCCAGTACACACCCCATAGACCCTTCGAGGGCTGTCAAGTACCAGATCAACAAATGCTCCTTCCATGAGAGGCATCAGAATCAGAGGTTCCTGCAACTTATTCTTTTATCTTTCAATGCCCCTTGGCAATCATTATTTCACCTGACCGTTTGATGTTTTTTTTTTAACAACTTGAGCGGGTTCCCACGTGGCTGTTAGATGAGATGTGAACCATGAAATGTAGTTCAATCTACCTGAGAAACCACGAACCTCTTTTTCTGTTTTCGGTTCAGGCATTTCTCTTATTTTTCTTTCTGTCTTTTTTTTTTTAGCAGGATCTACCTCGATTCCTCTTTTACAATGAACCCCAACAGCTTACCGGACCGCACTCTGAAAGTGCACTTATTCGGATTCAACCTCAGTCTGGATTATCTCAACTGGTCCACTCAGCTTGGCCAGATCTGCCAGATGCCCCTCTTCTGTTTGGGACTTTGCTATCATGTCATCAACATACCATTCAATTTCATGATGAATCATATCATGAAACAAAGTCACCATGACTCTCTGACACGTGGCACCGGCGTTCTGCTTCTCTAGAGGACAGTCTTCTCTCCATGGTAGCTTGTGCACAACGACATCGGTATCCGACCCTGGCATATCCTGACACGACCAGGCGAAGATGTCAACATACTCTTTCAACAAGGCTACCATGCTGCTCTCGACTCGACTCTGAAGCGGCCCCAATTTTCATTTCTTTTCTGACCTCGGCGGTACCTGGATTAACAATCTTGAATCGCTTCCCGTGCGGCTGAATCACCTTCTCCTTTTGTTTCAACAACCTGGCTAATCTTCCAGCAGATCACAATCTTCTTCGCCTTCTTCTTCGGCATGATAGATCGGATTGTCGAAGTCATACAGAGGTGTAACCGAATTGTTATCAACGAGATCAGGAGAATTATTTTTCGAAGTTGGAACAAGTCAAATAAAAAAAGGGAAAAATGAAAACAAACATTGCCATTTTTATTTATTTTTAAACTGTAAAAATAAATGAAAAACAGGGAACACCGCTTTTAATGTGAAAAACATCCATTTATTAATGATGCAAAATGTTGCAAAATGAAACACATGAGGTGGCCCTTACAATGGACCATTACGTTTTGGGCAAAACGTATGGCTTTCATGCAAACAGAATTGAAAAACAGAAATATTACTCTTCAGGATGAGTGACAGTGATGATCTTTTTAGGCCTTCCAGTTCTGGACTTCCATCCCTGGTACGCACGGTTTTATCCAACCATCAAACTCGCAGTCACTGTCAGTCTCTTCACCTATCGCACAAGCGTGATCCGAATCTTTAGCAATTGCACCCACCATCGCCTGACCATGTGCCGACATGGGATTAGCATTAACATTCGGAGATGGTGCAAAATTGATGGCCTTGGAGTCTACCAGATCCTGGACAACATGCTTAAAAGCTCTACAGCTCTCAATGTTATGCCCTGGTGTACCAGAATGGAATTCACACTCGGCGTTCTCATCATAGTTAGGAGGCCTCTGATCTGATCTTAACGGAACCATCGTCCTCGGCTGCACCAACCCAAGATCCATCAACTTTTTAAACAGAACAACATATGTCACGGGCGGCTTATCGAACTGACGATCAATCCCTTTTCCCCTCACTTGGTACCCGGCTCTCTGTGCTCTCTATTGAGGTGGCTGATGTTGCTGTCGTACCGACTGATTACCAGCAGGGGTGGTTACCGCAGCAGTGTGCTGGTAGTAACGATCCCTACCGTGTCCTCTCTGGGCATACACAACACTCGATTCACCCTCATTCTTCCTTTGGCCATTTCCGAAGGGCTTCTTCGATCCTGATGACGAAGCATTACCACCCTGGATCTTCCCCATTCTCAGCCAACTTTCAATTCTCTCCCCAGCCACTACAATGTCAGCAAAGTTGGTAACCGGGCATCCAACCATTCTCTCAGCAAAGGTCCCCTGCAGGGTACCCATAAACAGATCAGACATCTCCCGATCCACCAGCGGAGGTTGAACTCTGGCAGCCAACTCCCTCCACCTTTGCGCATACTCTTTAAACCCTTCACTCGGCTTTTGAGACATACCCTGCAGCTGGGTACGGCTAGGAGCCATGTCAGCATTGAACTGGTACTGTTTAAAGAATGCATCTCCGAGATCCTGCCAGCTCTTGATATCCGAAGACTTCAACTTGGTATACCATTCAAGAGATCCACCAGACAGACTATCTTGGAAGAAGTACATCTAGAGCTTCTGATCTGTTGTATAGGCAGAAATCTTCCGGACAAAGGCCTGGAGATGAGTTTCCGGGCAAGAACTCTCATTATATTTATCAAACGCAGGCGCTTTGAACTTTTGTGGGATCACAATCCCCTCCACCAGCCCCATATTCGACATATTCACAATCCCTGGAGTGGCATAGCTTTCGAGAGCTCTGATTTTCTCTGCCAACAACTGAATTTCTTTGTTGGGTGGTTGGACGCCGTACTGACCAAATGGCTCATTATGCATGGAGAATTGATCAGCTTCTCTGTCTTCCTCCCTATCATCCTCAACCCCAAAGAACGGAGGAAACAGACTGTCCTTCATGTTATTTCCCATCTGACCGGGCCCACCACCTATGGCAGCACCAAATCCACCCGCATTGTTCACTATGCCCACAGTCGTTCTCTTTCCACCTTCCCTAGAACCACCAAGCCCCTGGTTAGAGACACCATCCAGATTGACACCGTTGTTGGCAGCTGAAGCCCACTCGAGCTTCTCAACTTTATCAGCCAGTGCCTTTTGACCAACTGCAAAACCTTGCATGATGTTGATCAACTCATTCATTTTATCCTTCAGCTCGAGAACATCTGTATTTGGGAGATCCATCAGCCTAGGTGTATTGCGCCTGGTGAAGTATCGGTGCGGACGTGTTGTGTGCAAGGGTATAACTCTGCGCGCTCGAGCAATGATTCCTGAAACAATCAAGCACGTTAAAACCCGACACCTGCAAAACAGCAAACAGGTTAATATGCATGAATGCAACGTCTGTCCATACGAGGAAGCTTCTGTCTTTCGATCATGGTTTCATCGAGAGAGATAATATTTCGACAATAACATTCTGACATCAGGATGTCTCTCAACCAGAATCTCAATCGAGAATGTACCCTGAGTATGGATAGACATGAGTTAGATGCCGATGAATGCAAAATGTGGATGATGCTGATGCGTGAATGCAATACACTGTGCCATCCTCCAAGTCATCTGAACATTTACTGCACTGAGTTACAGCCTTTGAACTGATCACCACCATCTGAAGGAACATGTAACCACAAATCCGACTTGGGGTTCCGAAATAAACGGAATGAAAAGATACATCACCATCATCACCTGAGATCCACTGATCTGATAACCACAAAATCATCTGAACCAGCCCAGGGAATCCTGAAATAAACGGATCCCCACTGATAAATACCACGGACAACACTCCGGCGCCTCGGAAATAAATGTCCATAAATCCGACTTATAAATAGAATTCTGATCAACGGAACCATTAGTCACCATCAAAGTCACCATCAGAACATGCATCTGTAAGAATCACCCTCCCCTCACAGGTAAATTCTAATCAGGTTATCCTAAGGCGGATAATAGTCTCGACAATCGGGCAAAGATACTCAACGGGTTTGCCCTTTCGGGTGTGCCGTTGTAGCTCCCTTAAGATCGTCTAAACCAAAGATCCGGGAATGATCGGTCACCGAAGTCAATAGTTCAGATGAAGTAACTCAACCAAAGTGGATACTCCACAAAGGAAAAGCTCCCTCAAAAGAACCTCGTCCGGCTTGTGGTATGTCAAGTCGCCAAGATCATGTTGACCTAACATGAGAGGCAACCTAAGACCACACTAATCCTAGGTGTATACTCGGGCCTGGGTTTTAGCCCCACTCAGAACACCCACCCCAACTCAGAGGAACCACCTGTACAGAGGACAGCAACATGATAGTATGATGCATGCAAACATTTATGCAAATATACACACAGCAGAATAATAATAAATGCAATAAATAGAGCACAAGCAACCTAAACTATCCTAGAACGCTAGGAGAGACTCGCTTAGGGAAGATGGACCAGCAATAGGTCAACTTCTGAAGTCCCCAGCAGAGTCGCCAGCTGTCGCATCCGCGAAAAACAACCGGCGGGCTAAAACAAAACAACACAGAGCCGCCACCGTGCGTTATTTATCCCAAAAGAGGGAAAGGAAACGCTCGAAGTAAACCTGGAAAAGACATGGTCTCGCGACCAAAGAGATGGGATCGGGAGTCGGTTATGCGAAGGGAAGGTATTAGCACCCCTACGCATCCGTCGTACTCGACGGGATCCACGCTCAAAAGAATAGAAAAAGGTTGCTAAAACTGCTCACAAACATCACACACACACACTGAAGACAACACAGGGGGGAGAAAAGGGGAAAGGGCTCTCTAGGATATCGCATCCTATGCCTACGTATCTCATCTGGAATGAGAATCAGAGCTACCGTAGTTCGGCCTAGGGGAAAACGTGCTCGCTAGGATGTCGCATCCTATGCATACGTATCTTCTCGGACTAAAGAAGAATCAGAGCACTCGTAGCTCGGCTAACGCACGCCAAACAAAACCCACACAGGAAACCGACTGTCAATCGCTGGACTTACGTCAGACTCCACACAAACAGGCAAACATGGAAACCGAACGCCAATCGCTGGACTTACATCAGACTCCGAACCAGCAAACCCACACCGGAAACCAAAGGCCAATTGCTGGACTTATATCGGACTCCAAGCACACAACAATAGGATACGGAATTCCAATCGCTGGGATTACATCCGTCTCCTAACACACACAAGAAGATAACAAACAACAAGTCCTAGGTTGAGTTTTCTATCTAACTTGCACATGCAGCAAGCTAATCCTAAACAGGCAAAGCAAAGCATACAAGCAAAACAAAGCAAACATACACACAATTAGCACACACTATATACAGACAAAGTGGGCTCACACAAGGGTTAGGCTGCAAAAGCAAGCCAACTGTATCAGGTGATGTTAGCTCTTAACCCTAACATTGAGAGTTAGGGTGAAGCAGATGAAATAGGAAGTGAGGGGTGTGCCTCACAGCTCTTATCCCTGGCCAGGGAGAGCTTCAGACAATAGGAAGTGTGGGTTCAGAAAGTTGGAACCCTTCTACACTTATGACTGACTCAACATGGATCTTGGGTTAATATCCACAATGCATCAACACCAGCTGTGTGAGCAAAGGGATGACTCAACTGAATAGCAGGAGATGGATTGCACATCTCTTGTATCTGCCAATTACCTTATCAAAGGTCTTTTCCTGCTTGGCACAAAGATAAACAATCACAAGCATTGCCTCTTAAGGAGGACTTCAGACAGGTGCCTGACCAAGTAACAGGCCAGGTCTTCCAGACTACATGAAGTCAGTGGGTTATACCTCAATTGGTTAAGCAACCAAGCAACAGCAAAAGCAAGTTCAAAATGAACTATAGCAACTAATGTACCTGAAATCAATCTAACTCAGTTAGTATTTAACTCAAACAGTCAAACAGACAAACTAATGGTCAACAGTTAACTGTACACAAGACAACAAACTACAATGTGCATCAAAGCAAAGCACAAGCTCAATTCAAAGGAGCTAATCCACCTACAAAACAACTTAATGTTAATCAACATCAACCAAATATCAATCCAAATGAGCAAATGAATCAAACTCCTCAAGGCCATATGCTTCTTGTCCTGAAAACACAACTCAAACATAAGCACTAACCACTAGGACAAGGCCTAGGGTCAAAGGGAGAGAAATAATTCAAAACAGAACATGAAAATTGGCAATAATCAAGTTCAATCAAATTAGAACAACATCCAATTGGTCCCATATCCATAACATCAACCAATTTCATTTCACAAAGCATCTAAGGCAAAGCATGCAAGTTCAAAGCTCATTGAAGCAAACAGAAAGAACCAATCCAAATCAACTCAAACATAATTCAATAAATCCCAAGAAAAATCATGGCTAAACAGCACTCATTACATGATCATCATACCAAAATTCAAGTCATTTGGACAAGTGTAAGCAAGGCAAGGCAAAACAAGCTCAATTAGGGCACAAAATCATGCATCAACTTCACGCAAGCACAAAACAGAATCTACACATGATAAATGCATCAAATCAAAGCCACAATTAACTTCAAAGAGTCTAGAATCAATTTGCAAAATTTCAAGCTCATAGGATAAACATCAAGAATTTCACAAATCATCTAAGTTCATGACTATCAACAAGTCCAAATATGACCAATCAGCAAAGAAAATCTCAAACAAATTGGAAATGCATCAAAAAATTCCACAAAAATTCATGATCAAACTTAACATCCAGAAGAATCAACATGCAGAAATTCACATCATTTGGCATTCAATTGGCATGGTAAATAAAATCCACAAGTCAAGCAAGCAAAGGTGTGACACAAATTGTCACACCTACATTCAACATATCATATCTCATCAACCAGGAATGGGAAAAATGCAAACTCTATACCAAAATGTTCCTTGAGATGTCTATTTTAAGCATGCAAAATTTCAAGAGTGTTGGATAAAATCTCATCATTTCACAATCAAAATGGTAAGGCATGTCAAGAAAACACATGTACACACAATCCCTAGCCAAAATAAAAATCCAACAGTGCACAATTTCTGGAAAAATCATCAAAAAATAGAAGACATCATGAGGAACAAAGTGCAAAAAATCCCAGGCCAATTGGATCATTAATCATGGAGTTATGAATTTTTGAAGTTTGGAAAACAACATTAAAATAAAATGGACAATGCATATGGAAATTGGAGGGAAAGATTAAATGGATTTAAGTTTGAAAATATGCTGCAGGTGATACGCGTATGGCGCACAGTGATACGCGTATGGCGCGCCTGGTGCCCAGTGATACGCGTATGGCGCACAGTGATACGCGTATGGCGCGCCTGGTGCCCAGTGATACGCGTATGGCGCACAGTGATACGCGTATGGCCAGTGGTGGTTTCCACCATCTTCTTCGCGAAGACGGCGGAGCTACAGTGCATGCGTTCAGAAAATTTCCAGAATTTCGCCAAAAAATTATATCAACAGAAAGCTCTTCTAATGGAGATTACAGATCAATTAACATCTAATCCTAATTCATCAAGATCAAAGAGAAACGAGCAAAAACATTTTGACATGTCAAACTTTAATCAATCATAACTCATTCATTTCTCATCCATTTCACACGAATTTTATATCAGATTAATCAGCGTGAAAAGCTCTATCTAAACATGGCAATGGATTGAAGAATTAAGTGATTCGAGTTTTTACCTCTTGAAGAGCAGAACAATAAAACCAGCGATTCAAGCTCCTAAAGTGTCCAGATCCACTCCTATATTGATGACTTGAAGCTTTATGACGAAATTGGAGCTTGTAATGGCTTAGATCTTGATTAATTTTCCATTTCCATCTTCATGAATTTGCTTGGAGTGTGCTTGATTTTTGCTCGAATTCAATGATCCAATGCTTGATTCTTCATCCACTACACTCAATAAACCAGAATATGGAAGAAAAATGCTACACTATGTGGAGAATTTTCAAGTTTTGATTGAGAGAAAATTTTGGAGGGAAAAGTTTCAAGATCCAAAAATGGTGAAAAAGTGATTAACCTCCTCAATTCTGTTATGATTAGAGTATATATATGCTCTACTAATCATTCTCTAATCACACTTAAGCCAAATGCTAATGAAATTAACCAATTTGAGGTGCAAATGCAAAATTTGGATTTTTACCCTATGCATGAAAATGCATGGTGAATAGTGCACGAATTTCCACTTAATTTCCCTCAAAAATCTGTTTTGGAGCCAATGGAAATGGTGTAATGTTCAAATAATGCACAAATTTTAAATTTCATTTTCCCTCCAAAAATCAATTGAATTTCCAAATATTTATGTGAATGCAATTCATGCCATGTAATGCCAAATTTGGAAACTAGAGGTCATAAGGAGAAGAATGCAAAAAGAACCAATTGAATTGGAGTTATGAATCAAAAGTTATGCTCATTTGAAATCCCATGCATATTTGGCAATGATTTGATCATATCTCTTCAACCACAAATTAGAAATTGATGTTCTTGGACATTTTGGAAAGGTGAGAGCAAGATCTTAAACTTTCATGTTCAACAAAATTTCATTTGAAGCATTTTTGGTGATGTAATTTCGAGGAGAAGACCTTTCCATTTTTGGCAATTCCAAATTACAGCTCACTTACTATTTTTGGAAAGTTTTCATCTGACCTCAAATTCTTCATTTGTTGATGTTTGCAATGCCAAATGACACTTGTATGGACATGAATGAGGCATCTCTAACCATCTCCCACCTTCAAATCCATGATTGATCTGACAGTTGACTTTTTCAGTTGATAGATGAATTTCAGCTTGACTGTTGAGCTTGAGCCTTAATCTCCTGATGAAATGGCTCCAAAATGAAACCCTAGCTTCCACAAGCTCATTAAAAGCATATGATGATCCCCATCTCAATGAAAGACCTCATCTCCTTGATAAGCCCTGATTGGCACAATGCAGATGATTAGGGTTGACCAGAGGTCAAAACCCTAATCCCAAGGAACTGATCAAGCACAATGAATCTCTTGGTGATGATAAAACCATGATGATGATGATGTACCATTTCAACCAAGATAATGATCAATCTCCTTGAGGAACCAAGAAACCCTAATTTGAAACACAAACCCTCAGATGATTAGTGATCAATCCAATGAGACCCTCAGGCTTGAATATCTTTTGACCTCTTTATGTTCTGAGCTAGACTTAGGAGGATGACTTGTTCAATGTAGCCACATGATATGCAAAGATGCAATGACTAATGTCCTAAAAAATGAAATGCAATATGCTAAGCTAGTCCCAAGAGAGGAGGGCAAATTTTGAGGTGTTACACCAGGCAGTTTTTAAAACTGGATCCGCATACTGAGAAGTCAACCATGAAAACTTCCATGATTTCCTCCAGGAAATCTGTGAATATGGACATCATGCACCGTTGGAAGGTTGCAGGAGCGTTACATAGTTTGAATGGCATTCTTCGATAATCGAAAGTTCCATATGGGCATGTGAAGGTTGTTTTCTCTTGGTCATACGGGTGAATGGGGATTTAGAAAAATCCAGAGTATCCATCTAGGTAATAGAAGTAGGAGTGTCTAGCTAAACATTCCAGCATTTGGTCAATAAATGGAAGAGGGAAATGATCTTTCCAAGTTACTTTTTTAGCCTCCTATAATTTATGCACATACGCCATCCGCTTTCTCCCTTCTCATTCTGTGCGACTGTGACACCTCCTTTCTTTGGTACGACATGCACGATACTAACCCATTTACTATGGGAGATTTGGTAGATGATTCCTGCATCTAGAAGTTTTAGTACTTATCTCTTGACCACATCACTCATTATAGGATTTATCCCTCTTTGGTGTTCTCTAGAGGGTTTAGAATCTTCCTCTAGCATAATATGGTGCATGCACACAAAGGGACTTATTCCTTTTAAGTCAGAGATGGTATAGCCTAGAGCTGCATGGTATTTTCTTAAGACCTCTAAGAGTTGATTGGTTTCATCACTATTTAGATTTGCACTTATTATAACTGGAAGGTTGAGTTCTTCATCAAGAAACTCGTATCACAGGTTCTCAGGTAGTTCCTTAAGCTCTATTATGGGTTTCTTAATACTTGACATATGATTAGGGGTAAGTGTTAAGCATTCGTTAAGGCTATCGTCTACGTAAGGTGTAACTGACTTAAATCCATCATCTTCCAATATGGGTGTCGAAGGTAGATTTATTGTTTTGATATGTTCCTCCTTATCCAAATCTCTTATGTATTCGTCAATGATATCAATTGTACAACAAGAGTCGTCCATGGCGGGTGCTTTCAGAAATTTGGATAGGATAAACTCTGCCTTCTCTCACTTACTTCGAAAGTCATTTTTCCTCTTTTTACATCTATCATGGCTCCAACAGTTGATAAGAATGGTCTTCCTAGAAGGATAGGAATTTCTTCGTCTTCCTTAATATCCATTATGACAAAGTCAATAGGGATATAGAGTTGTCCGATTATAACTGGGATATCTTCTAATATACTTATCGGGTACTTAACTGATCGATCATCCAGTTGAAAGGACATCCTAGTTGGATGCATGTCTCCTAGGTTTAATCTTTTACAAACTACTAAAGGCGTCAAACTTACGCTTTCTCCAAAATCCAGTAACGCTTTGTCTATAACATGTATTCCTAGAACACATGGTATAGAAAAGCTTCCAGGATCTTTCTGTTTCTTGACTAATTTGTTTTCACTAATCACATTGCATTCTAATGGTTTGGGATCATCGAGCTTGCGCTTGTTCTTTAAGATGTCTTTTAGGAATTTGGCATATAATGGTATTTGGGTAATGACTTCATTGAAGGGTATCTCTAAGTGAAGTTTTTTTTATCACTTTCACGAACTTCTTGTATTGGGTGTCTTGTTTGGTTTGTTTAAGTCTTTGCGGATAGGAATCGATGGTATATAGGGTGGCGGTGGTACATATGTTCGATTCTCTTGGTTATCATTCACTACTTCCTTATCTTTAATATCCTTCTTTCTTTGTTTTCCAGGTTCTGCAGGTTCCTCTATTTTTTTTTGGAGTAGTCATAGCATTTTCTTTTGGTTGTTCGGTAGTTTTAGACCCATTGTATTGAGTTTCGCTTCACAGCGAAATAGAGTTAGCATGGCCTTTAGGGTTAGGCTGAGGTTGTCCAGGGAATAATCCTCATGGTGTAGCCTAAGCATCTTGTTGTTGTGCTACTTGAGAGATTTGGGTTTCCAGCATCTTGTTATGGGTTACCATAGAATCAACCTTGTTTCCTAATTGTGTAATCAATTCATTAATATGGATGTTTTGGTTCATGAATTATTTATTCTGCTTAGTTTGAGTCGTGATAAAATCTTCCATGATTTTCTCAAGGTTTGACTTCTGAGAGGTAGCTTGTATTGGTTGTGTTGGTCTTTGGGCTTGGAAACCTATTGGTCTTTGAGGTGTAGAGTTTTGGGGAAAACAAAGTTATTGTTCTTATAAGAGGAGTTTGGGTGATTCCTCCATCCAGGGTTATAAGTGTTCAAATAGGGGTTTCCTTGGGCATAGTTGACCTGGTCTGGGTTTGTCTCAGCTAGTAGACTGCATTCGGCAGTCATATATCTTGGTGTTCCACAGATTTCGCATTTGGGTTGTACTGCAGCTACAGGGGTTTATGACTAAGCTTTCGACATTTTGGGCTAGGATGTCGACTTTGGCATTCGTATGGTCTAGGATGTTAATCTCATACATATCTCCTTTAGTATTTTTCTTCTTTATTTATGTACACTATGTACCTCATTAGTAATGGTTTTTAGCCATGTCCTCAATGAGTGCGCGTGCCTCGGGGTATGGTTTGTTCATTAGCGCACCATCGGCGACAGTGTCGATAGTCATCTTTGTGTTATAGAGAAGTCCATTATAGAAGGTGTGGATGATTAGACATTATTCTAATCCATGGTATGGGCAAGCTCTTAATAGCTCTTTGTATATTTCCCAAGCGTTGAAAAGGGACTCACCATCCTATTGAGTGAATCTGGTAATTTGGTTACATAGGACGATGGTCTTACTAGGTGGAAAGTATCTAGCAAGGAATACTTTCTTCAGGTCAATCCAAGTAGTGATGGAATTAGCTGGAAGGGAATCTAGCCATGATCGCGCTCTGTCCCCGAGGGAAAAAGGGAATAAACGTAAGCGTATCACCTCAGGAGCACTGTTATTGCATTTTAGTGTGTCGACTAGTTGAATGAAAACT
This sequence comes from Lathyrus oleraceus, assembly GCF_024323335.1. Classification (NCBI taxonomy): domain Eukaryota; kingdom Viridiplantae; phylum Streptophyta; class Magnoliopsida; order Fabales; family Fabaceae; genus Lathyrus; species Lathyrus oleraceus. The sequence continues at coordinate 159,788,234 of NC_066579.1, read as the reverse complement.
TTTAGGTGCTGGTTCGGGTTCTCTGTTGGGAGACTGATGAACTGGTTCTGTTGTATGATTTGCAACAAAGCAGGTCTCAATTCGAAGTTATTAGCTATAATAGTTGGGTTAACAATACTTGAATGCGTTTCTTCATTAGAAGGTAAGGCAAACTCTTTGAGTGGCCTACAATTATGGTCTTCTGCCATTGCTCTTTTGATTCATTGGAGCACAAGTTGAGCTCTTACATATCTTTCTAGTTCATATATTGGATCTTCTAAAGTTCTGGAACTTCGAGTTCTTCGCATTGACTGACAAGGGTTACCTTAATCTAGACGGTGCAACAACAGGTTATGAAATTTGACGGTATTTATCCCCGACAACGGCGCCAAAAACTTGATCGTGACTTTATGAGTCTATCAGCTTACCTAACTACAACTATACAGTCTACGCGTAGTTTTAAAAGATATTAATCCCACATAGACCTAACTATCAATCTATCATTTCTAATTGCTACCATATTTATTTAAGGAGAATGAATTAAGAAAAGGAGAGATGAAGTAAATAACTTTAATAAATTCAGACAAATAATACTGGATTGTGGATCTCATCAAACAACAACACTCTTGATTGTTTCTAAGAAGGATTATTATACGGGGAAATATTTTCTACTTTGAAAATAATTTAATTGAACAGGAATTGTCGCTTTCGCGTATTCCGAACTGGATTTGACTCTCTAATTTATATCGTCCACCGTCACGTGTGACTGACGCTTATTGTGTTAAAGTAGTAAATCCTATTTTAAGAAATTAGACTCTTTACTCAGTTGAAAAGTAATTTTGATTGGAAAATTTAAATTAAAAGGGTTACAAGCTTTCGCTCAGATAACCGGATCTTAATCCTATAAACGTGTCCGCAAAGAGTCTTAAAACCTCTTTCTAGAAATATTAGATATTCCTAGTTGATTAGTAAAGTGCTTTCGCAGTATTTACTAACCAAAAATAAACCAATTTTAATCTTTAGTTTCAGACGGCTTTCAATCCTACCCGACGTTTTCATGGCTCTACCTTCGTAGTAACCGATTGAATTGAAAAGAGCGGTTTAGAAGTTGGTTTTGAAAACGAAATAACGACAAGAACATAAAATTAAAAAGTAAAGCAATACGGTGCGAAAAATAAGACTTGAAAATAAAATAAGTCCGAGACGAGGAAACTAAAGTGCGAGTAAATAAACAAAGCGATATAATAAAAATCCATAATATATTAAAAACCTGCTCCAAACGGAGGCTTGAATCTGGTATAGAATAAATTTCTGAAGACTTGTAAAGAAATATAAATAGCGGTAAGACAAAATAAAGTGCTCCAAACTTCGTACAAACCTAATGCTCTCTGGTGCTATTACCCCTCAATGTGATGAGTTATATCTTTAATCGGTAATTCTAGTGCTTAAGATTGTGCTAAGCTTGGATGTCTCGAAAAATGAAGCTTTTCACCTATGTATAGTGTTCCAAGGTCTAAAATGTCAAGTGGGAGGTTTCTTCATAAGTGGGAGAGAGTATAGGAGTGCATGGGATGAGTGGGAGACCAAGCAACTCCATTTTCCAATCGCCTGGCTCTTATAAAGGATGGTGAACGCCATACCAAGGTGGCGAATTCCACCTTCCCCAAGTGTGTATAAATGGGTCAATTGACCGTTGAGGTGTGAGACACGTTATTCTCCTGGTGGCTACCCCCATGGCGAATGCCATGCAGGTTGCCTTGAGTGTAATTTTCCATTTTTTCTTTGTTTTGCATCCGAATCACTTTGTATCTTTGCACATGGCTCATATATGGTCAAATACCTGAAATACAGACAAAATACCCATATAACACTGGAAATGGAGGTAAAACGATAATAAACATGTACAAAATGAGTCAAAATAATGGTATAATTTGGTGTTATCATGAAGTATGTTGTTAAAGTAGAATGCTTACTTGTGTAAGTTTTATTGACCTTTACTTGATGTCAAACACTTTGTAAGAAAATATATCTAGGTGGTCAAAAGGTTCTATAACTTTGGGCATTTCTCTAGTCATAGTTTAAGAAGAATATTTAGGAAAAAAGGCTTTTACTTTGATTGTATTATTTTTAAAAAGACAACAATGAATGTTTTTTATTGTATTATTGTTGTTTAAAAAGAAAAAAATACACCCCCATTGTTAAAACTAGGGTGTTACAGAGATTTACTTTGAAGAGTGTAGGTTTACTAGATTCGTATGGAGGAAAATTTCACGATCATCGAGTTTGAATGTGTTTACAATTACATCCTTTGGAGACCGACATTGGCAACCCTAGGAGATGCCTCATTGATTGTTCACCTAAATATCAATTTTCATGCCTTGGAGAATCAAATTGTGGTTATAGAAACATATTTGGCCTCATTTCAGATGTGTTTCCTGGCCCTTTTAGCCAAGAAACACTAACAGAGGAACGCCACTCCCTAGAGGATATCACCGAAGAAGTGCTAGAATTAGATGCTCGATTAGAAAACTCACTCCCCGAAGAAGCCACGAGGAGTGGACAAGTTATAACAACAGAAACACATTGGAAAGTCGAAAGTCCCAAACCAATGGGAGATTTTTTCACGATCTATGTGAATTTATACCCTTCCAAACCATTAAGGTCGGAAAGACTTGCCTGAATCCGTACGAGATGCGTTAATGGAATACCTACAATGAAACTATCATTTATTCACGTGGTCAACAAAATAGATGTCAGACCTTAGTCCTAAAGTAGTTCTCTGCATTTTGGACCTTCAGGATGACGTCGTATATGTAGCACATTACAGAAGGAAACAATCATCGAAAAAAGTTGAGGAAACAAAAAGGTTGTTGAATAGCTCAAAAGACACGAATTCATAATTGGGGAAAATACACAATGTGACCGTCAAATGTAGTTTTAGTTTGAAAAGCAAAACAAAAGTGGCACGTGTTTATCGATTATTTAGACTTTAATAAAGCATGACCAAATAACGCACATCTGCTTCCCAACATCGACAAACCCACCACCGACTCATCGGGATTTAAATTCATATATTTTATGGATGCTTACTTCGGGTGTAACCAGATAGTAGTGGAACCTCTCAACCATAACAAGAATGCATTTATGATAAATGTTGGAAACTTCTCTTACAAAGTCATATTGTTCGATCTCAATTATGCAAGAGCCACTTGCCAAAGGATAATGAACAAGATCTTGAAAGATCAAACTAGATATATGTTGGAGTTTTACATGGACAACATGATTGTCGAGCCTAAGGAACAAGAAGAACACACAACTAATTCGAAGACCATATTTGAGTAAGTCGGAAATAATGTGATGCATTTGTACTCATAGTGATCAACCTATCACACATTACTATTTTACAAACTTGTAAGGAGTTAAACAACTTTTGAGTGGACACGAGAGTGTGGCATCATGTTCACAAATCTCAAAGAAGAATTGTCATAACCTCTTGTTCAATTAATGATTAATGAATGTGAACTCCTTTTTTCTTATCTCTCAATATGAACCAAGAAAATACCTTAAGGCCTAAGTATTCATGCACATTTTAGAGAAGACCTACACTGAGTGAATCTAACTACTCGACCATGTGTATGATATTCATAGAAGGATCATCCAACATAAAAGGAAGTATCATATGGATTATACTAGAGAATGACCACGGCCTCAAGATAATGGTTGTAGTTAGATTCGAGTTTTCAACTTCAAACCATCAAGAAAAATATGAAGCATGTTTAGTAGGCTTGTGAATGTCATCCAAGATATGGGCGAAGAGGTAATAATCAAGTTTTATTTGTAACTGGTCATGTTGTAGGTCTGAGGTAAATATCAAGAAAAAGATACAATCATGTAAATATACTTGGTGAAGGTAAAAACTTCTATGGCGCATTTCATAAAAATGAAATCCACCATATTCCAAGAGGTCTAAATTCCAAACAAGACATTTAGTCTATGTTAGCTAGTTCCAAGATTCAAGAGTGCAATGAAACTTCCATACACAAGATGTTGTTGAACCCTAACCTAAGTTACGAGGTCAATATTGTTGTAGCGGAAGGAAAGTTACCTTCATGTTAGATGACACCTATAGAAAGATACATAATGACCAAAGTGTTATTGGAGGACAATAAGAAAATGTCAAGAATAAAAAATCTTGATCATATTCACTCATTGAATGCCATTTCTATAGGTTATGTTTCACTAATCCCTTGCTAAAGTGTTGAAAAAAGAAGGAAGCATCCAATGGGAAAGGCCTTATTAGAGAAAACCCTATAAGCTGGTTATTTATGGTCGATCATGAGTAAGGATGCTAGGGTACACGTTCAAAAGTGCTAGAAATTCCAGAAGTATAGTAACGTCCACCTTGCCTCTTACGGAATAAATTTTTTTATCTTCTCTTTGGCCTTTTTCTTGGTGGGGAATGGATATTTTAGGTCCCTTCCTATTGGAATTTAGGTAAGTGAAATTTATGATTGTCAGCATCGATTATTTCACAAAGCAGATTGAATTAGAACCATTAGAAAAAATCGTGGGCCACAACATTCTACATTTCTTAAAGAAAAACCATCCTTAATAGGGTTGACATCATGCATATCATATTAACATATAACGAAACAAATTCACGTATAAAATATTTCAAGAATTAATGGATGACTTACAGCTAACATACTATTTCACTTCAGTGGAACATCCTTAAACCAACAACCATGCAAAGTCTACAAATAGAGACTTACAAATTGGGAAAGAGATTAGATAATAAAAATGGAAATTGGGCTGAAGAACTTAAACATGTTTTTAGGCATACCACATCAGTCCACATTCTTCCACAAAGAAGACCCCATTTCAAATTACATACAAAACCGAAGGCATGATTCCTAGGGAAATATGAGATCTAAATTGGAGGACTTCCCATCGAAAAAGAGAGATATCAGTGAGAAAGAATGCGTATAAGAGATGGATATCTTGAAAGAATGAAGGGATTAATATGTCTTAAGGGAGGCTATCGTAAAACAAAAGATAGCATTAAAATTCCAAAAAAAAGGCATCCTCAAGGCCTTCATTTTGGAAGATCTTGTTCTAAGAAGGGAAATGTCATCCTGAAAAATGCCTCAACTGAGAATCTGACATCCAATTGGGAAGGATCATACAGAGTCATCACCAGTTCAAGAAAATGAGCTTATATTTTGGAAACTCTTGTCAGAGACACAGAACCACACACATGGAATACAATAAAGCTCAAAGTGTTTTTTATTTAACTAACAATTATATATTATAAATATTGAAGTCAAATAATACAAGTCCATTATTCAAGTCTATGTTATCTTCGTTTTTACTTTTCCATTTTAATATGACGAACAAAGAGGCTAAACTTGTTTCCCTAAGAAACAAGTGCGAAGGCTAAAAATAAATCCACCAAGACAGAAAAAAAAAGAGCCTTACCAGAACCAATTAGCCACCATGAATTTTAAAACCCAGAAATAGGTAGAGCATAAAAACCCTTGGTCGAGAATAAAAATAAACATGAACATTATAAAGACCAAAATCAAAGAAAAATCCACGTCATAATGTTCAAGTTACAAAAAAAGGGGTTGTGATACAATCCACGACTAATGAAGAAAATAAAGGAGAATCGGTAGAGGCAACGACCAATTTACTATCAACATTTGATTTCCCAAGGCTTGCCTCTCCATCGTTCAGATCAACCCAAGGATTGAGAAAGACAATTTGAAGGACCCTTTTCTCGAATGACTCCTGGGTCGTAGTCATTACATCATCTATAAGGATTAATTTCTCCTCCACAAAATTCCCTTCTAGAGCCGTGTTTTGGTTAGTGATGGTCTCCACACCCCTTTTGGCCTTAGTTATCTCACTCTTCATAGACTCAGGATTCTATTTAAGCTTAGAGACCCCATTCTTCTTACTTTTAATAGTTGTTTAGACCGTCTTAAAACACTTTTCAACTATCTTTAAATTTCCCTTGGAATTATTAAAATTTTACTTAGAGCGTACCTTGACTAGCGAAACTCACCTAATTCTTTCTCTAAAGCTTCAAATTTTGACTGGAGTTTTTTCTCTTCAATACAAAACTCTTGGTCTACGGTGAGCATAGAAATGCTCAACGTAATTTCCTTAGACAAATGGGGAACACACTCGGCAAAGGCTTTTTGAGGCCATAGGGGTTCTATCTTGACAATGGTTGATGGTCTATCTCTGAGATCAACCTGAAGTGCTCGTTTGGAAAAGTAGGAAGAGGATTATCCAAGAACAACGATAATTTCCCTTCCTTATAGCCTTCAAGAGCTGAATTTTTCATCTTATTTTAGGGGCAATCTATGGAGAAGACATCATCATATTCATGGTTGTAAATGAAGGGTTTCTCGCGTCTTTAAAAATCGAGGTATCTTGGATAGACTTAGCTTAAGCAACCTTGGCCAGAGCTTAGGGACAATATTTCTTGTAAGATTCGAGCTTATCAACAAGATCCATGTTATCTACAAGAAGAAAATGAAAGAAAATAATACTAATCCATCGAAAATTTTAAAACACAAAGGGAAAAAATAAGAAAAAGGTAATCACATGCACCCATCAAACCCTTGGCGTCATTCCAATTAGGAACCAAAACCAAGGACCATATATAAACATACCATCACTTTATTTTATGTGTTTTAAATTTACAGTCATAAAAGGAAATATGATTTAATTTGTCAATTAAATATTGGATGAAGGCTATGATTTCTGAAATTATGGTATCAGATATAAGATGTCGAAGGTAATGTCACGACACTAATATCTGGTAATAAACAATGGATAAACAAAACAGAATGGTAAAGCGAATAACACAAGCAATTGTTAACCCAGTTCGGTGCAACTCACCTACGTCTGGGGGCTACCAAGCCAGGAAGGAAATTCACTAAAATAGAATTAGTTCAAAGACTCTCCGTACACTTCAACAAGTTACAGTCTTTATCACCTAATCTCTACCCGTGCAACTTCTACCTAAGCACTCTTAGATATGAGAACCCACTCACTTCCTTTACAATCACACACCAATGATTTTAAACAACAATCCCTTGTGAAAAGAAAATACTTTTCAATTACACACTCTTGATTTTACTTCACAGTTTCAATCAAGAAGACACACTCTTGATCTTGCTTCACAACTTTGATCAAGAAGACACACACTCTTGCTTAACAACTTTAGAGTGACAAATTACAACCACAAATCAGTCCAATTCAATCATCAATGGATGACTTGAATGACCTACAAGTCTTACGACTAAACAGACACAAACCCTAGCTCTCTCTATGTATTTCGCTCAGTCTTGGTTGTGTGTTCAAACAGGTTTTCTAAGTCCCTTTTTATAGAAGCTCTCAGCTGGCTTGGACATCTTGAAAACCCTAAATCTATTTTCAAATCAAATCTTTTTATAACAGCTGTATAGATCTCCTTGGAAAATAAGTAAATCTGGTTGTAATCCATGATTGAAGGCGTCAGCTAGCCATATCTTCAATCAACCAAAGATTGCCATTAATTGTGCAATCACAAAACACCAGACATTCATACTGAATGTTCTGTGTACACGATGTCATGAAATCGGGTCTGACACCCTAGAAAAATCCTGTATAATCCAATAATTCCTTTTATAACTTCCAGCAGGTACAACCATATCAGATGTCATGACATTGTGTATGTCATCTGAAACAATCCTGCATGAACATGTCTTTCATTTAAGCTCCAGCAGGTACATCCAATATCAGAAGCCATGGCATTGTATGTGGCATTCTGAAACAATCCTGCTTGCACATGTTCTTGAACTCCAGCAGGTACATAGGATATCTCATGTTAAGACATCACATATGACATCTTGTGAACACTCTTTGTTTTACCAAAATTGCTGCCAACACTCAGAATCAACAAACTCCCCCTTTGGCAAATTTTGGCTAAAACATATATTTGTCCTTTTTGTTCAAAAGGTAAACTATCAGCAGTTAAACCACATAACAGTAGTTTAATCAGCAGCAGAAGCAAAACAATTACTAGCTATGGCTACTAGTAATACACACAATGCACAAGGGTACTTCTCCTCCCCCTAAATCTGTGCAACAAACAACAGAATTACTAGTTATGGATGCAACTAGTAAGACACACAAATGCACAATGCACAAGGGTACTTCTTCTCCCCCTAAATCTGTGCATACAACAAACATAACAGCTACTGTAACTCCAACACCTGTACCAGCCAAAATGTCATTCTGACATCTGCTTCAACATCAGCACCTGTACACCATATCAGACATCCCATTTGACATCTGTAAACAGAATACCGTTCTGTTTTAACACCTGTGCACTTCTTTCAATAATAGTTGTCCTTCTGTCCAGCCACATACAACTTCCACATCAACACTTCTCCCCCTTTTTAGTCAAAATTGACCAAAGGTGACCAATTAGACAAAATAAATGTCTATTAGCCTAGCAGAGAATGTTAGATCAGATGTTATAACATTAAGCATGTTAAAACAAAATATTCAGGAAGTACACACCATCATTATACACAGCTGAAAGCTGAGATAATGAACAAATTCAAGGAACTCATTAAGAGCCCTAAATATTACATAACATGCATAAATAAGGACTGCCACAAAATACAGAATAAAAAAAATCAAGACAACAGCCTTCCAAACAGCAGCCCAGCTTCCACCACACCTCCCAGTCTTCAATTCAGGCAGGAACCATTAATCAGAAGAAGAAGTATCGCCTTCACCTTCATCTTCAGCTTCAGAACACTCAGAGCTTCCAGAGCTGCCACTAGATTGTGCTTTTTCATCCTTACCAGTCTTCTCTAACTCCTCTTTTTCCAGCCTACAAATAAGAGCTTCCAAAGCTTCTTTTCTTGCCTTGTCCATCTTCATACCCTTCTCCAATTCCTTGCAGGTATCTTTCAATTGATCAATCAGGCTTCCTTGAGATGCAGGCTCTCTTCTGTCAGATGTCATAACAACATCATTTATATGACTTCCCTCAAACAGCTTATAATGAATGGATAGAGGGGTTTTTCTTCTGCTTGGCATGTCATTTGTATTGAGTATGCTTGGTTGTTGGCTCAGGATAATGCCGCACATAAGGGAAGGGAAAGCAATATGTAACTTCACAACATTTGTAGAAGCATGTCTGATGGTTTGATCAAATATAAATTTGCCAAAATCATAGTTTATCTTGGTTCCAATAGCATGAATGATTCTTCCAAGGACAATGGAGATGGTAGAGACATGATTAGTAGGTACCCAATTTGCTGAACCAATCTTGTGCAGAATGGCATATTTAACTGTGAGCTTACTAGCTGATAGGTGTTTCCTACTAGGCCATTCCTTAACTTGGCCAGCTGTAATAATTCTACAGACCTCATTGTCTGTGGTCTCTAGATCTACTCCTTCATCAGTTCCTCTCCCTAGGAACTTGTTGATGATGGTAGGTGAAAGTTTCACACACTTACCCCTTATAAAAACTTTGCAGACCTCCCTGCTGTTTTTTTCATAAATCTCCTCAGGGATGTTCACAATGAATTCTTTGACCAAGCCCTCATAGCACTGGGGCAGAGCAGTCACAGTTTTCATAAGACCAGCAGCTTTAATTAACTCCATCACTTCCTTTACTTCACTTGCCTATTTTCCCAATTCTCTTTCAACTGCTACCCTTCTTTGAGTCACAAACTTCCATTTGGCAGCACCATCTTCTACGTGAAAAGAGATATTGTCAAGATGAATAGCAGCCACTTTGTTTAGAGACTTCTTTACAAACTTCCTTTTAACAGGGGGCATATCTGAGACATTGTGTTCGACATCCTCATCAGATTCAGAACTCTCACTTTCTTTCTTCTTCCTGACCTCTACTTTACTCCAAGATTTGGAGGTACCTATACTAGCAACCCTTTTCTCTTTCCTACCTGTCCTTATCTCAGCCATACTCTTACTTTTTCTCAGTCTATTAGCTACATTTGTTTTCACAAGATTGACCAACGTGTCATCTTCTTCCTCAGACCTTTCTTCCTCAATGTCCTGAGCAGTATCAGGGGACATACTAGGTAAGTTTTTTCCAAGAGAACATAGTCCCTCAGCAGCTACTTCCTTTTCTGTTTTAGATGAGTCATCATCTTTCTCAGCTTGGGTTTCCACCTCAGGAGAGGGGTCCCTTATGGACAGAGGGGTAAAGATGTCCTTGATTCCATGCTCTTCATTCAGTATCCTAGTAACTAGGTTTCTTATGATGCGATCAATAGAGTGCATGTCCTCTTTATCAGGAGATTTTTCAGGAATGTTACCTTGCTTAGCTCCGACCATGGAAGGGGAGCCTGGAATGTCACCTGGTATCATACGCAGAGGAGTTACGCCCATCAAATCTTCATCTAAAAATTCCATGGAGGAAGTTCTAGTATGAAAGGGTTTTGAGCTAGATGTTGATGGATGTTGAGACATGTTGTTGAACTTTTGAGAAAACTTTCTTTGCCCTAGCAGAGGTTCTCTGAGTAGTTTGATGAAGATGGAAAGAATTGTGTTCAGGCAGAGCGTGCAAATGAAATAGATACTATTTCTAATACTAGGATATGATTCATTATTAATGTGGCTTTTTATTTTCATTGGGCAGACAATATTTTTGTTACCTTTTCCACTCCACATTAATTGCCATATTTTCTCAAGAAACCAAGCCCCTAATTTTCCCTTTTCATATTTCAATTGGACATCATACAAATCCCTTGCAGTCCTGTTGGTTAGTTGCATTTCATGCTGTAGAACTATGAGTTTGTTTTCCATATATTTTCTACATGAGTGATGAAAGAAAATAATGTACTTGGTCCAGCTGTGTTGAATATGGTCTTTGGACATAGGTGTACCATACAGGTTGTCATAATACAATGTCATAGCATCGAGTGTGACATTATATATAATTATCAGTAATTTCATCCAACCTAGTTGAGCATTGTTGCTTTCATCTGATATCTTTTCTATCTCAATTTTCTTTGCACACATAGTCCCTTGTGTCTCAGTTCCAGCAAAGCTCTCACTACCTTCAGACTTCATACCACCAGTCACATGTTCAGGTGTTTGGGCCATCATGACCTTCTCTTCCTTGAGGTTAGGTATTAGCTTTTGGTGTAACATCCCTGTCTGGCATTTTTCCTTTCCCTTGTAGGTTCTTCTCGCAACTGTACTCATCTTAGAGGGGTCATCCATTTGAGAGCTCCACATGTAGCAGTTGTTTTTGGTCCTGATTCCTTTCATAGTCACTTCACTGTTTTTGTTAACAATCAGACATTCAGTTTTAGTGAAGATGATATTCAGACCTTGATCCCCTAGTTGACTGATGCTTATCAGATTTGAAGTCAAGCCCTTGACCAGTAGAATATTGTCAAGTTTATGAGCTCCAGGACACTCAAGCTTGCCTATCCCCTTTATTTCACCTTTTGCTCCATCACCAAAGGTTACATAGCTTAGGTCATAAGGGTGAAGATCAGTTATCAAGTCTGAGTTTCCAGTCATGTGTCTAGAACATCCACTATCAAAATACCACTCTTGTTTGTGAGCTATTAGACTTGTAACATTAGTCTTAGGAACCCATTGCTTCTTGTTGATAGGCCTGTGCTGTTTGGGTCTGGGTTGATAGTGAGTCTGTTGATGAACAGGGGTAGGGTAACCATACAGCTTATAGTAGAAGGGCCTTGAGTGTCCAAATTTCCCACAGTAATGACATCTCCATCTTTGGTATTTGCCTTTCTGCTGTTTTCTCTTCTGATGATGTGACATGTGATGTGACATCTTAGTACTGCTCTTACTATTGCTGCATTTAGGTTTAGCTTGAGGTTTGCAACCAGTGTAACTACTTTCAGCCTTAGATTTATGGTACCCTAATCCAGATTTGGCTCCTGTGATTAGTCCAGTTTGGAGAATCTTATCTAAGGAGTCAGATCCATTGTTTAGCATCCTTACATACTTGGTTGTCTCTTCTAGTTTTGAGTTTAAGAGCATGACTTCAGTTTTTAGCTTGACTATGGTTTCCACCTGTTCTGCCTTTTCATTCTCCAGTTGTACTATCTTCTGGCTCTCAACTTGTTGACTTTCATCTAGCTTATCCTTCAGACCCACAGCTTCTGTTTTCAATTTGGAGATGGTTTCCAAGTATTCTACCTTCTCATTTTCAAGTTGAGTTATTTCTTTCTTCTGGTTTAAAACCTGCCTGCTTAGCTCTACACTTTTATGACACAGCTCTCTGTAGGTAGAGGCCAATTCCTCAAAGGTAACTTCACCATCACTTGAGTATTCATCAGATCCCCATCTTCCTGTCAAAGCAATCCCAAGATTTGCAGCCTCCTCTGTATCACTTTCATCTGACCAGGTGGCAGCCAGACTCATCTTCTGCTTCTTGAGGTAGGTTCCACATTCTGTTCTAATGTGTCCATACCCATCATATTCATAGCACTTTACTTCTTTTCCTTCTTTGGGCTTCTCCTCTGGCCTTACTCTTCTTCCATTGCTGATGTCAGATGAGATGTTCTTGACATTTGTCTTGGATCTTACATCCATTTTCTTTAACAAACTGTTAAACTGTCTCCCCAGCATTGCAACTTCATTGGCCCATTCTTTATCCATATCTTGACTGTTTTCCTCTTCTGTGTTGGATATGAAGGCAATGCTCTTGGTTTTCTTTTCAGTTCCCTTATTCAATCCCATCTCAAAGGTTTGGAGGGATCCAATTAGCTCATCTACCCTCATGTTAGAGATGTCTTGAGACTCTTCTATGGCAGTCACCTTCATTGCAAATCTCTTAGGGAGTGAGCTAAGTATTTTTCTTACCAGTTTTTCATCTGTCATCTTCTCTCCCAGGGCTCCTGAAGCATTAGCAATCTCAAGGATACTCATGTGAAATTCATGAATGTTTTCATCTTCTTTCATCCTTAAGTTTTCAAACTTGGAGGTGAGCAGCTGAAGTCTAGACATCTTTACCCTAGAGGTGCCTTCATGAGTGGTCTTGAGAATGCCCCAAGCATCTTTGGCCACTTCACAGTTATTTACCAGCCTGAAAATATTCTTGTTTACCCCATTGAATATTGCATTCAAGGCTTTAGAGTTTCCAAGAGCAAGATCATCCTCCTCCTTGGACCATTGTTCTTCAGGCTTCTTCTCAGAGGTGGCTTCTCCTTCCTTAGTAATGACAGGATGCACCCATCCTGTTAGCACAGCTTTCCAAGCCTTGTTATCAAGGGATTTTAGAAACGCTACCATTCGAGGTTTCCAATAGTCATAGTTAGAACCATCCAAAATTGGTGGCCTATGAACAGATCCTCCATCTCTCTTCATTGTACCAGAAAGTATTGCCCCTAGATCTCACCCAGAACCAGAGCAGGATGCCTGCTCCGATACCAATTGAAATTCTGGTATCAGATATAAGATGTCGAAGGTAATGTCACGACACTAATATCTGGTAATAAACAACGGATAAACAAAATAGAATGGTAAAGTGAATAACACAAGTAATTATTAACCCAGTTCGGTACAACTCACCTACGTCTGGGGGCTACCAAGCCAGGAAGGAAATTCACTAAAATAGAATTAGTTCAAAGACTCTCCGTACACTTCAACAAGTTACAGTCTTTATCACCTAATCTCTACCCGTGCAACTTCTACCTAAGAACTCTTAGATATGAGAACTCACTCACTTCCTTTACAATCACACACCAGTGATTTTAAACAACAATCCCTTGTGAAAAGAAAATACTTTTCAATTACACACTCTTGATTTTACTTCACAGTTTCAATCAAGAAGACACACTCTTGATCTTGCTTCACAGCTTTGATCAAGAAGACACACACTCTTTCTTAACAGCTTTAGAGTGACAAATTACAATCACAAATCAGTCCAATTCAATCATCAATGGATGACTTGAATGACCTATAAGTCTTACGACTAAACAGACACAAACCCTAGCTCTCTCTATGTATTTCGCTCAGTCTTGGTTGTGTGTTCAAACAGGTTTTCTAAGTCCCTTTTTATAGAAGCTCTCAGTTGGGCTTGGACATCTTGAAAACCCTAAATCTATTTTCCAATCAAATCTTTTTATAACAGATGTATAGATCTCCTTGGAAAATAAGTAAATCTGGTTGTAATCCATGATTGAATGCGCCAGCTAGCCATATCTTCAATCAACCAAAGATTGCCATTAATTGTGCAATCACAAAACACCAGACATTCATACTGAATGTTCTGTGTACAGGATGTCATGACATCGGGTCTGACATCCTGGAAAAATCCTGCATAATCCAATAATTCCTTTTATAACTTCCAGCAGGTACAACCATATCAGATGTCATGACATTGTGTATGTCATCTGAAACAATCCTGCATGAACATGTCTTTCATTTAAGCTCCAGCAAGTACATCCAATATCAGAAGCCATGGCATTGTATGTGGCATTCTGAAATAATCTTGCTTGCACATGTTCTTGAACTCCAGCAGGTACATAGGATATCTCATGTTAAGACATCATATATGACATCTTGTGAACACTCCTTATTTTACCAAAATTGCCGCCAACACTCAGAATCAACAATTTCCTTCTCCACTTGGAAAAGGTATGCTATTTTGAAAGAAAGGTTCACCTTCACATGACCAAAGATGTCTTTATTCCATATATTCAAATGAGGCTCGATAGTAAGAGGACCAACCACAATCTAATGGAAATTAAAATTCTTCGAAGACTTTGTAAAAATTTCAAACATTGTAGGAGATTATGTGAAGTATAATAAGCCATACGGGGCGCAAAACCTTCCATAGAAATTGAAATTATATGGAAGAAAACCTTCAAAGAAGCTTTCCGGCCTATATATTGACACACAAATTAGAAAACCCTAATAAAGGCCCAACAATTAGGGTGAAATTGTAAAGTTTTCAATACCATATAACAGATAATTTCCTGTTCAAAAATAGAAAACATGAGGAAGAATCCATCTCCCTAAAGACCACAGTGAACATAGGGAAGTAAGGATGGGGAAACTCTTGACAAACTTTATCGGTGAAGGTTGAAACACTAACTTTACAATTATTATAAGGGCATCTTACTTCTTGGGAAAATTTATATATCCTAACTTCCGCCGAATTAGAATACATAAGGGGTTCCCATGTAACATCATTTACCCATGAGTGAAAGTTGAGCTTGTCTTCATTGATTATGGGTTCAAAAGGGTACATCATAGTGTTTGATGATTGTGAAAAGGTAATTTGAATTGGGTTAATTCAAAGTCCACCATAATTTTTGGTGCTTTGTGAAAAATGTCCTTTTAATTGGGGTGATTCAAAGTCCACCATAGGTTTGTTATTTGTGTATGTCTTAGAAGGTTCTAAAGAAGTATTGGTATGAAACTTGTACAAGGATCTAAATATAGTGGAAAATCCTTCAATGTGTGAATGGAATATATGTACCATTGGTTGATAAGGGGAACTAATATAATTTATTTTTGTCCTTTATTTTTCAGCACTTTAATCTTCTCCATTTTATTATCCTAAGAACATATCATATTCATAACTTCCGAAAAAATAATAAGTTAATAATTATTGCATAAAATCAAGATAAATTTGGCAACCTAAATTCACTCACTTCTTAGGTTGCATCTCATAGTTACAAAATGGAGTTTTGACTGGATATCCTCTGAACCAAGATGGAGTTTTATATTGGGTATCCTCTTACCGAACCAGGGTTTTACACGGGCTAACCCTCAAGCGAACAATATATTATACAGTCTGATCTTAAACCAAGATGTGATTTTACATTAGCCGGTGTCGAACCGTCAAAGGTTCTGCACCAGGCTAAGCTCTGAAACCAAGATAAGATTTTACACGAGCTAATCTCGAACTGACAAGTATTTTACATTAGGCTAAAGTCAGGAACATTAATGGATATTTAACTATTTGATCTTCACGAAACAAAAGAGAGCTTTTATAGTAGGCGAAACCCACAGAAAAAATGGAGACCCTCTAAGACAATCACCAAACCAAACAAGAGATTTTACTAGTTTAGCTCGCAACAAAATAAACTCCTACAAAATATACTTTACTCAAGATATAATGAACTCTTGGGTAAATCACAAATATATCCTTACCCAAAAAAATGATCCTCACTAGGAATAAGAACATTCTTAAAGCACTAAAGCAAAACTTAAGTGATAAGAACAAGAGATTTATAGAAACATATGAGAGAGTGAGAAAGTATAATCAAATACCATTTTCTAAGTGACTTGAAATGTTAGAGAAGCTCTCTATTAATGGGAAAACATTTTTTATATGTTTGGAAACATTCCATGGAACATTTAAGTCTCATAATCAATTAGGCTAATAGATTATTTGTCCTAAAAAGGAATATTTTGATTTCTAGCTATTTCTAATCATTGAGAGACTCCTTCCAAACAACAGTGAGCGTTACGAATTAAAATAATCTTGATTATGCTTTGTAAAAAGGCTTCCAATTGATCAGACGGTTCCCTTAATCAATTTAACTAGGCCTTAAAAACATTTTTAGGTGGTTTTAACAAAATATGAGAGGCTTATCGAAGGTTTTAAGTGTGTAATTTTGCCTTAGTAATTCCATAAATGTCCTTGTGCCTTTTCCAAACATTAGTCACTAAAAAAGACGCGACCATACGAGCTTTCACACTTCCTCTCTTTTATGACTCTTAAGCTCCAAGCATCGGCATCATTATCTTTGACTTTAGAATCACATAAGAGCCTTTAATATTCTATATTGACGAGGCTTGGGATGTCTTCAAGTTTATTATGATCATTAGAGAGTTGAAAGACCAAACCATAGAAGAATACTGAAACATAAGTTTTCACTTGAACATCGTTTGATGATAGAGATGATTTCAAAGAGATCATTAGATCTTCTAGGCATCTGAGCAAAAGCATCTTTAAAAGGATAGCTTGATAAACATCTAAGGGCATCTTCAACCACTTGAGCTATCTTTAAGAGATACATAATTAACTAGATGTCATTATATATTGGGTGTTGTCATCATCAAAACCATACACTTAATTTCAAGTTTGTTATAAAAAAACTTCACCATTTTGAATCACCTTGACAGTACCCGCAAGCACATATATCCACATTCTCCCCCCTTTTGATGATAACAACATATCTCTGAGGGAGGTGGTAAAAGAGATAATAAATAGGTAAAGTTTGGAGTGGTTAAAATTTCCTTCACATGAGTAAAGAGTATACACTACTCTCCCTTAAGAGTATAGTTCTCCCCCTTTGGCATATACAAAAAGGTTGGAAAACTATGCAAGAAAATAATGATAAACAAGTAAGCACATAATTTACATTGATCACACCAGATTTACTAGAAAAGGAAAAACATTTAATCATCAATTGAAAGAGAATTCAAATTACATAAAGTGATAAAATGCATAAATTAAACAAACTTAATTGCTAAAAAGTAAACACATAAGTGATACAATTACTCAGGATCCCCATCATCATCGATAAACAACCCAGTACGTAGATACACCATACCTTGACTGAAGTGATGAGCCAGGAAGTTGATCGTCTTATGAGTCATCTTACGTCTTTTGATGACATCCTTGAGTACAAATTTGACAGGGGGTGTTTATGGGATATCATAATCAAAGTCATATAGAGTTACAAAAGCTTCTTGTTGAGGAGTTGATGTTGATGCATGTTATTCTATATAATTTTTCTTTCCTTTTGGAGGCTTTTAAAATATCTCCCCATTGACAATTTTGAGGTGCATATCCCTAATGTAGCTTATCCTTCCTCTGATTCATATGGCTTAAAGAGAGGTCCAATGTAAGGTATATCTAGAGCTTTAACAAACACTTCCATGGTAGAGATATCATATGCTTTCTGACTTTGGAAGAGACGATCCCATTTATGTAGTAGAGATTTAAGTAGAACATTTTGACCAAGGAGGGGTATACATTTTTGGGATAATTGCACACAAAACCCTTTAATTTCAATTATTCAAGATTCTTGAAGAACTCACCCTCTTTAAACACACTTGCATACAAGGAATGAACGTACATGCTCACCCAATTTCCAGAACCTTGAAAGAGTCTTTTTTCTTGATATTGAGATGAAAAATCATCGGAGAGGTATGCATGAGTGGAGATTCTAATTCTATTAGGTGCAATGATGATGATTTTGGTGTACTAAAGTAGTACTCTCACAATCATAGAAAAGACAAGAACAGAGAAAAACACGAGAAAAAGAGAAGAAATGATGATGAAAAAAAAGGAATAAGTGTACTTATTCATAGAGATGGTTATAACTGTTTGAGCATGCAAAAACTCCATAAAATCCATGATGATTCTGCCCAAAAAAATTGGAAGCAAAACTTTCCCAAAAAGTGTGATAATAGATTATTTTAGAGGAATAATCGATTATTAGCCATCAAACCTTAAGATATCATGTGTTTTTCATTAATGCTCTGATTTGATTTGATTTAAGAATAAGGTACAATCTAATTTTAATTGAAATTTCAAATGAACACACCATCTAACAGATTAGACCAAGGAAATTGAGGTCTATATGGACGACACGGTTGCTAAATCCAAGACTGAAGAAGAGCATGTTAATTATTTATTAAAGTTGTTTCAACATCTAAGGAAGTACAAACTACGCCTAAATCCCAACAAATGTAGTTTTGGTGTCCGTTCAGGCAAGCTCCTAGGCTTCATCATCAGTCAACAAGGTATTGAGGTGGACCCTGATAAAGTCAGAGCCATTTAAGAAATGCCCGCACCAACATCAGATCAACAAGCCAGAGGATTCCTTGGATGTTTGAATTACATTTCCTGATTCATATCTCAAATGACTACTACTTGCGGGCCAATTTTCAAGCTTCTTCGCAAAGATCAAGGTTGTGTGTGGATTGAAGACTGTCAGGAAGCTTTTGATAGTATCAACGAGTACCTGTTGGAGCCTCCTATTGTAATTCCTCTAGTGGAAGGAAGACCTTTGATTATGTATTTGACCATATTAGAAGATTCCATGGGTTGTGTGCTCCGTCAACAAGATGAAACTGGAAGAAAGGAGCATGCTATTTACTATTTGAGTAGGAAATTCACAGATTGTGAGTCTCGATACTCTATGCTCGAAAAGAATTATTGTGCTTTAGCTTGGGTTGCCCGTCGTCTCCACCAATATATGCTCAATCATACTACTTGATTGATCTCCAAAATGGATTCAATCAAGTACATCTTTGAAAAGCCTACTTTAACTGAAAGAATTGGTCGTTAGCAGATGTTGTTGTCAAAATACGATAATGAGTACCATACCTAGAAGGCAATAAAAGGAAGCATCTTGGATGACCATTTAGCTCACCATCCAATTGACGACCATCTATCCATTCAATTTGACTTCCCAGATGAGGATGTAATGTACTTAAAAGTGAAAGGTTGTGATGAACCGTTGCCAAGTGAAGGGCCAGATCCAGAATCCCGTTGGGGCTTGATATTTGATGGAGTTGTTAATGCTTATGGAAATGGAATTGGGGCAGTCATTGTCACTCCTCAAGGTTCTCATATTCCATTTACCACAAGATTAACATTCACTTGTACAAATAACGTGGCAGAGTATGAAGCGTGCATTATGGGTCTTGAAGAGGCTATCGACTTGAGAATCAAAATTCTGGATGTATATGGAGATTCAACTTTGGTGATTAATCAGATCAAAGGAGAATGGGAAAACCCATCATCCTGGTTTGATTCCTTACAAAGATTATGCGAGGAGGTTGTCAACTTTCTTCAACCAAATTGAATTTCATCATATACCTTGTGAGGAGAATCAGATAACAAATGCTTTGGCTACTTTATCCTCCATGATTATTGTGAACCGGTGGAATGATGTATCCACAATAAATGTTATTCGCCTTGACATACCTGCTCATGTGTTCGCTATAGAAGAGGTCATCGATGACAACCATGGTATCATGATATTAAATGATTTATTCAAATACAAGAGTACCCACCTGGGACATCAAACAAAGATAAGAATACTCTTACAAGGTTGGTTGACACCTTCTTTCTGAATGAAAGTGTGTTGTATAAGAGAAAATTTGACATGGTCTTACTCAGATGCGTGGATAGACATGAAGCAGACATGCTAATGATGGAAATTCATGAAGGATCCTTTGGTACCCATGCCAATGGACATGCAATGGCTAAAAGGATGTTAAACGAAGGTTACTATTGGATGACAATGGAATTTGATTCCTGCAAATATGTGAACAAGTGCCATAAATGTCAGGTTTATGCTGATAAGATTCATGTACCTTCAACTCTTTTGAATGTTATCTCCTCTCCTTGGTCTTTCTCTATGTGGGGAATTAACAAGATTGGTATGATAGAACCTAAGGCATCAAAAGAACATGGTTTCATTCTAGTGGCCATTGATTACTTTACCAAGTGGGTCGAAGCTGCATCATACGCCAATGTAACCAAGAAAGTGGTAGTCCGGTTTATCAAGAATCAATTAATATGCCATTATGGTGTTCCAAGTAAGATCATTACTGATAATGGATCAAACTTTAACAACAAGATGATGAAACAAATGTGTGAAAAATTTAAAATTGAACACCATAACTCATCTTCTTACATACCCAAGATGAATGGAGTCGTTAAAGCAGCGAATAAGAATATAAAGAAGATCATCCAAAAAATGGTTGTGACTTATAAGGACTGACATGAGATGCTCCCTTTTTCTCTACATGGGCATCGTACATCCGTATGCACTTCAATTGGGGCAACCCTTTCTCTCTTGTATATGGGATGGAAGTAGTTCTCCCCGTGGAGGTTGAGATCTCATCAATGAGAGTCTTGATGGAAGCAGAATTATCGGAGGCTGAATGGTGTTAGAGTATATTCGATCGTTTAAATTTAATTGAAGAAAAAAGGATGACGACTTTATGCCATGGTCAATTATATCAACAAAGGATGAAGAAAGCTTTTGATAAGAAGGTTCAACCTCGTGTGTTTAGAGAAGGGGGCCTTGTACTCAAGAAGATATTGTCTTTCATTACTGATTCTAGGGGGAAGTGGACTCCTAATTATGAAGGACCATATGTTGTTAAGAGAGGCTTCTCTGGCAGTGCTTTAATCATTACGACTATGGAAGGTGAGGAGCTCCCTCGTCCTGTGAACGCCGATGCAGTCAAGAAATACTTCGCCTAAAAAAATAATAAAAGAACATCTCGCTAAGTTGAAAACCCAAAAGGTCAACTTAGGAAAAAATGAGCGTCTCGGTGGATCAAAAACCCGAAAGGGCAGTCCAGGAAAAAGTTAGAGACATAAATAGAAAATGATTATCCCAGTAGATTGACACCCGCAAGGGGAAATCTAGGCATAAGTTAGGGATCATGGCAAGTAACTGCATCAGGCTAGACTTGATCAATTTAAAGTGGCCTCGCTCATCAAAGTTTTCTCAATCAAATTACTCTTTCTAGAAGCTCGAACATAATGGATTTCCAAGTTGATAGGGAGAATAGTGTCCATTGCATTTTAATGTAGCATTTTCCTGTATTTACCATTTTTTATCTTTGTAAATGATCTATGGAGTCCCTCCATTTGTGGACTACCATTCCTCCAATAAAATTCGAGACTTTATCCATTTGTTTGCAAATCTTATTTTACTTCCTTCTTGCAAAATGACTTTTTTACTTTTTATAAGAAAATTCTTGAAACAAAAGTTTAAAATATTTTGTTTTTGCTTTTAAAAAAAAAGTGTACATGTGTTTCTTTAAATTTATGAACACAATAAGGAATGTCAACAGTAATCCCTTAAAAGGTTGGATCCTGATGTGTGGAGCTCAGTGCTTTCTTGATAATGTCTTTATTATCCCCATAGAAGATTGGACTTAAAAGAAAACTTTAATACATTGACGACTTCTTGTTTTATCTCCAGTGAGGTTTCCATCCTGTTGAGATTAGTCGAGTGTTCATTTGTACTGAGATGTTTATTTCATCTCCAGTTCATCAACTATTGCTTGTTTTGTCGACATAAACATAACACGCATTCATGCATGCATATAAATCATGTGTAATTAAATTCATAATTCATATTTATATTTCATCTTCTATGTTGCTTGGCTGCGCTTATCCCCTCAAGTGATATATATTTTATCTCTTCAGTAGAGTCGTGGACCTTAAGCACAACGTGTATACCCTTTCTAAATCCCCATTGAGTTTATTCCTCATGGAAGATTTTACTTTAGCTCTCCTTTCCATACTTGGATAGTATAAATCCCCATTTCGAGATCATTCCTCACTAAGAAGAGTCTTATTTGACTACCCCTCTCTAGTTTATTCCTGGATTGAACCTAATCTCTAACAAGTCTGATGTTGAATCTTTAGGCTGTAAAAACCTAGATTAATGGTAAATTTATTTTGTACCTTCAAATACTTAGATACCCATGAAAGACTTGCTTATGATTCCCCATCGAAGACGAATGTTGTTCCCCAGTAGTGTCCTTATAACACACCCTTTGAAATACCTATCTGACAACAAGTGGCGGTCTCTTTATTTGAGAAAGGTTGTTTCGTTCTGAATGACAAATGGAAGTCTTTTCCGAGAAGTTTCTCTCTTCCCAGTAAAGTTAGCATACATATAAACTTCCTTATTCTTTCACCAAATGGTTATCTCTCCGGAAAATTCCCATAAGATAAGTTTGTTGAATCTCTTTTACCCCCAAGAGGAAGTATTGATTAAAGAAGAAACTGAGACCCGTTCGTGGCATACAACCTGAATCGCTTGGGGAAGTTTATTTACCCTTTTCAAGTGGAAGACTTAATTAAAGAATAGATTAAAACCCATTTGTGGCATACAACCCGAATCGTGTGGAAATTTAATCAACAACAAGTGGCGGTCTCTTTATTTGAGAAGCTTGTTTTGTTTTGGGCGAGGAATGGAAGTCTTTTTCGAGAAGTTTGTCTATCACTAGTCGGGTCCTTTCACCAAATGGTTATCTCTCCAGAAAATTCCCATCATAGAATTTTGTTGAAGATTTTTTACCCTTTTCAAGTGGAATACTTGATTAAAGAAGAAATGGAAACCCATTTGTGGCATACAACCCGAATCATGGTTGAAGTTTATTATCCAACGACAAATGGCAGTCTCTTCTCCGAGAAGTTTGTCTGTTCCCCAGTTGAATTTTATCAAAATATTAATTACTCTTCCATCAAATGTCTATCTCTTCGGAAAGATCCTGTCAGAGAAGTTTGTCAAAAATTATCACCTTTGCTTTATCTTCTCCAAAGTGAAGTTAACTACGACTAATGGCAGTTTTACCAGTAAGTCCGTTATCAAAATCATCCTCTCATCAAATGGTTATCTCTCCGAAAAATTCCCACTAGAGAAGTTTGACGAGATTCCTTTTTTCTCTTTACCCGATAAATTCGTTTTGAAGATCCCCGATGGAGTCATTGGTTCCCATCTCCCTTTTAGTGATCACCTTTTTCTCAAATGAAAGTCTATTAAAGAAGAAACTAGATCCTTCTTCCAATATTAGAAGTTGGTTCTCATTCAATTATAAGAACTTACACTCTCGTTACCCAGTGAAGTATCAATTTTACCCCCATTAATTTAAACATTCTCCCCAGTATGTTAGCCTTTGGTGTTATTCCCCCGGTGTTAGTCCATCTTCCCACTGCTTGGTTTCTCCAGCAGTTGTGTGTCTCTTGTGGAATCATTACCCACGGAATTCAGATTCTCACATTCACATCATATCATAAGCATCATTATGGTATCTTAGGATCAAAAATTGTTCATTTTTATATTTAAGTCTCTCCGATCTCGTCGAGACGAAGATTTTAACCTTCATATCTCCGGAGGAGGAAACTTAAATAGGGGCAGCTGTAATACCCTAATTTTCACCCCTAATATCCCTTATCATTTTCATAACATAAAGGTCATAAAATAATTTTGCGTATATCCTTATGCTTTGCTAACCCCATAAAAATACAAAAAATATATGTCTTGCTTTGCTTTGTTTGCAAGTTAGGGTTTTGGCATCAAGAAGTTCAAGGTATGGATTAATAAAGGCTTAGTATGATCATAAACATATCAAGGTGATAAAGAGTCTCCCTCCATCAACAATCAAAGTTTTTACTCACCTCAATTCAAGTTCATCAAGCCACAACTCATCTGGCACTCCAAATTAGGGTTTTTGGTCAAAGTCAGCTTAATGTTGACTCTTTGTCCAAAGCATGATCCTCTGGCTTTAGTAATGATACAAGGTCCTCAAATGTGTCCTCATAACCCACTCATATGGTTCAAATGGCTCAAGAAGTTAGGTTCATGAGCAAATGAAAGTTTTGAACACAACTTATGAAAAGTCAACAGATGCCTAAGTCAAAGTTTGACTTTTAAGATTTTTGGTCAATTATGGACTTTTCAAGTCAAGGATCATGAAAATGTGATCAACTAAATAATTTGATAAAGTTTAATCAAGAAAATCAAGGTTACTTGCAAAAGGGGCAAAGATAGAGAATTTGAAATTTTTACTAAGTCCCTAGACATCATGTCCAAGTACCCAACTTTCGAAGGCCATAATTTGTGATCCAAGCCACCATTTTCTCTGCTTTAATGATCAAATAAAAGGTATGGCTTCATACTTCAACTTTTTCCTAAGTGATGAAACCCCAAAAAATGCATGGATGAAGAGATATAAGGCCATGAAGTGGAGGATTCATTTGTTTTTCAAGTGATAAAACACTTGGTGAAATTTTCAGCATGCTGACCTAATCAAGTGACCAACTTTATGACAAATTTTTACCAAGATCCCAACTGATTCAAGCAAAGTGCTAAACATGAAAGTTGTAGATCATGATTCCATATTTCGAAAATGTCCAAGATCAAGAATTTCCCATGCTTGAGCTAAGAGAATCGAATTTGGGAAGACAACATCATGAAATGGTTCATAGGTCGAGTTCCAAGCCAAGTTGCATTGCAAATCCAAACAAATCTGCAAAATATCCAAGTACATGTCCTTCTTGCTTCTAAATTACACTTTAATCATAATATTTCACACACTTTTGATCCATTATCCAAGTAACTAAACCATTACACAATGAATCATTCCATTTTTGGCATAAAGGTCACACTTTCATTCATGTAAAGTGGCTTTAATCCAACAAGAAGTACAATTAAGCTCCCAAATAGATTTGGTTCTGATACATATCAACTCCAAACCTCAAGTCAACTCATATGCTTCAGAAAAAGCAACACAAAACACTCCATGTACTTCATGCTTTTGCCATGCTTCCCACTTGGTGTTTTATGCAAAATCTATCCAAGCAAGCAAACTAGTACAAGACACGATTATTTTATGATATTTGAGGATTCTTAATCCCTCAAGGATCACTATAAATAGAGGACAAAGCCTCAACTATCCATACCCTAAGCTTACCAAGCAAAACTTCATTCTTGAGAGCTTTTCAACCTTAACCTCCATCCTCTCATTTGGCTCGTGCATTATGCAAACCAAATGGTCCAATCATCTTCTAGGAACTCATAGGCATTATAGGGGGAATCAAACAGTAGCTGGAAGTGGTGTTGAAGAGGCATTGGACCTTTCTCTAATAGGTATATTCTTGCACTTCGAAACTCACTATACATGCATCATTTCTATTTGATTTCTGAAGCAAACATGTTGCATGTGCTAAGATTGATCATTAACTTACATGTCATTTATCTTGTTGTTTATGTGAGTTTGTATTGCACGAAACCTAGGGTTTCAGGTCTAGTTTTGGCCTTTGTGTGTCCTTATCTTTGAGTTTTAGCTAAAACCTATTGTACCATTTTGTTCCTTGTATTATTATGAGAAACTTTGATCTTTGTTTCATTAAAAATGGTTGAGAAATGAGATAGATATACTTGATCGAAAATCTGGAAAAGAAATGAAAGAGTAAGAGAGAGAAGCGAGAGGTTGAAGCTGATGCTAAGGTGGCGTTGAAAAAGTCAAACAAAATGCGTTTTATAATATATATACAAATGTTTGTGTTTTAACTAATGAATGTATCAGCACCCCAGTCATAGAAGCGTGCGCCTTAAGTCACTTGTAACCAAAAGGTACGGGGTTCGAATCCCCCTCGCCCCAACCTTAAATGTTCCTTTTTCTTCACAACTTTAAAAACCCACAACTTCATGATCCCTTAACGTTTTTGACCCATTCTTTTTGCCATGTGTTCATGAGAATGTCTATTTTATGATGATATAAAAAATCCCAAAAAATTATTATTTATTTCACCATTTTTGATTGGATGGAAAACATGTTCTTTAAAGTGTTTTTAAGGCTCCTAATTAATTCCTTTGGTTCATCTCTTGGTTGTTCTTGATGTTGAATATTTGTATGATCATATCACACTCTTTCAAGTGTTGATTTTTGTCCTTAACATGTTTAAACTTGATTATTTTCATACCATGTCTCAATTTATTCACCTTGAAAACATGCTTGAATGAATGGTTAGAAGGTGATTAAGGTTTCCACTTATTTGTTCTTTATTCATGCCATGATTAAGGTTTAGGTCTAAACTTGTCCGTAACATGTTCTTGCCTCTTGTGTATCTTGTAAGCATAGTGGTCCACTTAGGATTTTACTTTGTCCATACCATGTTCATATCATCCATGTTTTGAATATCTTTCTTTTGTCATAACTTTACTTGACAACCATATATCTTGATTATCATACTTGTATTATGCGGTTTGATACCCTTGCATTGAATAATGTACATTTGTTTACTTTTGTTTTGTGACACTCCACTTGTATTCTATCCTAATTTGTGATGTTATATCCATGTCTTGTAATTGTTTATTACTTCATTCAAGTATTTCCTTCATAAACTTCCATAATATTGAATGTGTATCTCATACTTGTTCATGTGATATCCCCTGTGGTTTATGTAAACCTTTGTCATGTCTTGTTTATGTTCATCATACCTCAAAAGCATGTGAGTAATTTGTTCATGTCTTACCAATTTATGTGTCTTTATGTATCTAAATCCAAGGGAAATGATCTTATGTTGACTTCCTAGTCTATACTATCTGTTTGTTTATTGACTTTGTTTGTCCATTCATGCATTTACCCTAAACTAAAACATCCATGCAAACCTTGACTTACTTTTAGTCAATGGACTTTCAATTACACTTGAAAATGCTTTAGTACACATGAGGCATTTCAAACACAAACCTTGACTTACTTTTAGTCAATTGACTGTCAATTACACTTGAAAATGATTTAGTACACATGAAGCATTTCAAACACAAACCTTGACTTACTTTTAGTCAATGGACTTTCAATTACACTTTCAAATGCTTTAGTACACATGAAGCATCTCAAGCTCAAAACTTTGACTTGCCTTTAGTCAAGTAACACTCTCCAAAACATTTTATCCCTTTTATTCTCCCATTCATAAATACAAACAACTTTTAAAAAAACATAGATAAATTCAAAAGGTTCCTGTAGAGTAGATGTTTATGGTGCTAATACCTTCCCTTTGCATAATTAACCCTCGTACCTTCGATATCTACTTGCTTTGCTTCTAGTTTTTACTATTTGCTATGCATGTTTAGTTTGGGTTTATTTTGAATCTTTTGCCCTTCCCTTGAAAACCTAAAAGTTCGGTAGTGATATCAATGTTTTGCGAGTCAAGTTAATCCATTAGCTTGGTCTCCAATTCTCACCACAACAGATGTTATATTATAAATATTGGTGTGCCAAGTGGTAATTATGTATGGATTGAGAAAGGAACTAACCGAAAAGGATCCAAAAAGATTTTCATACTTAGAAAGAAATATTAATTATATTTTAAAGGTATGCTTGGAAGCCATATGCTAAAGTTTTAAAATAAAGAATGGATGTTAAAAATACAAGGAAATCATATGATATGGTAAGATCAATTTCATTTGGTTGAAGTTGAATTGAAAAGAGTGGCACTTTCAAAGAGTATTAACATTGTGAAGAAGATAAGTGTCTAAATATGTGCTATTATATTATTTCATCTAATCACTTCATCCATCATGATGCATATATTTCCCTATAGTAATTTGTTTTGGATTTTATTCTCTTTCTTCTTTTTGATAATGTCAAAAGGGGGAAAAAGGTATGACTGCTTCTATTCATTTTATTTTAAAATACCAAACCTTCAATTGAAAAATAAAATGGGATATATACGAGATATGAGGAGTATCAAATGTCACTAAAAAACTTCCCACCCATATATTATGTCATCATAAAAAAGGGGGAGATTGTGAAGAAGATATTCGTCATCTATCAAATATAGTTTTTATGAAGACAAAGATGGATGAAGACTACCAAAAAAGAAATATATCAAAAATACATATGATGAATGCTTTCCAATTATAAAGCTAAATTAAGTTATAAATCCAGATGTTTGATCATGACAAATATTGACGAAGACAATGGTAATCAAAAAAGAAAAAGATTAATATATTGATGGACAAGTGAACTATGATGAAACTAATGAAGAGAAGAATCAAGAAAATGAATTATAATTAAGATTCATTAGAGTTCATGATATAGTAGTTTAAATACTCAAAATATTTCATACACTTTCATCAATAAAGTTCTTATATCATTCTGCATTCTAACCATTCAAAAAATTCCATAAAAACATCTACTTTTTTTTACTCTCAACATAGTGGTAACCACTTACTAGTTATTTCTATTTCATAATTTTGAAAACAATTGTCAATTTTGTAAGTTATGGCATCTGACACAGCCACAATCACACTTTTGGAACCGTCGTAATTTTATGGTTTTTGTGTAACCGGTTACATGTTCATTTTGTTTAAAAATTATAAACGTTGTCAGAGTGGTAACCGGTTACACCTTTTTTGTAACCGATTACACACTGTAAAAATGTTTCTTTTCATGAACCATTACCATTCCAAACATTTTCAAATCTTTATGGAAATGCTACAAACTTATGCATTATATTAGAGATTTCTTAGGGTGTACTAAAAAGCAAGATACATCAGATTCTCAAACACCCTCTTTCACACAAATTTTTCATACAATTCAAATCATTTTTTAAGCGTTCAATCATAAAATAATTTTGAGAATTTTATGCATAACTTTCATATCATTGCAAAGTTTCATTAAAAATTATGAGCATTTAAGGTTTATATATTATTGAAATGTAATATTGATAAATGGAAGTTCCTTTATCTTGGAATTACTTCAAGAATTAATCTTATTCAAAGTGTATGATGATACGTTTTTGTAAATAGAAAGTGGTGTACTTTCTGGTTTTTGTGAAAACCATCATAGTGTTTGATGATTGTGAAAAAAAGTTCTTTGAATTGGCTTAATTTAAAGTTCACCATAATGTTTGGTGTTTTGTGAAAAAAGTCCTTTATATTGGGGTGATTCAAAGTCCACCATAGGTTTGTTATTTGGATATATTTTAGAAGGTTGTAAAGAAGTCTTGGTGTGAGACTTGTACAAGGATATAAAAATAGTGGAAAATCATTCAATGTGTGAAGGGACTAGATGTACCCTTGATTGATAAGGGGAACTGGTATAATTGCTTTATGTCCTTTATTTTTCAACACTTTTTTTCTTCTGCATTTTATTATCCTAAGAGCATATCATATTCATAACTTCCGAAAAAATAACAAGTTAACAATTATTGCACAAAATCGAGAAAAATATGGCAACCTTAATTCACCCCCTTTTAGGTTGCATCTTATAGTTATAAAATAGAGTTTTGACCGGATATCCTCTAAACCGAGATGGAGTTTTATACAGGGTATCCTCCTAACTAATTTAGGTTTTTACAATGGTTGACCTACAAACCGAATTGAGATTTTACGTGGGTTTATCTCAAACCAAAGAAGATTTTATACCAGGATGAGCTTAGGAACCAAGATGATATTTTATACGGGCTATCCTCGAACTGACATAACTTTTATATCATGCTAAGATCGAGAACCTTTGTGATGATTTTAATGGCTAATTTTCATCTATCAAAAGAGAGCTTTTGTAGAAGGCGAAACTTGTGATCCAAACAGAGATTGCATAAGATAATACCCAAACCAAATAAGAGCTTTTACTGGCTTAACCCACTACCAAACATCTTCTTAGACAATATACTATACTCAAGATATAATACACTCTTGGATAAATTACAAACATGCCCTTACCTAGAAGTATGATCCTCACTAAGCATAAGAACACTCTCAAAGCATTAAGACAAAGTTTAGGTGATAAAAATGAGAGGTTTATAGAAAAAGATAAGAGTGAGAAAGTAGAATCAAAAATCATTTTCTGAGTGATTTAAAATAATAGAGGAGCTCTTTATTTATATGCCAAAGCATTGTATAAATTTAGAAACATCCCATGGAATATTTAAGACTCATAATCGATTATTTGACCCAGGAAAAGTATGTTTTAATTTCTAGCCATTTCCAATCATTAAAAGACTCATTCCAATATACTATGAATGTTTCAAATTGAAATAATCGATTGTAGCACTAGGGTAATTGATTATCCTTTGTAAAAATGCTTCAAATTAATCAAACATTACTTTAATAAATTAACTAGGCCTTAAAAACATTTTTAGGTGGTTTTAACAAAATAAGAGAGGATTCTTAAAGATTTTGAGTGTGTGATTTTGCCTTAGTAATTCCAAAAAATTCCCTTGTGATTTCACATTACATTGGTCAGTAAAACTAACACGACTAAACGAGATTTCACACTTCTTCCCTTTCAAAACTCTCAATTTCCAAGTCTTAACATCATTATATTTGACTTTAACATCGCACAATTGCCTTGAATATTCTAGATTGATGATGCTTGAGATGCCTTCAAATTGATTACCATAATAAGATAGTTGAGATACCAAACCATCGGAAAATCTTGAAACAAAAGTTTTCACCTGAACATCGTTGGATGGTAGAGATGACTTCAAAGAGATGACTTAATCTTCTAAGCATCTGAGCAAAAACATCTTCAAACGGATAACTCGATAAACATATGAGAACATTTTCAATTGCTTGAGCTATCTTCAAGATATAAGGAACTAAGTAGATGTCATTGAATATGAGTTATTGTCATCATCAAAACCAAATAGTTGTTTTCACTTTTGCTATAAAAAAACTTCACCACTTTGAATCACTTTAATCGTGCCTGCAATCATATAGATCACCAATGGATTCCCCAATACCCTAGAGTCTACCTATAAAAGAGGGTAAACATCATAATCAAGGTGCACATTCTCTAAGAATATAAAAACATTTTTTCTTTCCTTATTCAGCCACTGACTTGGGCGTCAGAGTGTTTGCAGGTACCACATCTCATCGAAGTTAAATATGTCCTCAAAATTAATTACGTTCATATCAGATTACTTCTTATCCCTAAAATTGAATTATGAAATTACATTATAAAATTGTTTACAACTAAACAGTTTTCAATAGAAACCTTCAATTTTAAACTTCAAATTGAAAAAAATTGAAAATTCACCGCAATGATAGTGAATAAGTAAACAATCAAGGATGGCAGTGGCAACAAGGAAACAAGTTGGTGAGTGGAAGAAAATGGTAGCAGTGAGAAATTAAGACAACAAAGAATGTACACAATAGCGCCAGAAGTTATTAAAACAAATGAGGAAACGTAACAGATAAGAAAATCCATAGTAGTCAAAATCAGACCGGATCGACCAGTTCAACCAGTTGGGCCGGGGACCAGAGTTGTGTCTGGTCTGAAGAGTCCTAAGAACCGACATGTTACAAAACCAGAATATAAACCAAGAAACCTATAAAAAATCGGTCGAACTGGGTAAAACCGAAGGTTTATCTAGGTTTACAAGTTGAACTGTGTTTCTATGTCATATAATGAAAATTTAACAACTTCATTTAGTTTGGAAAGATGAATGAGTTTGATTTCACCCTTTACCTTGTATATTCTACCGTAGAAGAAAAATCAAAAATGAAAATACAAATTCTTTTTCCTTTCTTCTTCATGCTTTGTTCTTTTCTAGTAAATGGTTGACTTGATCAAAAATTTGAAAAGGAAGATTCAATATATTATAGTGATGAGAGAATAGGTAGAGTGAGACGATGCACATATGATAAGTAAGAAGAGACTTTGCTGAAAACATATAACTAGTGAAATTAGGGTTACTTTTCAATTGAATGATTTGGGCCTAGTAATAGTATTGTAACTATTGTTGTGGGTCATTTTCCTTATTTTAAGTTGATGCGTATTGTGTCATACAATTAGATAATTAATGCAAGGGAGTTATTTTTTCCACCCTTAGATGTGCCCCCCACCACTGTGAAAAGTCACAACTTCCCCTAGCGTCCGGAGATACATCTCCGAATGCACATTTTTCATACACACCTCAGATGAAATTGCTGAGAAATTCATATTTTGTTAAAATTTAGTCTGAAGATGCATCTCTATATGCATAAAAGGTTAACACGAAGATGCATCTTCATAACATCGCTTAGTTCAATATTCAGTGAAGTTTCCGAAGATACATCTCTAGAATTTGCTTTGTTAGTTAAAACTCGAAATAACCAAGAACAATAGCAGAATGGAAAAACAACATAAATTAACATCAAAATAAATATTACATATATAATTGTTAATACTAACATAAATTTAACATTATATGTAATTACAAATGGATGGTTTAGGACGCTGCAACAACCTTATAGTATCTCCGGCTGATCTTACAATCGTCACATCCATTCCAATCAGACCCTTTTGTTGAGTAACGATAAAAGGTAATCCATATAACCTTTAAATCATCATTCGTCTTCAGTTCAAGCATGGTGAACCATATATTCCTTTCATTGTCAATCAAGGGTGAACGGTACTTTAGCTTGATAACTCTATGATTTTTTGGATATCTCAAAAGAGTATTTAGTTTGGATTTCAGATCGACAAGAAATATCTCCTCAGAGACCCTAAACTGAAGTGGCGGATTTGTGCCATTAAAATACACAAATGTAAGATAGGGATATGTATTCATTCTGGTTTTTGTAAAGAAAATGGAATGAGAAACCCTACTTATGGAAGTTGTAGATCAATAAGGGCCTTACACACCATATTCTATCATCAAGACATATTTTGGAGATGCATCTCTTAATAAGCCCTCTTTTTTTCAAAAATAAGGGTCTTTCCGGAGATCCACATCTGTATAGTCCACTGTTTTATTTTTTTGATAATTAAAAGGTATGTCCGGAGATGCATCTTTGAGCCCACCCAAACCACTGTTCATACACAACTAGTATAGTATGCAGTGTATAATTTAGAAACACGAAAATTACCATCAATTTTTATAAAATTATGGACAATATTACATATAAAAAACGAGTTACATTGTTAAATTAAAACTAAAATGTATCAAAATACGTGTCAATACACAAATCTATTGGTGGTTCCTTGTTTAACCTTTCCTTATTTGTTTCTATTTCAATGTCGCTTAACCTGGTGATCACTTCCATCCTTCCAGAAGGTGATTTGGCCAAGTTTTAGCATCTTGTGTGAAACGTGTCTTCCACTTCGGTGTTGTCTTTGATATAGGACATCCATATTTCAAATAAACCAAAACAAAATGATGTGTTTTTGATAGCCAACCAATACACCTGATGCATTCGGATAGATTTTGAGGTGGCTTACTCAGAAGTGGAAAGAATGTTTATGAGAAACCATATCGTGTTAAATCAATACACACCCTATCATAAGAACTTTCTATAAGATGTCCCATTTCAGGAAGCGCGTCCATTTGTCAAATGGTGCAGCACCACTAACATAAGGAACAGGAGCATTAAGAATTGCATCGTAATTTTATTTTTCCCATATAGATTTGTGTATGACTCCCTATGTGTTGACATCTCTTGTATAAGATGATGACATACAAATTGGTGGCCCTTCTCTCTGATGCGTGTTTTCCGCAAGTATACGGAGTACATTAGAGTAATATAAAATATTATCGATTCCACAGAGACCAATTTCAATCTATCGTTAACTATTGTTACAATGTTTATCTAAGGCGATATCAAGAATGTTCAGAACAGAAACATAATGAAAATAATAATGCTTAAATGAATTCAAAGATGTAATACTGGAACGTGGATCACATCAATCAACAATATTCCTATTATATCTAATTAGAAATACCTATGGGGAAATGTTTTCTTCCTTGAAAAAGAGTTAATTAAAAAGGAATTGCCACTTTCGATTTTTCGGAACCAGACTTTATCTTTAATTTATACCAGCCGCTCACGCTGCACTGGTCACATCTTGCGTTAAAGTAGAAAATCCTTTTTTTATGTAATCGCCTCTTTAACTTAGTTGAAAAGTAATTTTGATTGAAAACTTTAACTTAAAAGGGTTTTCGAAATATGCTCGGACAACCGGATTCTAAACCTATAAACGCGTCCGAAAATAGTTTAAAAACCTCCTTTTAGTAATATTAAACTTTCCCAATTAATTAACAAAGTGCTTTCGCTGTTTTTATTAATAAAAAACTAACCAATTTTATCTTAAGTGTCGCACGAATTTCGATCTTACCCGACCTGGTCATGGTACTACTTTCATAGTATCCGATCAGATGAATCACATAAAAATCATATTAAAGTCAAAACAACCCCAAAATCACTCTTACATAGACAACATATGGAGTACCGTCAAATCGACGATCCTCACATTCCAGCATTAATGATTTAGCTGGACATGGTTACGGTAAACAATAAAACATATGATTGAAAAGTAAGATATGACATATTAAAGTGATACGTGTGCAGTTGAGTTTCAAAAAGAACTTGCAAATAAATGTAGAGCTTTGAAAATATATTTTTTCATGGAAAGTAACAAGCGGGAAATAAAATAAACAATGTAAAGCGGTACGAGGAAATAAAACAAAGTAAAGCGGTGCGAGGAAATAAAATTAAGTAAAGCGATGCGATAAAGTAAATAAAATAAAGTAGTGCGGAATATATTAAAAACCTGCTCCAATCGGACACTTGAATCTGGTACAACTGAAATGTAAATGGCGGCAAGATTAAAGGCTACGACTACGATGCTCCAAACCTAATAACAACAATGGTGTGATAACCCCTCGATATGATGAATTATCGCTTTAACAGTGTGAATATATGGCCTATGCTGCAACTAAGCTTGGATCCTCAAAACTGTGAACTTTATGCCCTATTTATACTAGCACTAGACCTAAGGGAATCACGTAACTTCTTCCACGTTCATGTGAGAGAAATCGGTCATGGGGATGAATCTCCAACTGCCTTTGACTGAAGCGCCAAAATCAAAGATGGCGACCGCCATGTTTCCAAATTGGTTGGACCTAGTCTTTGTGACCGTTGGGACGTGGGACACATCATCTTCCCCGTGGCTACCTTTACGACGAACGCCGTGTGTACAATTTACTCATTTTTCTCCGTTTTCCCTCAGTTTTGCTTCTTTTCTTCGAGTAAGGCCGTTTCTAGGCTATGTACCTGAAAACAAGGAAAAGTACTAGCATAACAATATAAATGATAATAAAATGACGGTAAAATATGTGCAATCTGATTCAAATACGTAGTGTGTTTCGGTGTTATCACTCTTCTTTACCCATCAAACCCAAAACAGCTCAAAAACCACAATTGCCATCACTTTTAACATTTACAATCCACTTAATGTATTTGTGCATTAAAAACAATGTTTCTTTAATGTGTTTAATTTTTTGTAACGGTGGTGGAGAAGATGGAACACCAACAATTTCCAGGAGTTAAAGTTTATACTTGTTTGTTTTGTATGTTGAATCAATTATGAGCACGGTGGGAAATGTGTTGAACAACTTGATGGAACATTTAGAGGTCTTTTTGTTTAAAAAATGAGAGTATATTTTTAGGAGCCACCAAGTTTAATGACATGTTCGAAGCAAGTCCCCTCTCCTCTGGAACAAGGTGGCATACAATGGGATGCCCGACTAACTTGTCATTCAAGGCATGATTATTTATATCGGAAATCACATTAAATTTCCATGTGTCATCCGCCATATGGTATCCACACAATTTAAATGGACACTCACATTTTCTCGATCCAGTGATATCTCATTTCAACTTCCTAATTTGTTGTTGCCACTTTTTCGCATCTAATTGTTACAAATGCTTGTCTTCTATCCAAATCATTGTCATGCCTTTCGATTACAACGCCAAACCCCAATTTCCCGGCCTCCATGCAGACCCATTGTAGCATATGTTCACGAACAATAAACTCTTGTTTATTTTTAATTTGTGCACGGATATTTACCTTGACAACAACTGATCAAGCACCCAATTTAACATCATCATTGACTTCATCCAGTTTAACATCATGTTTCACTTCGATCGGTTTAACATCCACACTCACAATAACTTTGGGAAACATATCTAGGTGCACAATATCTAATACCATCAATAATAGAAAACAAAATTAAAACTCAAACTCTCAGGACAATCTAGAGATGCATATCCGGAACACACCAAAATTTGTCCGGAGATACATATTCGAATTCAGCGTTCATTTTTTCAGCTCAAACAATACATTAATGCAATAAATAAGGGATGACATAAATGAACTTTACATATAATTTAAGCTTCTTTTGCTCCCTTTGATGTGATGAAATACAAGAATTATGTTTTGGTGTTGAAAAGTTGATTGCAAACGAAAGAAACTTTTTAAAGGATTTTGAAATTGAAGTGTAGTTTGAGCATGAAGAAGAAGATCATGCAAGGTGATGTTTAATCCAATTTGACATTTGACATTTTCGAATATGCATATCCTGAAACTTCATTGAGATGTTAATTAAATCAACTCAGTGAATAAAAACACCAAAATAAGTACAAGGTTATTTTAGATATGCATCTCCAGATACACCCTAATAGTATACAAAGATGCATCTCCAATTCATATTTTATTCAAAACTAGTAAAGGACCCGTGCGTTCGCACGGGTCGCGCAAGTGCAATAATTTATTTTAAAAAAAATAAAATATAATATATATATATATATATATATATATATATATATATATATATATATATATATATATATATATATATATATATATATAGTTGGATCAACGTACACAAATTTATTGCATAAGAGTTTTTTTTAATGTAATGGATGTTAAATGATCAATAAATGGGTTTAAAAAATTTCCACAAATAACTTTTTCCAGTTTGGGACATAATAAAGTAAAACATTATTAATTTATAGTAATATAATTTGCTTAATTTTTTTGTATACTATATTAAGGAAATAATCAAAAAATATAATACAAAAATATTTTTACAATTTATTGGTACATTGATATATAATAAACATTCCATTGTTAATGTTATGAATAAACATTCCATTTATCATTGAGATTTTGGACATAAGAAATAAAAATGTATTTATTTAGTAATGGATGAAATTTTCCAATCTGTTACTAATTTGAGGTATAAAAGCGCAAATATTAACCTTCATAATAAATGATTATTTAACCAAAATAGATAAACCATGTAAAAGAAATACCAGAACCTCATTTGTTTTAAAATATAGTAATGAATACTACCAAATGTTGAAATTAATTGCAATTGATACAATAAGGTTTAATGCAACAAAAGATATTGAAACAAAAGGTTCACAATTTTAGTTAAAATTGTGAGAAATAAGTCCAGCAACAAAAATGATTTAACTTCGTACAATTCTTTGGTCCTTAAAAAATTGGGTTTATACAAAACCTGCCCGCAACCTTTTAGGAAGTGATGATTCATTACCCTGTAAAAAACAATTACATCCATATAAACAAATGTTAAAACATAATGTATATTTTATACAACTCATTCAATAAAATTCTAATAATAAACAACGACATTTGTTGATATAATATAACTAATGAAAAACTTACGTTCTATAAATTTATCAAACACATAAGTTATGAAAACAATGCGCATTACTTCAAATCTTTCAGCACAATAGAAACAACAACTTTCTTCCCCGGAGTGTTGGATTGGATATGGTTTATCTCACTAACAGCACCAATAATATCTGCATTAAAGTAAGATTCATTATTGAATGTGTTTGCAAATATATAAGTTATATAAGTTATAATAGAGTTTAAATTACCTTCCAGTCTATCGGTTTTGCATTTGCCTTGAAGTATCTCACCAAAATCTTTAAAGAAATATCATTTAGGTGGAATATTTTTGAAGTTCGATTGCCTTCATTGTGGTACCACCAAGAAACACAAAATTTTTTGAATGATCACATACCTTCCACTGAAAATCATTGTTATAGACACTGCCATTGTTTATAATGCAGGTCATATTCTCCTTAATGACCTCTTTCCATTTCAGTAAATGGTCATGACGAATAAGGACCTGAATCCAATCACCCTAACAAAATAAAAATAATCTTCTTTTTATATGTTATACAAAAAAGCATTTTGTTGTAATTACTAACTATCATACAAAAATCTATACTTAAAAAAAGAAAAGCAATTTACCAAGGAATCCATAACAATCATCTCCAAATGTTCAATACCCTTATTATTCACAACACTCCAAACATCCATTATTCGAACAGCAAGACGCCAAGTTTCTTTTGAGTCATTGATGTCTTTCACAGAATCAACATTTCTACTCATTTTCACTGAAAAAAAATTCAAAAATTAATGTAACTGCAAATTTAGATGACTATAAATTTACAAACCTAATAACCTGGAAAAAAAAGAGTATATAAATTTGATAGAGGTGTGTGGCAAAATGCTGAAAAGGATCCAACCTTTGATGTTACACATATATAACATCGAATTGATTAGCAACATTCTTTAAAAAAAATCAAGTAACGATAATATTTGGCAAAAAAACTACAATAATAATTAATTTGATTTCAGAATATTGATTTCATTTTGGAATGATAAGATTGCAACAACAATAAAATAACGGTAATATTTATTATTAAAAAAATTCATTTTGTCATTTAAAGAAAATCAAGCAACGATAATATTTGACAAAAAAACTACAATAATAACTAATTTGATTTCAGGATATTGATTTCAGGATATTAATTTAATACACATCTACTTTTATGTTGTCGAGGCAAATTTATTAAATTGTAAAATGGTAGAGTTAGTTAGAGTATTAAATAGAGTTTAGTACGAAATTACTTATAGGAACATGAAATTAGCTGTATTATGGATTGTAATTAGGGTAATTAAGTAATTATGATGGTAATTAACTTTTATATATTAAAAGTAGATGGGGTGGATCTCAGAAAGCCGGGGACTAGCGTGATTTTGGATGCGTCAGAATATACATCTCCTAATGCATGAAGATCATTTTCAAATTTGCAAAATTGTGGGGTGCACCCGTAAAGACGGAAAGAGCAGTCCCTTTAATGCAACATGTTTAGTTTTTTAATTTTGATTTCATATAATAAATAAAAGTGTAAAGACTTTAAAAAATTAATAAAATTAATACCTTCGCTCCTTTATATAAGAGATAATTCATTTTTTAGGTTCATTGAATAACCAATGTATTTGGTCGATTTATAAACTAGATACAATAATTATTCAATAAACCTAAAAAGTGAGTTGTCGCTTACATAAAGGAACGAATGTAATATAATTTTTAAGTCACGAATAATTATCAATCAAAATATTTATATCAAACTTATTTTAATATTTTATTTTGAATTTAATTGAAATGTACTAACAGTGTATAGATATTTTACACTGTCAGTTAATTACAATCACTGATTTATTAGTTAGAGAAGTTTGACTTTTACTATAATCACATATAAACTAACACAAACGGATGATTGTGATAGATTAAATTCTACACTGACGATGCATAACAATTGATCTCTTTTCTTTTTATATAATACACATTTATGATATTTTAATTTAAATATAAATATTAATTTCTTTTATAAGTATTATTACTTAAATAAAATAAAAAAATATTAGACTGGTCGGACATCGGTCGGATCTTAGTTGAATCTTTAACACTTGAACTCGTGAGTACATCGGTTTAATGTTTGCATCGGTTTTGATTACCTTCAAAAAAAATTATTGTCAAATTTGAAAAATAGTTGGAATTTTAATCTAATTATTATTTTTATATTTGAATTGTGAATTTTTATTTCTCTACCACATATCCCGAGCCGATTTAACAAACTGAAAAATCTCAAACAAATGTGGATCTTAACTGAAAAATCCCCAGTTAAATCTAACACCCCCACATATTTTCATAATTTCCAAATTGTTTATGAAAAAAATTGAATCAAAAGTGTGAATTAAACTCCCATAGTTCATTCAAAATTTCCGATACAAAAATTTTATGTATATTTTACTAGAAATTTTGAAAAATGTTGTAGTTTATCGAAAATTTTGAAATTTTCGATAGTGTAAAATATATATTTTAAAAAGTTTTTAAAAAATTCAAAAATTCCATCGAATATTTTAGAAAAATTTAATATTTTTCAAAATTTTCGATATTTTCTCAACTTTTTTGATAAACACAATAAAATAAAATAAAGACAGTTACATGCGGGTGACACATTACTTATTTTGACATACTAGTAAAGGACCCGTGCGTTCGCACGGGTCGCGCAAGTGCAATAATTTATTTTAAAAAAAATAAAATATAATATATATTTTTGTTTATATATATATATATATATATATATATATATATATATAGTTGGATCAACGTACACAAATTTATTGCATAAGAGTTTTTTTAATGTAATGGATGTTAAATGATCAATAAATGGGTTCAAAAAATTTCCACAAATAACTTTTTCCAGTTTGGGACATAATAAAGTAAAACATTATTAATTTATAGTAATATAATTTGCTTAATTTTTTTGTATACTATATTAAGGTAATAATCAAAAAATAGAATACAAAAATATTTTTACAATTTATTGGTAAATTGATATATAATAAACATTCCATTGTTAATGTTATGAATAAACATTCCATTTATCATTGAGATTTTGGACATAAGAAATAAAAATATATTTATTTAGTAATGGATGAAATTTTCCAATTTGTTACTAATTTGAGGTATAAAAGCGCAAATATTAACCTTCATAATAAATGATTATTTAACTTAAATACATAAACCATGTAAAAGAAATACCAGAACCTCATTTGTGTTAAAATATAGTAATGAATACTACCAAATGTTGAAATTAATTGCAATTGATACAGTAAGGTTTAATGCAACAAAAGATATTGAAACAAAAGGTTCACAATTTTAGTTAAAATTGTGAGAAATAAGTCCAGCAACAAAAATGATTTAACTTTGTACAATTCTTTGGTCCTTAAAAAACTGGGTTTATACAAAACCTGCCCGCAACCTTTTAGGAAGTGATGATTCATTACCCTATAAAAAACAATTACATCCATATAAACAAATGTTAAAATATAATGTATATTTTATACAACTCATTCAATAAAATTCTAATAATAAACAACGACATTTGTTGATATAATATAACTAATGAAAAACTTACGTTCTATAAGTTTTCAAAAACTTCTTTGAACACGATGTTTGTTGTAGAATCCAATGGATGGTTATCCTTGTCATGGATTAATATCTTAAGCCTTTTTTTTGCTTTTGACCCTTGATATTGCAACATATAGTTGACCATGACTAAATACACTTCTAGGCAAATACAATCCAACATAATCCAATGACTGACCTTGAGATTTGTTAATTGTCATAGCATAACATATAGTTATGGGAAATTGTCTTCTAGTCATTTTGAATGACCACAGAGATTGTGTTGGAGTCATATCCATTCTTGGAATATAGATAACCCCTCCAATATTCTTTCCAGATATATTCTTTGCCTCGATAACGTGGTTTGCCAATCTTGTAACTATAAGCCTTGTTCCATTGCAGAGACCTTCAGGTTGATCAATGTTTCGAAGCAACATAATAGGGGTCCCAATCTTCAATTTAATCTTGTGGTTAGGTAGACCATAAGTTGTAAGTGTATTCAAAAATTCCGGGGTCAAAACATCAAAAGCTTCATTTCCTTCACCGTCAAAAGTGTCTACAGAATCTGAACTTGAATATTCCTTTTCTTCACCTTTGGGAAAAAATTTGAAATTTTATTATTATAAATCTATGTTAGTACATATAAATATATGAATGTATCTATAAATATGTTTACAATGGATAACGCATACCTGGTATGAATCCCAAAACGTATTGATTTATGATGTCAACCGTTTCAATTGTTCCTGCCAATATGGCTCTTGATTGCAAAAATTCTGGATTCTTGTAATTGTTAAGAAAATTCGGATATGTTTCACTAACAATGGCTTCTAGTGGATCATCATAGTTAGAAATTAAGAAATCATTTGGAATAGGAATATCCGTGTAACCATTGTTAGGTTCTTCCAACATAACACATGCTCCAATTTTATGCAAAATGATGGAAGTCCTCTTTGTATCTCAAATCAACAAAACACCCCATATTTTGAAAATCCACCTCTATTTCCAAATCCACACCATAATTCAAGATTTCAAAATTCTCTTTTTATCCCAAATCCATAAAATAATTCACCCATTGGAAATTACTCATATCATACATCACCTTACCCAATGAAAAACTCTCTTTTAATGTATTTTGATATATTTGAATCAATTTTTTTATTATATTTTATATAATATATAGTGGGATTTAGTGGGGCCCATTTTCTTAGCCCACTTTAATTATTTACAATCATTTTCTTGTACAACTAAATTTATAAAGAATTGATATTCTTATTGATTTATTACAAATCATGCATAATATTAATTATCTTACGGCTGAATTATTTTAATACTCCACTGACCTAGCAAATAGAAAGGAGGCAGTGGACATAATTATTCATTTCAACCCCCAACTATATTTTGGCAAATAAATAATTTAAATATGTTGAGTTATAATACTATATATGATGACGTGAGATTGGTAAAAAGTATAGTTGCATGCTTAACTTAATCATTTCAAACAAACAATGTAGATTTTCCATTACCAATCAAAAGACAATTAACTGTATATGATAATTATACCTTGTTTTTTTTATAAATCCTTAATTCAGTTGAATGCAAGATTCAAACATTGCTCCAACATTTCTGAACTACCTGCAATTTTAACATATGTATTAGACTTTGAAAAAAATTTGTAAAAAAATGTGTTTCTATGTGTTTTCTATAATTAGTTTTGAAGGATTTCATAATAAATTTTTATGTAATTGTTTTTTTAATTTCTAACACCATTAGGCATGCTGAAACCAAACATGACATGCAATAATCTGTTTATAATTTAGTCGTATACACATATTTCATAAGATGACAACGTATTTTGTTATCAATCTAAAATACTTATTAACATTTGAAGATATGATACTCATATAAATTTTGTAGTTGAAAGAACACACAAAACACAATGTTCAACATAACAACATAGGATTTTGAATAATTTCACACACATGAATTAAATACTCATTATCATCCTTTAAACCATACATGAAATATAAATGTCAATTGTAATCCCACAAAATAAACACTTCAAAAAAGTAAGAACACATCCTACAACCAAAATATATCATGTTCTTAACAACTTCATACTTAAACTCATTCTTGTGCTAAAAAGTTCATAAAATATATTTCAATATCAAATTTCCGAAAATTCTAATTAAGAAGATGGTTCTATCTTTACTTTTCTGGATGGTTTGGTGCCTGATAATTGCGTAGCACCAGACGCTTCAAAATCAACTTCTTCACCCTTGTCAGCAATTACAACATCCTTAGCCGGAGTCATTAGAATGATTGATGCTGGATCATTTTCACCAGATGCAGATAATGTTTGCTTGCAATATAAAAAATTAATTGTCAGACACTACGCCAAAAATTGGAATAGACAGCGCACCTTAGAGGGCGCTTTATTACAAAAGCGCACTCTAAAGTGAAGAGAAAAAATAAGGAGCGAACAACTGGAATAGACAACGCACTTTAGAGGGCGCTTTTGTAACAAAGCGCCCTCTAAAGTGAAGCGAAAAAATAATGAGGAAATGGAGGGACACCAATAGAGGGCGCGTTTATGAAAGCGCCCTCTAAGGGTACCCTTAGAGGGCGCTTTTAAAAAAGCGCTCTCTAAGTCCATGTACATTTCCAGTTTTATAAGGCGCTTTTGGAAAGCCTTAGAGAGCGCTTTTAGAAGCGCCCTCTTAGGCCCCCTTTAGAGGGCGCTTTTTTTACACAAGCGCCCTCTAAGGTCCCCTTTAGTAAACATTAAAATTATAACATATATTGTATGTCTCTTTATTTTCCCTCGC
This sequence comes from Lathyrus oleraceus, assembly GCF_024323335.1. Lineage (NCBI taxonomy): Eukaryota > Viridiplantae > Streptophyta > Magnoliopsida > Fabales > Fabaceae > Lathyrus > Lathyrus oleraceus. The sequence continues at coordinate 159,743,828 of NC_066579.1, read as the reverse complement.
TATATGTTATTTCGTTTACGTAACTGGGTTTTCTCTCTACTGCGATTACTCTCTACTGCGATTACTCTCGTCCTCCGTTCGTTCTCCCTCCCTCACCGTCGTCGTCGCCGTCTCCTTTTTCTGCTGCTGCGTTCACGTTCACTGAGTTATCTGCGTCCACCGTCGCTGTTCACTTTCTTCTCCATCGTTACCGTCACCTTGAAGGTATTTCTCTCAATAGTTTGTATTTTCAAGTGTTTGATTAGGGCATTTTCTAAACTGAGTTTTACATTTTGTGCATTATGTTGATTAATGTTGTTTAGGGCAAACGAGCACTATATGGTGTTCATGAGCACCTTGTTGAAAATCATTTTTTGTTATTTTTGTGTGTATGGTTTTGATCACTGAATGTTGTATGTTGTATGGTTATGTAAGGTTTTTTATTTCTAATTGAAAACTGATGTCATTTGGAGTGTGTTTGAGCTTGTGCTTGGAAGTTTGATGATTATGGATGCAAGTTTGTTCATGTTCCAAACACCGTAAGTTTGCATTGGTCTTTTGTATGCAGTAGGTGTGTGTGAGTTTGTATTCAATAATGATGAAAAAAAGAGAGAGTTTAGATTGTTGTAACATGAGAGAAATGGAAGGTATATGAATGTGTTTTTTGCGTAGCTTCACGAATATGGTCATTGTCTTACTTGGGTCTTATTGAATAATTTCTATATTACAGATAAAATGGCTAGTAACCAAGACGATACCCATGACGCGAGTGGATCACGTAACAATTTTGAAAATGAAATCAAATGAGGATTGACTGTTATGAAGTCAATCATTCGTGCAAGAGACAAGGGTGAAAAATTCGAAGTACATTGGAGTGCTGAAGACCAACTAATTGAGCCTAACGGTTCAATGTTGGCAAGTTACATTGGTTTCCTTGTTCGACAACATATTCCGATTACATGTGATAATTGGAGAAGTCCAGAATTGAAGGTTGGCAAAGAAAAAATATGGTCCGAGATACAGGTACTTACCATATATTGTTATATGTTTTTTTTGTTGACTATTTGTTGACCATATATTGTTATAATATTACTTATAATAACACACTCCATGTGTATGTTTTTTAGAGATCTTTTCACATCGATGAAAGCCGGCAAAAATATTGTATTCAATTTGCCGGAAAAAGACTCCGAGGATTTCGATCCTTTTTGTCCAACAAATTTCTCAAGGATGAGGAAGGAAAATTTGTTGAAGCAGAACGGCCAATGAAGTATGCGGAGATTATTTCAGCCGAAGAATGGGTTAACTTTGTCGCCAAACGAAGAAACAAAAAATTCCATGTAATGTCTATTAATTATGGTATTATACAATTGTTAAGTTACTTGGTTCTGATATGCCTTAAACTTTTTTATCCAGGAAGTAAGCGACAAAAATCGGAAAAGGGCATCAAAACCCGCGTATCCGTACAAAAAAGGGCGTACGGGATATGCATGGTTACAACAAAGAATTGTGAGTATATTCAAATGCTATGAGCTTATACATTGTCACAATATGTTATAATTGATGATCTTATAATCTGATTCAATGTGTAGCTAGCCGAGGAGAAAAGTGACGCAACATCTCTTCCGGAGCACGTATTGTGGAAGGCTGCTCGGGTTGGGAAGGATGGGGCTGTCTTTAAAGCGGTTCAAAATGTTTATGACGAATGTGTAAGTATATATAACATTATTTCTTTAATTATATCAAAAAATTTGTTAGACATATAATTCATATTTAATCTCTTCTAATAATATTTCAGGAGACTTTATCCCAAACCTTACCTTCAACCGAGGTCCAGGATTGCAGGAGCCTACTTAGTCGAGTACTAAATGTTCCTGAGTATTCCGGTCGTGTGAGGGGTAAGGGTTTTGGTGTGACTCCGTCGTCATTTTATAAAAAACCAAAAACAAAAAATCCTACCAACAAAGAGGTGATGGAGACCTTGGCGGAGTTAAGGGCACAAGTACTCGAACTGCAAAAGGAGAATGCAAGGTATAGAGAGGAAAGGCGCGGTTCCGAGGCAAACGATACTAGTGACCGAGCTAGTATCAATTGTCAACCAAAATTTCCCAAGGTAATTATATATGTTATTATGAAATTAAAATAGCACTTTTTTACTTGACACATATACACGTTAACAATAACATATTTATTATTGGTTTAGGGCATTACACCTTGTCAGTTGTATCTATCGTCACCAACTTATCGCATAGTTGGCAAGAGAAAAGTGCACAACACTTCGGGTGAATTACTTCACCATAATCCCCTCCCGGTTGGATATATGAAAGTTTCGGTTGACCTTGTATTAGATACGGATGCGCTTCTACCATTACCTGACGTTGTTTCAGAGACAACGTTGATGCGAGATGCAGTCGGATCCTTTGTTGGATGACCGTCAGATCTAATTTTCCTAGATGTCGAGGTATATATGTTCTAAATGATTATGAATATTTAGTATTCACATTTCAATTCAGCTACAATTATGATATTTAATCAATCCTTATTACATGGTAATGTTAGACTCCTACAAGACCCACACATAAAGCTGGTAAAGGGATTTCAAGACGCATCGAGTCGGTTGCATCTCAAAAAGAGGTACAAATATATATACCCATTGAATTATATACGCAACGATTCTGTTGCATCACAAAAAGTCATGATTTAATTTATATGAATTTTTAGGTTCCCGGTCGAATGTTGAAAAAAGCTGGTAAGGATATTCCAACGAAGTCCGGGACAAAAACAAATCCTAAATCTCAAAAAGAGGTACAAATATATATACCCGTTGAATTATATACACAACGATTATGTTGCATCACAAAAAGTCATGATTTAATTTATATGAATTTTTAGATTCCCGGTCGAATGTTGAAAAAAGCTGGTAAGGATATTCCAACGAAGTCCGGGACAAAAACAAATCCTAAATCTCAAAAAGAGGTACAAATATATATACCCATTGAATTATATACACAACGATTCTGTTGCATCACAAAAAGTCATGATTTAATTTATATTTTTAGGTTCCCGGTCAAATGTTGGACAAAGCTAGTAAGGAAATTCCAACGACGTCCGGGACAAAATCTCAAATTATGATGCGTCTTGAGAAAATGGTGGAAGAGTCAGATATTATGCACGGCGCCATCCGTAGTGTAGATATGGATGAAGGTGTTTTCGGAATTGCTCATTCCGAATTAATTGCAAAGGAGGACATGCAAGAACTTTTTGAACACGAAAAATTGGGCATCGTTGTCATTCATACATACATATGGTACTCCGATCAATCTATTATTTACTTAGTTGAACAATTTATTTACACATTTCAATGAGTAGTCTAATGTTTACTATGTTTCTATTTAAGGTATATGTATGACACATTGATGCGGGGAACTGAATTGTGTAACCGATTCAATTTTATTGCTGCTTCCCGTATCAACACAACGTTTATAACGAAAAATCCAACATCCGTAATGAATGAACTAGTCGATAGATTCAAGGTGGCCGGCGATAATACTACACCCAGTTTGTATTTTTTACCGTTTAATTCTGGCAACGGGTTAGATTTTCTTTCTAATAATTTCATTCTAATCTATGTATATCTTTTACGTAGAAAATTTTCATGCATCTAAATTTTTGTTTTATTTTACAGTGGTCACTGGGTGTTGGTTGCTATGGATCTTTCGAGACTAATGGTGTATTATCTCGATTCGTTACCGGGTGATTGGAGTAAATATCCGAGTATGAAGAAGACGGTTGACGCGTAAGTGAAATTCCCCTAAATATTCGTGTGTATTTGTATATTTAATTATGTCTGTCAGATTGATCTCAATATACGTTTTTATTTTGTTAGGGCAATACTAAAATTTAGATAGAAAAATAATTATCGTAATAGGAAGGACATTACCTGGGTCAGAGTTCAGGTATATATTAAGTTTCTTATTTTTGCTTATAATAGTGTTTGTAAGAAATTAATATATATATATATATATATATATATATATATATATATATATATATATATATATATATATATATATATATATATATATATATATATATATATATATATATATATATATATATATATATATATATATATATATATATATATATATATATATATATATATATATATTGTTTGTTTGTTTTTCTGTGTAGTGTCCTCAGCAAAACAATTCGATCGATTGCGGATTTTTTGTATTGAGATTTATGAGAGATATCATTGCGTTGAATCGTATAGACATCCCAAAAATGGTATGGAATAATAACTTAGGGTTTATTTTAATATTATCGGATATTTCATCTAATTTGTTACTAAATCATGAATATGTTTTATTCTCTTAATTGTAGTACTTTGACAAATACAAATCTTACTCAAGAGCTCATTTGGATGAAATGAAGGATGAATTGTGTCAATTCATTATTGATCATAGAATCATATAGGTTGTAGTTGTTGTACATATATGTATGGAATGTTGTTGTACATGCATGAATATCAATATATTAATGTTGTATATATGGAGGATTAATGTTGTATATAAATGGATTCATGTTGTATATATAAATGGATTAATGGTGTATAACATTGGATTAAAGGATGAAATCAATATGAATTTTACACTTTTGCAACATGCGAACAGGTTCCCAATTAAATACCCACTGTTTTTCAAACAAATTTTTTAAAAATAACTAACACTTTAGAGGGCGCTTTCTGTAGGAAGCGCCCTCTAAACACTTTACATTGACAACTTTAGAGGGCGCTTTGTCCAGAAAGCGCCCTCTAAGGTGGCCCTTTATGGACCACTCCAGAGGGCGTTTTTTTCTGAAAGCGCACTATAATGTGGCCCTTAAAGGGCCACTTTAGAGAGCGTTTTCTCCAGGAAAACAAAGCGCTGTCTTTACCTATGCCAGCGCCACTTTAGAGGGCGCTTAAAAGCGCTGTTATAGGCCAAAATAAGCGCCCTCTTTTCCCTTATTTGGCGTAGTGAGATATAAAATGAATTATAATAATACAATATTTATCATAGAAAATTATTATGTTAACAAATGAAGATACTTACTGCGGAAGTTTCCAAATTTTCTTTATTAGGGACCAACTTTGCATATTTAGTTTTAGACTGATTCTGCACATTGAAACATCGAATATTTATTATACTTGTTAAATGTTTAAATAATACATGAATTAAGTGAATATTATACGTCTTCTACTATGTAGTCATTTTCAATCTCTTTAACAAAGGCTTCATCATCACAAAGCTTCCAAACAGACGCTTGGGAAAACGTTGGCTGCACCTTAACTCTAAAAGCCATTTTCTTATTCAACAGCATTTCAAGCTCATCAGGATAAACCATTGGATCATCTTCTCCATTCTAATGGAAAAATAAAATATCAACCATGAGTGATAATCTGAACTTTACAACTCGATAAACTATTAACATTTTAACTTATGTATAACAATGTACCCCCACCATAGAGTTATGCATAAATTCAGCAGTCATTCCAAGTATAGCAGCACATTCGGAATCCCAGAATACAAATCGATATTTTGATTCACCATTGCTAACATATATCTCAATCTTGTACCTATAGTATTTTAAACGAAGAAAATAATATGATTAATAACAAATCCATTACCAAATTTATTTGCAATTCATCTAGATTATATGTACCTTGGTATAGGTTGTTCGACTTTTTGCCCACATGAACATTCATAAGCTTTTTCAAGATTAGGTGCCTTCGAAGAACACCTTGTGCAGCCATAATAAAACCATCCATACTTTGAGACAGCAAATTTCAATGTGGTTGCTACAGTAACACATAAAGTTTCCTAAAAGCAAATCAAAAATGATATTAATTTCAAAAAGCAAACAATATAATTGTAATAGTAAAGATAAATTCGGCTCTATAGTATTCAACTTACATGTTTGATTTTGCAGAACTGACTTAAGGACATACATTTCGCATTATGAACAAACCTTTCTGAAATTCTAGTTATCAGACTTTGGATGTCACACTGGTTGTTATGACATCCAATTCTGCACAGACAGGGATTATGCAGAACTTAATAGTAAGTGCAGTAAATAACACAAGTAATTGTTCACCCAGTTCAGTCCAACATGACCTACATCTGGGGGCTACCAAGCCAGGGAGGAAATCCACTATTAGTAGTATCAATTCAAAGCTAAACTCACCCGTTTACAACTTATCACTTAATCCCTACCCAATGCAATTTCAATCTTAACCTAAGATCAGAGTTCCTACTCACTCCCCCTCAATCACCTCAGTGATATTAAAGACACTTTGAAGTCACACTTCAAAAACAACTCTTGATTATGCTTCACAGCTTAAATCAAGATACACAGCACTCACGCTTAAAAGCTTTGAGTGACACAACACTTACAACTCAATGAACACCCTATGCCAAAGCAATCATCTACTTGATAATGGCTTGGCTTACAAGATACGTCTAATACAAGACACACAAAATACAGCAGTGAAGTATGATGGACACACTGACTCTTCACGCTTCAAAATCCCCGAGTCTGAATGAAGGAATGCCTTCCTTTTTATATTGCAGCACCTGGGCTTTTGCACCTGTATTTTCCTGAATTTTAGGTCACACAAGTTCCCTCAAATTCAACATTTAGGTTGCTAACAAATAGGCTATTTGTTAGGTTCATTGAATGTAGCTTGGTTGTTGATTTCCTGGATTTTCTCTCAGCTGTTGAATCCCTAAAGAATAGCCTGAGAAAAAGCTGAAACAGAAAACTGAACAACCTACAATTTAGCATATGCTGTCAGGCACGAATGTCATGACATTCAGCTTGACATCAAGGTCCATATGCTGAGTCTGTTTTTCCAGAAAACAGACTGTACAATTTGCTGACCTGTACATGATCAAAATGACCATACTACAGTAACAGCTTACATTAGTAAATGTCAAAGTGTCCAACTTAACATTTACACATTTGGCCTTAAGTTAGTTCTGTTATTCTCTTGAAGAACAAACTAAGTTATATGCTGAAGTATAGCAGAACACCACTCTGCCTAATCTTCACCAGCTGCTGTTAATGATGAATGTCACAACATCCAGTTTGACATTCAGTCAGTAGGCCTTATGCCAGGTCTGGTTCTTCCTTGATAACCAGACTGCAAATGAATACTAAGTTCTAACAGAACTTCTGTTCCTTAGTATCTGTTGACAGGTATGAATGTCACAGCATTCAATAATCCTGTGTTAGCTAGTCCTGCAGTAACTACAATGTAGTCACATATACATGTCATGACATCAGTCAAGACATTAGTGTTTTACCATATAATGCAGCCAATTTAAACACCTACAAACTCCCCCTTTGGCAAATTTTTGGCTAAAACACTTTGATCCCCATAACAGAGTTCATGGCAGTGGAATACTACTAGCTAATACACTCAGAGTGGCAGCACACTCACACACATGGAAGTTAAATAAAAACTTCGCATAGCAGCACACACATATTAGAAGTTGCACCTAAACTTCAACATCAGCTGCAGGGGGGGAATCTTCAGATCTGTCATGAGAGTCTGTTGTAGAGACCCACTCTGTTTGTCAGGGGTGTTGGTGGTTATTACTCCCCCTTTTTGTCACAAATGTTGCCAAAGCCAACAACATAGCCAGAGCACAATGACAGAGTTCCAGACTCGGTTTTACTTCACAGTTTCAACCAAGTTAACATCCACTTGATCTTGCTTCACAGCTTCGATCAAGTGATCACCCACTTTTGCTTCACATTAGGTACCACCATATCAGATGCCATGATTTTGTTTCTGACATCCAGAACCACTCCTGCATGAACAACATCCTTGAACTCCTGCAGGTACAGAGGTCTTCTCTCTGTAGGGTGTCTCCTAACCCTCTTGTATCCACCCTTGTTGCAAGCAGCATAGCTATGATCTGTTGACCATTCATAGCCTAGTACAAATTGTTTAATAGGCAGATATATTAAACAATTTATCCCAAACATCAGTGGTTGCTATAAGGTCTCAGAGAGACATATTCCCAGTTTGCTCCTTAAGTTTTCAAACTGAGTAGCATCCAGAGCCTTTGTAAATATGTCAGCCAGTTGAAGATCCGTGGCTACATGTTCCAAAGTGATCACCTTGTCTTCCACCAGATCTCTGATGAAGTGGTGCCTAATGTCAATATGTTTGGTCCTGCTATGTTGGATGGGATTCTTGGAGATGTTGATGGCACTGAGATTGTCACAGAACAATGTCATGACATTTTGAGTGACATTGTACTCAGTGAGCATTTGTTTCATCCAAACCAGTTGGGAGCAACTGCTTCCAGCAGCTATGTATTCAGCCTCTGCAGTGGACAGAGAGACACAGTTCTGCTTCTTGCTGAACCACGATATGAGGTTTTCTCCTAAGAAGAAACATCCACCTGATGTGCTTTTTCTGTCATCAGCACTTCCAGCCCAATCAGCATCACAGTACCCAGATAGGACAGGCTTAGACCCATGTGAATACAGCATCCCATAGTCACACGTCCCATTGATGTACTTGAGAATCCTTTTGACTTGATTCAAGTGGCTCACCTTGGGCTCTGCTTGGTATCTGGCACACACTCCAACTGCATAGGAGATGTCAGGTCTACTTGCAGTTAGATACAGCAGACTACCTATCATGCTTCTGTACAGGCATTGATCAACACTAGGCCCTCCATCATCTTTGGTTAGCTTCAGATGAGTAGGAGCTGGAGTCCTCTTGTGCCTGGCATGATCCATACCAAACTTCTTAACTATGTTCTTGGCATACTTGCTTTGGGAGAGAAACATAGAGTCCTCCATTTGGTTTACTTGCATTCCAAGGAAATAGGTCAGTTCTCCCACTAGACTCATTTCAAACTCAGATTGCATCTGGTGAACAAATTTTTTAACCATTTGTTCTGACATTCCACCAAAGACTATATCATCAACATAGATTTGAGCTATCATGATTTTTCCTTCTTCATCCTTCACAAACAAGGTTTTATCTATGCCACCCTTTCTGTATCCATTAGAGGTCAGAAATTCAGTTAGCCTTTCATACCAAGCTCTGGGTGCTTGCTTCAACCCATACAAGGCTTTCTTCAACTTGTATACATGCTCAGGTTGGTTAGGATCACAGAACCCTTTGGGTTGTTCCACATAGACTTCTTCATTCAGTTAGCCATTCAAGAATGCACTCTTCACATCCATTTGGAATAGCTTAAACTTCAGGATGCATGCTACCCCCAACAGCAATCTGATGGACTCAAGTCTAGCCACAGGAGCAAATGTCTCATCAAAGTCTACTCCTTCAACTTGAGTGTATCCTTGAGCTACTAGTCTTGCTTTATTTCTAGTAATTACTCCTTTCTCATCAGATTTGTTTTTGTAGATCCACTTGGTACCAATGATGTTGGACCCTTCAGGTCTTGGAACCAGCTCCCATACTTCATGCCTTGTGAACTGCTCGAGTTCCTCTTGCATGGCAATGATCCAGTATTCATCAGTCAGGGCTTCTTTCACATTCTTTGGTTCAACCTTGGAAACAAAGCAGGAATTTGAGTTTATTCCTCTTGACCTGGTAGTTACACCACTGGTGGGATCCCCTATGATAAGATCCTTAGGGTGGTCTTTCTGAATTCTGATAGATGGCACTCTGGTGGGTGCTTCTACTTCACATTCAGGAGGAGGTTCCTGTACTTCTTCAGGCTTGACTGGACTGTCAGTTGGACTATCAAGGAATGTTTCAACATCCTCCATGACATCGGTTCCTTCCTCTTTATCATCCACAATGACATTTATGGACTCCATCAGGACATTGGTCCTGTAGTTGAACACTCTATAGGCTCTGCTGTTAGTGGAGTATCCCAGAAATACGCCTTCATCACTTTTGGGATCTAGCTTCCTTCTCTGTTCACGATCTGTGAGAATGTAGCATTTACTTCCAAAAATATGAAAGTACTTCACAGTGGGTTTTCTACCCTTCCATATTTCATACAGAGTGGAGGAGGTTCCTTTTCTCAAGGTGACTCTGTTGTGAACATAGCACGCGGTATTCATTGCTTCAGCCCAAAAGTGCATAGGGAGTTTCTTTGCATGAATCATTGCTCTGGCAGATTCTTGAATAGTTCTATTTTTTCTTTCAACTATTCCATTCTGCTGAGGAGTTATAGGGGAGGAGAACTCATGGCTTATTCCTTCAGATGAGCAAAACTCATCAAACTTGGAATTCTTGAATTCAGTACCATGATCACTTCTAATCCGGACCACACAACTGTCCTTTTCCCTTTGAAGTCTTATGCACAGATCTTTGAAGACATCAAATGTATATGACTTCTCTCTGATGAAGCTTATCCACGTGTATCTGGAATGGTCATCAACCACCACGTAGGCATACTTCTTCCCACCAAGACTTTCAACCTGCATAGGTCCCATTAGGTCCATGTGCAACAGTTCCAGAACTCTGGAGGTTGTGGAATGTCCCAGCTTTGGGTGTGACATCTTGGTTTGCTTGCCCACTTGGCATTCTCCACAGACTCTTCCTTCATCAATCAGAAGCTTTGGCATTCCTCTGACTGCTTCCTTGGATATGATCTTCTTCATTCCCCGTAAGTGGAGATGTCCAAGTCTTCTATGCCACAGCTTCACCTCCTGTTCTTCCTTGGCTGAAGAGCATGTTGTGGAAAAGTTAGAGAGATCAGGTTCCCACAGGTAGCAGTTGTCTTTGGACCTGGTTCCTCTCATAACTTCCTGATTGTCACCATTTGTCACAATGCACAGCTCCTTAGTAAACTGAACATGAAAACCTTGATCACACAGCTGACTTATGCTGATGAGGTTTGCAGTTAGTCCTCTTACTAACAGCACATTGTTCAGTTTTGGCACTCCAGAACAGTCCAGTTTGCCCACACCTTTGATTTTTCCTTTGGCACCATCACCAAAAGTCACATAGCTGGTGGTGTGAGGTTGAATGTCTACTAGTAGATTTTCCATACCAGTCATATGTCTTGAGCATCCACTATCAAAGTACCAGTCTTCTCTGGAAGAAGCCCTTAGGGCAGTGTGTGCTATCCTAGCATACCATTGTTGCTTCTTAATGGAAACACATCGCTTACGTGTTTTATGCTTAGGTCTGACATGTGAGGCTCTGTTAGGGAAGCCATGAATCCAGTAGCAGAAGGCTTTTATATGTCCAAGCCTGCCACAGTGGTGACACCTCCAATTCTGGTATATTCTCTTCTGATGATCATTCATCCTAGCTCCTCGATGTTGAGACATTGGCTTTGACATCTACTTGAACTTCTGAACTCTAGCCTTTGGGCGTTTGTGTTCAGCTCTTTTTCCAAATCCTAGCCCAGATTTGGTTCCAGACTGCTGTCCCACCTTTAGAATTTCTTCCAAGGTGTCAGTTCCCTTATTCATCATTCTGATGGATTTGGTCATCTGGTTCAGCTTGGAGGTCAGCAGGGCTATCTCATCATTTAGCCCCTCTATGGTAGACATTTGCTTCTGTCTCTCATCTTCCAGTTCCTTGATGAGTTTCTTCTGCTTTTCTCCTTGTGCACGCACTTCAGCACTAGTGGTACACAGCTTCTTATATGCTGCAGCAAGTTCATCAAATGTCAGCTCATCTGCACTTGTGTCATCTTCAGAGACACACACACTGGTTAGTGCAGTGACATGTTTGGCAGATTCTCCCTCAGATTCACTTTCAGAATCTCCTTCAGACCATGTGATAGCTAGCCCCTTATTTTGCAATTTGAGGTAAGTAGGGCATTCAGCTCTGACGTGTCCATACCCTTCACAGCCATGACACTGGATTCCCTTCCCATGGTTGAACTTCTCCTCAGAAGTTGATCTTTTCTTAATGTCAGTCGGGATGTTCTTGACATTAGGTCTCCCTCTTTGATCAATCTTCTTCATGAACTTGTTGAATTGCCTCCCAAGCATGGCTAAGGCTTCTGATATACTTTCATCACCTCCTGTATATCCTTCTTCTGACTCCTCTTCAGCATTTGATATAAAGGCTATGCTTTCCTTCTTCTCAGCATACTCACCTAAGCCCATTTCAAAGGTTTGGAGAGAACCAATGAGCTCATCTACCTTCATATTGCTGATGTCCTGAGCCTCCTCTATGGCAGTGACCTTCATAGCAAACCTCTTAGGCAAGGACCTGAGAATCTTTCTTACAAGTTTCTCTTCAGTCATTTTCTCACCTAGTCCACCAGAGGTGTTTGCAATTTCAAGAATATTCATGTGAAAGTCATGAATAGTCTCCTCCTCTTTCATCCTCAGATTTTCAAACTTGGTTGTCAACATCTGAAGTTTGGACATCTTCACCTTGGAAGTACCTTCATGAGTTACCTTGAGGGTATCCCAAACTTCCTTAGCTAGTTCACAATGGTGCACCAGCCTGAAGATGTTCTTAGTGATTCCATTGAACAGTGCATTCAAGGCTTTGGAGTTTCCAAGAGCTAATGCCTCTTGTTCCTTGTCCCAATCTTCTTCGGGAATCTGCACACTGACTCCATCTTCACCAGTCCTCGTTGGATGTTCCCATCCCTTGTTGACAGCTCTCCAGACTTTGCTGTCTAGAGACCTTAAGAAGGCTATCATGCGAGGCTTCCAGTCATCATAATTAGATCCATCCAACATGGGTGGTCTGTTTGAGTGTCCTAAATCCTTGTCCATGGTACTAGAAAGTAACTTCCCTAGATCTCACCCAGAACTTCACAGGCAGGGTGCCTGCTCTGATGCCAATTGAAATTCTAGTTATCAGACTTTGGATGTCACACTGGTTGTTATGACATCCAATTCTGCACAGACAGGGATTATGCAGAACTTAATAGTAAGTGCAGTAAATAACACAAGTAATTGTTCACCCAGTTCAGTCCAACATGACCTACATCTGGGGGCTACCAAGCCAGGGAGGAAATCCACTATTAGTAGTATCAATTCAAAGCTAAACTCACCCGTTTACAACTTATCACTTAATCCCTACCCAATGCAATTTCAATCTTAACCTAAGATCAGAGTTCCTACTCACTCCCCCTCAATCACCTCAGTGATATTAAAGACACTTTGAAGTCACACTTCAAAAACAACTCTTGATTATGCTTCACAGCTTAAATCAAGATACACAGCACTCACGCTTAAAAGCTTTGAGTGACACAACACTTACAACTCAATGAACACCCTATGCCAAAGCAATCATCTACTTGATAATGGCTTGGCTTACAAGATACGTCTAATATAAGACACACAAAATACAGCAGTGAAGTATGATGGACACACTGACTCTTCACGCTTCAAAATCCCCGAGTCTGAATGAAGGAATGCCTTCCTTTTTATATTGCAGCACCTGGGCTTTTGCACCTGTATTTTCCTGAATTTTAGGTCACACAAGTTCCCTCAAATTCAACATTTAGGTTGCTAACAAATAGGCTATTTGTTAGGTTCATTGAATGTAGCTTGGTTGTTGATTTCCTGGATTTTCTCTCAGCTGTTGAATCCCTAAAGAATAGCCTGAGAAAAAGCTGAAACAGAAAACTGAACAACCTACAATTTAGCATATGCTGTCAGGCACGAATGTCACGACATTCAGCTTGACATCAAGGTCCATATGCTGAGTCTGTTTTTCCAGAAAACAGACTGTACAATTTGCTGACCTGTACATGATCAAAATGACCATACTACAGTAACAGCTTACATTAGTAAATGTCAAAGTGTCCAACTTAACATTTACACATTTGGCCTTAAGTTAGTTCTGTTATTCTCTTGAAGAACAAACTAAGTTATATGCTGAAGTATAGCAGAACACCACTCTGCCTAATCTTCACCAGCTGCTGTTAATGATGAATGTCACAACATCCAGTTTGACATTCAGTCAGTAGGCCTTATGCCAGGTCTGGTTCTTCCTTGATAACCAGACTGCAAATGAATACTAAGTTCTAACAGAACTTCTGTTCCTTAGTATCTGTTGACAGGTATGAATGTCACAGCATTCAATAATCCTGTGTTAGCTAGTCCTGCAGTAACTACAATGTAGTCACATATACATGTCATGACATCAGTCAAGACATTAGTGTTTTACCATATAATGCAGCCAATTTAAACACCTACACTTTCTACTGGCGAATACTGAGAACCACCAGACCAATTAGAAAGAGATTTTGCAGATTGAGTAGGCTTCTCCTTCTGTTCATTAGTAGGCAACCTATAGAAATAAGATTGTTTTTGAAATTAAAAATTATGTATAATAATCTGAATATAAATAAATAAATAAAATCCATACTTAGACATAAAATCTTGAATTTCAGGGATGTCTTCATTTATCAACAATTTGGAACCACTCCATGCATTTGACACTGTAAATTGCATAATTAATATAAAAATTATTGAACGTATAATGAAAAATACAAATCAGCTATGTATTTATAAAGTCTGATAGTGTAATACCTTGGCCATCTTTTACCATTGCATGAGTGAGCAGAATTACAATAGCTCCACTATTTTTAGGATCATTGTAGTAAGCCAAAAATTTTGATCCATAGATTTCCCATAAATTGCAATTTATGCAATTATCCCTATTTTGCAATATAAATAAACAATATTATATGATGGGATTCAGTGATGCAAAATATATAAATTTATCAAACACATAAGTTATGAAAACAATGCGCATTATTTCAAATCTTTCAACACAACAGAAACAACAACTTTCTTCCCCGGAGTGTTGGATTGGATATGGTTTATCTCACTAACAGCACCAATAATATCTACATTAAAGTAAGGTTCATTATTGAATGTGTTTGCAAATATATAAGTTATAATAGAATTTAAATTACCTTCCAGTCTATCGATTTTGCATTTGCCTTGAAGTATCTCACCAAAATCTTTAAAGAAATATCCTTTAGGTGGAATATTTTGAAGTTCGATTGTCTTCATTGTGGTACCACCAAGAAACACAATTTTTTTTGAATGATCACATACCTTCCACTGAAAATCATTGTTATAGACACTGCCATTGTTTATAATGCAGGTCATATTCTCCTTAATGACCTCTTTCCATTTCAGTAAATGGTCATGACGAATAAGGACCTGAATCCGATCACCCTAACAAAATAAAAATAATCTTCTTTTTATATGTTGTACAAAAAAGCATTTTGTTGTAATTACTAACTATCATACAAAAATCTATACTTAAAAAAAGAAAAGCAATTTACCAAGGAATCCATAACAATCATCTCCAAATGTTCAATACCCTTATTATTCACAACACTCCAAACATCCATTATTCGAACAGCAAGACGCCAAGTTTCTTTTGAGTCATTGATGTCTTTCACAGAATCAACCTTTCTACTCATTTTCACTGAAAAAAAATTCAAAAATTAATGTAACTGCAAATTTAGATGACTATAAAATTACAAACCTAATAACCTGGAAAAAAAAGTATATAAATTTGATAGAGGTGTGTGGCAAAATGCTGAAAAGGATCCAACCTTTGATGTTACACATATATAACATCGAATTGATTAGCAGCATTCTTGAAGAAGAAGGCGTGAAGACTGTTGTGTTCCCAAGGAAATTTTCGGCGTCCAAGTAATAGGAAAAGGCGTTTTTTTATGTTGTCGAGGCAAATTTATTAAATTGTAAAATAGTAGAGTTAGTTAAAATGGTATAATATTGTCGGTGGTTTTGGAATAGTGGTTTTGGAATATTTTGAGTTATTAAGTGGGTAAATGGGATTAATAATGATGATAATAAATATTAATAAATAATAATATTAATAATAATAATAATATCAATTTATTCAATTAAATAAAACCCTAATTTTTATCAAACCGTTTCATATTACTTCTCCCTCTTTTCATATTCTCGGTTTGACATCTCAGAAAGACCACTTAAAAAATCAGTATATTTATTATTAAAAAAATTCATTTTGTCATTTAAAGAAAATCAAGTAACGATAATATTTGGCAAAAAAACTACAATAATAATTAATTTGATTTCAGAATATTGATTTCATTTTGGAATGATAAGATTGCAACAACAATAAAATAACGGTAATATTTATTATTAAAAAAAGTTTATTTTGTCATTTAAAGAAAATCAAGTGCGAAATTACTTATAGAAACATGAAATTAGCTGTATTATGGATTGTAATTAGGGTAATTAAGTAATTATGGTGGTAATTAACTTTTATATATTAAAAGTAGATAGTGAAATACTAAGGGCTCGTTTGATTGAGTTTTGATTTTCTATTTTTAAAAATGATTTTATAAATCAGTTTTAAAAAATTGTTTTTAAAAAAACTAATGGAATAAAATTTGTTTGGTAGCTCTGTTTTTAAAAATTGTTTTAAAAATTTAAAAGTTAAAAACTTGTTTGGAGAAATTGTTTTTGGTTTCTAAAATCTAAAAATTGAAAAATTTATAGTTTTTAAAAACTATTTTATAAATCAATTTTAAAAGAGTTTTGAAGAAAAACAATAAAATAAAACATGTTTGGTTATTCTACTTTTAAAAATCGTTTTAAAAAGTGTACCACTTTTCCTTGTTTTTTCCTCATCATAATTTCCAAAACTAAAAACCAAAAACCAAAACCTCTAAAACCTGTTTTAGTTTTTTAGTTTTTAAAACTCTCAATAGAGAATAGTTTTCAAAAACAATTTTATAAAATTAGACTACCAAACAAATTTTCTTATTTTCAAATTTTAAAAACTAAAAAACAGTTTTACAAAATCAAATCAAACAGGCCCTAAGGCTTTAGTATTATGCAGATAGTTAGTTTCATTATTTGTAAAAATATTATTTTTATGTTTAATTGGTTGAAATACATAATTTTTTTGTCCGTTAAATTAGTAATTTACATAAATATTAGATTTAGAACCGTAAATTCGAATTAGCGACTTCCAATTTATTCACCCATAAGAGTGAAGACATTAAATTATTTGACTAAATTTTTTTACAATTTTTTGTTTTTATTTTTTATTTCATTCTAATCATTGTAAAATTAATATATATATAATTATAGTTATAGCTTATTTAGTTTTAATCGTTAGAATCAAAATTAATAAAATATTACAATGGTCAATTTTAAATTTCATATTAAAAAAAGTTTTAAAAAATAAACATATATTTAAATTTCAATCTGTATAATATTTGGTAGCAAAGGGGGTGCAAAAAGCTGAGCTCGGTCTGTGTTTTTTATTGTTCGGCCCAAGTTAAAAAAATTATCGGCCGCTTCTAGACATAACCTCTATATTTCTAGACATACCTCCTATCTTTTTAGAAATATCCTCTATGCAAAAATGATATTCTTAAAAATATGTTTGGTAACTTTTTGATATTCATGAGAATTTATTATGAAATTTATGTAAAATAAAAATAGAAAATAATATATTAAAATAAAAATAAACATATAATTAGTTTTATTCTATTTTTAAAAATAAAAATTGTTTACCTATAAAAACACTTTAAAATACAGGAATATGAAAATTTTATTTGTGGGTTTGGAAAATTTAAATCAAACATAAAAATGTTTGATTCCAATTGAAGACATTCATGAAACACAATGTTATTATATTATAAAGGTGGTCTTAAATTTTTATAGCTTGTGTAAATGAGTTAATGTGACAAAACAAATAATAATTTTATTTTGTTATCGTTTACGAATATTTTATGAGATCTAATTTAAACAGAGTTTAATTGTGATCAATTTTTAATTAGGTGTGATAGTTCATTTTATACACTCTCAAAACCAATCTTGTAAAATCGATCTTGTATATTATATACATATAATACGTTTTAGGGTTATTTTTTACGAGTCATACTTAAAGAATGTGCATCCCATATCACAATAAAATAATATTAATTTGACTTTTAGATCTAACTTTTATTCACGAAAAATTATTATTTTTCATGTTTTTTATTCATCCCACTTCCGAATTGTTTTTGTTTTCTTCCAAAACCTTTTTATTTTCTTAGTTCAGCCAATGACTCTCAAATTCACCAAATTATTTTCTTTCTTAGGACCTCAATCTCTAAAATCCCTTAAATCACAATTTTGACATCTTAAAATCTCTCCAAATATAACAATAGAACAAACATTTCGCCTTCTTCTCATAATTTTTATCGCACACAATCTTCTTTATACAAGGTTATTTTCCAATCTAATCTTTCCTCTTTCTTTTTTCTTTCTAAAATATCTTTATTTTCTTATTCTCTTGACTATTTTGTGTGCAATTATTTCATATTCATAACAAATAACCTCATATTTAACCTCTAAAATCTCTTTTACTAAAACCTCGTATTTAGTTAATTAACTGAGAAGTTTAACTATATTGTGTGTTATGTTGAAGAGTTAGAGGACATATATATGATATTTCTATTGATGAGTTGCAAAGCTATTTAATAATACACGAGCACAAATCCAAAGGCACAATGGTGAGGAGCAAGCCTTGAAAGGAATATATGAAATAGTAACAGGTCGTGGTCGAGGTGTCTAAGAGGAAGAGGAAGAGGTCAACTTGGTCATTTTCGTTACGAATATTCTTGGAATAAAGAAGCTAATTATGCATAAATTAATGAAGAAACAAAAATTCTTTTAAGGTATAATACGGAGTTAGGTGAAGCTCAAAGAAAAAATGTGTGTTTACTTGATTCAGGATGTTTTAATCATATGTGCGGTGATCAAACTATGTTAAATGAATTTGATGAAAAATTCTGACATTCTGTAAATTAAGAAATAATACTAAGATGAATATGATGGAAAAAGGAAGTGTGAAATTGTTGTTGAATTGAATGAATCTTGTTATTATTGAATTATACTATATTCCAAAGCAGAAAAATAATCTTTTAAGCATACCTAGGTTGCATAAAAGGTTTTTAAATTTTGATCAACAAATGGATTTGCAAGATATTTCATCTAAAGAAGGGTTTGATTATTCATACCAACATGAATTCTGATATGATGTTTATCTTTCTTCCCCAAAACCAAGCCTCTATACAAGCAAAAACTGGTCATTGCTTTCACACAAAAATGGAGAGATTTGTGATGATGTAGTTAGATAAATGAGAGATAGTTATATTGATGGTGAAGAGAGACTGAGGTGGTCGTCTGCATGGATGGATGATTATGTTAGTGGATAAGGTTGGTCTGATGATGAATCCCACATGATTATTTCGAGTGAACGTGTTTAAAAACCTAAATTCAATTAGAATGGAACTATTGACAATTACAAGGCCCATTTAATTGCTCAAGGATATTCTCAAAAGCTTGATGCAGACTAAACAAAAAATTTGCACAGATGGCAAGGATTGATACAATGAGAAGATTATTGCTTTAGCTGTATAAAAGAATTGGTAGATTTTCAAGTACATGTTAAGTCGAGGTTCCTCCACTGTGAGCTAAGTGAATATGTTAGTATGGAAGAACCAAGAGTATTTGAATAATAGGGAAGTGAGCATCTTATTTCCAAGTTACACAAAGTTTTGTATGGATTAAAACAACTCCCGTGAGCATGGTTTAGTTCAATTTAAGCATATTTCATTGATTAATTATTTTAGATGCGTGATAGTGAGTAGACATTATTCATAAAGATAAGCAAGGAAGGAAAAATTATCATTGTAAGTGTTTATGATGATGATTTAATTTTTGCTGGAAATTGTGAAGCAATGATGTCTGAATTTAAAATATATACGTTAAAAGAGTTTGATATATCTGACTTGAAAAAGATGAGATTTTTTCTAAGATAAAGGTGTTACAAAATCGTGATGGTATTTATATATGTCAAATGAAATATACATTATAATTTTTAAAAGGTTTGACATGATGGAAAGTAACTATGTGAGCAGTTTAATAGTTCTACAATTTGAAGTAAGGAGAGATGGAGCTGGAAAAGTTGTTGATGAAACATACTACAAGAAACTGATGGGAAATTTAATGTATCTTAGTGTCACAAGACCTAGCATAATATTTGTTACTTGTCTCATATGTAGATATATGACTAAACCAACGCAGATACATCTTCAACTAGCTAAGAGGGGACTTGGATATTTAAAAAGGACAATGAACAATGAGATACATTATAAGAAAGGAGGTGATGGCGAGCTATCAGCATTTACAGATATCGACCATGACCATGTCTCGAATATGGAAAATAGGAAGAGGGCATCTGATTATGTATTTTTAATGAGTTCATAAGTTGTTTCATGTGTTAAAACATATCCTATTGTGACTTTATCAACTATAGAGGCGGAATGTGTGGCTGCTACTATATGTGTTTGTCAAAGAATATGAATGAAGATACTTTAATGGAGACGAGACACTTTTGTGGAGATAGTATAACTGACAATATCTCAACTATCAAGTTATCTAAAAGTCTTATTATGCACGGTCGCAACAAACATATTGATGTAAGGCCGCAACAAACATATTGATGTGAGGTTTCGTTTCTTAAAGAACCATACTAAGGAGATTATAACTAAATAGTTCATTGTGGAAGACAATATAAGGTTTCATACATAATGACCTAACCATTGAAACTTGAAGTTTTTCAGAAGCTTAGAAGTTTGTTCGGAATATGTGAAATTTCTGATGTAAACTAGTTACTCCACAACACTTACTTTAAGAGAGGGGATGATAAAGTTAGTGATATATTTGTCAGCTAGAATAAATCTTATTGGTAGGATAAGATTCATTATTTAGAAATTTTTTATTTACTTTCATTCAGTTAGGTTTTGCTCCCACTATCCATTAACCTTTATTTTAGCTAAGTGGTTGATATAAGTTATTATTTTTATCATGTGTTAAAAGGCTATTTAAGTCAACATTTATGTTAATAAAAAGTGATTACTACAGCCCATTGTTATGTTCTTACTTTCATAAACATTCTCCCAAAGCACTTACATTTGTATTTTCTCATGCAATGTTTCAAACGAATTAAAGAAGAAAGAAAAAACATGAAAAAATGTTGAAATAAGTCCTATCATTGTTCCAACTATAGATATATTTTTTATACACTTATTTCAATTATTCCAAGTATATCTTTATTTATAGATGATATAATTGGTTTTTTTTTTTTCAAAATATAGTTGGTATTTTATTCTTGAATTATTTTCTTATTATTTTTTCCCTTCCATTATAACTAAATATTGAAAGTGTCAATCACTATTACAAAAAACACATTTAATTTCGGGCGCAAATAGGGTTTAACCTCGATTACACGAGCGAGGTAGCGAAGGGCGATATGAAAATATGTTATTTACCCTCTCGGTTTGGAATAATTGAGGGGTAAAATGTTCTACACATAAGTTCGATCTTCATCAACTGTATTTTTATTATTTTTAGAACCGGACGGCACACCCTATATTTTCTCTCGGTTATCAGAAAATCGAGGTAATAGAGAAATATTATTACCTCAATTTATAATATCAACCAAAGGGAAATAATTGTTATTTTTTTTTCTATATTTTAATTTGAACCTGTATTACAAAACCATATTTTTTCCATTTCTAAAACAGAAACATTGTAGCTTTTGCCAATTTCTCAAACAAAAATATTGTACAAAAAATATTCATTGTTTACACCATTTGCAAAGCGAAAGTGGCACACATCTTATAACTTTCCAAAAAAATTAAAACAAGTGATTAAGCAACCAAAGCAATAACCAAATTGCAAAGTCTTGTAGGTCGTTCAAAAGTTCTCTTATATGATTTTCATTAGTCGTTAAGCACCTATAATTTGAACAACATTTGAAAACGATTAGGATCATCAACAACAATAATATAAAATATTGAGTAAAAAGAATAAAAAAAGTAAAATGAATATATATATATATATATATATATATATATATATATATATATATATATATATATATATATATATATATATATATATATATATATATTAAAACATGTATTTACTAGTTTTCCCATATCCCCTCTTGATGACCATGACGAATAACGTGCATATCATTTGAATTATTTTCTTTACATGATAGACGTACATATGTTGCGAAAGAAGAGGTCTCAAAATTTAAGTCTTGATTTTCATCACTATAAGGAATATATTTTCCTTGTATAACAATTGACCATCTTGTGTTAGAATGATCAGTGGCATAAAAATATATTTTGCATGGGATGTCATGATGAATGGTTTGTTCATATAAGTTTTCTTTCGAAGATCAACCCGTGTGAATCATAATTCATCGATTTCTACATCAGTATAAGTGTTACTGTCAATCCATTTTGCATGGGATCTCCTTAGTAACCACAAAGTATTCTTTAAATGCTAGTACATGATAGTTATCTTTGAAACTAGAGAAGTACATGGATTCATCTTCAATTATAACCCCACTATTTTGTATGGTACTACGATCATCCTTTTATTTTGTATAGAATGAAAATTTAGTAATGTCGTATGCACTCCAAGTTATTACATTAAACTTAGGCATATGTGACCTCCATTTAATTGTCTTCGATGTATTACTCTCTTTATAAACCCTTTTATTAAACCAATTTATGAAAGTTTTTTTATGCTCAGTCAACAATAATTTTTCACTCATCCGAGGGAATTTTTCCTTGATAAAACTTTTGTGAGCATATAAGTAAGGTTTAAATTCATCAACATTGTTCAATATATACAAATGTGCTTGAAGAACTACATCTCAGTCAAATGTCTTAACTTTTAAACCTTGAATACCTTTACCATCTTATCTTCCATCATGACGAGACTCAGGAATTCCTATAGAGTTCGCTTCTGAAAAATAGTTTTTACAAAACTCAATAGCTTCTTCTATGATGTACCGTTTAACGATCAAAGCTTCCGAACGATGATGATTCTATGTACACCCTTTAAAGAAATTCATTTATCACTCTACAAGATAATTGCAGTCTCATGTTCCAACTCATCTAAATTTCTGAGATCAATGACTTTACTATATATAGCATTAAAGAATAAGTACAATCTGGTTATAGTCACCCATATATGTTTTGGTAAAATATCATGGATAACCACTGGTAGGAGTTGTTGCATCAATACATGACAATCATGAGATTTTAAGCTAACTAATTTGGGATCTTTCATTGACACAAGTTTCTTCACATTTGATGAGTACCCTTGGGGAACTTTGATATCCTGCAAACAATCACAAACACTTATTCTTTTTCTTTTATAGACAGAGTGTGGCATGCTTGGGGTAACTATGTTATATTTCCTACATCTCTTTGAGTTAAGTCTTGTCGTATACCCATCACCATTATATCTTGACGAGATTTCTTAGTATCTTTTGTCTTGCCTTTAATGTTGAGAAATGTTCAAATCAAACTATCACATATATTTTTCTCCACATGCATCACATAAAGACGATGTCTTACGTTGAGACTAGGTCCATATGGAAGATCAAAGAACACCGACCTATTTTTTCAAATATTTTTCCCCATAGACCCTTTTTGTTTCTTTCCAAATATAACATAATATGTTGTTGTCTTTTATAAATTTCCTTCCCAGTTAAGGGCTTTGGAGTGATATCAAACTTCTGTTTTCCATTAAAAGCTTTCTGTAATATACAGTATGGATGATTAGGTCTCACTATAAAAAAAATTACATTTAACCTCGACCGTGAATGAGATCTAACCTCAGTTACAGAGGCGATGTAACTAAAGGCATCATGAAAACTTGCCACATTACCCCTCAATTTTGAAATAACTGAGGGGTAAAATATTCTTCATGTGGGTTAGATCCCTAGCTTCTGCATTTTTATTATTTTTAGAACTGGATGGCGCGCCCCACATTTCCTCTCGCTTATTTGAGAAATCGAGTTAATAGAGAACAATTATTACCTTGGTTTATACTAATAACCGAGGGGAAAATATTGTTGTTTAATTTTTTTATTTTTCTATATTTTGGCCATTTCTGAAACATAAACATTGTACCTTTTGCCCATTTCTCAAAAAGAAAAATTGTACCAAAATATTCATTGTTTACACCATTTGCAAAGTCAAAATGGAACATATACACCTTATAATTTTACAATAAATTAAAACTAAAACAATTGATTAACCAACAAAATTAATAACCAAAATGAATTATCTTGTAGGTCATCCAAAAGTTATCTTCTTTGATTTATCACCATTCGGTAAGCACCTATAATTTGAACCATATTTGAAACCAATTAAGATCATCATCAACAACAACGTTAAATATTTAGTAAAAAGAATATAAAAATATAAATGAGTAAACATATACTATTAAGTGATATAAAACATTTACTTACTAGTTTTCCCGTACCCCCTCTTGATGATTATGACGAATAACATGCACATCATCATCAAAATCATTTTCTTCAGATGAGAGACATACATGTGTTTCGAAAGAGGGGTATCAAAATTTAAATCTTAATTTTCATCACTATCAGGAATATATTTTCCTTGTAGAAAAATTGACCATATTGTGTTAGAAGGATCAATGACTTAAAAAACTTATTTTTATTGGGATGCCATGATGAATGGTTCGTTCATATAAGTCATCTTTCGAAGAGCAACTCATATGAATCCTAATTCTTTAGTTTCTAAATCAATGTTACTTTCAATCCACTTGCACTTAAATAAAGTCACTTTAAAAGTAACATAATCAATCTCTGTAATATCCTCAATGACCCCAAAGTATGCTCTAGATTCCAATACATGATTCTTATCTTTCGAACTAGATAAGTATATGGATTCAGCTTTAACCATAACCCCGTTAATTTGCACGATACTATGATCATGCTTTGATTTTGTATAGACTTATTATTTAGTGAATATTACATTAAACTTAGGCATATGTGACATCCATTTAATTGTCTCTGATGCACTACTCTCTTTAGAAACTCTTTCATTAAACCAAGTTGGGAAAGTTTTATTATGCTTTGTCTACAACATTTTTTAACTCATTCAGAGAATTTTTCCTTGAAAAGACTTTTGTGAATGATCAAGTAAGGTTGAACTTCACTAACATTATTCAATATATACAAATTCTCTTAAAGAACTACATCTCAATCAAATGTCTTAATATTTAAACATTGAATACCTCTTCCATCATATCTTCCATTATAACGAGAGTCTGGAATTCCTATATATTTCACTTCTGACAAATAGTTTGTACAAAACTCAATAACTTCTTCTGTGATTTATCGTTCAATG
This sequence comes from Lathyrus oleraceus, assembly GCF_024323335.1. Classification (NCBI taxonomy): domain Eukaryota; kingdom Viridiplantae; phylum Streptophyta; class Magnoliopsida; order Fabales; family Fabaceae; genus Lathyrus; species Lathyrus oleraceus. Next base: position 159,718,617 of record NC_066579.1, on the reverse strand, counting down.
ATTAAAGCTCTGGGATAGTGATGATTCTTTGTATACCCTTTAAATATCTTCATATATCACTCTACCGAATACATCCACGGTAAGTAAACCGGACCATATATTCTAATGTCAAAAAATAATAGAGGGAAAAAATCTCTAATTGACACAAGATAATAGCAGCCTCATGTTCTAACTTATCTAAATTTACAAGTTCAATGAATTTTCTACATATAGAATTAAGGAATAAGCACAATCTGGTTATAGTTATCCTTACTTGTTTTGGTAGAATGTCACAAATAGCCACTAGTGGAAGTTATTGCATCAAGACATGACAATCATGAAATTTTAAGCCAACTAATTTGAGATCATAAATTGACACAAGTTTCTTCATATTTGATGAGTACCCTTGGGGAACTTTGATACCCTGAAAACATTTGTAAATTTGTTTTTCTTTTTTAGATAGAGTGTGACATGTTGGGGGTAAAAATGTTTTATTTCCTATATCTTTTAGGGATAACTCATGTCGTGTACCCATCACCGACATATCTTTATGGGGTTTATTAGTATCTTTTGTATTTCCTTTAATGTTTAAGAGTATTCCAATCAAACATCACATGCATTTTTCTCCACATGCATCACATCAAGACAATGTCTTACATCAAGGCTAGAACAATATGGAAGATCAAAGAACACCAACCTCTTTTTCCAAATATTATTCTCCATGGGCCCTTATCATTTATTTCCAAATAATACATTAATGTATTATTTTCTTTTATAAACTTCCTTCCTGGTTAAGGGCTATAGGATGATACCAAACTCTCGTTTTTCATTAAAAGTCTTCCACAATCTACTGTATGGATGATTAGGTCTTAGAAATATTTGATGCCCGAGGTAAAAATTAGTTTTTCCATTTTTAATTGGTGTAATCATGTATCATCTTCATGTATTGGACATATTGTATGTCCTTTGATGTTGTACCTAGACAAAGTCATTGATTGTGCAAAACAACATGACACACAACTTAAAGTTATCACCTGTATATGCATCATCAACATCAATGCCTTCCTTCCAAAAAAGTATTAAATCTTCAATCAATGGCATTAAATAAACATCTATGTCGTTCCCTGGTTGTTTTGGACCTAAAATCATATTTGATAACATCATATATTTTCACTTCATGCACAACCACAGAGGTATAGGTTGTAAATTATGAGAAGAACATGCCATGAAGTATGGGTAATACTCAAATTAACAAACATGTTCATTTCTTCGATGGCAAGTATAAGCCTAAGGTTCCTTGGCTTAAGGGGAAAATATAGAAATAACTTATCAATTTTCTTTCATTGCAATGAATCAGCTACATGATAAATTTTTCCATCACATAATCTTTCATATGCATGCCATCTAGTATTCTTTGCTTCATTTACATTAGCAAGCAATCTCTTAAACCTTTGAATCATCGGTAGGTTCCATATCACCTTGGAAGGAACACCCTTTCTAGTTACTGTAGGACCCCAATTTTATCCCTAAGATCCCTCATGACATCATATCATATCATATCATTGCCTCAAAGATCATTGTGCACCTTGCTTCCCTCCTTGTGGGTGGGTTGTATTTTGAGAGTGATTTCTTGATCACCAAGCATGTCTTGCATTTGTATATCATTGCTTTTCATTTGTTTACTAACCAAAAGTACAAAAATATGTCATCTAACCTTGTTACTTGCAGATGAAGCAACACTAGGTCAAGCCAGTCACAGGCAAGTCATTGAGCAATAGATGGTGGCCATTATGAAGAATTTGGGCACCATGATCATTAGTCAAGAGTTCATATGAGTCATGACATCATTTTGAATCAAGATCTCAAGTGGAAGAGGCTTGAATTTCATCTGAGCATAGCTAGGTCAGCTGAAACCCTAGAAAAGTCAACACAAGTCAACTGTGCATTCAATCATGGATTTGAAGGTGGGAGATGGTTAGAGAGACCTCATTCATGTCCATACAAGTCTCATTTGACATTTCAAATATCAACATTGAAGGATTTGAGGTCAGATGAAAACTTGCCAAAAATAGTAAGTGACCTGTAATTTCAAACTGCCAAAAATGGAAAGGTCTTCTCCTCAAGTTTACATCATCAAGAATGCTTCAAATGAAATTTTGTTGAACATGAAAGTTGTAGATCTTGCTCTCACCTTTCCAAAATATCCAAGAACATCCATTTCTCGTTTGTGGTTGGAGAGATATGATCAAAAAATGGCCAAGTGTGGATTGAACTTCAAAATGGCATAACTTCTCAACCATTGCTCCAAATCACATGGCTCTTTTTGCTAATTTCATGTCATGACCTATAATTTCATATTCTTGCATTACATTGCATTAATTCTCATTTCATGATCATTTGCAAAAATATTGAATTTTGGAGGGAAATTTTACAATTTAAAATTGGTGAATAATTTGGATATTTTGTAAATGCCATTGGTCTTAAAATGTGTTTTTGAGTGAAAATCATGCAGCCACGTGCACTGTTCATGCATCACTTTCATGCATAGGTGAAAATCCCAAATTTGCCAAACACCTCCAATTCTCTTAATTTTCATTAGCATTGGTTAAACATGTTTAGAGTTTGATTAATTAGGAGTATATATAGCATAATCATAACAGAAATTCTGTAACTACACTTCACAAATTCATATCTAGAATTTTTGCTCTCACTTTTCTCTCATTTTTTTCTCTCAATTCTTGAATCAATTTGCATTTTCATTGCTTGATTCTTCATCTAACATCATCACTGAGTAACATTCAAGCTAGAACCAGGTGATTTCGTGCAGAATTGAAGTAGCTTGGAGCAAGAACACATCTATGGTGAATTGCAAAATCCGTGGATTCAAAGCCAATTAAGCATCAAAGATCCTTCCATTCACTCATACAAGGTTGCTAGGATACGATTGGAGCATTGCCAGGACCTGGAACACTTGAAATAGAAAGCTGCTCTACAAGAGGTATGAAAATCGATCCTCTCCTTTCTTGATTTAGTTATGTGATTCGTGTAGATCTTTCTTCTGTGAGAACACTGAGCTAAAAATCACTTGATTCCATGCCATAATGAGTGAGATTCGATGATTTAAATTTTTCATGATGATTCTTGATCCATTCGATTCTTGCATGATATGATGTTATTGGATGAAATAATTGTTGATTATTCATGCTGGATGTTAGATCTATATAATGCAACGCGTAATTCATGTTTCTGGATGCTTTCATTTTTTCTGGAAAAATTAAGGATGAAGATCATGAGGATCTTCATCATGTTCTTGAATTCTGGAAATTACCTGCGGATTTACATGTAACCTTCATCGCGTTTGCTGTGACTTTTCCTGCGGATCTGTGAGCTTTTCCTGCGGATTCACGTTGCCCAGTATGCATGCATGCGCCTAGGGCTCGGTCTAAACGACCTCGTTTGGTCTTGGCGCGCCTTGGACATTTGAATGCGTAGCGTGTTCGAGTCTGGCCTCCAGCATTTCATATTTGGCTTGTTGCATTTTAGTTCACATGCTATCTATATTCATGTTACTTCATTCATTCATTTTTTCAATTTTTCTCTCCATTCAAAAAATCATAAATCCAAAAATACTTATCCAATTGATGTGAGATTTTTTGCACAATGATCTTCATGATGTCCTCTATTTTATGGATATTTTTACAGAATTTGTTCACGGTTGAAATTGTTTTTGGCTTAGGGTTTATGTTTACATGTCATACCTTGCACCTTGCTTGCCTTTTCCTTTGTGAAATGATGATGGTTGATCCAATGAATCTGAAAATTGACATGCTGAAACTAGACATCCTTAGGGACCTTTTGGTGTTGATTTTGGATTTTTAGCATTTCTAGATGTTGAGTTATGATCTGGTTAATGTAGGTGTGACAATGTGTGTCACACCATTTCTTGTCCAACTTGTTGATTTTCTTTACCATGCCAATTAAATGCCAAATGATTTGAATTTTTGCATGATGCTACTTCTGGATGTTAGGATTGATCATGATTTGTTGTAGGATTTTTGGATCCATTTCCAATTTGTTTGAGATTTTCTTTGCTGGTTTGTCATGTTTGAACTTTTGATGAGTGTTGAATTTAGATGATTTGTGAAATGCTTATGATTTGTTAGGATTGAAATGCTTATGATTTAGGATTGCCTTAAGTTGGTGTATCAATTTGTGCCTCCTTTGAGCTTGTTTATGCTTACCATGACTTAGTGAATTTCTTTGACATGCTTATACTTGTCCAAATGCCATGATTTTTGGTGTGCTGATCATTTGATGTGTTCTGTTTAGCCATGATTTTTCTTGAGATTTATTGAGCCATTTTGGAATTAATATGCTTGTGATCATTCTGTTTGCATCATTGAGCTTCCAACTTGCATACATTGACATGATTTGTTTATGAAATGAAATTGGTTGATGATTTTGACATGAGACCACTTGGATATTATTCTTGATTGATTAATATTGATTCTTGTCAATTTTCATGTTCTGTTTTAAATTTTTTCCTCATCTTTGACCCTAGGCTTTGACCTAGTGGTTGGTTGCTCATGTTTGAAGCTTTGTTTCAGGTTACACATTCAAGTTACACCATTGATGATGCCTTATCTTGAGAGCATTTGATATTTGCTTTTGCTTACTATTGTGTATTTTGTAGGTTGAAGTTGACTCAATTGAGATTGACTTGGGGCTTATGCCTTTGCTTATTGGTTGACTATTGATATTAACTGTTGGTTGTTTATCTGTATAGCCTACTGATTTGTTTGATGTTTCCACAGGTACATTAGTTGCTTAAGTTCATTTTGAACTTGCTTTTGCTTGGTTGCTTAACCACTTTAGGTATAATTTCTCTTCTTCATGTAGTCTGGAAGACCTGGCTTGTTATGTGGCCAGGCACCTGTCTGAAGTCCTCCTTAAGAGGCAATGTTTGTGATTGTTTATCTTTGTCCCCAAGCAGGAAAAGTCCTTTTGATAAGGAAATTGGTAGATACAAGAGATGTGTAGTCCATCTCCTACTATTATGTGTGTCATCCCTTTGCTCACATTACATGTTGTAGCATTGTGGATCTTAACCCAAGATCTATAGAGTCATTAACTTGTGGAGAGAGTTCCAACTTTCTGAACTCCCACACCTTCTGATATTCAAAGCTCTCCCAGGCCAGGGATAAGAGCTATGAGGCATACCCCTCATATCCTTTTCATCTGCTTCACCTTAACTCTCAATGTTAAGGTTAAGAGTACCACTTACCCCATTCCAGTTGACTTTAAATTCTAACCCTTGCTTGAGCCTAATTGCTTGGATATAGTGTGTGCTAACTGAATCATTGATTGCTTATTGGTTCACCTGTACATGTTTGCTTGTTTGCCATTGTTCATTTATCATCATTAATTGTTCATTATTGCATGATCATCATTTCATATCTCTGTGACACATCTGTGTTTGTCCATTGAGGAATCAACTATAAGTCCATTCATTGGCCATTGTTCCTATGATTTGGAAGGGATTGAGTGTAAGACCATTTCATTGGCCACTTATGTCCTCTTTGTTTAGTGCTTTTGTTTGTTTGTTGTATGTGAGGATTCAATTGTAAGACCATGTTGTTGGCATTTGTATTCCTGTGATCATCCTTTGGAGGTTAGAATAAGTCCAGATAGATTGGCATTTGACATCCATGTTTTGTTTTGTTTGGAGAGTAGAGTAAGTCCAGATAGATTGGCATCTGACATCCATGTTTTGTTTTGTTTTAGGAGATTGGAATAAGTCCATTTATTGGCATCCGATATCCACCCTTTTGTTTTGTTTTGCTTAGAGGAGATTGGAATAAGTCCATTTATTGGCATCTGATATCCATGTTTTGGTTTTGTTTTAGGAGGTTGGAATAAGTCCATTTATTGGCATCTGACATCCCTGTTTGTTTTAGGAGACTGGTGTAAATCCATTGATTGGTATCCGGTATCCACCTTTGTTGTGAGATTGGTGTAAGTCCAGTAATTGGCATCTGGTATCATTTATTTTGCTTATTTGTTATTGCTCATTGCTTATTCCTAAGGACACACTTGAATCATCTTCTATATGATCTCAAGAGGTGAACCTTTCTGAGAAGTTTTACACTCCATTATCCATTTACCCCCCTTTGTCCTAAACCTTTTCACATGTTGCTTTCAAACTTGAAAATAATATTGTGCAAACATCTTCATGCCTTTTCAAATTAGAAACCTGGACCTTAAGTCCTTGATTTTCAAACTCATTTTCTCAACACTTCTTTGAATTGAATCCTAATCATATTTCGACCATATTTTGTGAAATACTCATAATCAATTAACTTCACTCATTCAATTGTTTTGTGGCTTTGTCCATTGTTGATATGTTTTCATACATTAGCCATAGGTTTCAATTACCATAGCGGTTGATGTAAATCTTACCTTATCCTTAGTGAGTTGATTGTAAGTCTTCCATACTTATTATAGGGTTAACCCCTCACTAGTATGTTGAAGCCGTCCTCGCATGGTGGATTGTTGATTCAGGTTGAGTTTTCTCCCATTGGTAATGAAAAACCTTAGGGCTTGTGTTTTAAAATGAATTCACTAATTTTTGGAAATCTTTTAGCCGAACTACGGCGTTTTGATCCTTACCTTTCATGGAAGGTACGTAGGCAACGGGTTCATCCGTTCAAACACAAAAATAATAAAATTGTACATTCTTTTCTCATCTTCCCATTCATGTTTGCACAATATGTCATAAACAAATAAACTTTTTTATACAACAAGTGTGAAAAGGGCTCCCTAGGAGTACCTAGGATGTTTTGGGTGCCTAACACCTTCCCATTGCGTAATTAACCCCTTACCCAGATTCTCTGATCTTTTTATTAGTTTTCTATGTGTAAAACTTCTTAGCCTTTTGTTCTCTTTTTAGCCATTCCTTAGGATAAATAAAAGTGCGGTGGCGACTCGATTCTTTGTATGCTTTGCTTTTGATTTAGTCAATAAATCATAAAGTGACGAATACACCGCTACAGAAAAGTGGCGACTCTGCTGGGGATAAAATTAGACCTTCCTTGGTGGTTTTGCCTACTTTTCACCCTTGTTGTATGATATTTGTTTATCTGTTATTTGACATATTTTTGCACAATTTGGGATAACTGTATTGATTGTAATGTTTGAATTGCTTGATATACAATTGCTGTTTGCTTTGGTGATTTCTGTGATATGAGTTCTATACCCGAACTCGAGTGCACCTTAGGATAGGAGAATGGCGTAGTCTTGTTGACTGGTGTGGAGTATTCCTTAGCCAGTTGACTTGTGAGTCCATTCACTTGGTGGAGGTCATGTTGGATTAATAATGTCACACAAGTTATTTGTGGTTAGGCATTATTCTTTCAATCATGTGCCTTAGAAGCCAAGGACCTTAGTTTACCAAGCCCATCTTGGCCTATTTTTAGGACGTAGTGCGGAGGTCGTTCAGATGTCAGTTCTGATGCGATTGTTACGCGATACTACACTCATAAGAGTCTCTCTTGAGAATATTTTTGGAATACGAGTATTCGTTCCTCCGATAATATCCGAGAGATGGGACGATGATTATGGGAACCTCTGGTAGAACATGTCTGGCAAGTTTAAACCCTAGTACACTCCCTTTGGGTGGTTCTTAATCGAGACTCCATGCTCGGGACTCTCAGCAAACCCGTGATTCGTGGTTGAGTCGTTCAGACACCCTTAATATCAATGGAACTTGGGCGTCGATAAGGTGAAAACCATAATCCGCCAAAATGGATGGTTGATATTAAGGATGTTTGAGTCGGTTCATGTATTGTTAATATCAATGGAACTTGGGTGTCGATAAGGTGAAAACCATAAATCCACCAAAATGGATGATTGATATTAGGGATACAATGAGCTTTCCCATGACCTTTGTCTGGTGTGATTTGCTTGATCCTTGAGTGTGATTGCTGCATTCATGCATTCATGCATTCATCTGCATTCATGTCATCAGAAAAAGAAAATTTTCAAGGAACTTAAAGGGTTTATTTGCGAAATTTTCAGACATGGAAAGACCAAAAAGGCATACAAAGAAGTACAGCTTTAGACAGCCTGATGTGAAAGAGTTAAGGAATCAGACATCTTATGTACTAGATCCCTTGGGTTTCAAAGCTCGCTATGGGAAGCTTCTGCCTCTGTTGACTACTCAGGTTGATGAGGGACTGATGAGTACTTTGACTCAGTTCTATGATCCTCTGTATCACTGCTTCTCTTTTCCGGACTTCCAGCTGTTGCCTACCTTGGAGGAGTATTCTCATCTCATTGGGATTCCGATTCTGGATCAGGTGCCGTTCAGTGGCTTGGAGAGTATTCCTACTTCTCAAGAGATAGCTGACTTGTTGCACATAGATGAATCTTTGATTAAGGCTAATCTGACTACCAAAGGTGGAATTCATGGTCTCTCTTCTGATTTCCTCGTCGCTCAAGCTACCGTTTATGGGAAGGCCATGAGTGAGGATGCCTTTGAGGCTTTATTTGCGTTGCTCATCTATGGATTGGTATTGTTCCCCAACATCGACAAATTTGTGGATGTGAACGCCATTAGGATCTTTTCTGTTCTTAATCCCGTTCCGACTCTGTTGGGTGATGCCTATTTCTCTTTGCATCTGAGGAATGCAAAGGGTGGAGGAGTTATTGTATGCTGTCTGCCTTTGCTGTACAAGTGGTTTATTTCTCACTTACCACAGACTGTCGCTTTCAAGGAGAACAAGGGATGTCTACGGTGGTCTCAGAGACTTATGTCTCTCACTAATGATGATATCTCTTGGTATGATCGCGTGTATGATACTGTGCAGATCATTAATTATTGTGGTGAGTTCCCTAATGTGCCTCTTCTTGGTACATGTGGCGGGATCAGCTACAATCCTATTCTAGCACGCCGTCAGCTTGGGTTCCCCCTAAAGGATAAACCTCATAACATTCTGTTAGAAGGTGTATTCTTTCAGGAGGGTAAAGATCCCCAAGGCCTGAAAGCCAGATTTGTCCGTGCTTGGCGCAATATCCATAAGAAGGGTAGAAATGAGTTAGGTCCGAAGAATTGCATTGCTTTGGAGCCATATACCTCTTGGGTCAGACAGAGAGCTGTTGTGTACCTTATGCCATATGATCATCCGAGACCTACACCGTTGGATGTGGCTGGGCCTTCAACCCTCCCTAACCAAGATGTAGAGGAGTTGAGAGAAGAAGACCTTTCACATGCTTGGATCCGTGAAAGAGAAGAGTTGCTTCATCAGCTGAAGGAGAAGGACGCTCTGATTGAGTTTCTCGAGCATCAGGTGATCGACGATCCGAATGATACTTGGACTTCTCTGCTTCCTCAGTCTTCCAAATTCTGGAAGAGGAAGTATGATCGACTTGCAAAGGAGAAAGCGGACATGGAAGCAGCCTATGAGAGAGAGATCAAGAAGCTTTGTGCATCTCGTCTTCCAGCATCCCGAGCTTCTAGGGATCCATAGGATGTTTATTTTCCTTTTCCCTTTGTAATGATCAAAAATGCTGTACTTCTTTGTCTCAAATATATTTGATGAGATATTTTCCATATGAAATTAAATGCTCAAATATTCAAAAATTTGCAAATATAACCCTAAAAGTTCCTTGAAATAAAACAAAGAATATGCACAAACATCGCATGCATCATTTTGCATAAGCAGGTATCTTGTTCCTGGTCTTCTTGTCTGTGGCCTAACTCTGTGCTCTTCATTTATTTTGAAGACAAGCTGACTCACCTGTACTATACCAGAGCCAATTCTGCCAGAGTGATGGATCAGTTGGAACAAGAGAACAGAGAATTGAAGGAAGAAGTCGCTCGTCTGAGTGCTCTGATGGAGCAGTTTCTGTCTGCTCAGAATCAACCTTCTCCGCCTCCTGCAACTCCTCCCCAGAGGACGGTTATTTCAGAAGTCGTTGCTCCGACTGTGCCAGCTGCTAGTGCTCACTTTGTGCCTCATGCCATGCCAGCCGGGTTTTCGTGGGGTATGCCTCCGGGTTTCATGCCAGATATTCCGGCTCCAACTTTTGCTTCTATGCCGGCATCTAGCCCGGTCCTTGCTGCTGCTCCTCCTGTCGTGCATACCATCCCCAGGGTAGACGACACCATCTATCATTCTGAGCCGTCTAAGGGCCCAGATGTCAATGAGAAGATGGACGCAATGAACGATCAGTTCCTCGAGCTGCGAAAGGAATTGAAGACCCTCCGAGGGAAAGATTTGTTTGGCAAGTCTGCTGCTGAACTTTGCCTTGTTCCCGGTGTTAAAATTCCGATCAAATTCAAAGTGCCTGACTTTGAAAAATATAAAGGGAACACCTGCCCTCTTGCTCACCTGGTTATGTACGCCAGGAAAATGTCTACGCAAACAGATAATGATCAGCTTCTGATCCATTATTTCCAGGATAGTTTGTCCGGTGCGGCTCTTCGCTGGTATATGAGCCTGGATAGTGCAAACATCCGATCCTTCAATGATCTTGGCGAAGCCTTCGTCAAGCAATATAAATATAACGTTGATATGGCGCCTGACCGTGATCAGCTCAGGGCCATGTCTCAGAAGGATAAGGAGACATTTAAGGAGTACGCCCAGAGGTGGCGAGAGTTGGCTGCTCAGATTACTCCTCCGCTGGAAGAGAAAGAAATGACTAAGATCTTTTTGAAGACTCTTAGCTCATTCTATTATGAGCGGATGGTAGCAAGTGCTCCCTCTGATTTCACCGAGATGGTGAACATGGGGATGCAACTGGAGGAAGGAGTCCGTGAAGGACGTTTGAGTAAAGATGAGAGCTTTTCTAAACGGTATGGGGCGTTTAAGAAGAAAGATGGGGAGGCACATGCTGTGCAGTCCCATGCTAAATCCAAAAGACTCTCTGTTCAGAGGAAGCCAGTACGTCGTACCGGTAATCAGCACCAGGTGGCTCATATAGCACTTGTTTTCAGGGATAGTGCTCAGTATCCGCAGCCTAATCAGCATCAACATCAGCAGCAACCTCAGTATCAACAGTAGCACCGTCCACAGCAACAGGCTTACCAGCCTCGTGGCAGTACCAGCAATCAGGCTAATCTGAACTATGATAGGAAGAAGATCAGCTTCGATCCCATTCCTATGTCATACGCTGAATTGTGTCCTTCCTTGTTGGAAAGGAAGCTGGTTACTCCCAGGGATCCTCCAGTTGTGCCTGCGAATTCGCAATGGTGGTATAAGCCAGATCAACACTGCGTGTATCATTCCGGTGCTCCGGGACATAACATCGAGAATTGCTATCCGTTGAAGACTAAGGTGCAAGACCTTATGCGGTGTGGTATTCTGAGCTTCGAGAACTCAGGCCCCAATGTTACAAAGAACCCATTGCCCGAGCATGGGAAATCAGTGAACATGGTCCAGGGGTGCCCTGGGAAATACAAAGTCAAATATGTCAGTCATATTAGACAGTCATTGGTCGAATTACATCGTCTCCTGTGTGAGTACAGCCACATGGAGCATGACCATGACAGATGCCACATTTGTTCTATTAACCGTCTGGGTTGTCGCCAAGTGCGAAGAGAGCTTCAAGAGTTATTGGATGAAGGTACCATAGAGATTCTTCAGAACCGTAATGTTGATGAAGACAAACCAGAAGTGCATGTTATTTCCCCTGTGTTCAAGCTGCCTGAGCCTGTTGTCATTCGCTACGATGGTAGCAAGCCGAAGGTCTCTCCTTCATTGGTAATTAAGCCTGTTGGCCCTGTGCCTTATTCCTAAGAGAAAGCAATCCCCTTCCGTTACAGTGCTGTTGCTGTCGAAGAAGGAAGAGAAGTGTCGTTGCCTTCAACTTCTATTACTAATATTGCTGATGTGAGCGGGTTGACCCGTAGTGGTCGTGTGTTTTCTGCACCCCCAAAGCCTCATGTTGTTTCTGATACCGTTGAGCGTCCGGTTGGGACGGCTGTGAATGTTCAGAACCCGGCACTTGCTGTTGCCAAACCCTCCTCCTCTGTACAAAAGACTCCTGATTCTTCTGTTGGCCCGAGTGGCGTTGTGAATGAAGAATGTGATGAGATGCTGAGGCTCATCAAAAAGAGTGAGTACAATGTTGTAGACCAGCTTCTACAAACGCCATCCAAAATCTCCGTTTTATCTTTGCTGCTGAATTCAGAACCCCATAGGGAGGCTCTGCAGAAAGTTTTGGATCTGGCTTATATTGATCACGATGTCACCATAGAACAATTTGATAGTATAGTTGCAAACATCACTGCTTGCAACACTTTGAGTTTCTGTGACGCTGATCTCCCTGAGGAGGAAAGAGACCACAACATGGCTCTACATATCTCTATGAGCTGCAAGTCTGATGCCATGTCCAACGTGTTGGTGGACACTGGATCATCTCTTAATGTATTGCCAAAGACCACACTCTCTAGATTGTCATATCAAGGTCCTCCTATGAGGCAGAGTGGTGTTGTTGTGAAGGCTTTTGATGGGTCGCGTAAGACTGTGATTGGGGAAGTTGATCTCCCAATCAAGATTGGACCAAGTGATTTCCAAGTTACCTTCCAGGTAATGGATATCCATCCATCATACAACTGTCTCCTTGGTAGACCATGGATTCACGAGGCTGGCGCCGTGACATCCACCCTACACCAGAAGCTGAAATTTGTCAAGAACAAGAAACTGGTTGTGGTAGGGGGAGAAAAGGCTCTCCTGGTTAGCCACTTGTCTTCGTTCTCGTATATTGATGCTGAGGATGAAGTTGGAACTCCTTTCCAAGCTTTATTTATTGTTGAGCCAATCGAGAAGAAGTCTCCTTCATTTGCTTCCTACCGCGATGCGAAGCTGGCCATTGAATGTGGTGCAGTTGCTGGTTTAGGGAAGATGATCGAGCTTGAAGACAACAAATCTCGGGTTGGCATTGGCTATTCGTCTGGGGCATTCGATGAGCAAGGTTTGTTCAAGAGTGGAGGATTCATCCATGTTGATCAAGCTGAGGAAGCTGCTGCTATCTTGGAAGAGGATGCAGAGGACTTGAGCAATTTCATCATACCTGATGGTGTCTGCCACAATTGGGTCGCTGTAGATGTTCCTACAGTCATTCATAGATCAAAGTAATTGTTCACCTTGTTCAAAACCCTTCTCCCATGCCAAAAGGAGAAGTGATGACATTGTTGGCAGCATTTAATACAATGATATTTCATTCAATTAATGCATAGTTAAACATTTGTTTTTCCATTTGTTTTCACTTTTTGCTTTTTTGCATGAAATCAGTGATCACAAAAAACCCATAAAAACAAGAATAAAAACAACATTTTTCATCTGCATAATGATTTGTTTAAATTCTAAAGTTTTTCATTAACCAAAATCATTATGCAGGTTGATCCTAAAACCCATTGAACATAATGGTCTAACGCCATCTCCCAATTTTGAATTCCCTGTATTCGAGGAAGAGGAAGATGATGTTGAAGGGATTCCTGATAAGATTACCCGTCTCCTTGAGCACGAGAAGAAGATCATTCAGCCGCACCTTGAAGATCTGGAAACAGTCAACTTGGGGTCTGAGGATTGTGTTTGTATGGTGAAGATTGGGGCACTTCTTGAAGGGTCTGTCAAGAAGAGATTGATTGAGTTGCTACGAGAATATTCCGATATCTTTGCTTGGTCATATGAAGACATGCCAGGTCTAGATACAGATATTGTACAACATTTCCTGCCTTTGAAGCCTGAGTGCGTGCCTGTGAAGCAGAAGCTTAGAAGAACTCATCCAGATATGGCAGTGAAGATCAAAGAGGAAGTTCAGAAGCAAATTGATGCGGGGTTTCTGGTGACTTCTACATATCCTCAATGGGTGGCCAATATTGTGCCTGTGCCTAAGAAGGACGGAAAAGTCCGTATGTGTGTTGATTACAGAGATTTGAATAAAGCTAGTCCAAAAGATGATTTCCCTCTACCACACATTGATATGTTGGTAGACAATACAGCTAAATTCAAAGTCTTTTCGTTTATGGACGGATTTTCCGGGTATAATCAAATCAAGATGGCACCCGAGGATATGGAGAAGACAACATTCATCACACCTTGGGGAACATTCTGTTATCGAGTGATGCCCTTCGGTTTGAAGAACGCCGGAGCCACGTATCAACGAGCTATGACTACATTATTTCATGATATGATGCACAAGGAGATAGAGGTCTATGTTGATGATATGATCGCTAAGTCTCGAAAGAAAGTTGAACATGTTAAGCATTTGTTGAAGCTTTTTCAGCGTCTGAGGAAGTTTAGACTTCGTCTGAATCCGAACAAATGTACATTTGGAGTCCGTTCCGGCAAGTTGTTGGGTTTTGTAGTCAACGAGAGAGGTATTGAAGTTGATCCTGCCAAGGTCAAAGCAATACAAGAGATGCCTGCACCCAAAACTGAGAAGCAAGTCCGAGTTTTCTTGGCCGCTTGAACTATATTTCCAGATTTATATCCCACATGACTGCCACATGTGCGCCGATATTCAAGCTCCTCCGGAAAGATCAGTCTCATGATTGGACCGAGGATTGCCAGAAAGCTTTCGACAGCATCAAGGAGTATTTGTCTAAACCTCCGATCTTGTCTCCGCCTGTGGAAGGAAGACCTCTGATTATGTATTTGAATGTTCTTGAAGACTCGATGGGTTGTGTACTCGGTCAACAAGATGAATCAGGGAAGAAAGAATCTGCTATCTACTACCTCAGTAAGAAGTTTACTGATTGTGAGTCTCGATACTCTATGCTTGAGAAGACGTGCTGTGCTTTGGCTTGGGCTGCTAAGCGTTTGCGCCAGTACATGATAAATCATACAACTTGGTTGATATCCCGAATCGATCCAATCAAGTATATCTTCGAGAAGCCTGCTTTAACTGGGAGGATTGCCCGTTGGCAGATGTTGTTGTCTGAGTATGATATCGAGTATCGAGCTCAGAAAGCTATTAAAGGTAGTATCCTGGCTGACCATCTAGCGCACCAGCCGATTGAAGATCATCAGTCTGTTCAGTACGACTTCCCAGATGAGGAGATTCTGTATTTGAAAATGAAAGATTGTGATGAGCCTACACTCGATGAAGGTTCGGAACCTGGTTCCAGATGGACGATGGTGTTTGACGGCGCTGTAAATCAGTACGGAAATGGAATTGGGGCAGTAATCATTACTCCTCATGGCACACATATTCCGCTTACAGCAAGGCTAACTTTCAAATGCACGAATAATATGGCTGAGTACGAGGCCTGTATTATGGGACTGGAAGAATGTATTGATTTAAGAATCAAGCATCTTGATGTGTATGGTGATTCGGCCCTGGTTGTCAATCAGATCAAGGGTGAATGGGAGACGAATCAGCCAAGTCTCATTCCATATAGAGATTATGCGAGGAGGATTTCAACGTTCTTTACAGAAGTTGACTTTCATCATATTCCTCGAGAGGATAATCGGATGGCAGATGCTCTTGCTACGCTTACTTCCATGATTGTGGTCAAGTATTGGAATGAAGTCCCCAATATTGCCGTGATGCGCTTGGATAGACCAGCTCACGTATTTGCAGTTGAAGAAGTCAATGACGACAAGCCTTGGTATTTTGATATCAAGAATTTCCTCCAGAACCAGGTCTACCCGCCTGGGGCATCTGCGAAAGATAGGAAAACTTTGAGAAGGTTGTCAGGCAGTTTCTACCTCAGTGGTGAAGTGTTGTACAAGAGAAATTTTGACATGGTTTTGCTCAGATGCGTGGATAGACACGAAGCAAACCTGTTAATGACTGAGGTCCATGAGGGTTCATTTGGTACTCATTCCAATGGACATGCCATGGCTAGAAAGATGCTGAGAGCAGGCTACTATTGGCTGACAATGGAGTCTGACTGCTGCAAATATGTGAAGAAATGCCACAAGTGTCAGATTTATGCGGATAAGATTCATATTCCTCCGACACTTCTGAATGTGATTTCATCACCATGGCCTTTCTCTATGTGGGGAATTGACATGATTGGCATGATTGAACCGAAGGCGTCCAACGGACACAGGTTTATTCTCGTAGCAATTGATTACTTTACCAAATGGGTTGAAGCCGCTTCGTATGCGAATGTGACCAGACAGGTGGTTGTGAAGTTTATCAAGAACCAGCTGATTTGCCGTTATGGTGTGCCAGATAAGATCATTACTGATAATGGATCTAATCTGAATAATAAGATGATGGAAGATTTGTGCGCTGAATTCAAGATTGCACACCATAACTCCTCTCCCTACAGACCTAAGATGAATGGGGCTGTTGAAGCTGCTAACAAGAATATCAAGAAGATCATCCAGAAGATGACAGTTACGTACAAAGATTGGCATGAGATGCTGCCATTTGCTTTGCATGGTTATCGTACATCTGTCCGCACTTCAACAGGGGCAACCCCTTTCTCTCTTGTTTACGGCATGGAGGCTGTTCTCCCAGTAGAGGTGGAGATCCCATCAATGAGAGTCTTGATGGAAGCCAAGTTGACTGATGCTGAATGGATTCAGAGTCGTTATGACCAGTTGAATCTGATTGAAGAGAAGCGATTAACTGCCATGTGCCATGGTCAGTTATATCAGCAGAGAATGAAGAAAGCATTCGATAAGAAGGTCAAGCCTCATGTGTTCCGAGAAGGAGACCTCGTGCTCAAGAAAGTTTTGTCTTTCGCGCCCGATTCCAGGGGCAAGTGGACTCCAAATTACGAGGGTCCATATGTTGTCAAGAGAGCCTTTTCAGGCGGTGCTTTGATTCTTGCAACAATGGATGGGGAGGATTTCACTCGTCCTGTGAATTCAGATGCAGTCAAGAAATACTTTGCCTAAAAAAAAAGGTATATGCAAATGAAAAGACAGAACAGCTCGCTAAGTCGAAAACCCGAAAGGACGGCTTAGGCAAAAAAGAGCGTCTCGGTGGAGAACCCGCAAGGGTGATCCAGGCAAAAATTAGAGACTTGAAAAAGAAGATATTTGCATCCCGCTAGATTGAGTACCTCACCCTGGGGCAATCTAGGCAAAAATTAGGGATTTGGCAAGTAACTGCATCCTGCCAAGACTTTCTGTTCCACAGCTGTTTGTTCGTCAGAGATTCTCGATTCGTCGTCAACTGAAGCTTCGAATACATCGAGATTCAAATTGGTAGAGAAAGGATCATTATGTTCAATGTAGCCCTCTTCCAATATATATCACTGATTTCAAATTTGTACAGATTTGTGGAGTCTTGCCATTCGCAGGCTACCATTCCATTCAAATCAATTTGAGCTTTTATCCAATTATTCGCATTCTTATTTGTTTCAATTCAACAAATGTTTTGCATGTTTTAATTGATAAAATGTCATTGTTTTAAACAAATAAATTTTTCAAATTGTTGTTTTAAACAAAGTGAACATTCACAATGATGGAAGGATACTCAAGAATTTCTCAGTGCTCTCCCAAGGGTGGCATGATTTCCGACAAGTAAGACATTTGTTCATATTCCTGGTTTGGTTGTATCCTCTTTCTCCTGTTTTGTTGTTGGGGTTGTTCCCCAAGCAGAGCTTTGTAGGGGTTGTTCCCCTAAGCAGAGTGTTGTTGAAGACTTCGTTTTCTTCTCCAGTAGTTTCCTCTCCCTAGCATGGGTGTTTTCCGTTTGGAAGTTTCGGTAGTGGGTGGTCTGAGACCCCAGTACCCCATCACTCTCCCTAGTGCAGTCGCCGGATGAGTTGTTGCTTCTTTCCTCAGCACAGTCGCTAGTGGAATCTGTGATATATCCCAAAGTAGAGCGCTTGTGGAAGACGTCGTTTTTTCTTCGACAGTACCCTCTTCCTCGGCCAAGTCGCCAGCGGAGTTGCCATATCTCCCCATCAGTGCGCTTATCCCTTCAGCAGGGCAGTGATTGTGTTCCTCCTCAGCAGTTGTGGGTGTTCTCCTCAGAAGGTGTAGCATTTGGTGGTTGATCCCTAGCTCTCTTCCATATCCCCAGTGGATTCTTCAGTAGTTTCCCCAGTGGAGCCTCCAGTAGATTGGTGGTTTGGTGGATTGTATTTGTGCAAAATCCCCAATGGAGTTGGTATCTCCAACAGAGTCAAGGTTGCATCTGCAATAATCCCCTCAGAGTCTCCGCCAGAGCTGGTATCCTCGACAGAGTTGCTTTTGTGGCAGTTTCCGCTTGTTGAAACCTCTGTTTCCCCAGTAGGTGTGGTTGGTGGTCTACCATCCATAGATTGGATTGATTTTCTGATTGCTTTTGATCCTCAGTAGAGTGGCTTGTTGCAGGATCTACTTGTGTGATCTGTTTTTCCTTCAGTGGGTGTATTCCCGATGGAATGGCTATTTGTGTTCTCCCCAGGTAGAGTTGCTTGTGCAACAGATTCTACGTGGATGATCTGTTCTCCCTTCAAGGGTTGTTCCCCAGTGGAGTTACTTTGGAGTTGCTTTCGTAGCAGTTCTTGCCTGTGCAGTGAACTCTTGTTCCCCTACAGATATTTTGGGATTTCTCCATTCCCCAATAGATTTGTCTTTGTGGTTGTTTATGCCTGTTGTGACTTTCTGTGCCAGTTGGGTTGATTGTTGATCCATCACTCAGAGATTTTGTGATTTTCTTTGATATCTCTGATCTTTTGCCTCCCCGCAAATCTTTTCTTTTCAGCATGTGGATCTCCTGCAGATTGGCTGTTCCAGTTGGTTATTCCCCTGGAAGTGTAGTACCGGGCGTTTGATTCCTGGGCCTGTTTGTGTTAGATATGTCTGTTTTGTCAGCATTCATCAAACATAAATCACGCATATTCATGCATAATCATAAACATTCCGATATTCATGTTGCATTTTTGCCATATATCTCTTGTTTGTTGTCTCCTGCTATGGGTGATATAGATCTCTCTTTATAGATCTTCCCAAGCAGATGTCGGGTGTGTGAATCTCAATATAGAGTCAGCCCCTAAGCAGAAAGTGTTTGTCGTTCCTTTTGCAGTTCCCCACTGAGATTATCCTCGTGGATGACGGTTTCTTCCGTTTCCTCCCAACACATATATTGGGGTGGATGTTCCTATCGAGTTATATCCTCATAGGACGAGTTTTGATTCAGTCTGTCTTTTCGGATCGATCCCGAGTTGGCTATTTGTCAGCTGTTTCTTGTGCTTCCCTGTGGCATAAATGAATGAATTGCTCAGTAACCGGCAATAATTCTTTTTATCCCCAGCGGAATCTTTTTGGGCCTCTACCCTTGTACCGGTAGTTGTAAGTCCTACGTTCCCTCTTCTTGGCGGAATTTGTGGTTATATACCTTTTATTCCTCAGCAATAGTGGGTGGTTTGTTAAACCCTGTTTTGTTCCCCGTGCGGTTTTGCGATTCTTTCATCCCCACGCGGAGTTGTGGTTTTCTACCCAGTATTCGGTAGATGTAAACCCTATCTTGTATCCTCATCAGAGTTGTTGGCTACTACCCCGTATTCGGTAGTTGTAAGTCCTATCTCTTTTCCCCTGGCAGTGGTAACCCTTGTGGTTCAGTCTGGTTGATGGTGGATTTTGTGTTGTTGTGGTTTTATTCCCAACGGAGCCTGTGCTTTTTGTGGATAATTGCCGGTTGCTAGCAATTTTATCCCCAGCCAGAGTTTTGGTCTTCTACCCGTATTCGGTAGTTGTAAACCCTAATTTCTCCCCTTTGCAGAGTTAACCTTATTGTTCATCCTAACCGATGACGGTTACTCTTTGTGGTTATCTTCATTCAGTTTTGATGTTGATATTCCCTTTGCTTCTGGGCAATTGCCGTATGCTCGCAATTGTATCCCCAGCAAGTCTTCTGAACAATTGCCGTATGCTCGCAATTGTATCCCCAGCAAGTCTTCTGGATAATTGCCGTATGCTTGCAATTTTATCCCTTTTGAAGTCGCCAATGGGTCCTTTCACCGTTTGCTAGTGATTTGTTCCCCGGATTATTGATTGTTTATCAATATATCCCCAGCTAGTCTTTGTGGATAATTGCTGTTTATGGAATTCATCCTCAGCAGATCGCCTTTCATTTACCCTTTCGTTGGTAATGGTTGTTGCTCCCCTTGATTGGTCATCATTATATACCTATTTTTGGTATCCAGATGCCTTTCTTTTCGGTCGATTTATCCTTTGTTAACCCTTATACCGGTTGTGGATAATCTTCCATGCGAGTATGTTATCCACGTTCTGACGGTAATGGATAATATATCTCATGCACTCTTCAGTCGAAGCCTTTTGTGTTTCCCCAGTCGAGTAAGATTCGTATTTCCTTTTGCGAAATCGAATATTCTTTGTTGTTCTCTTGGATAATTGTCGGATGCTTGCAATTTATCCCCTGTGAGTTGTCTTTCGTTTACCCGTATGCTTGGTATCGATTGTCTCTCTTTTTGGTTGGTCACCTATTATATGCCCTAACCGGTATCTCTGGTGTCTCTTCCTCTTCGAGTATATTATTCACGTTCTGACGGTAATGAATAATATATCTCTTTCACTCTTTGGTTGGAGTCCTTTGTTGATTTTCCCCAGTAGAGTAAGATTCGTATTCTTTGTAGAATCGAATATCCATCCTTTAACAGTTTGTGTTTTGGATGATGAGTGTCTTGGCATATATACCAATTCACGTTTTCGGTAGGACACCTATTATATACCTCGGTATCCCTGGTGTTTCCTTCCACGCGAGTGTATTATCTACGTTCTGACGGTAATAGATAATATATCTCATGCGAGTATTCTATCCACGTTCTGACGGTAATGGATATTATATCTCATGCGCTCTTTGGGTTTGTGTCCCCAGTTGAGTAAGATTCGTTTTCCCGTTGTGGATTCGAATGTCCATCCTGTAAGTCGATTTGCTTTTTTCAAGTCCTCCTTTCGGATGATGAGTGTTTTGGCATATATACCAATTCACGCTTTGGTAGGTCACCTATTATATACCCCGGTATCTCTGGTGTCTCTTCCTTTTCGAGTATATTATTCACGTTCTGACGGTAATGAATAATATGTCTCATGCACTCTTGGGTCAATCTTTTGATTGTTTTCTCCGCAGAGTAAGATTCGTATTCCTTGTGGAATCGAATATCCATCCTATAAACAAGTCTGCTTTTCTAGCTTTCTTCAGGATGATGAGTGTTTTGGCATATAAACCAATTCACGTTTCGGTCGGTCACCTATTATATACCTCGGTATCCTTGGTGTTCCTTCCTTTCTGCTCCCTATTATGACCTTGGTCCCCTGTGGAGTCAGATTTTCCTGAGTTGATGTACCTTTTTCAGGTCTTTCTCAGATGTTTGGTTGATTGATATCTCTCACCCTTATACCGGTCTTAGATATTCATTCTTCCTGAGTTTGTTGCCCTTATACCGGTAACACCTCATTGCCTTGTTGCTTTTCCCCAGGAGAGTCTCTTTGTCAGACATTTCTCCAGTGGAATTCCTGTTGTGATTTTACCCTTTGCTGTATTGGCGTTTTCCCCAATATATGTATTTTTCCCCGGCAGGGAGGTTCTGTATGAATCCTTTCCTTGGTCCGAGTCCGGATTTTTATCCGAAGTATCCTTTGTGGATAGTTTGAGTCAGCTTATGTCTTTCCAGTGGATGTATTTTCCTTTGGAATTCTTCTTTTCCCCAGTGAGCGTCCTTCACTACCCAGTAAGGTCTCCAGTCCAGTCGTGTCCTGCTCACGCATTCTTTTTCTTTTTATCCCCAATAAGAGTCCCCGTGAGAGTCTTGTTAAAGTCTTTGTTCCTGGTGAATGTATTATTTCGATGGATTGTTTCTTCTGTGTGAACCATATCCCCACAGAGTTTGTTTCTTTTTGCATGCATACATCTGCATCATGAGGTCTCTTAGGGACCAAAATTTGTCTCATTACTGTTATTTAAGCCCATTCTACCGCGTCGAGATGAAGATTTCTAAACTTCATTTCTCCGGCTAGAATGACCTTAAATAGGGGCATCTGTAGGACCCCAATTTTGTCCCTAAGATCCCTCATGACATCATATCATATCATATCATTGCCTCAAGGATCATTGTGCACCTTGCTTCCCTCCTTGTGGGTGGGTTGTATTTTGAGAGTGATTTCCTGATCACCAAGCATGTCTTGCATTTGTATATCATTGCTTTTCATTTGTTTACTAACCAAAAGTACAAAAATATGTCATCTAACCTTGTTACTTGCAGATGAAGCAACACTAGGTCAAGCCAGTCACAGGCAAGTCATTGAGCAATAGATGGTGGCCATTCTGAAGAATTTGGGCACCATGATCATTAGTCAAGAGTTCATATGAGTCATGACATCATTTTGAATCAAGATCTCAAGTGGAAGAGGCTTGAATTTCATCTGAGCATAGCTAGGTCAGCTGAAACCCTAGAAAAGTCAACACAAGTCAACTGTGCATTCAATCATTGATTTGAAGGTGGGAGATGGTTAGAGAGACCTCATTCATGTCCATACAAGTCTCATTTGACATTTCAAATACCAACATTGAAGGATTTGAGGTCAGATGAAAACTTGCCAAAAATAGTAAGTGACCTGTAATTTCAAACTGCCAAAAATGGAAAGGTCTTCTCCTCAAGTTTACATCATCAAGAATGCTTCAAATGAAATTTTGTTGAACATGAAAGTTGTAGATCTTGCTCTCACCTTTCCAAAATATCCAAGAACATCCATTTCTCATTTGTGGTTGGAGAGATATGATCAAAAAATGGCCAAGTGTGGATTGAACTTCAAAATGGCATAACTTCTCAACCATTGCTCCAAATCACATGGCTCTTTTTGCTAATTTCATGTCATGACCTATAATTTCATATTCTTACATTACATTGCATCAATTCTCATTTCATGATCATTTGCAAAAATATTGAATTTTGGAGGGAAATTTTACAATTTAAAATTGGTGAATAATTTGGATATTTTGTAAATGCCATTGGTCTTAAAATGTGTTTTTGAGTGAAAATCATGCAGCCACGTGCACTGTTCATGCATCACTTTCATGCATAGGTGAAAATCCCAAATTTGCCAAACACCTCCAATTCTCTTAATTTTCATTAGCATTGGTTAAACATGTTTAGAGTTTGATTAATTAGGAGTATATATAGCATAATCATAACAGAAATTCAGTAACTACACTTCACAAATTCAGATCTAGAATTTTTGCTCTCACTTTTCTCTCATTTTTTTTCTCTCAATTCTTGAATCAATTTGCATTTTCATTGCTTGATTCTTCATCTAACATCATCACTGAGTAACATTCAAGCTAGAACCAGGTGATTTCGTGCAGAATTGAAGTAGCTTGGAGCAAGAACACATCTATGGTGAATTGCAAAATCCGTGGATTCGAAGCCAATTAAGCATCAAAGATCCTTCCATTCACTCATACAAGGTTGCTAGGATACGATTGGAGCATTGCCAGGACCTGGAACACTTGAAATCGAAAGCTGCTCTACAAGAGGTATGAAAATCGATCCTCTCCTTTCTTGATTTAGTTATGTGATTCGTGTAGATCTTTCTTCTGTGAGAACACTGAGCTAAAAATCACTTGATTCCATGCCATAATGAGTGAGATTCGATGATTTGAATTTTTCATGATGATTCTTGATCCATTCGATTCTTGCATGATATGATGTTATTGGATGAAATAATTGTTGATTATTCATGCTGGATGTTAGATCTATATAATGCAACGCGTAATTCATGTTTCTGGATGCTTTCATTTTTTCTGGAAAAATTAAGGATGAAGATCATGAGGATCTTCATCATGTTCTTGAATTCTGGAAATTACCTGCGGATTTACATGTAACCTTCATCGCGTTTGCTGTGACTTTTCCTGCGGATCTGTGAGCTTTTCCTGCGGATTCACGTTGCCCAGTATGCATGCATGCGCCTAGGGCTCGGTCTAAACGACCTCGTTTGGTCTTGGCGCGCCTTGGACATTTGAATGCGTAGCGTGTTCGAGTCTGGCCTCCAGCATTTCATATTTGGCTTGTTGCATTTTAGTTCACATGCTATCCATATTCATGTTACTTCATTCATTAATTTTTTCAATTTTTCTCTCCATTCAAAAAATCATAAATCCAAAAATACTTATCCAATTGATGTGAGTTTTTTTGCACAATGATCTTCATGATGTCTTCTATTTTATGGATATTTTTACAGAATTTGTTCACGGTTGAAATTGTTTTTGGCTTAGGGTTTATGTTTACATGTCATACCTTGCACCTTGCTTGCCTTTTCCTTTCTGAAATGATGATGGTTGATCCAATGAATCTGAAAATTGACATGCTGAAACTAGACATCCTTAGGGACCTTTTGGTGTTGATTTTGGATTTTTAGCATTTCTGGATGTTGAGTTATGATCTGGTTAATGTAGGTGTGACAATGTGTGTTACACCATTTCTTTTCCAACTTGTTGATTTTCTTTACCATGCCAATTAAATGCCAAATGATTTGAATTTTTGCATGATGCTACTTCTGGATGTTAGGATTGATCATGATTTGTTGTAGGATTTTTGGATCCATTTCCAATTTGTTTGAGATTTTCTTTGCTGGTTTGTCATGTTTGAACTTTTGA
Organism: Lathyrus oleraceus; assembly: GCF_024323335.1. NCBI lineage: Eukaryota > Viridiplantae > Streptophyta > Magnoliopsida > Fabales > Fabaceae > Lathyrus > Lathyrus oleraceus. Next base: position 159,694,068 of record NC_066579.1, on the reverse strand, counting down.
TGAGTGTTGAATTTAGATGATTTGTGAAATGCTTATGCTTTATCATATGAGCTTGAAATTTTACACATGTTTTCTAGACACATTGAAGTTTGTCTTGGCTTTGGTTTGAGTCATTTATCACTTGTCATCTCTGTTTTAGGATTGCCTTAAGTTGGTGTATCAATTTGTGCCTCCTTTGAGCTTGTTTATGCTTACCATGACTTAGTGAATTTCTTTGACATGCTTATACTTGTCCAAATGCCATGATTTTTGGTGTGCTGATCATTTGATGTGTTCTGTTTAGCCATGATTTTTTTTGAGATTTATTGAGCCATTTTGGAATTAATATGCTTGTGATCATTCTGTTTGCATCATTGAGCTTCCAACTTGCATACATTGACATGATTTGTTTATGAAATGAAATTGGTTGATGATTTTGACATGAGACCACTTGGATATTATTCTTGATTGATTAATATTGATTCTTGTCAATTTTCATGTTCTGTTTAAAATTTTTTCCTCATCTTTGACCCTAGGCTTTGACCTAGTGGTTGGTTGCTCATGTTTGAAGCTTTGTTTCAGGTTACACATTCAAGTTACACCATTGATGATGCCTTATCTTGAGAGCATTTGATATTTGCTTTTGCTTACTAATGTGTATTTTGTAGGTTGAAGTTGACTCAATTGAGATTGACTTGGGGCTTATGCCTTTGCTTATTGGTTGACTGTTGATATTAACTGTTGGTTGTTTATCTGTATAGCCTACTGATTTGTTTGATGTTTCCACAGGTACATTAGTTGCTTAAGTTCATTTTGAACTTGCTTTTGCTTGGTTGCTTAACCACTTTAGGTATAATTTCTCTTCTTCATGTAGTCTGGAAGACCTGGCTTGTTATGTGGCCAGGCACCTGTCTGAAGTCCTCCTTAAGAGGCAATGTTTGTGATTGTTTATCTTTGTCCCCAAGCAGGAAAAGTCCTTTTGATAAGGAAATTGGTAGATACAAGAGATGTGTAGTCCATCTCCTACTATTATGCATGTCATCCCTTTGCTCACATTACATGTTGTAGCATTGTGGATCTTAACCCAAGATCTATAGAGTCATTAACTTGTGGAGAGAGTTCCAACTTTCTGAACTCCCACACCTTCTGATATTCAAAGCTCTCCCAGGCCAGGGATAAGAGCTATGAGGCATACCCCTCATATCCTTTTCATCTGCTTCACCTTAACTCTCAATGTTAAGGTTAAGAGCACCACTTACCCCATTCCAGTTGACTTTAAAGTCTAACCCTTGCTTGAGCCTAATTGCTTGGATATAGTGTGTGCTAACTGAATCATTGATTGCTTATTGGTTCACCTGTACATGTTTGCTTGTTTGCCATTGTGCATTTATCATAATTAATTGTTCATTATTGCATGATCATCATTTCATATCTCTGTGACACATCTGTGTTTGTCCATTGAGGAATCAACTATAAGTCCATTCATTTGCCATTGTTCCTATGATTTGGAAGGGATTGAGTGTAAGACCATTTCATTGGCCACTTATGTCCTCTTTGTTTAGTGCTTCTGTTTGTTTGTTGTATGTGAGGATTCAATTGTAAGACCATGTTGTTGGCATTTGTATTCCTATGATCATCCTTTGGAGGTTAAAATAAGTCCAGATAGATTGGCATTTGACATCCATGTTTTGTTTTGTTTGGAGATTAGAGTAAGTCCAGATAGATTGGCATCTGACATCCATGTTTTGTTTTGTTTTAGGAGATTGGAATAAGTCCATTTATTGGCATCCGATATCCACCATTTTGTTTTGTTTTGCTTAGAGGAGATTGGAATAAGTCCATTTATTGGCATCTGATATCCATGTTTTGGTTTTGTTTTAGGAGGTTGGAATAAGTCCATTTATTGGCATCTGACATCCCTGTTTGTTTTAGGAGACTGGTGTAAATCCATTGATTGGTATCCGGTATCCACCTTTGTTGTGAGATTGGTGTAAGTCCAGTAATTGGCATCCGGTATCATTTGTTTTGCTTATTTGTTATTGCTCATTGCTTATTCCTAAGGACACACTTGAATCATCTTCTATATGATCTCAAGAGGTGAACCTTTCTGAGAAGTTTTACACTCCATTATCCATTTACCCCCCTTTGTCCTAAACCTTTTCACATGTTGCTTTCAAACTTGAAAATAATATTGTGCAAACATCTTCATGCCTTTTCAAATTAGAAACCTGGACCTTAAGTCCTTGATTTTCAAACTCATTTTCTCAACACTTCTTTGAATTGAATCCTAATCATATTTCGACCATATTTTGTGAAATACTCATAATCAATTAACTTCACTCATTCAATTGTTTTGTGGCTTTGTCCATTGTTGATATGTTTTCATACATTAGCCATAGGTTTCAATTACCATAGCGGTTGATGTAAATCTTACCTTATCCTTAGTGAGTTGATTGTAAGTCTTCCATACTTATTATAGGGTTAACCCCTCACTAGTATGTTGAAGCCGTCCTCGCATGGTGGATTGTTGATTCAGGTTGAGTTTTCTCCCATTGGTAATGAAAAACCTTAGGGCTTGTGTTTTAAAATGAATTCACTAATTTTTGGAAATCTTTTAGCCGAACTACGGCGTTTTGATCCTTACCTTTCATGGAAGGTACGTAGGCAACGGGTTCATCCGTTCAAACACAAAAATAATAAAATTGTACATTCTTTTCTCATCTTCCCATTCATGTTTGCACAATATGTCATAAACAAATAAACTTTTTTATACAACAAGTGTGAAAAGGGCTCCCTAGGAGTACCTAGGACGTTTTGGGTGCCTAACACCTTCCCATTGCGTAATTAACCCCTTACCCAGATTCTCTGATCTTTTTATTAGTTTTCTATGTGTAAAACTTCTTAGGCTTTTGTTCGCTTTTTAGCCATTCCTTAGGATAAATAAAAGTGCGGTGGCGACTCGATTATTTGTATGCTTTGCTTTTGATTTAGTCAATAAATCATAAAGTGACGAATACACCGCTACATTTACACCATTATCATCTTTAGCACCATTGTCCTTCTTCTTGTAGCGTGACTCCCCACACCTCGGGAACTTCTTCAAGTTTTCATACTGTACAACCTAGAATTCCCCAAGACCGAGCTTATATAGGCCGAGTACAAAAGGGAAAACATGTTGGATGGCATAAACCCTAAGCAGGTCGTACCCTGGTCAAGGAGATATTGTAGGAGATGTAAGCAAGTCAGATCAGGTCACATAGTGGCTCTAGTAGGTGAATAAGTCGGATCCGATCTCTAGAAGAATGATAGAAAGCAACATGAATAATCACATAGTATGGTTATGAAACATCTCCATGATTGCATGGGAGTTAAGGAAATTAAGGAAGAGGAATTACTCAGGGGAGACGACGAACATTATCATAGATCACTTTAACATGGTATATGAAGAGGCATCCATTTAAGGGACATTATTTCTGCCTAATAGGGACATTGTTGACATTTTCTCATTTGTTGCTGCATTAGTTCTGGCTACTAGGTTTGGTTGTTCTAATCTTTTTTACTTTGATCCTGAGATATAGAGAGCCTTGCACGCACGCCGTAGAGCAAATCAAGCTAGCACTAGTTCACCACCCGTTAGCGATTCTGATTCTGACTATTTGCATAACTTATTTGATTCTGATTCTGGACTTGATTTTAATAACATGGCTGAACAAAGAACACTAAGGCAACTTGCTACTCCTGATATGAATTACAATGGTTTATGTATTGAATATGTTGATGTTACTATTCCTTTTGAGTTGAAATCTGGTTTAATACACTTGTTGCCAAGGTTTAGTGGTCTTGCAGGTGAGGATCCGCATAAGCATCTTAAGGAATTTCAGGTTGTTTACTCTACACCATTGAGACCTGAAGGAATCACCGAAGATCACATCAACCTGAGAGCCTTCCCGTTTTCACTACAGGGTGCTGCCAAGGATTGGTTATATTATCTTGAGCCGAATTCTGTCACGACTTGGAATGATTTGAAGAGAGTCTTCCTAGAGAGATACTTTCCTGCCTCCATGGTTGCATCAATCCGAAAAGATATATGTGGTATTAGACAGGGAAATGAGTCATTGGCTGAGTATTGGGAGAGATTCAAACAATTAGTATCCAGCTGCCCTCAACATCAAATTACTGAACAACTGCTTATTCATTATTTCTATGAGGGATTGTCACCAATGGATAAAAACATTCTTGATGTTACTAGTGGTGAAGCACTTGTCGATAAAACTCCAGTTGCTGCCAAAGCCCTGATTGAGAACATGTCACTCATTCCTTCTTTTTTTTTCTATTTTTTTTTCATTTTCTGCCAACTTCTGAAATATTGCAAATATAATTATTCAACCCCACACAACTCCAAACAAGACTCTTTCAACCCTTTGAATAGGGTGATAACATTATTTTTCACTTCTCGGCTTGTAATGAGTTTTAAATAAAAAAAGATAATAGGCTCAAGGGGGTTTCAAACAAGGGATGCAATTATTTTAGGGTTGGCTTTTTGGCCAATTGGCTAAAAAACCAAAAGAAAACAAAATTTCCTTTATCATATCAGTGTGCACAAGTAAACAACATCATCAACAAGAGTCAATTCAAGTTCTAGAGACCAACAGACATGAGTGAATCATACAAGAAAGAAAGAGATGGATATTTGTATGTTATCCATATAAGGCTCAAAGCTCACCAGGGTTAATAATCTACTGCTAAAGATATACAATTTAGAGTCTAGTCCTACCTATCATACTAAAAATGCACATCAAATTTTTCACATCACACCACAAGACTTTAGTCAAGAGAACTAAGAAAAATACTCATAATTGTAACTCAAAAACCAAAGGAAAAAGCATGCAATTTTTTTAAGAAAGCAAACAAAAACCAAAACAGAGAAAAACTGAAAACAAAACAAATAAATGGTTTCCTCCCCCACACTTAAAATATGCATTATCCTCAATGAAAGGACACAACTATTAAATAAGAGTGAGAGGAAAGGAAAAAGTGCTCCCTGGTCAAGTTGCATGGTAGGTGGGATTTTCCAAGGAAAGCTCTTCTAATAGTGCATCTTCAGGCACCGCACTTTCATGTAATATCTTCAGGCGCTGCCCATTGACCTTAAAGGTTTTATCAGTACCTGCACTTTTTTATTTCTACTGCACCATGAGGGAAAATATTAGTAACAAGAAAAGGGCCAATCCACTTGGATCGAGGTTTCCCAGCCATAAGCTTAAGGCGGGAGTTAAATAGTAAAACCTGTTGGCCCACAGAGAATTCCTTCCTAGAAATCATCTTATCATGGAAGTGCTTAGTTTTCTCTTTATAAATACTAGAGCTCTCATAAGCCTCTATCCTAAGTTCTTCAAGTTGTTGAAATTGGAGTTTTCTTTCAATACCTGCTTGTTGCATCTCCAAATTACAACTTTTTACCGTCCAATAAGCACGGTGTTCTATCTCTACAGGAAGGTGACATGCCTTACCAAAAACAAGTCGATAGGGGGACATCCCCATTGGTGTCTTAAAAGCGGTTCTTTGAGCCCAAAGTGCGTCTTCTAGACGACGGCTCCAGTCCTTTCTGTTTGGTTGCACCATTTTCTCTAAGACCTGTTTGATCTCCCTGTTTGAGATCTCAGCTTGCCCATTAGTTTGTGGGTGATATGCGGTAGAGACTCTGCGCACAACTCCATACTTCCGGAGCAAAGCTTCCATGATGCGGTTATAGAAACCAGTGCCTTGGTCACTTATGATAGCTCGGGGGATTCCAAACCTGCAAAAAATATTGGACCTGAAAAAATCTGCAACAACTCTAGAATCGTTAGTCCTAGTGGGGATAACTTCCACCCACTTTGAAACATAATCAACGGCAAGCAAAATGTATAGAAAACCAAATGATATAGGAAAGGGACCCATGAAGTCGATTCCCCATACGTCAAATACCTCACAGAAAAGCATAGGTTGCTGAGGCATTTCACTCTTACGAGCGATGGTTGTACCTGCTATTTGGCACTCTTTTCAGGTTCTATAGGTCTCATAGGCATCTTTAAAAATAGTGGGCCAATAGAAACCTGAGTCTAACACTTTTCTTGCAGTCCTTTGAGGACCAAAGGCCCCCCCTACTTGAGAAGCATGAGAAAGATGAAAAATAGATTCAATCTCATAGTCGGGGACACATCTCCTAATTACCTGATCACTACCAAACTTCCAAAGATATGGATCATCCCAAACATAATATTTGGCGTCACTCTTGAGTTTGTGAATTTGTGTCCTAGATGCACCTGTAGGAAAAACACCAACAGCAAGATAATTAACAATATCAGCAAACCAAGGAGTAACCCTATGCAAAAGTAAAAGCTGCTCATCAGGAAAGTCATCCTGATTAGGAAAAGGATCTTCATCCCTCTCTATCCTGCTCAAATGATCAACCACCAAGTTCTCAGCTCCACTTTTATCTTTAATCTCCACATTAAACTCTTGGAGCAACAACATCCATCGAATCAATATCGGTTTTTCTTCTGGCTTCTTTAACAAGTATTTTAAAGCTGCATGGTCAATAAAAACAACAACCTTGGAACCTAGCAAATATGATCTGAATTTATCAAGAGCAAAAACAATAGCTAGAAGTTACTTTTCAGTGGTGGTGTAATTAGACTGTGCAAAATCTAAAGTCCTAGAAGCATAATAAATAACATGGGCAACCTTGTCAACTTTTTGTGCAAGGACCGCCCCAACAACAAAGTTAGAAGCATCACACAAAATCTCGAAATGGAGGGTCCAGTTAGGGGGCTGGATGATAGGGCGGAGGTCAATGCTTTCTTCAAGAAGTCAAATGCTTTTTTGCAATTGTCATCGAAGTTGAAAGTGACATCATTCTTCAACAAGTTTGACAGCGAAAGAGCTATCTTGCTGAAATCCTTTATGAAGCGCCTGTAAAAACCTGCATGACCAAGAAAAGAACGAATCTCGCGAATGCAAGATGGGTAAGGAAGTGTAGAAATAACATCAACCTTAGAAGGGTCTATTGTAATTCCATTTTTAGAAATTATGTGACCTAGGACAATTCCATGTTCGACTATAAAATGGCATCTTTCATAATTTAAAACAATGTCAGTTTCGATGCATCTCTTGTTGGTGTAAGCCCTAGAGGCCAATACTTTTTGGTACTTGTATCGGATTAATAAAAGGCCTTTTCTTTATTATGATTGATTAATAAAGTCCCTAGAATAGCTAGTCCGTTTAATGTATTAAGTGTGACTTAATCATGAGAACACATTAAACATAAGGACACTATTCTTAAAGTATCCGTAGTCGAGCTTTAGTGTGAAGTGGGATAACATTAAAGCATTAAGACTATTATGTTTGTAGACTGATGATCACATCTCATGGATCATGGATAAAGAGTTATTAAGTCTTAAACATAGGTATGAATATTAAGAGTAATATTTATACCGGATTGACCCGCTATGAGAATACTATATAGAACGTTATGCAAAGTGTCATAAGTTATTCTCATGGTGATAATAGTGTATTCCACTCTTCGACCTGAAACCACTATGGATCCTAGGTGTAGAGTCGAGTGCTTTATTGTTGATCCAACGTTGTCCGTAACTGGATAACCATAAAGACAGTTGATGGGTACTCCACGAAGCATGCTGAGGGACATGAGTGACCTAGATGGAATTTGCCCATCCTGCATAATAGGATAAATGTCTACGGGCCCAATATTGAACTGGACAAGGATGACACGGTCTATACCTTGTGTTCAATATAGACATAAGGGCAAAAGGGTAATTATACACATAATTATTATCACAGATGGTTTTGTCAGATCACATGACATTTTCGTGTCTTGGGTAGCAGTGATGTGTTGCTAGATACCGCTCACTGTTTATTATATTAAATGCGTGATTTAATATAATTGCCAACGTCACGAAAACCTACAGGGTCACACACAAAGGACGGATTGATGAGAGATAGAGTAATTAAGGAATACCGTAAGGTACGGTGCCCTTAAGTGAGTTATGGAACATCGTAAGGTACGGTGTACTTAAGTAGAATACGAAATATGGTAAGGTACCATGGGCTTAAGTGATTTTGGGCATAATATAAGATATGGGCCAAAATACACTTAAGTGGGCTTTTAGCTTGAAGCCCACACAAGTGGTTCTATAAATAGAACCCTTGTGCAGAAGCACAAAGTGCGGTTGCATTCTTTTCGTTTTCTCTCACTCTCTCTCTCTCTCACTCAAAGCCTTCACTCGTACCAGCTAGCACTGAGATTGAAGGAACCCGTTCGTGTGGACTGAGTAGAGACGTTGTCATCGTTCAACGTTCGTGATCGTTTCGTGGATCTGCATCAAAGGGTTTTGATCGTCACAAGAGATCTGCACAAAAGGTTTCAACCGTCACAAGAGGTAAATATTCTATCACTGATCATGACCATTCGTAAGGATCTCTAAAGGAGAAAATTTTAATTTCCGCTGCGCTTTGGGTCGCAATTCTCCTTCAGTGGTATCAGAGCCACTTATGAAACCATGAATCGGATAGGTGTTTAATTTCTGTATTAATATGATTAAAAGACAGAATGAATCAATTAATTAAACGGGCAATTAAATTTGGCATCATGAGTGTACGAGTTGGATGATTGATGTTGACTATGCTTCGGAATCCGACATTAGTATGGTGAAGCAGCGATACATCGATCGTCCATAGGTTACACAATTGAGACCGATCAACTTATATATGATATAAGTAATCCTAATGCAAAGTACGGTATATGTGATATACTGTTTCTGTTTCATTCACTCGAACACTAAATGATTGTTTTCCTTTGAGCGATCAATGGTCATTTGCTTCGGAATCCGACATTAGTATGGTGAAGCAATGACCTGTTGATCAATCATACTGAATCAACAATCGAGGTGTGTTTGACGGTATGAAATTGGCGCATTAGGGTTGGTGACGGCGCAAGGGTTGTGCTGTCAAAGAGTTCTGAATTTAGGGCTTTTGGAACACGTCTGTTGACTGTTTCAAAGTTTGTTATTTTGGCTGCGTGAAGCTCGTGTGACGAGCGTGTTGACTGTTTCAAAGTTTGTTACTTTGGCTGCGTGAAGCTCGTGTGACGAGCGTAACAGGCGTAACAAACTGGATGCGTGACGGTCGTAACACACCCATGACGGTCGTCACACTCACATTGCCAGTGACGTTCGTCACACTCCTGTGACGGTCGTCACACTCCCAGAGTCAAAATTTTGGGGTTCCTGTTTTGTGACTACGCAAGGGTTGTGTTCATGCGGAACCCCCGGCTAACTCTGCGTAGTGTGATCGGTCGCCGAAATTTAATTTGGTTTTAATTAATTAAAGGAATTAAAAATTAATAATAATAATGTGTTTGTTATTATTGCCTTGTTGTGATCAGTTATGGCCTTAGTTGTCCTTTATTTTGTTTTGGGTTTTTTAAATACGACCTGCGTGTCGTGCCTCTCCTTTTGATCTCTTAATGTAACTTCTTTTCTCATCTCAAACCCTCGTATGTAAAACGAGTTTCTTCTGGAATGTAATGTTGTGAAGAAAGAGAAGAAGACAATGCTGTGAAGAAAGAGAAGAAGACAATGTTATGAAGAAAGAGAAGAATTCAAGATCAAAGGAGGACAACCTTGAAGGTCTTGCTTGGAGAAGCTTAGAGAAGAATTCAATACTAAAGGAGGACAACCTTGAAGATCTTGCTTGGAGAAGCTTAGATCGTTGTAGGTTAGCTTAGGTTCTCTCATTGGCTTGGGAGAACAATTGCGCTAGGGGCCATAACTGTTTCATTGTGTATGTATGTTGATGCATGTGAATGTATGTTGATGCATGTGAGAGACGATTTATATGATAAACAAGCCGGTGAGATCATAACAATTGCAATTCCCTCAAACTAAAATATTAAGTTTATGCTTTCCAAGTTTTAACACTCATCAAGACTAGTAATGGATAATGTAGGTTTCGCCTACGCGAGGTGCATGATCTATATATTAGTAAGGTGCGATGGGATAATTGTAATATCCAACTGTTAAAACAATGGGTCAAACTTAACTAAACAAATTATAATAATATTATATGTGTTTGCTTTCCAAGTTTTAGCACTCATCAAGACTGGTATCGGATATGTAGGTTTCGCCTACGCGAGGTGCATGTTTTGTATTAGTTGAGGTGCGATGGGATAATTGTAATATCCAATTGCTAAAACGATGAGTCAAACTTGATTATAATTTTCTTATATATGTTTAGAAGCAAGAGTTGGGAATAATCCATATGATGGATTGGAATAAGGAGTTATTCACCCAATTGAAATTTTCGAGAGTTGTATGAGATACAATTGGAAGGAGTTCCTACCTAAATAACCTAGTTTTGTGTAATCCGCCTACGCGGACTTAGAACAAAGTGAAATATGGATCTCGACCCACTAGAAAATCTTCCAACGGGATTTTCCGAATCAAATGATGAGGGTAATTTGTTTTGAGTAAAATAGTGGGAGCATATTTAATTAAAGGCCTGATTAAATATGTCAATGATACTTAGATTTTCATTAATCCTTATGTAGATTACCATGACAGCAAACACCTCTAACAACATCTTGAGATCAATCCTTGATAAGGAAAAATTGTCTGGGACAAATTTTCTGGATTGACACCGAAACCTGAGGATTGTCCTCAAACATAATAGAAAGCTGTATGTCTTGGAGACACCTGTTCCTGAAGAGGAACCTCCTAGTTCTGCACCTAAGGCAGAAAGAGATGCTTATAAGAAGCATGTCGATGATGCCAATGAAACTGCTTGTCTCATGCTGGATGTCATGAACTCAGAGTTGCAAAAGCAACAAGAGAACATGACAGCGTTCGATATGATCGAACACATGAAGATGCTCTATCAAGAGCAAGCAAGGCATGAGAGGTTTGAAGTTTCAAAAGCCCTTTTTCAAGGCAAGTTAGCTGAGGGAGCCCCTATAAGTCCCCATGTGCTCAAGATGATTGGGTATATGGAAAAGCTTGAAAGGTTGGGTTTTCCCCTCGGAAAGGAACTTGCGATTGATTTGGTCTTGCAATCGTTGCCAGATAGTTTCAGTCAATTTGTCCTAAATTTCAATATGATTGATATGGACAAATCTCTTCCTGAACTGCTCGCCATGTTAAGAACTGCCAAGCAGAATCTGAAGACAAAAGGGATGTCCATTCTGATGATCGGAAATGGAAAGAGACAGAACAAAAGGCCCACCAGGCAGGGTGATAAAGGGAAGGGCAAGGAAGTTGCCAAACCCAGACCCACTGTTACTGTTTTGAGGCCTAGTGGAGGCATAACAAAGGCAGGCACCTGCTTCCATTGCGGTAAGACCGGACACTGGAAGAGAAACTGCCCAAAGTACTTGGAAGATGACAAAATCTCCATTCACAGGAAAAGGTGAAAGAGCTAATGATCTTTTGGCCCTCATACATACTGATGTATGTGGACCACTGAACATTCCAGCCAGAGGAGGTTTTCAGTACTTCATTTATCGATGATTTCAGTAGATACGGTTGTGTGTATTTAATGAAACACAAATCAAAGTCCTTTGAAAAGTTCAAGGAATTCAAGAATGAAGTACAAAACCAACTAGGTAAGAATATTAAAACTCTTCGATCAGATCGAGGCGGTGAGTATTTAAGCCTAAAGTTTGATGACCATCTGAAAGAGTGTGGGATCCTATCCCAACTTACTCCTCCTGGAACACCACAATGGAATGGTGTATCTGAGAGAAGAAATCGAACCCTGTTAGACATGGTCCGATCCATGATGAGTCACGCCGATCTTCCAAACTCCATTTGGGGACATGCACTATTGACAGCAGCTTACACACTTAACCGTGTTCCATCCAAAAAGGTTGAGAAGACACCATATGAGATATGGAGTGGTAAGAAACCACATATGTCTTACATAAAGATTTGGGGTTGCGAGGTTTATGTGAAATGACAAATTTCAACTAAGCTTGAGCCCAAATCTGACAAATGCTTATTTGTGGGGTATCCTAAAGAAACAAGAGGATATTATTTCTACAATCCTTCTGAGGGCAAAATGTTTGTCGCTCGAACCTGAGTTTTCCTAGAGAGGGATTTTATTTCCAAAGGAATCAGTGGGAGGAAAGTAGAACTTGAAGAAATTCAAGAATCACAAATTATTGATACACCTATGGAGGAATTAGAGCAGGAAACACAAGTGGTTGTGTAAGAGCAACCTGCTCAAGTAGAACAAGACCAGCGTAGGTCAGGCAGGATACGTCACCTACCTGAGATATATGGATATCTGATCAAGATGATGTATTACTCATGGATCAAGATGAGCCTGTGACCTACTCATGGAATCTTCATTTTGATGAAACAGTGAAACTGTATGGATTCATTAAGAACGAAGATGAGCCTTGTGTCTACAAGAAGGTTAGTGGGAGCATGATCGTATTCATGGTATTATATGTAGATGACATATTACTTATTGGAAACGATATCCCTACCCTACAACAAATAAAGTCTTGGTTGGGGAAATGCTTTTCTATGAAGGACCTAGGTGAAGCAGCCTATATATTAGGAATTAGAATCTATAGAGATAGATCATAAAATGCTTGGTCTAAGTCAAAGTACATGGACAAGGTACTGAGACGCCTTAATATGAATGATTCCAATGGTTATGTGTTTTGCTTAAATGGTGGCACTGTGAGCTTGAAAAGTTCAATGCAAGATACAGTTGCTGATTATACTACTGAGGACGAGTATATTGCTGCCTTAAGTGCAGCAAAGGAAGTTGTTTGGATCAATAAACTTGGCATAGTCCCAAGCATTGTGGATCCCATTGGTCTCTATTATGATAACAATGGTGTTATCGCACAAGCTAAGGAGCCTAGATCTCACCAACGATCCAAACACATACTTAGACGTTGTATGAAAATATGTAAAGTACCTACACTTGACAATGTTGCTAACCCACTGACAAAGCCTATTGCGCAGCAGAAGCATGATGGCCATACTAGATCAATGGGCATACGGGGTATGCCTGATTGGCTCTAGTGTTAGTGGGAGATTGTTGGTGTAAGCCCTAGAGGCCAATACTTTTTGGTACTTGTATCGGATTAATAAAAGGCCTTTTCTTTATTATGATTGATTAATAAAGTCCCTAGAATAGCTAGTCCGTTTAATGTATTAAGTGTGACTTAATCATGAGAACACATTAAACATAAGGACACTATTCTTAAAGTATCCGTAGTCGAGCTTTAGTGTGAAGTGGGATAACATTAAAGCATTAAGACTATTATGTTTGTAGACTGATGATCACATCTCATGGATCATGGATAAAGAGTTATTAAGTCTTAAACATAGGTATGAATATTAAGAGTAATATTTATACCGGATTGACCCGCTATGAGAATACTATATAGAACGTTATGCAAAGTGTCATAAGTTATTCTCATGGTGATAATAGTGTATTCCACTCTTCGACCTGAAACCACTATGGATCCTAGGTGTAGAGTCGAGTGCTTTATTGTTGATCCAACATTGTCCGTAACTGGATAACCATAAAGACAGTTGATGGGTACTCCACGAAGCATGCTGAGGGACATGAGTGACCTAGATGGAATTTGTCCATCCTGCATAACAGGATAAATGTCTACGGGCCCAATATTGAACTGGACAAGGATGACACGGTCTATACCTTGTGTTCAATATAGACATAAGGGCAAAAGGGTAATTATACACATAATTATTATCACAGATGGTTTTGTCAGATCACATGACATTTTCGTGTCTTGGGTAGCAGTGATGTGTTGCTAGATACCGCTCACTGTTTATTATATTAAATGCGTGATTTAATATAATTGCCAACGTCACGAAAACCTACAGGGTCACACACAAAGGACGGATTGATGAGAGATAGAGTAATTAAGGAATACCGTAAGGTACGGTGCCCTTAAGTGAGTTATGGAACATCGTAAGGTACGATGTACTTAAGTAGAATACGAAATATGGTAAGGTACCATGGGCTTAAGTGATTTTGGGCATAATATAAGATATGGGCCAAAATACACTTAAGTGGGCTTTTAGCTTGAAGCCCACACAAGTGGTTCTATAAATAGAACCCTTGTGCAGAAGCACAAAGTACGGTTGCATTCTTTTCGTTTTCTCTCACTCTCTCTCTCTCTCACTCAAAGCCTTCACTCGTACCAGCTAGCACTGAGATTGAAGGAACCCGTTCGTGTGGACTGAGTAGAGACGTTGTCATCGTTCAACGTTCGTGATCGTTTCGTGGATCTGCATCAAAGGGTTTTGATCGTCACAAGAGATCTGCACAAAAGGTTTCAACCGTCACAAGAGGTAAATATTCTATCACTGATCATGACCATTCGTAAGGATCTCTAAAGGAGAAAATTTTAATTTCCGCTGCGCTTTGGGTCGCAATTCTCCTTCATCTCTCTAAAACCAAATTTAAACTATTCAATCATCCATCAAATGAAGAACCATAAACAGTGAAATCATCCATAAACACTTCTATGCAATTTTCAATAAAATCAGCAAAAATGCTAATCATGCATCTCTGAAATGTGCTAGGAGCATTACAAAGACCAAAAGGCATCCTCCTGTAAGCAAATGTACCAAATGGACACGTAAAAGTGGTCTTTTCTTGATCTTCTGGTGCAATATGAGTCTGAAAGTAACCTGAAAAACCATCAAGAAAACAATAGTGTGATTTACCAATTAGTCATTCAAGCATTTGGTCAATGAACGACAAAGGGAAGTGATCCACATTTCCTCTCGCTTATTTGAGAAATCGAGTTAATAGAGAACAATTATTACCTTGGTTTATACTAATAACCGAGGGGAAAACATCGTTGTTTAATTTTTTTATTTTTCTATATTTTGGTTTGAACCTGTTTTACAAAACCATATTTTAGCCATTTCTGAAACATAAACATTGTACCTTTTGCCCATTTCTCAAAAAGAAAAATTGTACCAAAATATTCATTGTTTACACCATTTGCAAAGTCAAAATGGAACATATACACCTTATAATTTTACAATAAATTAAAACTAAAACAATTGATTAACCAACAAAATCAATAACCAAAATGAATTATCTTGTAGGTCATCCAAAAGTTATCTTCTTTGATTTATCACCATTCGGTAAGCACCTATAATTTGAACCATATTTGAAACCAATTAAGATCATCATCAACAACAACGTTAAATATTTAGTAAAAAGAATATAAAAATATAAATGAGTAAACATATACTATTAAGTGATATAAAACATTTACTTACTAGTTTTCCCGTACCCCCTCTTGATGATTATGACGAATAACATGCACATCATCATTAAAATCATTTTCTTCAGATGAGAGACATACATGTGTTTCGAAAGAGGGGTATCAAAATTTAAATCTTAATTTTCATCACTATCAGGAATATATTTTCCTTGTAGAAAAATTGACCATATTGTGTTAGAAGGATCAATGACTTAAAAAACTTATTTTTATTGGGATGCCATGATGAATGGTTCGTTCATATAAGTCATCTTTCGAAGAGCAACTCATATGAATCCTAATTCTTTAGTTTCTAAATCAATGTTACTTTCAATCCACTTGCACTTAAATAAAGTCACTTTAAAAGTAACATAATCAATCTCTGTAATATCCTCAATGACCCCAAAGTATGCTCTAGATTCCAATACATGATTCTTATCTTTCGAACTAGATAAGTATATGGATTTAGCTTTAACCATAACCCCATTAATTTGCACGATACTATGATCATGCTTTGATTTTGTATAGACTGATTATTTAGTGAATATTAGATTAAACTTAGGCATATGTGACATCCATTTAATTGTCTCTGATGCACTACTCTCTTTAGAAACTCTTTTATTAAACCAAGTTGGGAAAGTTTTATTATGCTCTGTCTACAACATTTTTTAACTCATTCGGAGAATTTTTCCTTGAAAAGACTTTTGTGAATGATCAAGTAAGGTTGAACTTCACTAACATTATTCAATATATACAAATTCTCTTAAAGAACTACATCTCAATCAAATGTCTTAATATTTAAACATTGAATACCTCTTCCATCATATCTTCCATTATAACGAGAGTCTGGAATTCCTATATATTTCACTTCTGACAAATAGTTTGTACAAAACTCAATAACTTCTTCTGTGATTTATCATTCAATGATTAAAGCTCTGGGATAGTGATGATTCTTTGTATACCCTTTAAATATCTTCATATATCACTCTACCGAATACATCCACGGTAAGTAAACCGAACCATAAATTCTAATGTCAAAAAATAATAGAGGGAAAAAATCTCTAATTGACACAAGATAATAGCAGCCTCATGTTCTAACTTATCTAAATTTACAAGTTCAATGAATTTTCTACATATAGAATTAAGGAATAAGTACAATCTGGTTATAGTTATCCTTACTTGTTTTGGTAGAATGTCACAAATAGCCACTAGTGGAAGTTGTTGCATCAAGACATGACAATCATGAAATTTTAAGCCAACTAATTTGAGATCATAAATTGACACAAGTTTCTTCATATTTGATGAGTACCCTTGGGGAACTTTGATACCCTGAAAACATTCGTAATTTTTTTTTTCTTTTTTAGATAGAGTGTGACATGTTGGGGGTAAAAATGTTCTATTTCCTATATCTTTTAGGGATAACTCGTGTCGTGTACCCATCACCGACATATCTTTATGGGGTTTATTAGTATCTTTTGTATTTCCTTTAATGTTTAAAAGTATTCCAATCAAACATCACATGCATTTTTCTCCACATGCATCACATCAAGACAATGTCTTACATCAAGGCTAGAACAATATGGAAGATCAAAGAACACCAACCTCTTTTTCCAAATATTATTCTCCATGGGCCCTTATCATTTATTTCCAAATACAACATTAATGTATTATTTTCTTTTATAAACTTCCTTCCTGGTTAAGGGCTTTAGGATGATACCAAACTCTCGTTTTTCATTAAAAGTCTTCCACAATCTACTGTATGGATGATTAGGTCTTAGAAATATTTGATGCCCGAGGTAAAAATTAGTTTTTCCATTTTTAATTGGTGTAATCATGTATCATCTTCATATATTGGACACATTGTATGTCCTTTGATGTTGTACCTAGACAAAGTCATTGATTGTGCAAAACAACATGACACACAACTTAAAGTTATCACCTGTATATGCATCATCAACATCAATGCCTTCCTCCCAAAAAAGTATTAAATCTTCAATCAATGGAATTAAATAAACATCTATGTTGTTCCCTGGTTGTTTTGGACCTAAAATCATATTTGATAACATCATATATTTTCACTTCATGCACAACCATAGAGGTAGGTTGTAAATTATGAGAAGAACATGTCATGAAGTATGGGTAATACTCAAATTAACAAACATGTTCATTTCTTAGATGGCAAGTATAAGCCTAAGGTTCCTTGGCTTAAGGGGAAAATATAGAAATAACTTATCAATTTTCTTTCATTGCAATGAATCAGCTACATGATAAATTTTTCCATCACATAATCTTTCATATGCATGCCATCTAGTATTCTTTGCTTCATTTACATTAGCAAGCAATGTCTTAAACCTTTGAATCATCGGTAGGTTCCATATCACCTTGGAAGGAACACCCTTTCTAGTTACACCATTATCATCTTTAGCACCATTGTCCTTCTTCTTGTAGCGTGACTCCCCACACCTCGGGACCTTCTTCAAGTTTTCATACTATACAACCTAGAATTCCCAAAGACCGAGCTTATATAGGCCGAGTACAAAAGGGAAAACATGTTGGATGGCATAAACCCTAAGCAGGTCGTACCCCGATCAAGGAGATATTGTAGGAGATGTAAGCAAGTCAGATCGGGTCACGTAGTGGCTCTAGTAGGTGAATAAGTCGGATCCGGTCTCTAGAAGGATGATAGAAAGAAACATGAATAATCACATAGTATGGTTATGAAACATCTCCATGATTGCATGGGAGTTAAGGAAATTAAGGAAGAGGAATTACTCAGGGGAGACGACAAACATTATCATAGATCACTTTAACATGGTATATGAAGAAGCATCCATTTAAGGGTCATTGATGAGGGGACATGTATAAAAAGTAGACTTCCCAAAGAGGAAGAGGGAAACTAATACCTCATAATGAAATAGGATGATTGTGACTTCACCTGGCTAGCTTCAGGGAAGTTTCTCTAAATAGTGTTTAGCAAGAACACATACTCTTTACTATACAATATGCAATCATTACGAAATGCATGTATTTTAACATAGTCAAAAATCATTGAACACAATATCTTCTTGGCCCCATAACTATGGTTCCACAATATGTTACCTTCTAGAAGCATTTCTTGCAACAATTCAAGAAATTATGTGAAACTTTTATCCGTCCACCCACCTTTTTCCTTATGATTACATAGTCTTAACACAACTGATAATCTTATGAAACTTTTGCATCCCAAATATAATTACTCTTCGAGGTCTCTTTGCGAAGTATCTTCTACATGAGCTTTATTAAAAACACCTACTCCAATATCACGAATCATATCTTCTAGAGTATGATTCATAAATTCATCATCTTCAATTTTATGTGACATAGGTCATTTTTTGTCACTTCACCGTTCCATGCCCATTTTGTGTAATTTTTAATAATTCTGTCACAACCTAAATAATTGAATATAACATCCCTTAGATGTTTTTGCGTATTTAAGAAAACTTTACAAGGACACCAAAAACTCCCATTTTTGTTAGGAAGTATGTTTTTCCACGGATTCAAGAAATTGAAACAATCCATTCTATGAATCTTTACTTAATCTATTGGATCTCATCCAACTACGATCGATAATCACATACAACTTCTGAAAGTAAAATAAAAATGAATATTCCAAAATCGTACAATAATAATAATAATAAACAACTTCAAATACATGAAAAACAACACTACATTATACCCTAAGTCTCAAAAACCATGACAATAAAAATAACAACAACAACAACAACAATAACATCAACACTAACAATGACGACGACGACGTCAACAACGACTGTGACGACAACAACAATAACTACTACTACAAATACATCAACAACAACAATAACATGGAAAGAGTTTGACATACCAGAAACATTACGAAAGAGTAAAAGAAAAGTGTTTGTTTGAGGTTCGAGCTTTCTTCCTCCTTGGAGAAGATGGTGTTTCAGTTCATTAGGTGGAGAAAATGGTGTTTCTGTTTGTTAGGTGGAGAAGAATGGTGTTTTGTTTGCTAGGGCATAAAAAGTGAATGAAACATAACTGAGGTAAAAATGAGTTCAATTTAATTAAATAAAATATTAATCAACATTTAATGTTGGTTTTCAAAAAATGAGGGATAAGATGATTTATAAAATAAAGAGAAAAAATTGATTCTAAATAAAGCATATATTTACAGGAGCTGAGAACCGAATCTCAAACTCTGAGCCATATATCCTGTCGGTTTTCTACAAAATCGAGGGATAAGATTAAAATTTTAAAAAAATGACGTGTGTTAGGTCATTTCACCTCGGATTTTCATTGGCTAAGGTGAAAGCTTTGTCAAGAAATGTATTATTTGTAGTAGTTTCTTATAAATTTTTGATGCCCGGTGTAATACCCTGTATTTCCTTAAATACTCAATTTCCTATTAATCACGATCAGTTGAGTTCGTATGTGCTCTAAAAGTTATCAATTGGGATAAATAAAGTAGATAGTGAATTCAGATTGACTTAATTAATATTAATTGGGACTGACCTTTTATTAATTGGGACATTTTTGTAACACTAATAATGGGTCAATTGTTTCTACTATCAGATTTGTTTCTATCCACAAATCCTATCTACTTACTTTCCAAGACCACTCTTGGCCACTTGTTTCTAACTCTATGGCTCATTCATCACCACATGTTATAACTCCACTTGCCTTGTAAAATATCTAGCTATCAGTAGAAGTTATCAGAGGAAAAAGAAGACTTGGAAAATATAAGGAGAACATGGAAGGGAAATAGAGAACTTGTGGGAAGAAGAAGAAGAAAAGCTTGGAGAAATCAAGAGCTTGGAACCCATCACCATCACCATATCATCACATCATCTTCTTCAACCTCCTCTTCCATTTCTTAAGGTGGGTTCTAGGTAGGACTTTAGATTTGGAAGTTAGGGTTAATGAACCATGAAATTGATAGTATGATAGCTGATATTATAATGAGTTCTTCATGAATCATGTGAATATTCATCGATGATACTTCTATGTGTGTTTTGTATTTGTTGGATTCTTGTGACTTAATGATATGGTTGTTTCTTTCAAGGTGTTTTTGATGTGTTTTATGTTCATGTTAAGAGATTGGCTGTTAGAAATGGAGTAAACATTATGCAGGTTGAAAACCATTTTGAGTAATAGAGGAAATGGAGTTTCTGTGAGTGAAAAAGTAGAAATGGGTTGGGACCAATCGATTGGTCCTTAGCTCCAATCGGTTGCACAAACTTTTTGTTTTGCAGAAAAGGAAATTTTAGTAGGACCAATCGATTGACAGGGGACTCCAATCGATTGCACAAACTTTTTGTTTTGGAAAACTGGAAATTTCTCAGGTGCCAATAGATTGACACTGAGGATTAATCGATTGATCCTCTGTATTCTTTGAAAAACAGAAATGTGAGAGGGACCAATCAATTGGGCTTCCTCAACCAATCGATTGGCTTATACCAAAAACTTCAAAATTTATTTCTTAAACGTTTCTAAGTGCATTTCATCAACCATTAATCATTTGTGATACTATACTTGAATTGAATCAATGTTAAATGTGAGAATTACAGATTGAATCTAGTGAATTAACCTAATGATATTTTTAGGCAATAAGTTAAACTTATAACTTAGATAACATTAGAAGGCGACATTCATTCGTACGATGCTTATGTGGAGGTCGTAAATGAATGGTTTCCATAGTTGAGAGTGAGATGCTTTGTATGGAACATGCAATGTTATTGCTTGTATATTGGTGAATAAAGTCACCTGTGATTGATGAATCTTGTTATGCTTTGTGGAACCAATCACGTATTTAGAGTGTTTTTCCCTTGGTGGTGCACATCCCTATTTGATATGCTTAGATGAGTAAGCAATAGGATGTGATACCAATGATTTGTGCCTCAATTGGGCTTAAACCCTAACCACGGAGGACGTGGGGGAAAGGTGGACACCTAAGTGGGTTAGAGTCCCATACAGTGAAAGATACCCTAAGTGGGTTAGAGTCCCATACGGATGACAATCGCTTGAAATGAGTTTGGAACTCATAGAGGACCCGATATCCATCGCGAAAGTCGAATCATACGAGCATGCATGAACTGGGCTTGCCCTAGACGTAGGTCCGCTCAGGGATTGATGTTTCGTGAATCTGAATAGTGATCTTGTTTTGAGTTGCGAGAACTCAGGAGCATGTTTCCATACAATACGAGTTAGTTCTCCATCACTTAAGTCTTCTTTGCCTTGTTGAATTAAGTTGGATACTGATTAGAAAACCCTGTAGAGCCGAGTGGACCCATAAGATAGGGAACCCACTGGTATTATTATCTCACCCCATGTTATTGATTATTTTTTTCAGGTAGTTCTGAACAGGCGAAGGGTAAGGACAAGATAGAGTGATGTCTTGCTTACCTGATGTTTTGGATGACTTCTCTGCTGTGTAGATATTTTTTTTTGAGATCATTCTATAATGATCTAGCTCCTAGTTTTATTTTGGGCACTTTTGTGTATATTTTGTGCCATGTAGTGTTTTCTTTTGGGCATGTAAATATGTACATTATTGCCGCTAGGCGCTTATGTATTTCAGTATCAGTATTACACTATGTATAATATATATTCTAGACATATATTATATGTGGGTGTTACACCCAGGGTAAATAATCATTTTTCCATGTTGTAATTGGTGGAAGTATATATCATCTTCACATATAGAACACGCTTTATGTCCCTTTACGTTGTACCCAGACAAATTACCGTATGCAGGAAAATAATTGATTGTGCAAAATAACATGTCACACAACTTAAAGTTATCACATGTATACGCATCATTAACATCAACGCCTTCCTTGTACAAAAGTATTAAATCTTTAATCAATAGAGTTACATAAACATCTATGTCGTTCCCTGGTTGATTTGGACCTGAAATCATCATTGATAACATCATAAATTTGAACTTCGTGCACAACCACAAAGATATGTTGTAAATTATGAGAAGAACAGACTATGAAGAATGGTTAGTACTCAAATTACCAAACGAGTTCATTTTGTCGATGGCAAGTCCAAGCCTAAGGTTCTTTGGCTCAAGGACAAAATGTGGAAATAACGAATCAATTTTTTTCCATTGGAATGAATCAACTACATGGCGATTTTTTCTGTCACATACTCTTTCATATGCATGCCATATAGTATTCTTTGCGTAATTTACATTAGAAAATAGTCTCTTGAGCCTTTGAATTATTGGTAGGTACTACATCACCTTGGAAGGAAACCCTTTCTAATTACACCATCATCATCTTCAACACCATTGTCCTCCTACTTGTAGTGTGACTCCCCACACCTCGGAAACTCCTTCAAGTTTTCATACTCTTTCATATATAATATTGTCATACCCCAAAATTTGCCCATTAATATTACAAGGCATTTCTTAGGCACTCCAACTTATTGTTCAAGACATTGGCCTGAAAAGAGCAAAGACCCAACTCACAAATGGCCCAATCCAGAAAATGGCCCAAACTGGCATGCTCGCTAGGCGAGCAAATCCTTCGCCTAGCGAACCCTTCGCTATACAACTCGCCTAGCGAAGCTTGCGAATAACAGAATTTTCGGGCTTCATTCTGAGCCCATTAGGTCACAACAAGAGCATTATAAATAGCCAAGCTTCGGTCAGAAGAGAACAAAAAACAGACGACGACGGACGGAAACCCTGGCATAGAAACCCTGGAGATCAACTTGAAGGATTCCGAGTAAAGAAACCCTGACGGCCGCTCATCCGCACCGAAGTTACCGCCGTCCAACTCCACCCGATACCAAAAGCGATCTGCCAGTTCAGTGTTACAATTCAGCTGCAACAGGTTTGCGCATCACTATTGTTTTATGCTTCCAAGTTGTAATCCCTAAATACATAATGCATCGTAATTGAATTTTTGGATATGTAGTTAGATTTTGCATGTGAGTTTAAGTATGCCTGCCTATCCTGAATGTTTGACCATATTATTTCTGTAATTGAATACCATAAGGCTTGCAGCATGCTGAGATTATATTGTTCTGAAATTCAAAACCCGCAGCCGCTCGCTAGCACATCGCTAAGCGAGCATGTAGCGAATATTCGCTAGGCCTTCGCTAGGCGAGGCAGAGGCGAACGTGACAGCCGCTAATATTTTGGTTGTTACGTCCTATGCTTATCTGATCTATTCTATGTTAATTCTGCGTTGTTTACCTGACATGCATACTGCTGTGTTCGTTTTGCAGTGTAATCCTCGATTGCACCCTGATTTGGTATTCTAACCCGTTTGCTGAATGTTGCAAAGGTTCACACACCCCAGGAAAAGATTGATGTTTAGGTCTTCCACTTTATTTGTGGGATACCCTTGTGAAGATCTACCCTAAATTGTTTAATTAATGTTAATGTAGTAATTTTAATGTATTGATTTTAATGTGGAGATTCATCCTAATTACCTAATTAACTTTAAAATATGGCCTTTAAATATGTGATCTTGGACCTCTCTTTTGCCTTACGATATTACGGTATTACGGTCATGTCCCGCGAATGTGGGGATACACTTAGCAAAGACCCTTCGATTAAATCATCATAAAATAAATCATAGTCCCTCGGATGTTGCCTCGAATATATGATTTTTGTCCCTCGATGACCCTTCGGTGTAGCCTACGGTTAAATGATGATCGTCCCTTCGAATGCTAAGGTATCCTTACAACTGTTGCCTTCAATGACCAATCGACGACCCTACGATGACCCTTTTACATCCAAAGGCTAAAATTACTTACTTCTTAATAGTAAGGACAGTTTTACCCTCATAAGGATTGGAAGTGCCCATAAAGACCCTAGGAAGGTATAACTCTCAATTGCTGGATCATAACCTAAAACATTTTCCATCCCTCACACTTTGCAAATCCTAGAAAATCACCACTTGGTATATATTCATACTAGAATCATTACCAAGTTATATTTTTCTAAATCGTTTTCAAAATCAAATGAGATAAATACTTTGTATACATTCATACGAGAATCATTACAAAGTTGAACTCTCTTTTCAAAACATTTTTTAAGCAATTCACGAACACTTTTTCAGACAAAATATAAGTGATCCAGCAATTAAGAGCCCATGGATAACCATGGATACAAAGGGTGCTAATACCTTCCCTTTGTATAATGTACCTCCCGAACCCAAAATCTATTAAGGTCTTTCCTGTTCTTTTCCACCTTTCCTTATTGGATAAAAGAAAAGTCGGTGGCGACTCTTGCTATCCGCGACATTGCGATAAAAAGCAAAACACCCCAAGTCAGTTCACCGTATGACAAATATGCAATCATTACGACACGTGTGTATTTTGACATAGTCCAACCCCATTAGCCACAATATATTCTTGGCCTCATAATTATGGTTCTGCAACGTGTTACCTTCTTGAAGAATCTCTCGTAACAATTCAAGTAATTTAGTGAAACTTTTATCTGTCTACCTATCTCTTGCCATAAGATTAAAAAGTCTTAACACACTTGACAATCTTGTAAAAAATTTACATGCCGGATATAACGAATCTTCGACGTCTCTTTGCAAAATTTCTTCCACACGAGCTTTCTTAAAATCTACTCCAATATCACGAATCACAACTTCTAGAGTATCATTCACAAATTCATCAACTACAACTCAATGTGATGTAGGTCTTTTTTGTCACAACACCATGCCATACTCATTTTGTATAATTTTGAATAATTCCATAACAACCTAGATGATTGAATATAACATCCCTTTGATGTTTCTCCGTATTAATGCAATTATTAAAAGGACACCAAAACATTTGATTATCGTTAGGAATATTTTTTTCTTCTGCGAATTCAAAAAATTGAATCACTCTATTCGCATACTCTTTACTTAATCTATTGACTTTCATCCAACTACGATCTATAATCACATACAACTTCTGAAAATAAAATAAAAATAATACACAACCAACAAAAATGAACATTCCATCTAATAAAACAACAATAACAACAACAACTAAAAATAACTGGAAAACAACAATATATTATACCTTAAGTCTCAAAAACTATAACAATAACAACATCAACATCAACATCAACGACGGCAACAACAATAATATCAACGACGACAACAACAAGAACAACAACAATAACAACAAGAAAAACAACAATAATCATAACAACAGTAACAACGACAACAACAACAGTCATGGATAAATTTTTATATGCCAGAAATGTGATGAGAGACTCAAACAAAACTGTTGGTTTGAGGTTCGAGATTCCTTCCTCCTTAGAGAAGATGAAGAATGATGTTTTAGTTTGTTAGGTGGAGAAGAATGGTGTTTCTTTCGTTCGCTGGAGAAGAACAATGTACCTTTTGTTTGCTAGGGTGCAAAAAAAGAATGACACTTAACATTCTGATAAAGGAATAAAATATTGTTTATAGTTTTCATTTCGTTTTCTTCAAAACCCCAGGGAACATAACCAAGATAAAAATTGATTTCAATTTAATATAATTAAATATTATTTAGAGTATTCATCTCGACTTTCTAAAAAACCAATTGATAAGATGATTTATAAAATATATGCATATTTTTTATTCTAAATAAAACATAAAATTGCAGGAGTTGGGAATCGAAACTGAAACACTGAGCAACATTTTATGTTATTTCTTTCACAAAACCGAGGTTATATATATATATATATATATATATATATATATATATATATATATATATATATATATATATATATATATATATATATATATATATATATATATATATATATATATATATATATATATATATATATATATATATATATATATATGGTGCGTTCCAAATTATTTGACCTCAATTTTTTAATGAATGAGGTGAAAATTTTATCATAAAATATATTATTTGTAGTAGTAAACTACTCAATTCTTATAAAAAGATATGGTGTCATGTTGGAAATTCTTTTCAAAATAATTAGAAGATTATTATAACTTAAAATATACAAGTGTGTGAATTAAAAAAAAGAATTCCACACGTTATTTAAATTTCAGTTGAATAAATAATTAAACTATTAAATTTCACATTGGTTAGTTTACACACATAAGATGACTTTAAACAATATATAAAAGAGTGTTATTCGTTATGTGAAAATTACTTTTGAGTCATTTATCAACTTTTCTCATTTTACTCTTCTACTCGACACACTTTTGAGTCATTTTTATATTTTCTTTTTGTCCCTTCAATATTAATAATTGTCTTAATAGCATTATCACATTTGATATTAAGAATGGTCTTGATACAATTTTCCCTTCCATATTCAAAGTGGTCATTATGTAATTGTCCCTTCAACTTTAGAGTTTACATAGTATCATTGTCCCTTTAGTTTTAGATTGGTCATAATGTAATTGTTCCTTCGGTATTCAAAGTGATCACAATAGCTTTGTCCTTTCAACTTTAAAGTGGTTATAATAACATCAGAAATGATATGCTTACACTTTCTTATACACCTACACCGTATCTACAGTACAATAAGATTGGTTTTTTTTTGTAATTCATTAATTTAAGCAGGGGTAAGTTGGTCATTTGCGCTTTAGGTTTTAGGGTAACTCAAACACACACCCATCACTGCAGTGTACGCTGAAGGATTATAGTTGCTCTCTCAAAAAGTGGTAGCACGAAGCTCTTCGTCACCACGTCTCTGTCTCCGTCACCACGTCTCCGCGTCCCCATCTCCGTCTCCGTCACCATGTCTCCGCGTCTCCATCTCCGCGTCTCCATCTCCGCGTCTTCATCTTCGTCTCCGTCTCACCGTCCTTCCGTCTTCATCTTCTAAATGTCATCTTGTTCGCCTTCATCTTCTCCGTCTCAAGGTTAGATGGTTACACTTCATCTTCTACACTGGAAATTTAGGGTTAACGCCTTTTAGGATGCCATTTACAGTGGAACCATAAGCATGTACAAACTTTCCTTTAAAATTTAGGGTTTAGGTTGAGTGATTTTTGTGTTTCTTTGGTTTTTAATTCCATGGTTGTAGTACTGATTATGTGTTTCTTTGGTTTTGTTTTGTTATTAGGTTGAGTGATTTATTGCAGAAACTATGACATCACCAAAAAATGGCGACGAAACTGAAGTAAGTAATAGGCATAAGTTTAAACTTTTATTTGTTTACATATTCTAGTTGGTTTGCGTCGTTGGTTAATCAGGTTTTTTCATGAATTTAAGGTGCGAATGAGGCATAGTTGTATCTCGGTGAACTTGAGCAACATCAATGAAAAGTTAACAAAAACTCAACGTGCTCACATCGAATGCACCCCATTCAAATGGGCGATGGATATTTCTAACAACTTCTCAATCTCAGGTGGTTTATTATAGGAGTTGGTAAGTAGATGGGACGTACGTAGTAGGGGATTTAGGGTTAGGGATAGAATAGTTCCCTTTACTCCAGTTGATGTTTCTTTTGCTCTTGGATTGTCTATTGTTGGTAAGTCTCTAGTAGTAGAAGAAGATCAACAATGTGAAACATTAGATATATTTAAAGGGGATGATGTAACCATTAACAATATCCGCAAACAACTTCGTTGCCATAAGAAAAAATTAGTTAATTTTGTTAGACTTTACATATTACTTGCATTTGTGGAGTTTTACTTTCCCAAAACAGGGAATAAGGTATTTACAAGATTTGTTAAGAAATTGGATGATTTTGATTCCCTTGATGCCCATAGTTGGGGAATTGTTGTTTATAACTTTGTGGTTTCTAGTTTATGTGAGTCTTCAGTTATGTTGAAGGAG
This sequence comes from Lathyrus oleraceus, assembly GCF_024323335.1. Lineage (NCBI taxonomy): Eukaryota > Viridiplantae > Streptophyta > Magnoliopsida > Fabales > Fabaceae > Lathyrus > Lathyrus oleraceus. Next base: position 159,665,972 of record NC_066579.1, on the reverse strand, counting down.
GGGAAAAACAAGGCACAAAGACATTTAAACGGGCGAGTTGCCATATTGCAGGTAAATATATTATACTACTTTATAGTTCCATCTTGTGTTTTGAAACTTTGAAACTTTGAAATTTTGAAATTTACAACTCTTAATATTTGTTACAGATTTGGGCATTCAACCACTTATCTTTAGGGAAAGCACCACCTGTTTCTAGGTTTAGTTTTCCACGTGTATTGAATTGACCGGTTATAAGTATGTAGAAGAAAAATATTGAAAAGGCATTTGAAAAAAATATGGTAAGATTTTGTGTGTTTGAATTGAGAAAATTAGTCTTTTTGTTGTTGTGTGTTGATTGACTTTTTTTTGTTAGATAATTGATAGAGTGGTTGCAATAGAGGAAGAGCTAAAATATGACATAGTCAATGCTTCTCTGTTTGAACAAGGACAACAATTTGTGGATGTTATTGATTATCATAGATTGGTGACTGAGAATAAAGATTTCAAAGAGAGAATAGCAGTTCTTGAGTATGAAGTGAGGATGATGAAAGAGGCGAGAGTTAACACTCCGCTTGAGGACGAAGTTGTTCAAGATAGTCGATAACTTGTGAACTTTATCACTGAAGATGAAGTAGGAACTTTGACTGGAGATGTTGGACATAACACTCCATTTAATGATGATGCCAATGTTGCGGAAAATCAATCAAAGTCTAAATCCAACATGGCTACAAGAATGAAGAAGAAATCAAGGAAGCATGGAAAAGGAACCAGGCTGAATTTGTAAATCATTAGTGTTGTAGTGTAGAATTTGTGTAATATGTATTGCATAATTTGTACCAATTATGACGTGTTGTAGTGCAATGTTGACAATTTGTGGTTGTGTTTTGTTTATGTGCATAATGTCCTGATTATGTTATCGTTCATTTTATGGTTAATGTGTTGAGTATGTTATAGTTCATTATGTTGTTAATGTATTGGGAATGTGTTATAGTGAATATTGTTCCATCAATCTATTAACCAAGTTTGATTTAACAATTTCCCTTATTTTGAAGTCTGGGACTGCATTAACCAACTTCATGAAATATATTAACCATGTTTGGGACTGCAATTTCCCTTGTTTTAAAGTCTGAAACTACAATTTCCCTTATTTTATAGTCTGGAACTGCATCAAGCAAAGTTAAACTTCCATTAACCAACTTCGTGAAATGTATTAACCAAGTCTGAAACTGCAATTTCCCTTGTTTTATAGTCTGGAACTGCATCAAGCAAAGTTAAACTTCCATTAACCAACTTCGTGAAATGTATTAACCAAGTCTGAAACTGCAATTTCCATTGTTTTAAAGTCTGGAACTGCATCAACCAAAGTTAAACTTCCATTAACCAACTTCGTGCAATGTATTAACCAAGTATGGGACTACAATTTCTCTTATTTTAAAGTCGGGAACTGCATCAACCAAAGTTAAACTTCCATTAACCAACTTCGTGCAATGTATTAACCAAGTCTGAGACTGCAATTTCTCTTATTTTAAAGTCTGGAACTGCATCAACCGAAGTTAAACTTCCATTAACCAACTTCGTGCAATGTATTAACCAAGTTTGGGACTGTAATTTCTCTTATTTCAAAGTCTGGCACTGCATTAACCGATGTTAAACTTCCATTAACCAACTTCGTGCAATATATTAACCAAGTATGGGACTGCAATTTCTCTTGTTTTAAAGTCTGGCATTGTATTAACCAACTTCATTTTTTTTTATGTTTGGATACAAAGTAATTGCATTAACAAAATATTTTATATATTATATACACCAACAAAGTTTAGTACAATTTGGATTATGACAAAAGTCAATTTACAATACTGCACCATTTACAATTTGGATTAATACAAAATTCAATTTACAATCTTGCAACATCCCACCCGAATATTCCACCTGAATAACCTGCACCACCAAATGCAACTATTGTTAGTGCATGTAATGTTTTGAATAAGATTAAAATAAATGTTTGAACATCATACCATCATGTCAAAAATTTCAAAATAGTATAGATATGTGACCGTCTCCCCAAAATACACATGCCACTAGTCAATAACCAAAAATTCCCAAAATCATCATAAATTTGTACAAACTTGAGATGAACCCGTCAAGGTTGTTTCACATGTTGTCAAAAGATCCATGAATGACATATATTTTTAACCTGTACAATAACATACAAAAATCTAAAATATGACGTACGTAAAATCAAATACATAATAAATTAGTAGTTTAATGAGTACACTTAATTTATCCTCAACATTTACATATGTTTTCCGCAACTCGTACATACGAATTTCTTCAAATGGTACATGTAAATTCAAACATTATTTAATACAATCTTATAATGTACACAAACCACAAAGGATAGAGCCCTTAATGGAGAGCATTACTTAGATTCGAGTATTGTGGTTTGTGTACATTATAAGATTGTATTAAATAATGTTTGAATTTACATGTACCATTTGAAGAAATTCGTATGTACGAGTTGCGGAAAACATATGTAAATGTTGAGGATAAATTAAGTGTACTCATTAAACTACTAATTTATTATGTATTTGATTTTACGTACGTCATATTTTAGATTTTTGTATGTTATTGTACAGGTTAAAAATATATGTCATTCATGGATCTTTTGACAACATGTGAAACAACCTTGACGGGTTCATCTCAAGTTTGTACAAATTTATGATGATTTTGGGAATTTTTGGTTATTGACTAGTGGCATGTGTATTTTGGGGAGACGGTCACATATCTATACTATTTTGAAATTTTTGACATGATGGTATGATGTTCAAACATTTATTTTAATCTTATTCAAAACATTACATGCACTAACAATAGTTGCATTTGGTGGTGCAGGTTATTCAGGTGGAATATTCGGGTGGGATGTTGCAAGATTGTAAATTGAATTTTGTATTAATCCAAATTGTAAATGGTGCAGTATTGTAAATTGACTTTTGTCATAATCCAAATTGTACTAAACTTTGTTGGTGTATATAATATATAAAATATTTTGTTAATGCAATTACTTTGTATCCAAACATATTAGAGCTAAACAAATGTAATGTTTCATGGAGGTCTTCGGTAGTCTCTTCTGACTCGGCAGCTACTTCAGCAGCCTCATAAAAATGCTTGCATAATTTGTCAAACTTATCCATTTGTGGCTTCAACTCTGTTACACCATAACTAGTCTTGATATATGAATGCTTCCTTTTAATGTTTTTCTTCCATCTCGTTAAAACATACTTCTCTGGAAGACTTATAATCCTCTCTTGACTACACACAGATAACACATGCCGACACACAATACCTCTAAACTCAAATAATGAGCATTCACATTTGAAATCATGGTTTTCCTTATTAAGCACAACTTTTAAGGCTCGCTCTTTGCGTATGTCTCCAACTAAAATCTCCTCCAACACATGATACGTAGCAAAGCAATCTTCCATGCTATTTAATGAGGCAGAACAATTCATTTTAGATATGAATTCCTCTTGAATTTCCTTGAATTTGGCATTCGTAAACTCACTTTGGAATTGCTTCTCAATGGACGAGTTTGACCCACATGGAATTGTTGTATCCATCGAATTAAAATCAGCTTCAAATTCCTTTTCTTCCTGAATTCTAAGAGCATTATCATATTGTTTCACGAACTGATTTAGACTTGTTGTAGAATTGTTATATCCATCAAAGAAAGCATGTATGCTCTCACTATGTTGCGTAGTTGACATACCAGCCCAAAAATATTTCCTTAATAAAGTTGGTGCCAACCTATGACACTCAGTATATAACCCACCCAACCAATCATTTTCTTGGAGATCAAACTTTTCTATGAACGAACACCATTTTTGTTCAAAACTAGCTGTTGTAAATGTATCATAGACTGCTTCTTTCATTGCATACTTGATCCTTTTGTATTCACTATATCCACTTAGCTTTTATGGAATTTTTTTCATTATATGCCATAAACACCACCTATGACGAGTTGTGCGAAGAGTAACTCAATAGCATTTTTCATAACCTTACATTGATCCGTCACAATACCCAAAGGTGCTTTTTCTAGCATACACTGAAGCCATGACTTAAATAACCACACAAAAGAATTTGTGTCTTCACCTGATTGTAATCCACAACCAAGTAATGTTGATTGACCATGGTGATTCATACCCACGAATGCAGTAAAAGGCATGTCATACTTATTAGTCAAGTATGTTGTCTCAAAAGTTACAACATCTCCAAAATATTCGTAAGCGACTCTACTTCTTGCATCATCCCAAAATACATTCCTCACATGAAAATCATCATCCAAATCTATGTCATAGAAGAAATCTGTATTTTGTTCCCTCATTTTACAAAAATAACTAATCAAAGCCTTACCATCACCTTCTTTTCCAATTGCACGATGCTCTTTGTTAATATAATTCCTCACATCTTTTTCACAATCTTGCCGATCCTTAATTCCGCATCATCATTGATTTGGATTGTTCTTCTCACATGTAAGTTCATTTTCTTATTAGCCTTGAACAATCTTGCTCTTGTAAGGCTAGTCTCATGAGAATGGTTAGATTCAAATTGTGTGATGTACCACAAACCATCTTGTTTCAATTTAATACAAATCTTGGCAGGATAATTTTTTGCTCTAGATTGTAGTGTCTTTAACGTGCATGAAATTTTTGAAATGTTAGACCCCTCTCTTGAACATGAAAGTATTAGGTAGTTGACCTCCCTGTCATCTCCTTTTTTCGATGATCTAATCCTCTATCCAAACCCCTTTTTTAAAGCATACTCTTGATAATATGTTTTAACTTCCTCTAGATAAGAAAAACACATCCCAATTGCAGGAACCCAAAGTGTGTCATCATCATTACCACCACAATCACCGTGATCAACTTCTACATCTTCCCCTTGACTACTACCACATTCTATAAAAATGCTTGAACTGTCCATTCTGACACAAACTGCACAAAAAAATGTCAATGTTATGTATAATATAAATTTATAACAATGTTGATTAATAGCATTCACAAGTATGGTTAATGTTGTCTATAACTTGGTTAATAAACTCCCAGACATGTGGGCAGGTTTATAACATTGTTTATTGGTGTGACATAAGTTGGTTAATACAGTTCCCAAAGTGGTTAACGAACCAACATGAGTAAATATATGAAATCAAATCGTTTCACAGTAAATAAACATGGTTAACGGTGTGATCAAACTAGATGAATATTGTTTAGAACATGGTTAATGAGCAAACGTGAATAAACATATGAAATCTATAACAATAGACAAAGTTGGTTAATATTATGTTAAATCTAGAAACATATGAACAATTATGAACAAATATATGATCCAAAAGAAGAACATTGATATTATTGGATGAATCTACAAAAATGATATCTAGAAACTTATTGAGTTAAATCTTCATCTTCATCACATAATGATTCTAAATAACTTTCTATTTTTATTCAAAAACCATGTATGTGATTAGGTAAAGAAAAGAATAGTTGAAGAATAGATGAGTAGATGGCGTAAAAGAGAAAGAAGAAGAAGAAATGGAAACAGTGACGCTAATGTATGTGGTTGTCGTTAGGAGAGAGAATATGATCATGACCCATACTAAATACCACACACCCAATACTGCAGTACAATATGTTATGTTTTATTATTTATTATTTTAAGTAGTATTCTTACATTGTTCATACGGTGTAGTGTATGAATCAAGTGTAAGAATAGCAAAATTGTAATATCATTTCCCATTTAGTTTTAAAGTTGTCATATCACCATTGTCCTTTCGATTTCAGGTGGTCGATATACCATAATCCCTTCCACTTACGAATGGTCTAAGTGTTCTATTTGAGAGTGTAGTTCTACAATAGATGTTAAAGTTTAGTGGGAGTTTAATACAATTATAAATGAAATGTTTTATTTTGAAAACATCGTGACTAGTAATTACAATGCATAAATTTAAACAATATTATAAAACATTTCAAAAATATCGATATATATTAGAGATAATCAAAAATAGAATAAATATTTTTGGAATTTTGTTAAGTTTGGCTAAGTTGGTTAGGAAAGTTAGTTTGAGAATAATTAACTCCATAACTTGTATAAATAATAACTAGTCAATCCAATGTAAAGCAATGATCTCATTCAATCAAATACAAGAAGATATTTCTTTTATACTCTCTCTTATGTATAGTTCATTCAATATGAAAGGGGTCTCCTTATGAAAGGAGTCTCCTATGCTTCACCTTCATCTTCAGCCTCCTTGTCTGAAGATTATTGCTTCATAGAAGTTTCGTCATCTCAATTTTTAGTTTCCCATCTCGTATACGTCTCAAGTGTTGCACAAAGCTTCACAATAGCTTCCTTGCCGTAGATTGGAAATTTCTCCTCAAGATTCACAAAATGTGATTCAATCATCTCAAACTACTTCATCGCATATGAAAAATTCAAGTACTTTAAACACCTTTGCATCAAATTTTTCAATTTTCTTCTTTAGAATCAACAAGTAGAATGTGTTATCCTCTTCCAATAACTCCAGAAAGTGGTAGTCAATCCTCATATTCCTCCTATTTTCAACATTATAAATGATAGAGTTTCTAATATTGTTTCAGAAGATTATGAAACTTGGATTGTTCATTAATGACACTTTGTTATCATATAATTTTTATAAACATTTGCATTTTTTAATGATTATTAGTAATTTATTTTTGATTTTTATGAATAAATATATAAGAAAATGAAGAACTGAAAGAAATGATCAAAATGTGGAAAGAGTGAAGAACTCTGAAGGAAAATAGTCATTTTCAACACAATTTGCATCTAGACATATGTTAAGTAATTTGATCATATATGGAATTCCGTAACTCAGAATGAGGTGGAACATTTTGCAATTGAAAGCTAACATACAGGACTACAATATTTATAAATAAGTCAATGTCTTAATTTGAATATAAATGGACTAAAATTAAAATAGTGATTAAAAAGCTGATGCTCTTAAATGTTGAATTGTTTATTGGTTTTTTTTCTCAACCCTAAAAGCCCAATATCAAATTCTATTTAAAGATAAGTAAAAGAAGGGTTCTGATTTTTATGATAGACAATGACGACCATGAGTTCTCAAGTGCGAGTTTAGAGAGTTTTGGAGCCATCGAAGACACCATTCTTTCTTAATTTTCATGCTTTCTTCATTTAAACTCATGGTAATAATTTGTATCACTATTTACTATGAAATTTGGTAAACAAAACAAGTTTGATTTCACTTACGAGATTAAACTCGAAAAGATCTCAGGACATATTGTGTGAAAATCGATGGTTTGAAACATATTTTGACACTGAAGTCGAAATATAAAAGAAACAAAAAAAATTGCAATGACTGAAAATAAAGATAATTGCAATGAAGGACAATTTAAATAAAATTTAATGAAATAAATAATTGAAGGTAAAGACTTTGATTTATAAAAAATGGAGCGCATATACATGCATTCTTGTCTCTTTTCTTAGAAACACATAGATACTTTGAGTTTTACATAATTTTTGTACAATTATGAATCTTTAAAACATAAGTGAATGCTTACTTATATAATAGTCCTAAGTTAACTGTCTACAAGAGTCAACTAAGCAAAATATGTCACGTTTTCGTCTTTGACAAGCTCCCATGTGTCCTCAAGTAACTGTCTGATATTATCCACTTACACCTCATTCGACTGCTTGGAAAATAATATTTTGGATACTCTGAATTTCAATAATTCCCAAAACCAATACTATATGGTCATTGACTGATTGCAATTCGACCAAAGTTGATATTACTTTCTCGACAAATCGCATTCGTCAAGATTTCTATGGTCGTTACTGACCACTTCGATTTTTGACAACAAACCCATTATCACATGAAACTTATCACCTTTTTATAATTAGTGCTCATATCGAAATTTCGAGGTAACAATCACTATGAGTAGCTAGATTTCTCTTGGTTAGGTCTTAGTATATGTACTTAATTTTACTCTATTGGATCGTATAATTTTTTGATGTTATTTACATGATTTGATTATATATTTCATATTCAACTACTTTTATGTTCATTGTTCTTTTTGTGTTGACCAACTAACAAAAGTGAATTTATGAGTAGAGATTTTGACCGTAACTCTACCGATCGAAAATAAATTAATTGTTCAACTTAGTAATTAACTATGAATACATAATTATAAGTTATAGCTATAAAATTAATGCACTTAGACCGCCTAATTTATTATCCAACTCGCCTAAGGAATTAGGGAATTGTAGTCCAAATTAGGGAGTTGTATGCCAAGGAATTAAGTACAATGGTGTTGTTAATTCACCTTAAATATATAAAGTCAATTCGATTCAAATAATGCACAATCATCAATGGGGGGAAATTAAGGGATTCGAATAAGATCTAGTCATTTTCTCATTTGAACTTTTATTCAAGTTTTAACGTTATTCAACATACTCTCACGCAAACCACCGATTTTATTTTTTAAATAGCACAAATTTCAACTTGTTAAAATATACAGTCCATGTGGAGAAAATATTAACTTTATTACTTCGATCATATTAGTACACTTGCTAAGAAAATTATCAAGTTTTTGACGTTGTTGTCACGATTAGATTATTCCAACAAGATAATTTTTGTGCTTCTTTTGTTATTTTTTACTTTATTTTTAGGTTTAGTTTTAAATTTTATTTTTTTCTATTTATTTTCTCTTTTATTATTATTCTAGGCATTTTTATGCTCTTTTTTTTCAAATTTAGTTTTAGTTTGTTATTTTCTTTGTTTCTATATTTTTTAATTTTATCTTTATCTTTGTTTTAGTTTGTTTTATTCTATGTTTTATGTTTTTAGATTGTTAAGACATGGAATTTTTTTTTTTAATTTTTTTTTCTATTTTTTATTTTATTTTTAGTGTTATTTTGTTTTTGTTTTTTTTTAATTATTGTTAATTAGTGTAGTGCTACTGAGATATTTATTTTTGTTTGTTTATGTGAGGTTCAGGATAAAGTAACAAAAACAAAAATAAAAGCAGCTAAGTTAGCACAGTTAACAAGGAAAGAACAAGAAGAAAGAGTCATGGTCAATTCACCTAGGCAGATCATGGGAGACTATTGTAGGAGAACTGGCGTTAGGCGGACATTTGTTAGGTTTCAACCGGTTAACCTTGTTACTTTTAACATTAAAAATATTGTGTTTCACTACTACAAAATAGACCTTTCGTAACACCAATATTACAACGGTCTTTCTGTTAATCGTGGTAATAATTTTTTTTGGCACTTTTTTTTTGTATTTACTAAAAGACATTTCACAATGGTCCTAGCACCTACAATTTTATTTTTATTTATTTTAAAGCCACTTTTCACCATGGTTGAAACTTCCAACCATCGTGAAAAGTGGCGTATGATCATGAGTTTGAATCCTAACACCTCTATTTTTATTTTTTTATTAAAAGATATACAACAACGGTTGTTTAAAGTAACTGTTGTGATAGCTATAGTTTTGTTTTATTTTTATTTTTATTAAAGTAAGCGTGTTTATTGAGTTACTTCACAATTCTTAAACAAATCTTTGACGTCCATTTAGTGATTATCAATGCTCAAGACACTATCATTAGTGATTCACATGAAACCTAAAACTTAGATGAACTTTCAACTTAGACGAACTTCATCTTCTACCTCAAAATATATTCTTCCATTTACGACTCTCTATTTCTCCACTAAACCAAACTCGGAAACATCATTTCTTTCATAAACAAAACTCAAAAATATCATTTCATTCATTAATAAATTTCAGAACTCCATCACCTCTTCTCCAACTTGAATGAGACAAGGAAAACATGGATTCAAGTTAACAATGTTAGTTGTTTTTGTTGTTCTTCTTTTTGTTGTTGTTGTTGTTGTTGTTCTCTTTGTTCTTGTTGTTACTCTTATTATTCTTGTTGTTGTTCTTATTGTTGTTGTTGTTGTTATTATTATTGTTGTTGTTGTTCTTCTTCTTCTTCTTCTTCTTCTTCTTGTTTTTGTTATTGTTCTTTTTATTTTTCTTGTTGTTATTGTTGTAGTTCTTTTTGTAGTTCTTTTTGTTCTTGTTCTTATAATTGTTCTACTGCTGCATTTTTTTAATTTTATTAAAATACATACAATAATGGTGGTTTAAAGTAACGATTGTAGTAGGTAGCGTGCTACTTGACTTACATGGTCGCATGACCGTGGTGGAAAGCGTCATACATAGAATCACACCTTACCTCACAACGGTTGGTCCAACATGGTGGTATCCATTTTCAAACTGTTGTGATAGGTTTTTCCACAGTAGTGCTTGTAGGTTTGAGAGATAACCAGTTCACTGGAAGTGTTACTAGAGACCATGGAAGCATCTGATTTGTTTATACGAGACTTGTTCTCCATGGAAACTAGATGGAGTAACTGAGAGTCAGATAAATATGAGTTTGTTTGGGTTTTCTTTAACTGGAAGGGTAAAAGATTGGCTATATTGTCTACCAAGTGGAACCATTCAAAAGTGGACTGATTAAGAAGAAAAGTTTTTAGAATTTTTTTTCACTATTGCCTAGTTTATGGAAAGAAGGGCCGACATATCCAATTTTGAGCAAGGTGATACAAAATATCTGCATGACTCTTAGGAAATATTTAAATTATTAATCAAAAGATGTCCAAATCACAACATGAGCAATATGAAGTAGATTCAACATTTCACTATATTCCTAAAAGCTTAAGTAAGAATGCTTTTTGATTCCTCAATTGGAGGTACCATTAAGATTATGAATAAAGACAAGGTGAAAGTGTTGATCAAAACAATGTGTTAGAATGAATATTTATTAACAGGTGACAAAGGAGTCAAACCAAAGGTTGTACTTTAATTAGATTCAAATACAACAATATTAGCCCAACTAAAGGTTATTTCAAAAAATTAATTGCAGCCGATGTTGTTCAGAACAATGTTAGTTGATGACACTCCGTCATTGCATGAATTCAGCCAAAAAACGAATCAAAATAAGTTAAAGAGGAGAAAAAATTAAGAAGAAAAACCAAACAATGAGAAAAATATAGCTAAGTGTGAAGAAATATGACTTAGTGAAAAATCATGTGAAAAGGGGAGCAAAAGCATGCAACTATTGGAATAATCATGTGCAGCATCGTGCGCGCGGTAGGGATGTATTAGCCACATCACGCATGTGATACATGACATCATGCGCGTGATAATCACTTTTCCTGGGCTTTCTGACGCGTTCTGGTCCATTTCAAAGGCTTTTTAAGGGTTACGAAATTTGACATAACAAGTACGATTTTTACAGCGTCAAAGGTGATTTTGAGAGCATTTGAAGTCATTGGAGGCCAATCCTTCAAGGAATCTCTAATTGTTTTTGGTACTATATTTTGAATTATGAATAGCTAAACTCTTCTAAATTAGGTTGTGTTGATGAATCTATTTCAATATTGTTGGGTAATATGTTGATTTGACTTTGCATGAATTCTTTCATCTATAGTTCTATACAATTGCTTCTTGTTCGTAATATTTTTTTCTGTGAGATACTCTTTTAATCTGATTTTGAGAACAGAGGGAATACTTATCATTAGTCTATGTGTTGGACCTAAGGAAATTGTCATGCTTACGCTGGTTGACTAGGGATAGAAAACCCCGAGCAGTGGCTAGTGAATTAATGCTCTATTGCATCGCCTAATCCTACTTACGCTAGTGGACAAGGGATATGAAACTCTGAGTAGTGGTTAATGAGTTATATCATAAGGGGTTGGTTATAGAGGTTTTGTTAATTCACTGTGGAATTATAGTGATAAAATTATTCATCAAACATCAACAATAGAAAAATATGGGATTTTATACACAACCTAACCATTTTTACAATTTTGTCTGAACACTTTGATATTAAGAATTTTTTTCTTTCAAGTTTAAGAGATAATATGTTCGACGGGAACGCTATTAGAGACCCTTGGACGCATCTTGCACGCTTCTATGAAACAACTTCGGTGTGCAAACCAGATGATGTCACTAAAGACCAAGTCGAGCTACGGTTGTTTGGTTTCTCACTAATTGGAAGGGCTAAGGATTGGTTACTTTGCCTTCCAAATGGAACAGTTCGAACCTGAAAGGATTTGGAGGACAAATTCTTAGAGAGAATCTTCACCACTACATAGTTTGCTGAGCGAAGAGCTGAAATTATGAATTTTGAGCGACATGAAACTGAATCGCTATATGACTCTTGGGTAAGGTTTAAACTTGTATTGCGGAGGTGCCCAAATCATAATATGAACAATATGAAGCAAATGCATAATTTTATCAAAGGTGTCGAGAGTCATCCATGCGTGTTGTTAGATGCCTCCATGGGAGGCACAATCAGATCAATGACCAAACCACAGGTGAAAGACCTGATTGAAATATGTGCTTGAATGGATATCGTTCAAAGAGCGAAAGGTCAGTAAAAATTGAAACTTTCAGCATACCCAAAGGTATGTTAGTTGTTGATACTCATACCACACTTTTGGACCAAATTGAATTATTAAATAAAAAGCTAGCTAGAATTAGCTTAAGTAAAGCTAACATGAGCCAAGTACAAGCACTTAAGTGTGACTTTTGTGCAGGAGGACATGAAAATGAGAGGTGTTCCTTGGAAGGGTCAAGTGAAGAAGCCTAATTTGCCAATTCTCAGAAGAATAATCCTTATTCCAACACCTACAATCCGAGATGGAAGGATTCCCTGAATTTCCAATGGAGCAATAACCATAATTCAAGTGCAAGTCAAGGTATGCAACAAAGCTAACAAGCTCTAATCCAAAGGAAGCCGTCATAGTTGGAAGAGACCCTGCAAATTTTGATTAAGGCCACTCAAAGTAGTTTCGATCACGTGAATAAGAACCATGAGGCAATGAGTAGGAACATTGATGCATCTATAAAAAATTTGGAGGTGGAGATTGGTCAATTATCTACACAAATAGTTTCTTTACCTAGCTTAAGTGTAGGATTTATCGGTAACATTGTAGATAATCCTATGAATGAATCATGCAAGGCTATAGAAACAGGTTTTGAGGTGGCTACCAACAAAGGGGAAGATAAAATAGTTGAAGAGGTTTTGGTTGAAAAGGAAGAAGTGATAATTGAAAAAGAGAAGAGTAACAATCAGGGTGACCAAGAGAAGAGAGGAGTTACCATTGAACAATTAATAGATAAAACCTCCCATTGGAGAAGAACCAAGAAGCAAATCTCAAATGAGCCAAATCCATAACTACATGATTACATCAAGCCGCCTTATCCTATAATTAAGAAGAAACACTTAAAAGAAGATGATGCAAGATTGTTTGTAAAGTTTAAAGAGATGCTAACTACACTTCAGGTAAGTATTTCGTTTCATGAGGTTTTAGAACTAATTCCCAAGTTTGTGACATTTATGCAGGCATTGTTAAAGGGTACAAAGCAAAAGTTGGTAAAAGAACATGTGAACATGATAGAGAAAGATGATATGGCAGTGCCTCAAGCATTGCCACCAAAGATGGAGGATCCAGGAAAGTTCACCATCGCTTGTACCATTGGTGTTATGAAGATCCCACATGATTTATATGATTTAGGGTCTATTATCAATGTCATACCGTTGAATAAGTTTAAAGAATTGAAAATGGGGGAGACATACCGAGTAATATGAATCTCACTTTTGTCGATTCATCTGTTACTCATCTTCTTGATATTGTACAAGACGTGTTAGTGCATGTCGATGGTTTAGTCTTCCCTGCAGATTTTGTGGTAATTGACATAAAAGGAGATTAAGGAGGGCCAGTTATTCTCTAACGCCCATTCTTGGAAACTGGGAAAACGTTAATAGGTGTGGAGACATGTGAACTTGTTTTGAAGTTCAACAAGGAAAATGTGGTGTTGAGGTAATAAGTGAAAATGAAGTTATGAGTGATACCCTTAACAAACTCATAGATAGAAACTCACCATTGAGAAGGACTAATAAACAACTCGTGAATAAACCTAACCCAAAGCTAGCTGACTACATCAAACCACCTTACCTGATCTTTGAAAAAACCAAAGAAGGAAGTGGAAGTGAGACAATTCAAAAAGTTAATGGAGATGCTGACAAAAATATAGGTTAACATTCCATTATGTGAAGCTCTCAAATAGATGTCAGTTTATGCTAAATTCATGAAAGAGCTCTTATCAAGAAAGCGTAAATTGAAGCATGACGAGAATATCATTATGGAAGAAGAGTGCAACGCAATAACTCAATGAAAGCTTCCACCCAAACTCACTGATCCAAGTAGATTTACTATTCCATGTTCTATTGGTTCACTAACTATTGGTCATGATTTATGTGATTTAGGATCTAACATTAATTTTATGTCGATGTCCATGATGAGAAAGTTAAACTGTGGTGAACCAAAGCTAACTCATATGACTTTGACATTAGCTAATCATTCTATCACTTATCCTTGTGGAGTTCTTGAAGATATATTTGTTAGAGTTAATGATTTGTTATTTCTAGCATATTTTGTTATTCACGATATGGCAGAAGACTCTAGAACACCACTAACTTTAGGTATACCATTCTTAGTAACAGGTAGACCTCTAATTGATATGAATTAGGAGAGTTAATTTTGAGATTCAACAAAAATTTTTTTATGTATATTATGTTAGAATAAATGAAATAGCATAAAGAGAATCCTCATTGCTACAGAGTTGATGTAATGGAAGATATAGGTGAAGGAAGGTCAAGAAAAGATAAAAAATCCAATATCCTTGAACAAAAAGAGCCACATCCACATCTAAAGCATGTTCTCTTGATAAAACAATTGATTTGACTTGATCGGAATTATAGTCTTTCACCTAGTTAGACAAAAGAGAGACCTAGAAGAGTGTTATGAAAGAATAAGGGAACACATGGGTGGAATATACATGATCTAAAAGGGAAAAATATGACTAACCGCATGCACAAGATCAAGTCTAATTTCAAACCAATTAGATACGTTGATACAAGTCTGAAGGAAGAACCTGATTAGAGAAGAAAATAGTTAAGTTAAGAACCTTAAATAAGCGATGCGGTGGAGGAAGCCATGAATTAATGTTATTTAACTTTATGTCATTTTTTCATTTTGTATTATGCTTTCCCCGTTTGTAATTTCTCTATGCTTTACTTAATGAATGAGCTTGTGGCTATTATTTCTTTCATTTAATGATTTGCTACCTTACCAATGACAATATGAAAGGAAAAATGAAACAAATCACTAGAAAATAATGAACAAAAATAGTTTATTATTACAGAAGTCCCAGATGCAAATTGACATTTGATGAAGAAAGAGGATATCCAACTTAATTATACTCATTCTACATATACCTCAGCTAGTAAGGTTTGAGGCAAAAATTCCATTGTTTACTTTTCCTTATAATTAGAGTTTTCCTACAATTGTGATTTTCTAGAATTTGATTTATTTATGATTTTGTCTATTGGTCTGATAATTGCACACCGAGGCACTTGTTTATGAAAAATCTAAGCCTTTTCAAGCCAACTTGTATGAAATGTTTATATCTCTTGTATAACCACTTTGAGTCTAATCCTTTTCTTTCGGTGACATAGTATGTATATATCTATTTGACTTGAAAGATTAAATATTTCCATCCTCTTGGAAGTTAGATAGGAAGTTTAGTTTCCTTGTCTGATGCAAAAAGAATAAGTTTGGGGTTGCTATTGGAAGTTAATAATGTTTTAGTTTGGGGATGGGGTATTAGAGAAAATGATCAAAAATAAAGAAAATAAAGAAGTTAAAATAAATTATTCAAAATAAATTTGTTTGATTAAAAATGAATGAAAAAGACCAACAAATTACATTCTTTAATACCGATTGACCATGCAAAAGATTGTGATGAAAGGAACATGGTAACATAAGGAAAAGTATGTACCTAATTCCAAAGGTTTAAGCCTACTATCTCAAAATATCTTACTTTGACTTTCTATTGGATCATATGATTGTTTGATGTTATTTGCATGATTTGATATATATTTTATATTCAATTACTTTTATGTTCATTGTTCTTTAGGTGTTGATGAACTCACAAAGTGAATTTAGATGAGTAGAGATTATTGATCGTAACTCTACCCATCGGAAATAAAGTAATTGTTCAACTTAGTAATTAACTAGGAATATATAATTATACGTATGGATTGAAAATTAATGCACTTAGATCGCCTAATTTTACTATCCAAGTCACCAAAGGAATCAAGTAATTATAGTCCAAATTAGCGAGTTGTATACCCAGGAATTAAGTATAGTGGTATTGTTAATTCGCCATAAATCTATAGTCAATTCAATTCAAATAATTCATAATCATCAATAGGGGAAATTAGGGGATTTGAATAAGACCCAGTAGTTTTCTCATTTTAATTTGTATTCAAGTTTTAACATTATTAAACATTCTCTCAAGTAAACCCCCACTTTTACTTTTCAAATAGCAAAAATTTCACATTGTTAAAATACACAATCCATGTGGAGATGATCTTAGTTTTATTACTTCAACCGTATTAATATACTTGTTAAGAAAGTCATCAAAGATCAAACAATGTTTACTTGGTTTTGTCTATAATTTATGAGATTTTTCCTCCTCGTATTATCTCATGTAAGCATGCTTATGAAATTTGAGACAAATTAAAGTGCATAAGCATTTTCATTCATAAATGAAAGCTCGTGTTCATTAGCTAAGGTCAGAATTAAAATTCTACAAGAAGGTAACATATCACTCTCTAAATATTCTCTTTAAATTAGAGAAATAGTTTATTCAACGCTTGTAATTGGAGATCCTATCACTGAAAGAGACCAAATAGATGACATGTTTCACCATGAACTGTTAAATCCTAGTGCAACTGCTAACATTGTTCAAACCATAACTAGTGATAACTCGTGTATAAATGGTGAAATTTTGGTTCCTAATAGTACTCTCATGGTAGGGGACACTTTAATCATGGTAGAGGGTCTGGAAGAGAAATCTACAACACATGTAATCGACCAACCTATCAACTATACACCAAATATGGTCACTCTGTGGTATATTGTTGGTACATATATGATGAGTTATTGAAGCCTCCGGAACCAAAAAGCCTAAATCATATCCCTCGCCTTCAAATGTTCTCTCTAATGATAATTAAGCTTCCACCTCTGCATAAGCAACTGCTCTTTTGACTCATCAAGATGAGCTTCAAGTACCTCAATAACTTGAATCTCAAGCTTGGTTTGCAGACTTAAATGCTTCTCATCATATTACTTATGGTACCTATAATTTAATAAATAAACACTCTTGTGAAGGTCCAAATAATGTTATAGTTGATAATTATCATAGATTGGTAGTCGAGTTAGTTGATTTCTCAAAGTTTATATACAATCTTGTGTCTAATTAGATGCTAATCTAAACAACTTACTTCATATCCCTAGAATTTCTAGTAATTTAATTTCCATGTCTAAATTTTCCAAGGATAATAATGTGTAATTTGAATTTCATTATGGTAAATGCCATGTCAAATCACGTGCATATAACTCGATGCTCCTTAAAGGGTTCCTTGATTGTTGTGGATTATAGTACTTTAAAAAATTAGCTTTAGAAACTTCAAGTAAGTTCATAGAAAACAAGTATTTAAATATGTATTGTTATAAATAATTTTTTTTTTCCATTGTCCTGATAATGGATGTTCAAGTACCAATAATATGTCCATTTGACATTATAGACTAGGTCATACAAATCTTAGAGCTATTCTTAGTATTCTTGGCTTGTGTAATTCTTATTTTCTTGGTAAATCACATAGATTGTATGTCCCATTGTCTGAAACTAGGTATGCATTATCCCTTTAAATTAATTCATACTGACTTGTGTGAACCATATTCTAATCTTTCTAGTAGTGGCCTCTCCTATTACATTGCTTTTGTGGATGCTTTCACCAAATACACTTGGGTTTATTTACTCAAACAGAAAGTAGATGCTACGTTTGTTGGTGTAAGTCCTAGAGGCCAATAGTTTTATTAGAACTTGATACTTGTATCGAATAATTTATTAATAATTAAAAAGAATTTATTTAATAAGTTTGTTTTTCCAAAATAATAAAGTTCTTAGAATAGCTAGTTCATTTAATGAAATGTTAAGTGTGGCTTAATCATGAGATATCGTTATACATAAGGATACTATTCTTAAAGTATTTGTAGTCGAGCTTCATTGTGAAATGAGATAACATTAAATCATCGAGACTATTATGTGGATATAATTATTATCACATCTCATGGATCATGGATAAAGAGTTATCAAGTCTTCAGATAGGTATGAACATTAGGAGTAATATTCATACTAGATTGACCCGCTATGAGAATACTACATAGAATGTTATGCAAAGTGTCATAAGTTATTCCCATAGTGATAGTGGTGTATACCACCCTTTGACCTGAAACTACTATGGACCCTAGATGTGAAGTCGAGTACTTTATTGCGGATCAAACATTGTCTGTAACTGGATGACCATAAAGACAGTTGATGGTTACTCCATAAATCATGCTAAGGGACATGAGTGACCTAGATGAAATGTTCATATCCTACGTAATAGGATAAATGCCTAAGGGCCCAATATTGAAATGGACAAGGATGACACAGTCTATGCCTTATGTTCAATATAGACATAAGTGAAAAAGGATAATTATACATACAATAATTATCACAGAAAGATTTTGTCATATCACATGACATTTTCATGACTTGGGTAGCAGTGATATGTTTCTAGAAATCACTCACTATTTATTATATTAAATATGTTATCTAAGGTAATTAACAACGTCACGAGAACCTATAAGGCCACACACCTAAGGACATATTTATGAAAGATAGAATAAATAAGTAATACCGTAAGGTACGATGTACTGAAGATAATTATGGAATACTGTAAGGTATGGTGTAGTTAAGTATAATACAGAATACAGTAGGGTATAATGGGATTAAGTGAAATATAGTACACCATAAGGTACAATCTACTTCAGTGGTTTTTTTTAGCTTGTAGCCCACATAAGTGGTTCCATAAATAGAACTCTTGTGCAAAAGTTTTCTGACTTGATGCAAATTTGTTTTTGAACTTTATTTCTCTCAAAGGCTTCATTCGTAGCAGCTAACACTGAGATTGAAGACATTTTGTTCGTGTGGATTGAGTACATATGTTGTTCTTCCTTCATCGCTTGTGATCATTCATCTGATTCTGCATCAAAGGTTTTAATCGCCACAAGAGGTAACCGTTTCTATCACCGATCATGCTCATTCGTAAGGATCGACTTAAGAGAATTTTTATTTTCTGCTGCATTTTGTGTCGCGATTTCCCTTAAATGCCTACTTTCAAGTTATTTTAAAACTATGTTAAAACTCAATTCAATTCTAATCTTTAAGCTCTAAAATATGATTATGGGGGAGAGTTTAGGCATTTTTCTAAATATATCAATGAGCTTGGTGTTGTGCATAGGCTAACTTTCCCCCTTACATCAGACAAAAATGGAACGGTTGAAAGGAAACACACATAATAGTTGAAATGGGGTTCACTTTAATAGCCCGTGCTTCCTTGCCAATAAAACTTGGGATCATAGCTTCACAACTACCATGTATCTAATTAGAAGCAGCCTACAAGTGATGTACCTTAGTTTACTTCAGCCTTCTATCCCTTTCACAATAATTTTCTTGATTACAAGTACATCAAAGTATTTGGTTGTGGTTGCTTCCCACTACTAAGACCTTACAATCAACATAAACTACATTTCAAAAGTTGTAAATGTGTTTTCTTGTTAGTATCTCATACACAAAAAGGATACAAATATCTTTAAAATGAAGGTAGAATCTTCATTTCAAAGGACGCGGTTTTCAATGAAACCAAGTTTTGTTACCCTAACTTATAAGCTTTATCACATAAAACTGAATAATCTAATTCATCAAAAGTTGAATATAGACTACCTTACCTCTAATAGTATGTGGTCCAACTTCGTCTATAAGACATACTCAAACTATATCTCATATCAACACAAATTTTAGCATAATTCCTTAGTAGACAATTACATAAATTGAGCTAGTTGATCTAATTCAAGCCTTACCTAGTCAACAAACATATGAACCATAAAACATTTCCAATGACCCTCAACCTACCATGAGCATACATACTCATGTTTCCAGTCCTACTCACATCCATACTGGTATACAAATAGCCTAACCATCAAGTCACCTTAAGAAATTGACAACACATCTTCGTTTTCTCAACATATCACATCAAGTTCTACTTAGTCAGAATCTCCCTTTTTTCACAGTCAACCTCCTAAAACCTATATACTTATCAATAATCATGATATGCTTACAAGAGCTAAAACTGGTAAGTCCAAACTAAAGGTCCTCCTTGTGCACTTAGAACATATCACCATAAGATAGGCTTTGGCTCTTCTTGATTGGTTTGACTCTACGAAAGTTAAGTGCAATTATCTCTTAAATAATGGGCCTTGGACTCTAACATATCTTCCTTCTCACAAGAAATCCATTGGTTTCAAGTGGGTTTTCAGAGAGAATTTGAATTGAAGCATAAACGAATACTAGGCAAGACTTGTAGCTAAGGATTTTCAACAACGACAAGGTTTTGATTTTCATGAAACTTTATCACATGTGGTTAAACCTACCACTATTAGAGTCATTTTTCTCTAGCACTCACATACAAGTGGAAATCCAACACACACACACACACACACGCACAAACACACAAACACACACACACACACAAACAATCACACACACACAAACACACAAATAAACACACACACACACACACACGCACGCACGCACGCACACGCGCGCGCGCACACACACACACGCACGCACGCACGCACGCACGCACACGCGCGCGCACACACACGCACGCACGCACGCACACACACACACACACACACACACACACACACACACACACACACTGATCTTATCATTAAGCTACACGATAAGTTTATGTTCATGATCTTATCATTAAGCTACATGATAAGTTTATGATGAACTTCAAGAAGAAGAAGAAGTCTATGTTCATGATCTTATCATTAAGCTACACGATAAGTTTGCATTGAAAAATATAGGAACACCAAATTACTTCCTTGGAATTGAGGTGCACTATCAATCAGGTTCTATGCTTTTAACACAAACTAAGTACATCAAAGATCTTATGACCAAAGTTAACATGGGTGATACTGATGGTGTCAATACACCTTTTTTTTTCATTGCAAATTGAGCAAGCATGACACTGATACGGTGGTTAGTCCTGCTCTATATAGGTCCATAATTGGAGCTTTACACAATGTTACACTAATTATACCCGACATTGCCTATTATGTTAATTAGGCGTGTCAATTCATGGTCAATCCACTTAAAACTCACTAGATTGTGGTCAAAAGATTACTCAAATACCTGAGTGGTACTACTACTTAGGATCTAAAACTCTCATAACTCAATCCTCTTCAAAAGTTCTCTAAGGACCTATACTACACTACGCCAAAAACTGGAATAGACAGCGCCCCTTAGAGGGCGCTTTATTACAAAAGCGCACTCTAAAGTGAAGAGAAAAAATAAGGAGCATACTATTGGAATAGACAGCGCACTTTAGAGGGCGCTTTTGTAACAAAGCGCACTCTAAAGTGAAGCGAAAAAATAATGAGGAAATGGAGGGACACCAATAGAGGACGCTTTATTGAAAGCGCCCTCTAAGGGTAACCTTAGAGGGCGCTTTTTAAAAAGCGCTCTCTATGTCCATGTACATTTCCAGTTTATAAGGCGCTTTTGGAAAGCCTTAGAGAGCGCTTTTAGAAGCGCCCTCTTAGGCCCCCTTTAGAGGGCGCTTTTGTAACAAAGCGCCCTCTAAAGTGAAGCCAAAAAATTAATAATGAGGAAATGGAGGGACAACAATAGAGGGCGCTTTAGTGAAAGCGCCCTCTAAGGTTACCCTTAGAGGGCGCTTTTAAAAAAGCGCTCTCTAAGTCCATGTACATTTCCAGTTTAGAAGGCGCTTTTGGAAAGCCTTAGAGAGCGATTTCAGAAGCGCCCTCTAAGGTCCCCTTTAGTAAACATTAAAATTATAACATATACTGCACGTCTCTTTATTTTCCCTCTCTATAAGCTATTTCGTTTACGTAACTGGGTTTTCTCTCTACTGCGATTACTCTCGTCCTCCGTTCGTTCTCCCTCCCTCACCGTCATCGTCGTTGTCGCCTTTTTCTGCTGCTGCGTTCATGTTCACTGGGTTATCTGCGTCCACCGTCACTGTTCACTTTCTTCTCCATCGTTACCGTCACCTTGAAGGTATTTCTCTTCTCCATCGTTACCGTTCACTTTCTTCATGTGTTTGATTAGGGCATTTTCTAAACTTAGTTTTACATTTTGTGCATTATGTTGATTAATGTTGTTTAGGGAAAACTGAGTTTTTTATTTCTGATTGAAAACTGATATCATTTGAAGTGTGTTTGAGCTTGTGCTTGGAAGTTTGATGATTATGGATGCAAGTTTGTTCATGTTCCAAACACCATAAGTTTGCATTGGTCTTTTGCATGCAGTAGGTGTGTGTGAGTTTGTATTCAATAATGATAAAAAAAAAGAGTTTAGATTGTTGTAACATGAGAGAAATGGAAGGTATATGAATGTGTTCACGTATTGAATCATTGTCTTACTTGGGTCTTATTGAATCATTTCTATATTACAGATAAAATGGCTAACCAAGACGATACCCATGACGTGAATGGATCACGTAACAATGTTGAAAAAGAAATCAAACGAGGATTGACTGTTATGAAGTCAATCATTCGTGCAAGAGACAAGGGTGTAAAATTTGAAGTACATTGGAGTGCTGAAGACCAACTAATTGAGCCTAACGGTTCAATGTTGGCAAGTTACATTGGTTTCCTTGTTCGACAACATATTCCGATTACATGTGATAATTGGAGAAGTCCGGACTTGAAGGTTGGCAAAGAAAAAATATGGTCGGAGATACAGGTACTTACCATATATTGTTATATGTTTTTTTTGTTGACTACTTGTTGACCATATATTGTTATAATATTACTTTATAATAACACACTCCATGTGTATGTTTTTTAGAGATCCTTTCACATCGATGAAAGCCGGCAAAAATATTGTATTCAATTGGCCGGAAAAAGACTCCGAGGATTTCGATCCTTTTTGTCCAACAAATTTCTCAAGGATGAGGAAGGAAAATTTGTTGAAGCAGAATACTGCTGCTGTACACGGTGAACACAGAAACACTCCGTTTTTTGTTGCATCAACTTTGCAGCCCTGTATTGTAGGCAGAATTTAGGACTTCTCAAAGTTGATTTCTTGTTGCTTTGTCGTTCATAAAATACACCACTAAATTCTCTGCGTTTAATTTTTAATTTTTTTTCATCAGGCTTGTGTCTCAATAGAGGATGGGTATCTACCTAAAGTTACTTTTGTAGTGGTCCAAAAGAGACATCACACCCGTCTCTTTTCTGTCAACCCTAAAGAGACCGATAGAAGTGGAAATATTATGCCAGGTTTTTTCAATATATTTCTCAACGCAGCTGGGATATATTATCATTTGAATTTATCACTTTTTGCTGATTTTGTTGTTCTAAATTGTCAAAGGAACCGTGGTAGACACCAGCATTTGTCACCCTAGGGAATTTGATTTTTACCTTAACAGCCATGCAGGAATTCAGGTAATATTAGCTATGTCATTTAACTTTATGCCATTGTTTACTATTTGTTGCTCAATCGCCTTTTGACAGTTCTGTGTTATTTGCATTTGGACGTGTTCTTTTTGCAGGGGACTAGTCGACCAACGCATTATCATGTGCTGTATGATGAAAATAAATTCACTGCAGACCAGCTACAGAGTTTGACCAATAACTTGTGCTACACGTAATGATATGATTTGCTTTTTTAATCTTAATTAATGTTTTCTAAACTTGTACTGTTTTCATTTAATTTTAGAAGCCTTCTGATACTACTTTTTTCCATTCAGTTATGCGAGGTGTACTCGATCTGTCTCAATAGGTTTGTTACTCGATTCCCTTTGCTTGTTTTTGTTTTAGGCTATACAAAACTTTAGTTTAACAAAAATGTTATCTTGTATGCAGTTCCTCCTGCCTATTATGCACACTTGCTAGCTTTCCGCGCTAGATACTACATAAGTGAAGTTGAAAATTCTGATTCTGGTTCTGCAAGTGGAAATAGGAGTGCCACCAACTTTGTGTCGACTCTGCCATCTATCTTGGAAAACGTCAAAGAAGTAATGTTTTACTGTTGATCTTGATTTGTCGTACAAGCTTCGAGGATAGATTTGGGAGTTAGGATATTCACCATGCCTTTTTTGGATATACTACTTATGTTGCCATCTGTTTTTTTGGTTGAGCCTTATTTTGTATGGATGTGCGATAGAACTACTAGACAGCTTTTGGATATACAGAACATGTTTGCCACCATGGGTGGATGGGCGTTATTTTGTTTAGTATTGGTTAGAACTACTAGACAGCTTTTGGATACAGTGGTCACTGGGTGTTGGTTGCTATGGATCTTTCGAGACTAATAGTGTATTATCTCGATTCGTTATCGGGTGATTGGAGTAAATATCCGAGTATGAAGAAGACGGTTGACGCGTAAGTGAAATTCCCCTAAATATTCGTGTGTATTTGTATATTTAATTATGTCTGTCAGATTGATCTCAATATACGTTTTTATTTTGTTAGGGCAATAATAAAATTTAGATCGAAAAAGAATTATCGTAATAGGAAGGACATTACCTGGGTCAGAGTTCAGGTATATATTAAGTATCTTATTTTTGCTTATAATAGTGTTTGTTTTTTTGCTTATAATAATGTTTGTAAGAAATTAACTATATATATATATATTGTTTGTTTTTCTGTGTAGTGTCCTCAGCAAAATAATTCGGTCGATTGCGGATTTTTTGTATTGAGATTTATGAGAGATATCATTGCGTTGAATCGTATAGACATCCCAAAAATGGTATGGAATAATAACTTAGGGTTTATTTTAATATTATCGGATATTTCATCTAATTTGTTACTAAATCATGAATATGTTTTATTCTCTTAATTGTAGTACTTTGAGGAATACAAATCTTACTCAAGAGCTCATTTGGATGAAATGAAGGATGAATTGTGTCAATTCATTGTTGATCAAAGAATCATATAGCTAGGTTGTATATTGTTGTACATATATGTCTGGAATGTTGTTGTTGTATGCTGTTGTTGTATATATGTTGTATATTGTTGTTGTACTTTTACTAAATCATGAATATGTTGTTGTATATTGTTGATCAAAGAATCATATATTAATGTTGTATATATGGAGGATTAATGTTGTATATAAATGGATTCATGTTGTATATATCAATGGATTAATGGTGTATAACATTGGATTAAAGGATGAAATCAATATGAATTTTACACTTTTGCAGCATGCGAACAGGTTACCAATTAAATATCCACTGTTTTTCAAACAAATTTTTTTAAAATAACTAACACTTTAGAGGGCGCTTTGTCCAGAAAGCGCCCTCTAAACACTTTACATTGACAACTTTAGAGGGCGCTTTTACCTGAAAGCGCCCTCTAAACACTTTACATTGACAACTTTAGAGGGCACTTTTTCCTGAAAGCGCCCTCTAAACACTTTATATTGACAACTTTAGAGGGCGCTTTTTCCAGAAAGCGCCCTCTAAGGTGTCCCTTTATGGACCACTCCAGAGGGCGCTTTTTTCTGAAAGCGCACTATAATGTGGCCACTTTAGACAACGCTTTCTCCAGGAAAACAAAGCGCTGTCTTTACCTATGCCAGCGCCACTTTAGAGGGCGCTTAAAAGCGCTGTTATAGGCCAAAATAAGCGCCCTCTTTTCCCTTATTTGGCGTAGTGGTGATTCAGATTAGACCAGTAATCCTAGTGGCGGAAGATCAACATCAAGATTATGTGTTTACTTTGACCCTAACCTAACTACTTGGAGCTCAAAGAAGCAACCACTCGTGTCACAATCAAGCACTGAAGCAGAGTATCAATCTCTAGCGCACACCACTGCTGAGTTATTATGGCCTAAGTCTCTTATATCTAAGTTCCATATCAATTATTTTGCCCCATCTCTGTTGTGTAACGTTCTAAGTGCAATTATGTTGTTTCATAACAAAAATCTTCATGCTAGAGTCAAACACATTAAATTTGATATTCATTTTTGTTCATGAAAGAGTAGTGGCTAACAAACTCAACATTTAACATGTATGCTGTCCAAAACAAATAACATATGCACTCAGAAAGCATTTGCTAACTATTCTATTTCAAGATTTGATGACCAAACTCAAAATTGTTTCTCTCAATCAACCATGAGCTTGTGGAAGAGCATTAAAAAAATCAAAAACGAAATAACTCTTTTTAAATTTTTTGTTAAATTTGGATAAGTTGGTTAGAAAAATTAGTTAGAAAATAACTAACTTTATAACTATATAAATAGCTACTAGTCAATCTTATGTAAACCAAGAAACTCATTCAATCAAATACAATCTTGTTTTGATACCCCCTCTTGCGTCAAATTTATTCAATAACATAGTACACAACTTAATCCAAGAAACATAAATATTTTATAAATAGTTTTATTCCAAAAACAACATTATCAAATTAAAAAGAAGTACTATAAATTTTAAAAACGAGAAAAGTCAAGATATTTAAAATCAATCTTTGGTCAACACGCACCAAGTCTTCAAACATATGGAAATCGTTACGCCACTATATCTTTTTGATAAGTTACCGCAATTATTAAAAGGCTATAGTCACAATAAGACTACTTTATTTCTTTTAGTTCGATAGAAAATGTTGTTTGCTCCACGTGAAACATAAAACCAACATGTTAAATTAATCTTTATATATAGATGATGCTTCATTGAGACAAAATTTTATTGTTGGGTTTTTGTATTCCCACGTGATGTAGAAACTAATGTTAATTACACATTTTATATCTATAGAACGAACAAAATCTTGATGACAAATCTATAATTTTATTATTATTTTATGATCGTCGTTGATACACAAATCCATGTTGTTTTTTATTAGCAAAATGTTACGAGTTCATCAGCATTTAAAACTCATTACACATGATAAACTTTATATATTGTGACATGATAAATAACTATTCCACTAATTTCAACCGTTTTTATACGCTATTTATTATTCGGCTAAAAAGAATTCAAATTAATCTAAATTTGATTGTAAATACTTTCTTCACCTATAAACTAAACTCACTTAGGATGGCAAAATGAGTTAGTATATCGGAAATGTTGGGAATAATTAGATATATTAAAGACCCAACTGTTCATTTAATAATATTTGGATTTAGTAAAATGTTGCATTATTATCATATTTATTGTTTAGTCAAATAATTAATTTGATAAGTTATTGATTAAAATTATCGACTTGTTATTTTAATAGAAAACAAGCTAAAGAAATCCAAATCTAGAAGTGTTAGTATTATTTTAATAGAAAATAAGTTAAAAATATCTAAATAAAAGAAATAATTCCACTATAATCAAAGTGATTCATAAACTAGTGATAACACCATTAAAATTACAAAGCAAATGAGCTTATAAATAAAAAACAAGTTGAAAATATTCAAATTTGCACCTTCACTTCGAGCCAATATCTCTCAGATCAGTCTTTTTTTAACATATCCTAACGGCCAAACATGTCCTTCAAAAATGAGCTCGATCCAATAGTTAACGAATTCAAAATCACTGATTTACTAAGACTTGTTACAGAAAAATAGGAATTGGTTTCTCTCTCTCTCTCTCTCTCTCTCTCTCTCTCTCTCTCTCTCTCTCTCTCTCTCTCTCTCTCTCTCCTCTTAAAATAAGTGAAACACAAATGGGCTAACATATTTGGGTATTTCTCAAAAGAAGAAGGGAGTCCAAACCAAATAAATCTCTCTCTCACAACTATGTGGAGGAAATCTCCAAACCGACGATAGTACAACAAGCTTCAAACTTCCGTCTTGGTAACATTTTAGTCATAGTGTCAAAACCACTACCATTCGTATGAACTTTAGCTAACTCCAACAACATAGCATCCAAAACATCATGTATCCAACGATATCTCACATCAATGTATTTGAATCTATTATGAAAAGTCGAATTCTTACCAAGATGAATAACACTTTGACTATAAAAAATAACACATATTTGTATTGAGCAAGGCCAAGCTCTTGTAAAAATTTATTCAACAATAACAACTCTTTGTATGCTTTAGTAATGACAATGAACTCAGCCTTTGTAGTAGATAATGCTACACACTTTTTCAATATGGACTGCCAAGCCACAACTCCCTCTGCAAATTTAGTTATGTAGCCTAAAGTGAACTTTTTGGAATCAATGTCTCCAACCATATGTGAGTCAGAGTAGCACTTTAGAGTAGGCTTTTCTCCTCCAAAGCAAAGTTTCATACAAGTAGTACTGCGAAGATACCTTAACACCCATTTTGCAGTATTCCAATGCTCTGGTTTAACAAAAATCTACTGATTGTGTCAATAACATGTTCTATATCTGATCTTGTACACACCATTCCATACATCAAACTACCCATATTAGATGCGTAAGGAACACATTTCATATCAAATGTTTCATATTCACTAGAAGGACTTTGATTAGAACTCAACTTGTTAGACCTTTTACGTTGAACTTGAGATGATTCTAGAGCTTCACTAAGATTCTCATCTTGTGACATATCATTCTTCTCTTTATCATTATTAGTTGAAATATTTACCTCACCTCCAATTTTTTGATCATCAACAGAATCATGTGGCTCACCATTTTGATCACCACCATCAATGGTATCCAAATTATGAATAGGTAACTGAACTAGATCAATATCAAACAAACTAATATCTCTCTTGGGTGTAGTCTTCTCCACCTTATCGATGTCTTCAATAGTCCGGTCTTCCAAGAATACCACATTGTGGCTTCCGATAAGCTTCTTCCCTACAGGATCGTAAAACATGTAATCAAACTCATCTTACCTATAGCCGATGAAGATATATTGTTTTAACTTTGCATCCAACTTAGATGTTTCATCCTTTGGAACATGCACAAAAACCTTACAACCAAAGACTCTCAAATGATCATACTTGATATTCTTTCCAAATCAAAATTTATTTGTAACTTTATTGTTCAAAACAATAGTAGGAGCGAGATTAAGAACATACACCTCCGTGAAAAGTGGCTCACCTCAATAATGATTTGGAAACTTAGATTTGAAGAGAATACACCTCACTCTCTTAATTAGTGTTTGATTCATCCTTCTGCTAAACCATTCAATTGAGGAATTTTATGAGGAGTCTTTTCACTTGTAATATCATGCTTCTTGAAATCGGCATTAAAGGGTCCACAATACTCACAACCATTGTCATAACGAACACATTTGAGCTTCTGGCTTATCTGCCTCTCAACCAAAGCATAAAACTCTTTGAAATTTTTCAACACTTGGTCTTTTCTCTCAGAGAATAAACCCATAGTTCCTGAAACAATCATCAATAAATATAACAAAATAAAGTGCATTACTAAAGGATTTTACCTTTAATATACCACAAACATCAAAATGTACCAATTGAAGCAACTTTAACTTCCTTGAGAGGATGTCTTTTGAAGGATACTCTAGTATGTTTGTCAGCCTTGCAATGATGACATTTCTCCAAATCTACATTCTTTAATCATGAAAACACATCCTTTTTGTCCAAGACATTCAACCATTTTTAAATAATATATGCCTAAGTCTTCGGTGCCACAAATATGCTTACATGTCGATAGAATTCACATTGTTCCTAGCAACCAAAGATTTTGTCCAATACAGTATAGAATTTTTCTCCCCTCTAGCCATAAACAATTTACCTTTGCTCAGTTTCCACTTTCTAGAACCAAAGTGATTTTCATAACTATAATCATCAAACATATGCCCATATATCAAATTAAAACGGACATTCGGAGCATGTTTGACACCTATAAACAACAATTGCATTTTCATGTTGGTTTATAAGCAAACATCACCAATATCAATTATCTTAGATACGCCACCATTACCCGTCTTCAACACTCCAAAATTACTAGAAGTATAAGATTTGAAGAACTCCTTCCTTGGTGTAACGTGCAATGTACCACTAATGTCAACTACCCACGTGCTCTCGTATGATACTAGATTAATAGATTCATGATCACGAAGGATAACAAGATCATCACTAGTAGTAGTAGTAACATGATAATCATCATGGTTTTCATGACCTCTTTGTTTAGACTTACTCTTTTTGCATTTGTTATCCCTTTTCCCAAAAGTTCATCATTAAATTTGATACTCATTCTTGAAATATGACCGAAGAGCCCTTGAAATTCACTCCAGTAATCTGAAATAGAAGCCCCTCTTATACGTCAAACTTATGAAGTTATTCAACAAGAACAATTTATTGTTCCTTGATTTAGAGGCATACAAGGACTCTATCTTCTCTCACAAAGTTTATGTATGTGTCTCATTAGCAATATGATTATAAACATATTCTTCTACGTATTGCCAAATAAAACCACGTACATGTAAATGTTCAAACTCCCATTCTTTATCAGACATAAAATTCGACTATGTGGAGCTAAAACCCAGTAAATGCAATTTTTTCACAAACATTAAGTTTTTCATCTTGCCCTTCCAGAAATGGTAATTAAACTCATTTAACAATACCATCTTCATATTTATATTTGATTCCATTATTCAAACAAGTAAAATAGCTCATAACCAAGAGCTTTGATACCACACTCTGATGGGAAATTAACACACAATAACAAATCAATACGTAACGGAAATAAAATTCCTCAGACTTGTAAGAATATATGAGGATTAACAACAAATGTATGACAATAAATCGAACAAATAAAGACACAAGAGAACAACGATATTTTAATGTGATTTTTTACTCTCACATTGAGAGTTTTCCACATTAAAATATCGATGTTCTCTTATGTCTTTATTTGTTCAATTTGCTGCCATATATTTGGTGTTGATCCTCGTAATTTCTTACAAATTTAAAGAATTTTATTTCAAATATGTATTGATTTGTTATTGTATATTAATTTTCCATCACATCACAAGGAGCACCTGATCTTTGATCACTTTTAAGTTTTAGGACACTGGCATGGCTTGTCTCGCCATGCCTCATTTTTTGATGATTGTCAACTCTATACTTTATCCACTCCGCTTGCTTTTTCGACAATAACAAGACGAACCTAAACGAGATGAAATTTCAACTTGAATCCCTATATCCCTAAAAGTGTGCTACTTTCCCATTAAAGAAAATTGACACCCAAATGAAACAATTTTGTCACGTTTTTTCCTTTCACATGCCTTGAACACACACAAAAAATCTCCACCCATTGCAATTTCTCACATCAGGACACCAATTTAACCGCTTGAAAACATAATGTCAATTTGCTAGAGACATTGAACATGTAAAAAAAACAAAGTGATTGTAGATTTCCATTTCATGAAAACATAGCACACAACATTGTTCATGAATCTTTGTAATTACTCATATTTACCATAATTTCATCCTCTTATTTTCTCTAGTAGTGATACTATACATAGTACTAATATGATAAACATGGAAATCAAAATGTTTATATGTTAAAGCATCATTACCCTAAATTCATCAAAACTAAGCATTCCATCTCCATCAATGTCAAATTTAGCAATCATAACTTTACAATCATCTACACTCCTACACTCACCCAATATTCCAAGCATTCTCTTCAAACTCTTTGGTGTAATAAAACCACACCCTTCCATTTCATACATCTTAAAAGCCTCTCTTAAATCCTTCACTTTCTCTTCCTCCTTTCCTCCCTCTACAAATCTCACAAAATCATCCAACCCTACCAATCCATCCCCGTCCGAGTCGAGAAGCTCAACCGCCACTTCTGCCTCATCGCTGGACATCTTGCCTCCGATCGCCTCCACGCGTTCCCGTAACTCCGACGGTGATATCTTTCCATCTCCATTTTCATCAAAGTGGTTGAACACACGTAAATATTGAGTCACTTTGTCCATGACCATAACTAAGTATATTTCAATATAACCCTAGGTTTCAAATTTATTTGAAGTTGTACAAGAATATATAGATGAAAAAGAAATTGAAATTATCAAGATGTTATAGGTAAATATAATAGTGGCATGTATATATAAATGGTCTGTGGCCTTTGTGGTGAGTTGACCTAGGACCTGGTGTGAGAAACATGCAATATAAAGACTTAGATATTTCGTCATGCATGAGGCAGCAGCATATTTAGGAACCGTCGAAGATTATACGAAGAAAAAGAAACCGTCAAAGTTTTGTGTGCCACACATGTTGATATTCAAAGTGAGAACACTAATGAAATAAAAGAATCGTAGTTGACTGAAAATATAATCATTTCAATTGAAGAAAAAATATTAATCCACTAAGATTGCAAAGTTGCTAGAAAATTACAAAATGAATAGACCATTGTACACTAAATATAAATAAAAAGACCATGCAATGCACACGAGTTGACCTATTAAAAAAAGAAAAGAGGAAATTATTATTGATAAATGTGAGTCTTGTATGTGCTAAGAAAAACTCTTGTGATTATTATTTAAAAAAATTCTTGTAAAAAAATTAATTCAAATAAAAGAAGAAAATTAAAATAACAATAATAAAAGAACACTGATTAAGTTTTGTTGGTAATAGGAGAGTCTGGTTCAGTATTTAAAATTGAGTTGTACTCTTTTGAAAGTACTAGTATTTTTTTACGATAAAATGTAAATTAAATTTGAGGTTATGATGTTTTTATTAAGGTAAATTTTTTTGGGTACGTTTAAGTTGGGTATTGTATTTTTAGTGTGAATTATTTTAAAATTTTAATATATTTTAAAATAAAATAAAAAAGTGATATGACATTAAATTATATTATTTAATTAATTAAGAATATTGGTATTTAATTAAATTTAAGGGTACCGGGGTGTTCATATTGGTTTAATAATTAATAATTTCTTTAGTAGTATTGAATTTAATTTGAATTATTTCTAAAAAATTTAAAAGTCAAATTTTTGAATTTTGGACTTTGTAATTATTTTGATTGTTTTGTTTTTAATCCTTTCAAAATTTTGAAGTTCCAGTTCCATTTTAATATTTAGCTGTATAGATTGGATTTGAGATTTGAACTTATTCTCTAGTATTGGAGAATAAGTTCAAGTCTCAAATCCAATCTATACAGCTAAAAATTTCAATGCTCTATTGTGATCTTGTGTCTGATGTTTTGTTCTAAGTTGATCAAGGAATATTTCATTTAGTACATTTAAAGACAATGAAGACTTCTAACTAATGTAATGCTTGCTTGTATGTGACCATCTTTATTTGAGGCCTTGATCTTCATGATGTCTGGATATTGCTCATTGCTTATGGATCATTTGTTAATTAAAGTCCAAAGGAAAATGGGTTTCTATATGACATTCTTGTCTGTTGGATTGCATCCCATTGGTCAAATCTTTTCAACTCTTAACTTTTAATTTGTGCTTAGGATAACCTCTTCATCTCCTCCCACTTCTTAAATTTAAAAATCTCTCCCTCTTTTCAAAACTTTCTTTGCTTGTGATTTCAAACTTAGACATTGTTTTAATGATTAGAAACTTTGGCCTTATGCCTTTGAATTTTTGAACTTCTTTTCTTAAATCAAACTTGTAAATAAACTTAATCATATTGACTTAAATTTCAAAATAAAAAAAGAACTAATAAACTCATTCAAATTTTTGATCCTTTGTGCCTTTTCTTATTAAATTGTTAAAAGCAATTCACCAACTCATTTGAAATTTTTACCACGAACTACGAGGTTCTTGTCAAAAACAAAAAAAATAATCAATGAATTATTTTCTCATCCCCACACTCTATTTTATCAAACATCATTTATACCAAAAACATATACAAACATAAAAAAGGGCTTCCTATGAGTACCTAGGACACTTTGGGTGCTAACACCTTCCCTCTGTGTAACCAACCCCCTTACCTGTAATCTCTGACATTTTATTAGTTTTGATTTGAAAACTTTTTATCTTCGAGTTTTATTCGTACTTTTCCCTTTTTCTTTGGAAACAATAAAAGCGAGGTGACGACTCTGATTTTATTGACGTTAAGCTTATCCATAGCTTGATGGTCATGAATTTACCACTACACTCTTCATTAAAGATAACATTTTTGGAGATAAATATTTGACCTGTTATATTCATGCATTTGTTGCCTTTGTGTGTTGGTGAAACCCCAAGATATACACATTTAAGACATCTGAACTCCAACTTGTGTTGGTTGTAAGGCCTTAAGTGGGGTAAACATGCACAACTAAATATTTTGAGTGAGTTATAGTAAGATTTCTTGTGATATATTATAGAGAATGGTGATATGAAGTCAGATAAGACATTTATGGGTAACCTATTCATCATGTAAACTGCAGTAGTGAAGTTATGATCCTAGTACGTAGGTGGCATGACTGCATGAGCTAACATGGTGAGGCCAATATCCACTATTTGTATGTGTTTACTTTCCACCGTGCCATTTTTCTGTGAAGTATAAGGGACATAAAGCAAGTCATTAAGAAGAGTGGAGGAAAATTTTTAGAACCTACATATTTAACATCTATCCTTCCAGTCACAGAAACGAGTTAGCTATGAAGATCTGGACACACAAGTTTCTCTGAAACTTCCCGCCAGCTGTCGCATCACGCGAAAAACCGGCGGGAAAACAAGAACAACAGAGCCGCCACCGTGCGTTATTTATCCCAAAAGAGGGAAAGGAAACGCTCAGAGTAAACCTGGGAAAGACATGGTCTCGCGACCAGAGAGAATGGGATCGGGAGTCGGTTATGCGAAGGGAAGGTATTAGCACCCCTACGCATCCGTCGTACTCGACGGGATCCACGCACAAAAGGAAGGAAAATGGTTGCTAAAACACTGCTCAGACACACACACTCTGGCTGAAGGAGACACAAGAAACAAACAAAATGGACTCTGCAGGATATCGCATCCTGGGCCTACTTAGTCTATCAGGCATAGACATCAGAGTCAAAGTAGTTCGGACTAGGGAAACGACACATGCTCGCTAGGATATCGCATCCTATGCATACGTATCTTCTCGGACGAATGAAGAATCAGAGCATTCGTAGCTCAGCTGACACGCACACAAACAAACACACAAAGGCAAACGTGGAGCCTGAATGCCAATCACTGGACTTACATCAGCATCCGAACCAAAACACACACAAGAAGGCAAACGTGGAGCCTGAATGCCAATCACCGGGCTTACATCAGCATCCGAACCAAAACACACACAAGAAGGCAAACGTGGAGCCTGAATGCCAATCACTGGGCTTACATCAGCATCCGAACCAAAACACACACAAGAAGGCAAACGTGGAGCCTGAATGCCAATCACTGGGCTTACATCAGCATCCGAACCAAAACACACACAAGAAGGCAAACGTGGAGCCTGAATGCCAATCACTGGGCTTACATCAACATCCGAACCAAAACACACACTGGGACCCGAATGCCACCCGATGGACTTACATCAGCTTCCAAGCACACAACAAGACAAAACAAAGACACAGGCGCCCGGAGAGATCTGCTCATCTCCTGCCTACGTACCTCATCTGGTATGAGGATCAGGGCGACGTAGTTCCCCTACAGAGGGATACAGGACTAGCCTAACCAGATAACAGAGGGAGACACAACTAGGGAGACTACGACTCGAGCCTAGATGTTATCATGCAAAATCATCCCTAAGTTAAGGTTTCTAGCTAACTGGCACAGGGAGCCAACCTATCCTAATCATGACTTGCACAGGAAGCAAGCCACACACACATTTAACTTGCACAGGGAGCAAGCCAAGCAAACCTAACTTGCACAGGAAGCAAGTCTAAACTAAACCTAACTTGCACAGGAAGCAAGTCAAACAAACATACAAGCACAGGTAGCACACACTATATACAAACAAGGGCTCACACAAGGGTTAGGTTTTAGTCGAGGGGTCATATCAACCTCAACAAACAAACCTCTGGAACTGGGTAGATATTGCTCTTAACCTTGCCATTGAGGGGCTAAGGTGAAGCAGATGAAAGGTGAGTGAAGATAAGACTTCACAGCTCTTATCCCTGGCCTGGGAGAGCTTAAGACAAGAATGTGTGGGTTCAGAAAGTGGGAACCCTTCTACACATTTGATACTGACTCAACTGTACAATTGTACAAGATCTTGGGTTTGTATCTGCAATGCATCAACACAGTGGTGTGAGCAAAGCAGATGACACACAGAATAGCAGGGGATAGGTTGCTTATCCCTTGGGTTCTGCCAATTGCCTCTTCACTTAGGAGGTCTTTGACTCTATACAAGGACAAATTAAACATCCACAAACATTGCCTCTTAAGGAGGACTTCAGACAATTGCCTGGCCAAGTAACAGGCCAGGTCTTCCAGACTACATGAAGATGAGAAATATACCTCAATGCAAATTGCTTATACAAGCAAAGCAAAGAAAAAGTTCACAAGGAACTGAGCAACTAAAAGCACCTGAAATAGTCAAGCAGACATTAGTATACAACTTCAAACAAAGCAAAAAGAAACAGACATCAACAGTTAATCAGAAGCAAATGGATGTGCAAGGCATAAGGCTCAAGGCATGTGAGCCAAGCCACCTACAAAACAAACAAATTAGTCAATGATATTCAAGCAAGCTCAATCAAAAGAAATGGTCTCATTGGTCATTTGTTGGTCAACCTGAAAGCATGAGCTCAAAAGTGAGTAACAGGACCACTAGGACAAGCCTAGGGTCAAAAGGGAATGACAAAGTTAAAACAACAAGCAATGTCCAATCAAAATCAAATTCAAACATTTAGGAAGCAAACCCAATTGGTTTCATGTTTATATCATGCATCATCATCATTTCATGAACAATTTAGGTCAAGGCATGGAATTTAGAAGCTCATAGGAGTCAACAGCAAGACTTGCATCAAAAGTAATCTCAAACATTTCCAAAAATCACCAAATAAATCATGGTCAATCATAACCCACAGCATGGTAAGCATGTCAAATTTCATCTCATTTGGACAAGAGGAAGGCAGTCAATGAAAATCAGAAAGTCAAAGCAATTTTGAACATGCTCAAAGAAGTCAACCAAACATGCATCAACTTAGAAAAATCATAAGTCAGAGATGGTGTATGATAAATGAATGGGTCTAAAACCATGGCAAAGCTTAGGATGTCTAGTTATCTCATGTAAACTTTCATGTCCATCTAATAAAGTATGAGAATTTCACAAATGAAATGGCAACATGCATCACATAAGATCAACATTTTGGTCAAACAGGGGAGAAAATCTCAAACAAATGGAAAAGGGCACAAATAATTCCAAGAAAAATCATGTGCAAACTAGACATACAAGAGTAGGTTTATGCAAAAATTCACATCAATTGGAGGTCAAGAAGCATGGCTATGAAAATCATGAAGTTGGACATCAATGGTGTGACACAAATTGTCACACCCTAATTCAAAAATTCACAACTCACAATCCAGATAAGATAAATTCACAAACTCTACACCAAAATCACCATGAGTGAGTCTAGTTTGAGCACAAAAAATTTCAGGGCCATTGGATAATGCATCACAATTTCACAAAGGATTTGGCAAGATGTACAAAAATTGGGCACATGAACAAAACCCTAATGCCATTTAAAATCTACTCATCCAAAAAATCAGCAAAAATCATGATAAAAAACTAGGGATCATGATGAAGATGATGCAAAAATTCCCATGAGAATTGGATTTAAAATGAATAAGTTATGATTTTTGCAAGTAAGCCATGCCAAGTGAAATAAAAATGAGAAATTAAATGAATTAATTTGGATTAATAAAACGAGAATGGCACTTTTGTAATTATGGGGTTCATTAAACAGAACGGTGCCGTTTTGGTCGTGTAAGGGAAATGTTCTCATTGGTGCATGCATCTACAGTGACCATGCAACGTACAAATTCCAAATTCTGGGCATGGCTAATGAAAAACCCTAGGGTTCATGAAGAACAGCAAGCATATTCATCCCTAAATCGAGCTCCTCAGAAAAATTTCCAGAAATCAAAATTGGCTGCACAGAAATGATCATCAAAGCATGGCAAACACGAATCCATCATCAATTTTCACTAAAACATCATACATCTCATGAATCGAGCAGAAATATATTTCACATTCAAACTTTATTTCAGCATAACTCGAGCAATAATCAACCATTTTAAAAAGTAAGACCATCACAAAGCTCAGCATGGAGAGATCTTTCTAAAACATGTATTGATTTGATGAAATAATGAGATCGAAATTTTACCAGTTTTGAAGAACAGTTGGGATTCAGTTGCTATCTTGTGTATTTGGCTTGAAACAGATGCTTTAAAACCCTCCTAATGACGAATGATGAAGATGGTTTAGCTCAAAGAAGCTTGCTCTTGCTCGACACCAGTTCTGCCATGGAAGATGCTTTGAAGAACAACTGAGCAAAGGCTGGTTACAGATGTGGAATAGAGGTTGAAACAAGCTCACAATGGTGCTTGGATGATGAAACAATCAAAGCTGGCTCGTGGCCTTTGGAGTTTTTTGACAGATTTTGGAAATGGCAAGAAAATGAAGTTTTGAGAGAGTGAGTGAATTCTGAGTTTGTGTGGCTGCTAGGGTTTGTTTCAGAGATAAAATGATGAATATATACCCTGTTTAATGGTACTGATCAAGGTTCATGAAAATGTGGAATGGAGTTGGTGAAAAGTGTACTTTTTGCCAATTTTCAAGCAAGTTGGGGATGGGTGTGTGTACTGCACGAAAATGGGCCTCCAACAAGTCTCAAATGTCATTTCTGAACATATTCCAATGGCCAAAGTGATTACAAATGGTTATTTTAAAAGGTCAAAATTTTACTTCACTTGAAATTAATTCAAGTAAGTCAAAAAATGCCATTTTGATCTATGATGTTTTGGTGAGTGATGGTTACATTTTTGGAAAGAGGAGGTCAAATGTGACTTGTTGGAAAAAACCCCACCAAATTTGGCCAAATGGTTTGAGAGATATGGCCTTTTGAAGTTCAAGAATTTTTGAAAATGAATTGATCATAACTTGCCAACCATACATGGGAATTGAGTGTTCTTGGACGTTTTGGAAATGGGAGAACAAGATCTTCAACTTTCATGTTGGGCAAAAATTCATTTGAAGCTTGTATCATGATGTAAGTTTGAGGATCAAGACTTTCCATTTTTGGCAGGTTTCAATTACAGGTCCAGTTTCTATTTTTGGAAATTTCTGATCTGGCTTCAAATTCTTCCATGATGGTGTTTGACATGATATATGAGGCCCATTTGGACATGAATAAGCTCTCTCAAACCAAATCCCATCATCAAAACCATAAAATCAATCACAGTTGACCAAGTTTGACTTTTTAGGGTTTCTGACTGACTGTGCATTGAATGATGACTTCTGAACATCCAATCCTTGACCAAAACACTTCAAATGGATCCCCAAGTCATGTGAACATGTTGGACCAACCCTAGGGCCTTGGATCCTTGAGAAATGCACTTGCTTGCTTGACTGACTGATCTCTTGACCAGTTTGACCTAATTCTCTTGATTGGCTTGCACTTGAGGCAAATAGGACAATGCAATGTTATGCAGTGGACCATGTTATGTTATGACCTAATATGAGAATGTATGTACAATGATAGGTGCAAATTTGAGGTGCTACAGTTGGCATTGGCCAAGTCCTTTAGCACGGGGAATGTTGCCTCTTTCTAAGTCCAGAAGCTCAGATTAAGTTCAACAGTCCACCAAGTGTTTTTTTAGGGGTTTTTGTTGTTGTTAGGTATTTTAAGGTCCTAAGACCACAAACAAAATCCAAACACACAAACAAATATATACAATTACAAGATATGGCTCAAATGAGCAAAGTGAAAAGAACATAAACATAAACAAGTTATATGAAATGTAAATGACAATGAATGATAAATGACTGAAATTTAAATTGCATAATAGTAAATGACTTGAAAAGTAAATCAATAATGAATAAGAGTTAGTCAAATGTTAGTCAAAAGTTAGTGGTGTTAGAGGTGATTTTTAATTGATTAAGTCATTCTTTGGAGAACACTCAACCATTCATTCACAAGTATGAATCCTTAAACCAAGACATCTCCCATGACAAGGGCTCCAACTTGGATAATTCAACAAGTATGCCACTAGCTCTCATGAAAGGGAAAAAGGTCAAGTCTCCACACAATGCCACGAAGAATGGGAGACTTACAATCTCACTTACTAGAATGATATGCCTTGGGGGTCAAATTTAGCTATATGTTAAGCAATCGTAATTGGACTTATGTAGAAGTCACAACTATCTAAGGTCGGGCAATAAAAATATAGGTGTTGATGCATGTTAGAGATTTGGTATGAGGAACCAAACTCCTAAAACATACCACACACTAAAAAAAAGGGAGGGAGCTATCTCAGTCATACTTGTATTGATTCATCTGACGCAAGGACATTGATGAATCAATTAGCCTTTGGATATTAGAGATTTCATTGGTCAAATGAGGGATGGGAAAGAATAGGAATGAAGATGAATGGGAGGGGAAGATAGAAACACAAATTGATCATGAGAAGAATTTCATCAAATCAAAACCATCCATTCATTTTGGGAGATGGAATATACATTTCATCAATCCCCTAAATCCAATGGTTTTGATTCAACAAAAGTCAAATCAATCATGACCAAGGTCCAAACAGAAAGTCAAACATCACAAGACTATAAAAATGGCTCAATAATATTTTTAAACATTTAATCAATTAAAAATCAATTTAAAATGAATTAAAATGCCTTTTAATTTGGTCAAAACCTAAAATCCCTTCAAAACACCAAATAAATGGCCAAGGGATTTATCCTAGGTCAAACAAGGTCAAAGGACCTTAGACAAAAAAATTCACTATTTTTAAAAAGTCGGAAGTATTTTTAAACAATTAAAAATATGCACAAAACATTTAATTCATGAAAAATACCAAAATTAATCCAAAAATATAGTTTTAATTTAGAATATGGAAGAGAAAAATATTTAAAGATTTTTGGTGAAAGTCCATATTTTTTGGATTAAAAATGAAATTAATATGAATTAAACAAAATAAGGGGATTAAATGAAAAATCAGAAAATAGAATGAAATTCAAAAAAACAAGGGCCATCAGATCTCCCTCATTAATTGAGGTGACAAATTTGATGGCCAAGCGTGCGTGTTCCGTGGTGCATTGCAGTCAACGCGTGGCATAAATGGTAATCAGAACCAAGGGCCTAGATTAAAACATTTTGAATGGATCAAAGGGTTGGGAACAAGCCAACACACCACCGGAGTTAAGGCTCCGGTCATCTTCTACGGTGAATCTCACCGGACTGGATGACAACCAACCCTCACCAAAATGAAAAACAAGGATATGCTTTTAAATAAAAAAATGCTCAGGAGCTCGAATATAGCCTCAATTTTCTCCAATTCCAAGTATATTGAAACATACATGGATTTGAATTTTGAGGATCATGAACTGAGTTGCTTCGATTTGACCTCAAAGCAACTTAATCTTGTTGCCTATATTGGTAGGACTTCAGCCAACCAAAAATAAAAAAGAATGGTGAAAAATTGAGAGAGAATCGAAGAGAGAAAGCTTGAAAATTTTCACCTTCTGTTTGCAGTGATGAAACTCGATCTGGATCTCAATTAGCTTGGGCTTGCTTCCACTTGATTGCAGGAGGTGAATTGAGAGCTCAAATGGCTTGGATTCTTGGAGTTTCAACTTCAAAACAGAAGTGAAATCGAAACTCGATTTTCAATTGAAAACCTTCAAGATTATCCTCTAATGGTGGTGGGAAGGTTGCAGGAGCAAAGGTTGGGCAAGGTGTCCCCAATTCAGAGCAGAAGGGGTTGTATTTATAGGCTTGGCAATTGATTTTCACACACTTCCATAATTTGTCCAAAAAGAGAAATTCTCATGTGCATGCTTGCAAGGGCGTGTGATAGGCCCATTAAATGATATAATCAGGTCCAAAAATGATCATGAGTGACGCTGAAAGTGTAACATGAAGTCATGCATTTGAAATTGAGAAGTGACCATGAGATTCATCCAAATGGATCTATGAAGAGTAACCATGCGTAAGTCTTTCAAACATTGTCCAAATGAAGTGATTTTAGACTTTTTGGAAAGGTGAGATCAAGGGGAACAACTTTCATGTTGAAGACTTTTCCATTTGAGGCTTGGATCATGATGAATTTTGAGGTGGAAGTTTGGGAAATCAAACATAATTAAAAAAATTCTAAGTACCAAGTCAAATGTTCACTTCTTCCATCTTGAATAACTTTTGCTATAAGCTTCAAATGGAAAGAGTTCCTTCATCAAAGTTGTATCTATTTAAAACCTATTAAATTTGATCAAAAATTTGACCTTATTTGGATTTGGAATGAAGGAGTTATGCATTTTAGGAGTTGAGGAAAATTTCTTGTTCAATGGTAATGGTCCAAAATGACCTATAATGTTTCCTTCTGGCACATGCCTTTGAAAGTTGAATTTTACATTTCTAAAAGAATAAAAGTTGGAGAGGACATCTTGAAATTGATCATTAAACTTGGATAGCCTTCTTATCATAACAATTGAGCAAGTTATGGTCCTTGGAAGTTGACCTCCTAACTAAGGCACTAACAAAATGACCTATAATCTTTCACCATAAAAAATGACTTAAAAAAAAAATAGCTTTTGACCTCAACATTAAATTTGTTTCTAATTTCATAAGGAGTAACTTTTCTCTTGGAATAATTTTCATATGACAAAAACTGTAGGAGATAGGGTCTAGGGAACCCCAGTTTTGACCAGTTGACTTTCTCTGGTCAACCTCTTTGAACCATCTTGAAAAATTGAAGTTATATTGATCTTTGGGACTCATGGAGGATCATATATTCATAATATGACGTAATATGAAGTATCCCTTGAAATATTTGATCAAATGTTAAAGAAACTTGTTGAGGAAGTCACACAAGATACCTAGAAGAATTAGGGCTTCCAAGGCAAACAAGCTTCAAACTCTTGATGGATTCTTGATCAAAATGATAAATGAAGATCACAGGGATCCATAAATTATGTATAGAAATAATGTGAACCATCTCTTGATTAATCTCCTTGCACTGAGGGTCTCAAACCCTAATTGTGAGCTTGATGAGGCATTAGTGGATGCACATACTACCTACAAAAGAAACAAAGCTATACATAGACATATTTTAGGAATTTTGGTTAGTAAATAATGAAAAACGAATTATGATACAATCAAATATGATTGGTGATCTCTCCCAATGCAAACCCAATGAATGAGGGGTAAGGAGGATGCCCAGGTATGATCCCAAACCCAATGCATCTGATGAGACAGCATGAGGGATCTTAAGGTCAAAATTGGGGTCTTACAGCTGCCCCTATTTAAGGACATTCTAACTGAGGATGTGAAGGTTAAAATCTTCGTATCATGTCAGTATAATGGACTTAAATAACAACATCTAGAAACAAATTTTGGTCCTTAAGAGACCTCATGATGCATATGATATGAATGTTAAAACAATCTTTGTGTGGAATACATTGCCACAAAGGAAAAGGACCCGGAAGAGACTGAAGGTCCATAAGAGTAAAACGTATTCCGTAAGGAAAAACTCACTAGGGAGATAGAGACTCTGGGGATAAAAGGTTATGCGTAGGCCAAACTACGACTTAAAACTGTTGGAGACACAAGGGGAATTCCCATGAAAATAAATCAATGGAAAGACTCGGTTAGGGAACCAAGGAAATTTGCAGGGGAAATGGGTATATCAGAACAAAGCTGAAATACTCGAACTAAATAGGAAAAGGCGATTTCACTGAGGAAATACATACTCAAACTCAACCGGGGGAAGAATGGACTTCAACACAAGAGTACAAGGGATATATTATCTATTACCGATCACTGGGTAGAAAGATAATACACTCTGACAGAGGGACATCCGTTACCGGTTAGGGTAAACATATCAAGGATGACTCGCTGAGAAAAAGAGGTGTATTCGTTACCAATTACTAGGTAAGAATAACCTACTAGGGAGAGAAATCAATTAGGATTTACAACTACCGGCTACTAGGCAGAAGACCAAAGAGAGAGTATTCGTCACCTAATTAAAGTGAACATATCAAGGATAAACTCAAAGGAAGAATATCCGTCATCAATTAGGATGAACATATCAAGGATAGACCATCTGGGAAAGAGGAAGAATATCTATTACCGGTTAGGGTAAACATATCAAGGAGATACTGCCGAGGAGAAATAGGAATTATATCTACCAGTTACTGGATAGAATACCAAAAAGAAGAGAAAATACGTCACCAGTTAAAGTGAACATATCAAGGATAAACTCTCTGGGGAATAAAAGCAGGGATTGCAACTACCTTTTTACCGGGAAGAAAACCAAAAAGGAAGAATATTTGTCACCGATTAGGGTGAACATATTAAGGATAAACTCACTGGGGAAATGCGAAACCGAATCCGATGGGGAATACAAAAGAAGTAGATTACTTTTTACCGGGTATTGGGAAAAAGTAATGCACTCAATCATTGAGAAGAATATTACCAGTTACTGGGTA